>NC_059128.1:135240956-135891790 GCF_020740605.2 Lemur catta | reverse complement strand
GAAAATTAACTCACAATGGATCAAAGGCCTAAATGTAAGAGCTGAAATCATAAAACTCGTAGAAGCAAACATAGGGTAAAAGCTTCATAACATTAGATTTAATGACAATTTCTTGAATATTACAACAAAAGCACAGGAAACAGAAGAAAAAATAGATACATTGGATTTCATCAAAACTTTAAAATTTTATGCATTAAAGGACACTATTAAAAAAGTGAAAAAACAAACCCCAGAATGGGAGAATATTTTTGCAAATTGTTCAACTGATAAGGGACTTTTATGTAGAATATATAAAGAACTACAACTCAACAACAACAACAACAAAAAATCTCAAATAGCTCAATTTATAAATGGACGGAGGACCTGAACAGACATTTCTCCAAAGAAGATATACAAATGAGCTCTTAGAAAATGCTCAACATCACTAATAATTAGAGAAATGGAAATCAAACCACAATGACATACCACTTTACACCCATTAGTATGGCTATTATATATTTTTTAAAAAGGAAACAACAAGTGCTGGCAAAGATTTGAAAAACTGGAGCTCTTGAGCATTGCTGGTGGGAATGTAAAATAGTGCACCTGCTGTGGAACACAGTTTGACAGTTCCCCTGTCATTTTCTCCTACACTCCCCTCATCTCCTCCTCCCTTAGGAAGAAGGGTACATAAGCATCTAGATGTCATTGGATTATTGGAAATCATGCTCCTACGACTCTCTTGTGCTCTGCACATTAAAAGAAGTTTGTGTGCCCTTTTCTCCTATTAATCTGCCTTTTGTCAGTTCATTTTCACCGAGACTTCAGAGGGCAAAAGGGACACTTTCCCTCTTCCCCCTGGAAGCAGAACATCAGCATCAAAGAAGCCAAAGAAGCTAGGAAACAAAACATAAGCAAAGTGCTGAAAAAGAAAGAGAAAAAGAAAGAAAGGAAGGAAGGAAGGAAGGGAGGGAGGGAGGAAGGAAGGAAGGAAAGAAAGAAGGAAGGAAGAGGGAGAGGGACAGAGACAGAAACAGACGGGGGTGGTGGGAGGAAGGTTGGACTTTTTCCTGGCTCATGGCTGGAACCCTTTCTCTGCCTGATCCAATGGGGAATTCTTTGTTTAAAAAAATGTTCCCTTTGTTTAAAATAGTGGATTTTGGGGGGTTCAAGTATTAGGTATTCAGGATAACTGCTTGTGTTCTTAGCAAACCCATGAAGAGGACAACTCAACCCATGTACTCTGGAAGGGCAAGAACAGGTCAGGTGCTAATATAATTACTTAGTTTTGTGGAAGGAAAAAGAAGCAAAGCCCGCGTCTTGAGTAGAACTCCATCTAGTGGCCATGAGTGGGTACACTCACATGTTGAAAGCCATCACTTAGCAATGAAAGGCATTAATACAAACCTGTGTGATAAGAAGTAATGAACAGAGAGGCCTTGGCAATTTCATCTCACCTCACTCTTGGTTCATTTTCCTGGACGTATTTTTACAACTGCAGATGCACATTTTATCTTTCAAAATTTAGAATGTGTTTTTCAAAAATGCCAAATTTAGAAATTGTATTAATGTTACTACTCAGATTCTGTTGCCTGATGCTCTAAAGGAAGCCAATACACTGAGTCAGCAGGTGTCGCAACAGAGAAAGTTTAATATGACAGGGCTCTTCAATTATAAAATGTTCATGAAAGACCTTTCCCACTTGAATCCAAACCGAAGTCCATTGCCTCTTTTGTGAAAGCATTCAGGAAAAGATAAATTATCAGTTCAGATAATAATATAAAAGAAACATGTTTCATGTTTCTTACCTTATAATAATTTAGGCTAGTAATTATTTTTAAGTTAGTATAAATACTAATAAGGAGTGCACCACTTTTAAAAAACACTTTATAGTTTGTCGTTATTAATTGAAATTGAAAATTCTATTAGTATTTTTTTTCCCCTTCTGAAAAACCTGGCATGTTACCTGCCAGCCCGTGCACAAATTGCACAGGGAGTTGGCTGGGTCATCCCTGTGGAGCTAGGCTAGGCTTTGAGGTGCATTACAAGGATCCCAGCTGTTATTGTCTTCCTCCTGAGTTATATTTGAAATGAATTTTTGTGCACTTTAGCTATAGTATTGGTTCTATGGTAAATGTATGTATCTCATCTCTACTGTTCCCTTTGCTTGTGCTAGAACTCTGAGCTGGACCACAATCTTCTTTTTCCCTTCAGTCTCTTCCTTTGCCTAAAAGACGTAGTCAGGCACTTTTTAAATATATATTAGAAAATTACAAATCTGTTTTGTATTTTATACTGTTTGTATACATATAATTAAAACTGGAGTCTTGAGTACATTTATCCATCAAAAGTTAATAGAATATATATGTGTGGGTCTATTTCTGGACTCTCTCTATGAAAACACCACCTTGTCTTGATTACTTTGGCTTAATTTTAAGTCTTGAAATTTGGTACTGAGTCTTTTGAACTTGTTCTTCTATTTAAAGATTGCTTTAGCAATTCTAGGCTCTTTGCATTTCTGTATAAATTTTAGGAACAGCTTGTTAATTTCTATGTAAATAAAAGTCTTCTGGGAATTTTCTGGGAATGCACTGAAGCTATAGATCAATTCGGGAAGAATTCATAATTTAGGAATATTTAGTTTTCTAATTCGTGCATATGGCTCTCCATTTATTTAGGTCCTCTTTGATTTCTCTGAGGACTTTTTATAGTTGTGAGTATAAAGATCTTTCAAGACTTTAAAAAAAAGTTTCTAAGTATTTTATATACTTGCCTCTGTTGCAAATGGAATAATTTTAGATTTTATTTTTGAGTTGTCTGCTGCTAGTATATAGAAAAACAATAGCTTTTTTTGTATTTTGACCATGTCGTCTGTGACCTTGCTAAATTCTCTTACTAATTCTGGGAAGTTATTTATAAATATCTTAGGGTTTTCTACATAAGCATCACATCATCTGCAAAGAAATTCGGTTTTCCTTCTTTCTTTCCAAACTAACTTCCCTCCCTTCCTTTTTTCTCTTTTTAAGTTATTTATTTATTTAAGTTTGCCTTATTTTCGTAGCTCTGACCCCCAGTGCAATGGTGAATAGAAGTGGTGAGAGCAGACATTCATGCTTTTTTCCCAAACTTAGGAGGTCAGGGTTCACTATTTCATCACGTTAGCAGTGGGTGGTTTTTGTAGAGGCCCATTATGAGTTGAGGAAGTTTGCTCCTATTCTTAGTTTGCTATGAGTTTTTATCATGAATAATATTGAATTTAGTCAAAATTTTTTGTGCCTATGTTGGGAAATAATCGTGTGCTGTTTTTCCTTTATTATTCTGTCAATGTGGTGAACTATTTGAGTGATTTTTTACTGTTCAGTCAGCTTTGCATTTCTAAAATTCTACTTGGTTATGATGTAATATCCTTTTTATATACTCTGGATTTGATTTTCCCATATTAAGAACTTTTGCATCTTTGTTCATGAGAAATATTTTCTGAAATTTTCTTTTCTAGTTGATCAGGTTTTGGTATCAGGATAATGCTGGTCTCATAAATTGAGTTGGGAAGTGTTCCCTCTTCTATTTTATGAGAGTTTTTGTATGATCGATTTTTTTTTTTCATTTAAGTGTTTGATAGAATTCACCATATGAAAACATCTAGGGCATTTCAATTGATGAATTTATTGGCATATATTTGTCCATAATTTTTAAAATAATCCTTATAATGTCTGTAGGATCTGTACTGATATTCCTTCTTTCATTCTATTTTTTTTCTTTTTTGGAGACAGAGTCTCTCTCTGTTGCCCAGGCTAGAGTCCCGTGGCATCAGCCTAGCTCACAGCAACCTCAAACTCCTGGGCTCAAGCGATCCCTCTGCCTCAGCCTCCCGAGTAGCTGGGACTACAGGCATGCGCCACCATGCCCGGCTAATTTTTTCTATATATATTTTTAGTTGTCCATATAATTTCTTTCCATTCTTAGTAGAGACGGGGTCTCCCTCTTGCTCAGGCTGGTCTCGAACTCCTGAGCTCAAACAATCTGCCCGCCTCGGCCTCCCAGAGTGCTAGGATTGCAGGCGTGAGCCACCACGCCTGGACCCCTCTTTCATTCTTAATCGTAGATATTTTGTATGTGTGTGAATGGCTTTGCAAGAGGCTTGTCAACTCAATTATTCTTTTCAAAGGAATAATGTTTGGCCCTATTAAATTTTTTTGTTTCCTATTTTTTTTATAGATTTCTGTCTTTATCTCTGTTATTTTCTTTCTACTACTTAATTTGGCTTAATTTTTTTGTGCATCTTAAGATGCAAAATAACTGAAATATAAAGTTTTTTTCTTTTCTAATGTACACATTTAAAGCTATCAGTTATTCTCTACTAGTCCTCTAGGACTGGAGAGGCTGGGAGCCACAGAGGTTGAGCAGCAACTTGCCCCACACAGGGACAGAGCAAGTGGGACGGGCTCCAGAGTAAACTGCGGTGCAGGGACTACGGCACATATGGAGAACAGGCGAGGTCACAGCATTCAGTACATCTGTGTTTTTAATTCTTTTTTTACAAGATACCTGGAGTTCTTGTGTATACATAAACAAAATGAGGCCTGGTTATATTAAATAGCTCAGTCTCTTTTTACTCTGATAGCTTTTTTATCTTTATTCTCCCTGCATGTAGCACAATTACTAACTTTGTAACCATTCACTATTTTTGCTGAGTCAAAATACAGTCATCCCTTCAGTGTCCATGGGGGATTGCTTCTAGAACCTCCCATGGATAACACAATCCACAGATGCTCAAGTCCTTTATATGCAAATACTACAGCATTTTACAATATGAAAATGCTATGCCGTTTTATAATGGTGTAGTATTTGCATATAGCTTACACGCATTCACCCATGTACTTTAAATCATCCCTGGGTTACTCATAATGCCTGATACAGTGTACGTGCTACATAAATAGTTGTTATACTGTATTGTTTAGGAAATAATGACAAGGAAAATAAAAGTCTGTACATGTTCAGTACAGATGAGTTTTTTTTTTTTTTTTTTTTGAGACAGGATCTCACTCTGTCACTCTACCCTGGCTAGAGTGCACTGGCGTCATCATAGTTCACTGTAACTTCAAACTCCTGGGCTCAGGCGATCCTCCTGCCTCAGCCTCCCAAGTAGCTGGGACTACAGGCACCACCATGCCTGGCTAACATATATAATATATATATATTATGTGTATACTTTTTTATGTAGAGATGGAGTCTCGCTCTTGCTCAAGCTGGTCTTGAACTCCCAACTTCAAGGGATCCTCCCGCCTCGGCCTCTCAGAGTGTTAGAATTACAGGCATGAGCCACCAAGCCCGGCCCAGATGAGATTTTCTTCAAGTATTTTTGATCTGTGAGATTGGTTGACTCCGTGGTTGCAGAACCCACAGATGGGAAGGACCAACTTACCTCATTTTTAAAAATCTCTAATAAGATTGGCCACAAGATGTCCCCACAGCTCTAGAAGATATTTTTTATATCTAGACAGACTTTTTTTCTTTTCTTTTCAATTGATTTAATGTGAGGATGTTAGCCAGGTAATATTTAATGAGATCCTTGCTCTAAATCTGGTTTAGAAATGTTATGCCCCTAAGAAAGCAGGTATTAACTGTTCGTAGCAGTAGAATCTCCAAACCATAGTTAAAATAATATTCCCAAATGCTAAAGGTACATCTTTTTTTAAAGGTCCATATTAAACTGTGGTTTTCCTAAATAGTAAGAATCCTTCATGGCCATCTTCGATTCTTAAGTTAGCGAAAATGCTATTACTACCACATGGCATTTACAGGTAATTAAAAATGAAGAAGAATTAAAGAAAAGAATGTCTTGTCAGTGTTTACTGCAAGATAAGCAGATGGTAGAAGATAGATGAATGGATGTCGTCAGCAGATAGACGGTGGCAGGACAGGGGCAGCTGGGCCTGGGGTAGTGCTGGCGGATTCCTCCCATCGGGAGCCTGGGAACCATGTGAGTCAGAGAGGATGCACCTTGGCCTCAGGTGTCAGCTGTTTTGTTGTAAATACGTGTTCAGGAGACTGCTGAGTGAGTCTGGACGGGAATTAGAGAGACTCCCCTCGGATTTACCCAACACACCTAAATTGGGGTTTCTCTGGGCTACCAGAGAGGACTGGTTCTCTTCTTTCTAGAAGCAAAACCAATTTTACACAGATGTGAAGGAGGAACCATTTTATAATCAAGATTCTTTTTGTTGGTTGATGTAGGTTTTCTTTTTTTAAAAAAACTGCTTTGATTTCATTAGTGATTAAAAGTGTCACTGCAGAAATACAGCACCCCCTCCCCCGTTATCTGGGGGAGCTACACTCCAAGACCCCCGGCGGATGCCCGAAACTGAAGATAGTACTGAACCGTGTATGTACTACTGTGTGTTTTTCCCTATACATACATACCTATTAATATGATAAAGTTTGATTTATAAATTAGGCACAATAAGAGATAATAGAATAATTATATCAATATACAGGAATAAAATTAGATGAATGTGGTCTCTCTCTCTCAAAATACCTTACTGTGTGTACTCACCTGTTTTCAGACTGCAGTCGGCCGCAGGTAACTGAAACCTCAGACAGCAAGCCCCATGGATAAGGCGGACTGCTGTATACGTACACGTTGACCAAGGCTGAGTCTCTCTTTTGAAGTAGACAAGGTGAGAGAGTGCAATGTCCTCACGGTTTGTTTAATCCACTGACGGGCAGTGTTGTGTGTTGGTGAGTGTCCCCTGCAAAATTCATACAGGGAGGTCCTCACCCCAGAACCTCAGAAGGTGACTTTATTTGGAAACAGGGTCGTTGCAGGTGGAATTAGTGTAGATGAGATCACACTGGAGTAGGGTGGGCCCTTAATGCAACGTGCCTGGTGTCCCTACATAAGGGAAGATTTGGGCACAGACAAGCACCGCGGAGAATGCCATGATAAGTCTAGAGTTACACGCCACAAGCCAACCAGCTGCCAGAAGGTAGAGGAGGGCCTGGAACACGGGCTTTCCTGGCGTGCCCAGTTGTCTTTCCTGCTGGCGCCTTGATCCCCAGATCCGTGAGGTGATACTTGCCTGTCATGGAAGCCATCCGGTTTGTGGGACTTCGTCATGGCAGCCCCAGCAAACTCACACAGGCCGCGGTTGCCTTAAGGAAGTGACTAATGTTAATAATAAAATATGAACAGCATATCAATTGATCATGTTGCCAATTGCTTTTCTTTTCCTTCATGTTCATCCTCATTTGGTAGTTAGCCATTATGCAGTCATGATTTTAATTTAATATTTCCCCGGGAAGCATACATTAAGTAATTTTCTCTAGACTCATAAGTAGATTTGAGTTTCCAATCCCATTAAATAACAGAATTTTATTTCATCCAGGATATCCTCCCTTTTTATAGACGAGGAAGTTAAGGTAGAGAGGTTTCAGGACACTGCTCGTCTCCTACATGTCAGGGTTTTGTCTCCTGGGAAGTAAGCTGGGAACTCGCATGTCTCCCCCGTTTTGACCGACTGTCTCACAACAGAAGGTTAAAGACAGAGTTTTTCATACTGGACAGAGACAGACATCGTCTGGGTGCTATTGCAATGTGGGGGTTCTAGAAAGTGCTACGACAAGGAGACTGTTGATGAAAGAAGACCTAAAAACCTCGAAACTAAACTTTCAGTAGTGAACCATCCAGAGGCATCCAGAGCCTTCTTACCACCCAGTCTCCCTAGGTTTCGTGTCTCCCCCTCTACTTAAGCGCAGATCAAACTCTTTGTCCAGGTTACAGCCCCCCTTGAGCCTTTCCTGCCACGTAGACTCACTCTGTCCCCTGCCACCTCTGTGGCCTCCTCTTTCCTTGCTGAGGCCTACATTTCTGTTGTGGATTGAAATGTGTCCTCCAAAATTCACATGTTGAAGCCCTAACCCCATACCTCAGAATATGACTATTTCAAGATAAGGCAATTAAAGAGGTAATTAGGAGAAAATGAGGTCATTAGGGTGGGCCCTGATCCAATATTCCCAGTGTCTTTATAACAAGAGATTAGGACACAGACACACTCAGAGATATGACCACGTGGGACAGAGGGGAAAGACAGCACTAGACCAGCCAAGGAGAGAGGCCTCAGAAGGTGACATTTTTGGAAACAGGGTCTTTGCAGGTGTGATTAGTTTAGATGAGATCGTACTGGAATAGGGCAGGCCCTTAATGCAGTATGACTGGATTGGTGTATGCCGGGCCCACTCTTCCATCTCAGACTTCTAGTCTCCTGGACTGTGAGAAAATCAGTTTATGTTGCTTTAAGCCACCCAGCCTGTGGTACTTTGTCATGGCAGCCCAGACACACTGATACAACTTCCTTGAAGACCTAGCCAGCTTTTAACTGCCATGTCACTCCCTGCTCACTTAGGACAGAGCACATGTTAACCTGTTTGCATTCTCACCTCAATAGACGTTACCCAAGTTCCAAGCACATAGGAAAAATACAAGATTATATGTATAATATATATTAATATAAATAACATTAATATTATATTGTTAATAACATTAATATATTAATAATAATAATATATATATAGCTGAGTTTGTTACTGGAGCCTGTCCCCAGCTAACAATTTATGGCAGACATAATTGTAAGTTCAATGTTTCTGTCTTTTCTGGAGTCTGGAGCTGGGCCCGGGGTCCAATGTTCTGAGCATTCTCACCTGATCTCTTCCCAACATGTAATTACTTACAGAACCTCTTTTTTTTTAGTAGATCATTCTTTATTTATTAGTACATATTAATTTTTTTTATTTCAAAATATTAAGGGGGTACAAAGAACCTCTTAACCATGTGAAATTTGCTAAATCGCCCCATCGTTCTCCAATGACAGGTGCAGGGTGTTGATGGGAACAGGCTATTCATCCTCCCAGGTTGTATATTTCCAAAGTAGCAGGAGTTTTCTGGAAGCCAAGGCTTACTGCAGAGGGGCTGCTTTAATTTCAAGAGCTTTAGGAGCTGTGGCAGAATCGGGGGTGGGGGGTGCGTGGTTTCATCCCACGAGGCCTCTCAGTGTCTCTGAGCACAGAGGTGTCTGCAGGGGATCAGATGTGCCCTTGTGGCTTCTGAGAATCTGGCAATGGCAGTCGGTTGCTGTGGGAGCAAGAACAACGGCCCTGCAAAGATGTCCACGTCTTGTGAACATGGTACTTTATGTGGCAAGAGTGACGTGGTGGGGAGATTAAGGGAAGACTCTTGAGATGGGAGCTGACCCTGGATTGCCCAGGGGACCCAATGTGATCACAGGGTCCCTATAAGTGAAAGAGGGAGGCAGGAGAGCCAGAGCCAGAGAAGATATGACTGATGACAGAGCAAAGAGCAGAAACGATGAAGCCACGGGCCAAAGAGTGTGGGCGGCTTCTAGGGGCTGGAAAGGGCGAGGGATGAATTTTCCCCTAGAGTTTCTGGAAGGGATGCGGCTCTGCCCACATCTTGATTTTAGCCTCATAAAACCTCCAGAATGGTGAGATATTAAATGTGTGTTGCTTTAAGCCACTAACCTTGTGACAGTTTGTTACAGCAGCCACAGGAAACTAACACAGGTGTCCAGTCACCTGGTTGCTCAGCCCGTGTCTGGAATTGCAGGATGTCTAAAGCCTGAGCTGAGGCTGGAGCTGGGGACCCAGGGCAGACCCTGGCAAGCCCAACCCTCCCGGCACTCTCGGCTTAGCTCATGGTGCCGCAAAGGCCTGTGAAAAACATTTGATGAATCTGATCTAATCGTCTGATCTTTCTAGTCATCTAATGCATCGAGCCAAAGCGAGCTGGCCTGCTATCTGCTTGATCTGATTATTGGACTACATTGATTGATTAATTTGGTAAATTAATTCATAATGATGCATGAATGGCTATCAATGCCTAAACGAATTACCTCATTGAGAAAATATTCTATCAGGTCCTTTTATTTAATTTTTTTCTTTTTTCAAAATGTAGGATGAAGAGGAAGGCACAAAACCAGCTGGGGAACTTTGTGGCTGTTTGGTTTTTGGTTACTGGGGAGGGGTGAGGTCTGGGGGAGAGCCATCCACAAACCACACCAACCTCTGCTGGAGACGGCATTAAGTGGAGAGAGAGGGATAAGTCACCACTAGCCCAGACTCGCAAGACTGTCAGGTGTGGGGACCAGATGTCAAGTCCATGTTCCCCGGTTCTTGGTTCCTAGTACCAAAGAATGGTTACTGGTGCCGAGTTGATGGAGCAAGTGAGCAGACCAAGCAGACGCAAGCAGGCAAAGTGTCAAAGTTTATTAAGCAAACATAGCATGCTCTGGAGAAGGAACGGGTCTACCTCCAACAGTGGGGAAGACCCTGAATTTAAAGACAGAGTATAGAAAGTACAGGACACTCTCAAAGTTGGTAGAAAGAGAACTGCTCCACTAAGGGATAGCGTCACCCCAGGGTTAGGGTCTGTCCTTTACACTAATCCCTAATAATATGTAAAGTGGGGGGAGGAATATTCATAGCTTTTCTTAGCAAGGGGTGGAAAATTCCCAGAATGGCGAGTCCTCCCCTTTTCCATCCTTGTAAGGCAATTTCCAGGAGTTGCCAAGGTATTTGCAAACTGTCATGGTGACGGTGGGTGTGATTTTTACTGTTAATGAGGGTAGGTCACTTGAGGATATTGTCACCTTATTTATACACATGCTCCAAAGACCCCCTTTCGTGGCTTTGGCCATATCTCCACTTTGTGGCCTCTCTATCTCTTTCTGGTTGGTCAGTCCTTGCAGACCCCCTTGACATGTCATCTGTTCCATCTTGGAAGCCCCCTCTGGTCAGTTTGTTCCTCCTATTGTTGACCAAGCCTCTCCTAGTGCCATCTTCTCCTCTCCCTCCCAATCCCCACCTAACAAGACTGCAATAGACGAGACAGTTGGTGAGGGAGGGACAATTCTGAGACTCAGGGTGCTTGGCCTTAAGATCCTGGATGTCATCTGCTTCAGTGAATTTTGCAGACTCCTGTTGAGAGTCCAAAGTTGGGCAGAGACACACCCAAACTCTGTGTGTGTGACAGTCACACTGTGACATCTAGTGAGAGCTGCACCTGGGCCTGCCCCAGCACACTGGGCTCTGTGCCTCTCAGTGCCCGTGGGGCATGGCCAGCACCTGCAGGAGCGAGGTGAGCCCACAGCGTCCCTGTGATTTGGCCGCCGCCTGCCTTGGGGAGCTTGCCCTGCCCTCGGGCCGCCAGTTTCTGACCTCTGGTCACGTGACTAGAAATGACGTGTGCAAATCCCATAACCCAGTGCCTGGCCCAGAGGAGCCAGCCAGTAGATGGCAGTGATGAAGGCGACAATGACGGCATGAATGAGGCCCTTCCTGTTATCTTATTCCTTTCTGCTCCCTCTTTTGCCCATTCTTTCACCATTTTCTTGTCTCTCTTCAAGCAAACCATTGCTTTTCAAAGTCTTTCAAGGTTAAATATCTCCAGAGGACCCACTAAATTCAGGCAAAAATCCAAACTGACAAGTCTTTTAGCAAAACGTCTTTGCCCCAGGCAGGAGCCTGGATGGTCTCACGTCAAACCTTGGTGAGGGGCCTCTTGGGGGGAGGTTTTGCTTGTTTTGGGGGTGTAAATGAAAGTCTAGGGAAGGGCAGGCCCTTCCTCAGCAGATCTGGGGTGGGGTGGGTGGGCCTTAGCAATAGAATCACACAGGCCGTGTGTTCCTTGCTGCTACTTGATGCCTCCTCGATCCCCCGACTGCTTCAGTCGAGTCAAGGGAGGTTGGTGAGATTACGGCTTGGAGGTCTCGTTCCCCTCAGCCCTCTTCCTGCAGACAGCTGAGGAGGTGGCGGATCTAGACACCACCTGGAGTCATGCTGAGTGTAGGGAAGGTTAGGAGGGAATCGTCTCGCAGAGTCTCTGAAACTCCAGCCCGTGGTGTTGACTAGTGTTTCTCAAGTACCCAAGGGATCTCAGAGGGAGTCAGACCTGAGTGCCACCTGTAGTGGCAACACAGCAACAACTTGTGTTTTGATGGCCAAAGAGCAGATTCCTCCCTGCCACCTAGATCCCAAAGCACCATTTGAGTTCCCCGACAAACTAAGATACAAGTCTAGGGAAAATGGGTGACATCATGGTTTTTCTGACTGAGATCAAGTTAATGCAACCTAGCAGAATACAAGCTTGCTATCAAAATGAGGCTGAATTCTAGAAAAATAACCCAGAGAGTCTGTCTTCCCTGGAGAAGTTCCCCAAGGTTCCATTGATGGACTGCCAAATTTTATAACTCAGCTCTGCCTCTTGACTACTTGTGCGTGGTTGGGCAAGTGACTTGACCTCCTTGGTCCTTAGTTTTTTGCAGCCAGAAAATGAGTCTAATAGTCCCTTCCTTGTAGGATTGTGCCATTAATACATTTAAGTATTCAGTTAATATTTGCAACAAACCACTCCCAACAGCAGCCTGAATTTGAGGCCTGCAATGACACCTGATATATCAGTATTTATTAGCTTGAGAGAAAACAACTTCACTAAGTCTCTGAATTTTCTCTGTCACGGATGTACATTGTAGGTGGCACCAAAAGTGAGCGCATACCAGCTACTCAGGAGGCTGAGGCAGGAGGATCACCAGGTGGATTCTAAGGGCACATACCCATAACAATAATTCAAACCATGGAAGCACGAGAAATAAGCAAATGGTTTTATTGGTTATTTATTGGCGTGTAACAAACATTCCCTAAAACATAGTGACTTAAACACACACACACACACACACACACACACACTCTCTCTCATTAATATTTTCTGACAGTTTCTGTGGACCAGAACTCGGGGCACAGCTCAATGGTGTCCAGTGATGCCAGGTCCCTTGTGAGGGTACAACGAGGCTGTCAGCTGGGGCTGTGGTCATCCCAAGGCTCAACTGGGGCAGAAGTGTTCCCGGCTCTCTCGTGCTTGCTGGCAGGCTCAGTTGCAAAAAAGAGCTATATTTCTGCATTTTGGTGTTGAGCTCTTCTTGTTGGAAGACGAGGAAACAACAAAGTCTGGGGCCCTTGCTCTGGCTCCCTTCAGCCACTGAAGTCTTCCCATCTTCCCGGTGGCAACTGTCCCTTTCTGTTTCGTAACACCTCACGTCCCTGCCATTTCGTTTGTGCAGCACTGAAACTAGGTCAGGCTGCTCTTTCTTTAAATTTTCCCCAAATAGAGCTCTGTCAATTCCAGAATGGTTTTCCAGGCCTGGTCAGTCAGTGAGAAAAGCCTGAGGAGCCTTGGGGGTTGCCATGGCAACCGCCAGCTGAGCCCGGAGATGAGGACACAGGTTAAATGAGCTGTCGCCTCCTCGCAGCCCTGGAGGAGGGCCCGGTGCCGGCGCCCAGAGCCAGAGGGACGCTCGGTGCATACAGAGCAGCAGGGAGGACCAGCCAAGTGGCTGCACTGGGGACAAGGTCAGAGGGGACATTCGGAGGGGCAGAGTGCCACTCAGCCCAGGCAGCCCCTCCTGGGGGCTGCCACTCGGGGCCAACCTTCTGTTTTCCAAGCCACCCCTGCCTCAACCTCCCCTTCTCAGAATTCCCCACTTTGCCCATGCCAACCTGGGTCACCACTGAGCAGGGTCAGGTAGAAAAGGGCGCGTGGAACGAGGAATCGCACCGCGTGGACACTGTGAGACGTGTCCTGCAAGAAAGGCAGCGTTCGGTAGCAGTTTGCTTCTTCACGGGTCCTGTGGTTTTTTTCCTCTCGTTCCTTCTCTTTATTTTTAACTCAACCTAAATAATTATTTTTCTTTCTCATAAGATGTTTGCTGCCATCTGCTGACCAGACTCCGTCACTGCACGTAAAACTGCGACCCTGAGATCCAAGGAGGGAACATGCGCGTCGTGCCGCCTGTCCCAGCGCCTCTGGACGGATGGAGACTAAGACAGATGTCTCCATTTAAATGCCATCATTGTGGCATTAGGATTAGAAGGAAAAACAATCTTACAGTGTGGCTTGATAGGATATTGGAAAAACAGAAAAGGAGAATACAAATGCTAAATCATTGAGTTAACACCAAAACGACATCCATCATTTTTCCTCTTCACATATGTAAACAAAGGGCAAACAGCACAAATCCCAATATTTATTCATAACCAGTAGAGAACATCACTGTTCAATGCTTTGCAGAGGAAATGACAAATTTAGATGCAATGATCTAAAATCAAGGGAAAATGAATTCTTGGGGTCGCCCCTAACAGGGTCTTGGTTTCAGAGTCGGGGGAGGGCAGGCTGCCCCCAGCATGGCACACTGGGAGGTGCACACACAGCATGTCCCATAAGCAAAGTGACAAATCCAGCCACACGCTGATACGTAAAACACATTTTATCCTCCTCCCTTGGCAAACATGACTTCGTAAGGACATGGAACGTCAGGTTTGGATTCAGAAGTCAGGTTCCTCCATAGGAAGGGCCAGAAAGCCCACCGCAAGGAGAACCAGCCCTGCGTGCCCAAGCCTGTCACCCAGCCTCTTCCCCGCTTCTCTCCTCGCCCAGCTCCCTCCTACCTGGCCAGGCGGCTGATGGTGTGTGGATGTTCCAGCTTCACACCCAGGCTCCAGAAGCAGCACCTCCGGCCCCTGCCTTGGGGGGGCGCAATGGGAGTCTCTCAGCCCTCCTGAAGAGGGACCCTGGAAAGAGGCTGCAGAGATGCTGGAAGTGGACTTGGGACTGCGGGGTAGATAATTCCAGGGTCCCAGGGACCAGACGGTGTGGTCCAGCAGCGGGTACATGGGGCCTGGGGAACTTGGCTCCTTGGACCACTCACCCTGTGGTGACCAGCCTGGCTGGGGAAGGGCACAGGGTCATTTGCTAGGGTATGGTGCTGGGGCAGGGGCTCCTCTGCCCACGTTTACTGTGACAGTGGGAAGCACTGATGTGACATCAGGTAGGAGGCAGGACAGCATGACAAGGAGCCGGGACTAGGAATGTCCTCTGCCCTCCCCACCATTTCCTTTTCTTGAACGACAAATGACAGCCACCAGGCACAGTCATCCACGTTCAGACACCTGCACTGTCCCCTGTATGATGCCGTCACAGCTCCTCTTCCGAGAGTTTCAGACTCGTGTCATTTGCCCTTTGTTCATTTCTCTGCAGAGACAAGAGAACAGATGCCATTTTAAATGAACTCAATTAATTTGTGTTCATGTTTTCTATTTTTCCAGTGCTGTATTAAGCCAAGACACTGTAACTTTTAAAAACATTTCAACAGAGAAGCCCTTAAAATGATCTACATGATCTTATCTCTGTTATCTTCCCAACCTCATCTCCTACTTCCACCCCCTCTGGTTTTAGAGAGTGTGACCAGAGCTACGAGGTCATACCTCCCTCGGGGACACCCGAGCACATTCACAGCAGACACAGCCCGGCCGCACGGCTGCTGGGTGGAAGCTCTGCGTCCTTTCTGTATCGGTGTGCTCAGGCTGCCATTATAGAATGCCACAGATTGGGTGGTTCAAACAACAAAAATTCATTTTCTTGCAGCTCCGGAGGCTGGAAGTCCAAGATCAAGGTTTTGGCAGATTTGATTTCTCCTGAGGCCTCTGTCCTCGGTTTGCAGACAGCCGCCTGCTCGCTGTGTCCTCACACGGCCTTTCCTGTGCACGCACGACCCTGGTGTGCCTCCCTTTTCTTAAGAGGACCCCAGTCATATCGGATGAGGGCCCACCCCTAATGGCCTCATTTGAACATAACAACCTCCTGAAAGACCCTGTCTCTGAATACAGTCACGTTGGCAGGTACTTGAGGTCGGGGCTCCCACAGAGCACAGTCCGGCCCACGAGGAAGAAGAGAAACAGCCAGTGTCAGAACAGCCTTTCCTTTTAACACAGATGCTGGGTCAGATTTTTGGCTGCAGAAAACCTTAATAGTTTTGCATGTCTCCATCTACCTGTGGTCCATTCATCTAGTGGATTCAGCTGTTCCTTGTTCAGGGGCACAACCACGTCTCCTCCCCGAAGCCTCGCTGTGTCCATGCACTCAGGCTGGGCGGGTCTGCCTTGCTCATGCCACAACCACTCAGCCCCAGAACTATCTGAAATCCAAACAGAGCCAGGTCATCCTGGGAATGTCCCTAGGACCCAGTCCAGGGTCATAATAAAAACAGTCCAAGGGATCTTGAGACGCACATTGGACAAGGAAGTTCCGGGAAGTCAGGTTCTGCAGGTCAGTACTGGGTGTCACCAGTCTTGTCATTTTCTCCCCTGAAAACGACAATGGGTGGCTGGGGGACTGAGGCCAGGCAGGCGTGATGTGGCTCTGTGCAAGGTGAGCGCTGAGAGCACCGGCCCCGCCCTCCTCCAGAGGAAAAGCAGGTGACACTCTCAGCCAGCAGGTGTTTCCACTGAGGAGCCCCGTGGAAAACTGCCACCCCGTCCCTCTGTGTGATGCAGCTTGGTGGTAAACAAGTTTGTCCAGATTAAACTCATAAAAGAGTTAAATTCCTGAGTTAGGAAAACCCAAAGTCAGCCCAACACTGCTCCCATCATGAGTGTGTGTCACAGGCTGGAAGGTCACATCCTACAGCAAGAGAGTGAGTCCCGGGGCCCCACAGTGCGGTGCCAGAAGCCCTGAGACGTGGGGAGGGGGCCAAGGGCGGTGGCACCACCTACTGCTGGGATGTGGAGCCCAGGGTGTGACAGGGGAGTCCACAGCCTGTCAGGGTCCGCACTGTGGGCGGGGCTGGGGCAGAGGGTCGTGGAGAACCCAGGGGCCATCTGGGCAGTGAAGACAGGCTCAATTTATCCTTCTGCCCTTTGTGTGACAACCTGTTTTTCAATAGATTCTTTGTGATGTCCTCTTACGTCCTCCCTGTTGGCCACCCTTGCTACTTCGACAGAGGTGTTCATTAATCCTTCTCTCTGCCACCCTCTTTGGATCTTGTTTTTCTCCAAAGTGGTCACAGAAATTCCAACTTCAGTAGGGAACTGTGGCCAAGCCGTCACTACAGGTAAACTTATGAATGTGACTTTCTCCGCACTCAGAGGCGTCTGCAAGCTCATCCCTGGAGCAGTCTAAGAAAGTCCCCGGGAGCCATCAAGCGAGCAGGCCAAAATGTCATGTCCCTCTGGGGTCCAGGTAATATCCATTTCCAAACAGCTCCTGCAGGACAATCAGAGGTCATTTTAAAAGGTGAGCCAGCATCCAGGGAGCTGTCCTTGGTGTCAAACGCACACAGCCAGGGAGGCAAAGGGTCCCCATTTTGCTTTCGAAGGTCTGTAGGTTGAATTTCACAGTTACTGTCTTCTGTGGTGACCTCCCTTGAACAATTATCACAGTATGAGCAGACGTGAGGTGGCGTCCACCATATGTCAAGCCGGACCTGAGCACCTAGGTTGTTCCTCTACATCGAAGGCTTGGTTTCTACCAGCATCTTCACACCATTTTATTTATTTAATTGCTGCATAAAAAACCACACCCAAACTTAGTGGTTTGAATCACGGGCAATATATAATTTCTCATGATTTTGTAGGTTTACCAGGTAGTTCTGTTACACATGACGTTGGCTGGAGCACTGGGATATCTAGAAGGTTCCAGATGTCCTCATTAACATGGCTGGATGCTGGTTGCAAATTCGGCTGGGGCTTGTCTGGTAAGGATTTTAATTCTCTTCTAGTACATCTTGCCACATGGTTGGTAGGTCTTCCTCGCATCATGGCAGCAGGGGGTGAGACCACAAACAGGCAGGAAGGGTTGGCTGGCACTCAATGTCCTATATATCCCAACTCCTTTCTATTCCCCTTGGGCCTGAACTTCGGAAACTCAAAAGCTGAAACTAGATTAGCTTACAATTTTGGGAGGTGGGGTGGGTCGGGGGTGATAGGGTCTAGAGATAAAAGGGAATATCCATTTAAATTAATTAGTTGATATTTCAAAAAAAGACATTCCATTATGCTTATTTTAGCACTACGTAGATTTTGCACAATGCCTTCTCTCATTGCTGTGCAGGTTCTCAGCCTTGATCTAAGCCTCTTAGCTTTCTATAATTACACCTGCCATCGAACACACACAGCAGGACTAAGTGATGTCTCTCTGCAACAATTAATTCTGACATCTGTTCATTTAGGTAAAATTGAACACTTTTTAAAAATAACAAAAAGAGTATATTGCATTTTTTTTTAATTTCAGCATATTATGGGGGTGCAAAAGCTTAGGTTACGTATATTGCCCTTGCCCCCCCACCCCAAGTTAGAGCTTCAAGCGTGTCCATCCCCTAGATGGTGCGCATCGCACTCATTATGTATGTATACACCTATCCCCTCCCGCCCCCAACATCTGCCTGACACCCGGTTAATGTTATTCCTAAATGTGCTCTTAGGTGATGATCAGTGAAACCAATTTGATGGTGAGTACATGTGGTGCTCGTTTTTCCATTCTTGAGATACTTCACTTAGTAGAATGGGTTCCAGCTCCATCCAGAAAAATACAAGAGGTGCTATATCACCATTATTTCTTATAGCTGAGTAGTACTCCATGGTATACATATACCACATTTTATTAATCCACTCATGTATTGATGGGCACTTGGGTTGTTTCCACATCTTTGTGTTTTTATAAAAGCATTTTGTCTATCTGGTAGACAGAACAATGGGCCCCCCAAAAATGTCCTAATTCCCAGAACCTGTGAATTTGTTACCTTATATGACAAAAGCGACTTTGTGGATGTGATGGAGATTAAGGACCCCGAGATGGGGAGGTTACCGGGGTGAACCCAAGGTAATCAAATGGCTCCTCGTAAGAGAACTCATCCTCAGCTACGATCAGAGAAAGATGAGACTGTGGGAACAGAGTCCCAGAAAGACGCTCTGTTGCTGACTTTGAAAATGGAGAAAGGGGCCACAAGCCAAGGAATGCAGGAGGCCTCTAGAAGCTGGAAAATGCAAGAAAGCAGATTTACTCCTAGAGTTTCCAGAAAGAAATGTAGTCCTGCAGACACCTAAAACTCTCATCAGTTTTAACCCAATGAGACGCATTTCAGACTTGTGGCCTACACATAATACAGTACATTTGCGTTATTTGTTTGATCTTCTATCAGTTCACTTAATGTTAATGGTGATTGTTTCTATGTGGTAGCTTTTTAAAAAAAAAAAATGTTTTTTTGGTTTTTTTTGGTACTTTTAAGCATTGCTTAAATTCTTCCAGAGGAGTGTGCACAATTTTTTCAAAACAATGAGTGAGTTCATGAGATGGCAGAGGAGGAGAGGAATAAGAAAAAGAGAGAAAAATTGAAGCAGAGGAAATGGAGAAAATTCCAGGTCCCATTTCTCAGATTTTATGGCTCACTGGGCACAGGTTGGCCCAACAAAACCAGCTCCCAGTAGAGGCAGATGAATGCCAGGGAGAGCCCGCTGGTGGCTGTCCCTGTCGTCCCTGTGCTTGTTTGTGGCTGCCACATGATCCACGTGGAATCCACCCAAAGGCAGCTTGGCATGGGGGAGCTATGATGTATGTTTTGGCTTAAAAAATCCACCCTGAATATTCAAAATTGCTTTTGATGTTATGAATTCTCACTAAATGTCCCCTAATGTGTGTTTCTTAAGCTCTCTGTTTCCCTAGTGTTGCACTTTCCCTTCTTGACCTATTTCTGATCAAGAGCCCAGGATGCGCCACGGCTTTTCCACGACTCTCCCTAAGCTTTGGGCTGTCGCCACCAGCTTCTTGGCATCCGTTGCGTTCTCCTCCCGCAGCCTAAGTGATCCTCTCAACACGTCTCAGCACAGCTTTCTTCCGCTCAGATCCTTATGAGCATCCCGCCTTGCTCTGAGGGACAGTGAGTGCCAACGTCCTTCCTGCTGTCTGCAGGCCCCGTGGTGAGCCAGGCGGTTCCTGCCCGTTTCTGCCTCCATCTGACCTGCTCATCTGCAGCCATTCCAGGCTCCTGGATGTCCCTTCACCACCTACCTCAGGGCCGCGACACCTGCTTTTATTGCTGCCTGCAGTTCACTGGTCCCGAAAGCTCTGGGGCCTCCTCACTCATCCTTCTAGATGAAATGTCTCCGCAATTGCCGCTTTTCAGAAAGGTCTCCCGGTCACTCTATAGAAACAGCTGCTCTATCTCCTGTGACTTACTGTATTTTTCTTTACGGAATTTATCTCCACTTGTCATACTGTATATGTGTAGTATGACATTATATATGCTCCATATATATAATGTCTATGCACACAGATACATATACACACACAGTCACGCTCCATATGACACTTTGGTCCACAGTGGACAGCATAGACTAAGGTGGTCCCATAAAAAGATAATGGAGCTCAGAAATTCCTGTCACCTAATGATGTCCTGATGATCCTGGTCCCGTGTGGGCCTAGGCTAATGTGTGTGCTTGTGTCTTAATTTCTAACATAAAAGTTGAAGAAGTAAAAATAAAATTAAAAATAGGAAAAAGCTTATAAAGATATAAAAAAACAAAATATTTTTGGACAGCGGCACAATGTGTTTGTGTTTTAAGCTAAGTGTTACAACTAAGGAGTCAAAAATTTAAGAAAAATTAGAAAGTTTATAAAGTAAAAAAGTTGCAGTAAGCTAAGGTTAATGTACTATTGAAGAAAAAATAGTTTTAAATAAATTTAGTGTCGCCTAAGTATGCAGTGTTTATAAAGTCTGTAAAGTTTATTACGAAGTGCAGAGCAAGGTCCTAGGCCTTCACACTCACTCACCACCCACTCGTGACTCACGCAGAGCAACTCCTGCAAGCTCCATTCATGGCAAGTGTCCTGTACAGGTGCGCCATCTTTATGTCCTATTTTTACTGTACCTTTTCTGTGTAGGTATGTTTCGACACACAAATACTTACCATTGTGTTACAATTGCCTACAGTATTCAATCCAATAACATGCTGCGTAAGTTTGTAGCCTCGGGTGTGTGGTAGGCTGTACTGCCTAGATTTGCGTAAGTACTCTCTGATGTTCGCACAGTGGTGGAATCACCTAAGGACACATTTCTCAGAACATAGCCCTGGCATTACGTGATGCATGACTATATATATCACATATATAATGTCTCTCTATATAATGTCTATATACACTATTCTATATTTAATATAATGTCATATACAAAAGGCATGTAATGTACATATATTAATACATTATATATAGACATTTTACATAATATGTAGTATATATGATACTACATATAATGCCATACTACATATGTACAGTAATAAACAAATAAACACACATGCACATATGTCTCACTGTATTGCCCAGGCAAGTCTCGAACTCCTGACCTCAGGTGATCTTCCTGCCTCAGGCTCCCAAAGTGCTGGCATTACAGGCATGAGCCACCACACCTGGCCTAATCAGCCCTCCTTTTAAAAAGTTTCAAGAGGTTCCAAGTCTCCTGGGTTTACACAACCAGAGTTATAATTGAGCAGTGAGGTTCCTTGTCATTTTCCAGACTCTCAAACATCCAATAGCAGCAGAAACCATTATTATTCTGAACAGCAATGATAATACTAATGGCAATTTCCTTTCCTTTTGAGAAGAGTTCACTGTCTTTGTGTACCTCTTATTTAACTTTACCTGGTTTTATCCAACAGGCTTGGAGATTATTACAGATCAATCCAGTCTGTAGCTGAGCCCAGTGGTGATGTAGAAATCCTCAGGGCAGTCTGGGTCTTGGGACTAAGTTTTCAAGTCACTCATGCTTTGGGGTAATCGATAATTATTTTTACCTATTTATCTATCCCAAAATATTTACTAAGACAATGTCAGGTTACTATGATAATAATAAACATTATCATCACAATTGCTAACTTCTTTGAACATTTTCTATGTGTCTAGTTCTTTTCTGCTACTTATTATTAATAACTCATTTAGCCTTGTATATATTAATTCATTTAATCACCACAGCAACCCACAGAGGCAGGTACTGTTATTATTATCCTCAATTTATAGTTGAAAAACATGAGGCACAGAAAGTTACTGCTTAGATGCTAAAGTAAGAAATAAAATTGAGTCAACGTGTTTACGTAATGGAAAAAAATCCAATTTCCACAGAAGAAGATTATTTCAAGTTATTGTAGGTCCTAGGATGAAAAGGGTTGTGACGGGAATTATGGAGGGATGAGCATTCGAGCTGGATATTAAATATTTTATAGGAATTATAGACTAAGAAATGATGTGTGGAGAAGAATGAGCTGGAAGGAAAAGTACGAAGGCATTCCAGGGCAGAAAAATTCTCAACATTCCAGCCATGCAAAAATTGGCATCTGGACCATTGTGTCAGAAGCAGCTGTGCCCGCCAAGATTTGGGGTATGTAAGGGTGGGCTTGAGGCCTCACCATGAACTCTGAGCTGGTCTGTTCACCAGCGGGATCAACTGGCTGGCCCAGTTCCCAAATTACCAGGGCACTGACCATGAAGTCCAGGAATGAGGTTTTGGTAGAGTTTTTTAAACCATATGTCATACACTAGATTAACTCAGGAGTGGTGTCCGTGCATTGGTTCCCGGGTCCTGGAGCAGGGTTTGAAGCTGCATGATCTTGGCAATGCCTCCAGGTGTCCTGTGAGCCCAGGAAGCAGAACAGAGCTCAGAACCCCAGCTCAGCAGGGCTGCAGGCTGAATCGCCTCCTCCTCTGACAGGGTTTTCATCCGCCCTCATGATTAAGAACCCCTTTCTTGCTAACTGTGCTGTTTCTTTTCTCTCTTCATTTCAGCTTCAATCTGAAACAAAGGGATGTCAGATCCTGTGATAACCAGCTCAAGTCGCTGCTCTGCGCTCTGCCTCGGGAAAGCTGGGTAGAAACCCACTGACGACGGATTAAAATAACTTCTCACTTTAGACGCTCGTGGAAGAGTGTTAGAAATATCTAGGTTGAGGAAGATTTTTGTTCTTTCATCATAAAGAGCAGCTCCTTCACTTTACACTTTGTTAGGAAAAAAAATTTCCCTGGAACTAAAATGTTAGAATTCTACACTGCAAGAGGAGTAAAGAATGAGACAGAGACAGAGTGGGTGGGGTTCAGGGTGGAAATGGGTGGGTTGAGAGAGGGAGAGGGAGGGTTGGGTGAAGTATTATCTATAAAGTTGGGTTCCCAATCTGGGGCTGATGGAAGAGGAATTTGGCAAGCTTGTCTACTTGAGTAGGATTTCAAGACCTGGCACACACGGGCAAGGGTCTTTGTGTGTTTCCACAAAGACCGGGTCACGCACGGCCTTCCTCCTGGGGCTAATTTCCTCTCCTCGTCTGTTAAAGTCAAAGATGAAATCTTTAGAGTCTGTAGCTGTTCTTTTAGAGAAGAGGAGGATGCAGCAAACATTTGGGTTCTTCATTTAAGTGACTGTCACCCCAGTCTCATAATTTAGGCCACATGTAGGGGGAGAGGGTGACCAACTGCACAGCCTCTGTTCCCCACTTTATGCAGTGTAGACTACAAGCACCTAGGGAGTCCAAGTACAAAACAAGGGTGTGTGGACATGCCAAAGTCAAGCTGGACTGTACGTAGGCAAAGTCACCCTAAGCTGTATTTGATAGAAGGGTGGATATAGGTTATGATGCCCAGGTTCAGAGACCAGGACATAGTGAAGGAAGGGGTGGCCCTCAGGGGGTGTTCAAGACTGGAGGGTGGTTGAGAGTAAGTTTGTGACTCAGTATCCCCACAACAGTCAGGGGAGGAGGCACTGGCTTCCATCAGGGAGATGCCGACCTCACCCAGGCATCCCCATGCTTGGTTTTCCAGTAGGCCCCGCTTCCAACGCCGGCACCTGCGTCGCTTTGGGTACTGACCCCAGGCCAGTGCTGGCTTCTGTGAAGGCTGCCAGAGCCTGTTGAGCTGCACACGTGGTGGCTCTTATCCAGTGACGGTGGGTGCAGGAGCAGAGTCCAGTTCCCACAGCCCTGATTGGGACCGTTTGATGTGGGAACTCCACTGTCTCCAGAGCTCTCCTGTGAGATTGAACCAATCTCACCTGCCTGCACAGCTTACTTCCCACTCCCGCTCCACTCCCCACTCACCTACCAGTTTTCCTGGTAACACATTCTGAAAAATCACTTTCAGATGGACCCTTGTCTCTGAGTCTGTTTCCGGGGACCCCAATCCAAGACAACGGACGTCTGGCAGGTATGTCCTAGTCAAGATGGGTAAATCACAGCTCAGTGACCCTGGCCATTGAGATAATTTTATTTCCTCCACCCTCACACTTTGATTTTACCATCACCAAACCATCTTCCAACTATAGTTCATCTTCCCATGTAGCTTTTCGGCAAGGAGAGAAGGTAGAAAGAATATTTCCTGTTCATTCTGGTAGTTTTATTTCTCACTGCACATTTGGAGTTCTGGATTATAGATCAGTTTCTCAAGTGCCATGAATGCAACTCGGTCCCCAAGAGTCAGACCACCCCTGGGCAATGGCCAGTCATATTTTAAAACCTGCAAGGCTGAGACATTTTAGAACCATGTCAGATGCTACCCTGAGAGACCTTGTTCTGGCAGCCACTTGCCTGCCTGGATAGATTCTCTACTGGGTCAGGCTTCTGCCGCCAGAAGCTTCAGTGCTTTGACCCCTGACCAGGCAGAGTTGAGAATATAAATTGTAACTGTTTCCCTCATCTCCTTGAGAGCCATCCCCTCTATGCTATTCTATGGTTTGAATGTTTGTGCCTCCAAAACTCATGTTGACATTTAGTTGCCATGGTAGCAATATTAAGAGGTGGGAGTCTTAACAGGTGATTAGGCCACTGAGGACTCCACCATCATGAGTGGGACTGGTGCCTTAGTCCTACCCTTTCACACCCTCTGTCACCCTCTCACCTTCCGCCCTGCGAGGTTGCAACCAGAGGACCCTCGACAGGTGCCAGCATCATGACATTAAACTTCCCAGTGACACTGAACTTCCCAGCCTCTGACACTGCGAGCCAGTACATTTCTGCTCATTATAAATTAGCCAAGCTCAGGTATTCTATTGTAGCAGCATAAAATGAACTGAGACACTTATTCTTCTGAGAGGCAGACAAGTTCTTTGGTTAGAATCTTCAGGGATAGATGCAGATTGGGGTCAGGTTCCTTGCCTTATTTTGCAATCTCATAAGATCCCTTATTTGTATTCTGTGAGGTTTGCTGTGTGCATATTAAGAGGAAAAACTCTATCCTTGTGGCTGCATCCAAGGCATGGAGTAAGAATATGAACATTCTAGAAAATCTAGAATACTTTTGTCTTTGTCTCTGCCACAATGGGCAGAATCACAATGTAATCTTTTGAGTCTGTGAGTTTGTATTTGTATATATGAAGTTTAAAAAAAATAAGCAGAAAGCTTACATTTTGATTAATGAGTTTACTCTGAGATCTTTAAAATGATTGATGATAACGATTCATCAGTGTTTGGAAGCAGAGTCACCCTCTGTGAACACAAAATAATCACATTAACATATTTTTCCAAGTAAGCGTTGCCTCCGAAAAATCTTAATTGAGTGGAAGGCGATCTGATTTTCATTTCATGCTTCTATTTCTGGAGAGAAATTGCAGGTAAGTGTGTGGCATCTGATTCTCTCTCCTTCCTCTTTTGCATGCATGACACACCGGTGCCCGGTGAGTTCACTCCCACGGATTGGAAACTGCGAACCCTCAGTCTAGAGAGAAGCACAGAGGTGGAAATTGTTCTCATCTACCCCGTTGGATAAAGGTTTAAAACTCTGCTCCCTTGAGCTCTGCTGTGTGAGCCCAGAGCTCATGCACATGGCCGCTCCCCTCTGCAGTTCTGGGCTGGGCCGCTGAGCGATGCTGCTGCACTGAGTTCCACGGTGGGGAAACAAAACCGAAAAGTTGGGGGGGGGGGGCGGCGGGAATCAATGGCGATGAGCTCACTCGCCCCGGGTGCCTTGCCGTTTCAGGGGACTGTTCTTCAGTGAGAACTGCAGACGCCGCCCATCACCAGCCAGGCCCGGCTCTCTGAGCGCTCGGTCGGAGGCCGGGGCAGGCGGGAGAAAGGCTCTTTATTCGCAGGAGCTGCCTGCGCTGTGCAAACGGGAGCCAGAAATAGACCCGGGAAAAAGAAGAGAATGGGGACTTAGCAGATGCTCAGAGCCGTTTCTCTTTATAAATATATCTGTCCACTTCCCACTCTCGTCCATGTCGCTGCAGGCCATTAGCACTCTATTTTTGTCTCTGCGGAGGCTCTGGGCTGGCCCACCCTGTCTCCCCTCCTCGCAGATCATCTCCTGAGGGCAGCGCTCCTGGGCCGAGGGGGTGACATCATGAGCTATTTTTGTCCCAGTAGATTGCAATATCATAACAGCATGCATCTTGCACCAAAAAGTGGCCCCGAAGCTGACAAAAAGGAGAAATTATCTCAAAGGTAAACTCCTTGATCTCAAAATGCCTCTCCAGGTACACTGTTTAAAGCCATTGCAAAACAAGCAGCAAAAATAGACCCCTCTTGAGCGTGGCCTGGAGAACAATGTAATATTTTCTCCGACTGCCTAATCACCTCTCGTGAAAAGACTGTCATATGTCTAGGTGAGGCAGGCAGCCACTTGGCTGTGATTAGGATCTGGGTCCAAGAAAATTGCCCATCAGCCCACATTTATCCAAAGGTGTCCTCTCCTCTCTGCCTTCCTGCTCTAATTAAAAATTCTCCTATGGTGGATTTCTTCGGATTCCACTGTGATCTGAGAGCGGAAGCTGAGTACTGCATGAAGATCCAGCAACACCTAAGTGTGATCCCTACCTGGAGAACAGTGGATTGTGATGCAGGGAAAGGAAGAAAGTTCAAGGACAATGCAAAATAGAGGATCTAGCAAGAGGCCACTCGACCACAGGCAGAGCTTGGAGAGGGTTGGCGTAAGCAAAGAAAGTATCTGCAGCACCAGGGGAGGATGGCAGCTGAGCTTCATTAAGTTGAACCACTTGACATTCCAATTTCTGTTGGTCAGAGTTGGTCAAAAGTCAGTTCTGGGGCCAAGCAATTCTGAGTACAAGTTGGACCTGCCAATATTGGTGAGTGGCCCTCTGGTAACCCAGGACAGCCGGCTCCACAACTCTTAGAATGCACAGTGCCCGTGTGTATCACCCCAAGCAGGCACCAGCATCATCTCACTGCTTCTAAACTCAGTGGGTTGGGTGTCAACTGTTCTTCACTTCTTTTTTCCCTTTAACACACTCAACAGATAACATCTCCATGCAAGACACCCCCATCAGTATCCGAGGCCACAGTGCTCGTTGTTAGACAACTCAAAGAGGTGACAGTCTGGGCACCTTCCCTGGACCACTCTCATTCTGTCTTTTTTGTTTCCAATAATTAGATCATCCTGTGGTGTAGACAGAGAGACAATTTAAGAACTGCTGGTCTACAAGATCAAGAATGTGAGAGAATCTTCAGGAACAAGGTTTTATCAGGAAAGTTTTTCAGCCTATCTTCTCCAGAGCAGTAAAAACTGACATTGAAGTCTAATTGAATTGGGCTTAATGTGAAGGTCTCTATGACAAAGAATCATGATATTGTTGTTTGCAGGGAGATTGGCTCAAATAGATAGTTCTGGATAAGAAACACTCAAAACAGAGCCAACTTCTGTTTATGATACTCTACCCTTAGGGTGAATGTTAACTTCATGGGAATCATCCAAGAAGCCATGACAAGCGTTGGGAAAAAATGACCATCTCACTGGAAGTAAAGTATAGAAGTGTGGTATGCAATCTAAGAGATCTCATGTTTTTTAAATGAAGTTGCTTCCTTGGAGCATAAAACAGAATTAAAACCAACTTCTCAATCAGAGCCCAATTGTGATTGGCTTCCACTTTCTGTCTGTCCTTACCAAGCTGTTATAATAAAGCAAGCTGATAAGAAATCTGAGTATATTTTCTGTGGGCAGAAGTTGATCTCCCCTTAGCCTTAGGAGATGACTACACAAAAGAAAATACATGAGGTTCAGAAACTTAAATAGACAACAGATAAAAATTGATGTGATTGATGCCTCGCTATATGCTGGATAGAATTTTTGCAGACCAAATGGTTTTGAAAGGCTCCCTTTGTTGTGTGTGACTCTCTGTATTCATATCAGGGAGTCATCATTTCACTTTGTAACCAATACGTGCTCATTGTCAAATGAACATCAGCCCCTGGTTTAACATTATGGGGGTGGGAGGTGGTGTCAGAGGGAATAACTTTCAGGTTTTTTTATGGTAGCGAAGTTATCAGGTACTCACATTGCTCAGACCTTTAAAGAGCAAGTAGGCTACTTCAGACCTGAGCTTTGATATTTGTATTTTATGACATTTACTAATGACTCAAAAGCATGCATTGTACTCCTGAACTTTTAAATGGTAATATATCTTCTGTTCTGTAGTACTATACTAACTACTATAACCTGCCTATGAAAATTAAATATCAGTTAATGGTAATAATTATAGGCACAACAAGCCTAAGTTGGCAATATTTGAATGATATGAATTGCCACTTTGAGAAACCAAAAATTATTAAAATAATCAGCTCTAGAGCCAAGCAATCCTCAAGTCCGGTTGGCCATGGCAGCACTGGGGAACAGCTCAACTCCAGCCCAGGGCTCCAAAGCCAGCCCCTGAGCCCTGAATGTTATACCTGCATTTAACACCCTCATAAATGTAATATCTCTAAAACCCTGGGCTAAAAACCTCATGGGCAAGAAGCCCCTGCAAAAAGAAGTTGAACTCTAAAGGAAAAATTTGTTTGGTTAAGCTGCAGTCTGCACATTCACAGAGCAATTTCATTTAACTTTTAAAGTCTTTCAAATGGAATATACAGTATTCACTTCCCAAAAGACATCTATGCCTAGCAAGGTCAGGAAGTTTGTAAACTTAGAGAAATGAAATTGCTGTGTGAATGTGCAGACTGCAGCTTAACCAAACAAACGAAATTTTCCTTTGAGCTGTTCTCTGCAGGAGCCTATATGTCCATTCCCAAGATGAGGTTATTGTTTGGAATACAGTTGGTGCCACGGTTGGCATTACCCTAAGAGAGTGTTTATGAAAAGCCTCGTCATTATCTTACAGTCACACCTTGTAAATCTGTTTCCCTTGGGGTAACCAAATGGGAGGCCAGCATGATATACACCCGTGTGCTCAATACTGTCTATTGAGCATATGCGAGAGGTACAACCACTTTATCAGAATTTAAAGCAAGTCTTGCTAGAGCTAATCTCTGGGCTAAATCCCAGGAGGGTTTCCAGATTAGTTAAGCAGGACAATTATGGTTACGTACATTCTCTGGTAAGTGCAAAAACTGGTGCAGGAAGTTTGAGCAAGTCTAATGAATGTGATCGGATTTTGGTATTTGGTGTATATTCCATACTGTTTTCTAAGAAATTCTTAAATTCTGCTGTGTGACTTTATAGAAATTCTCTACAGTTTGAACATGAAAGAGTGAACGTTCCTTTGCATCTGTCAGATCAGTCCCCTCTGAGCCTTCTGTGTTTGGGAGTTTTTCCTGCCTGAGAGTCCTCAAAAGGTGCCCTTCCCCGGGCCCCGCACAGCACGGGTCTGCATACCCCACCCAGCTTTTCCCGTTAATGGGAGACAGTTAAGGAATAGAAGGCCGGCCTTTCTTTAGTTCCTTTCCCTTCTGGAAGTTACAGCACCTAGTTTACTCTGAGTGTCAACGTTCTGTGCTTAGTGAGTCCCGAAAAGCACAATTCACAGCCACCCATCAACAGTAGAGTAGGGGTGGGGAGGGGGAGAGAGAGAGAGGAAGAAACCATCTCTCACTTTGTTATTGATCTCTGTGCGTGTGAATTTACTGGTTGGAAAAGAGAATCTTGAATCTTAAAATTTACTCTAATGCTCTCTGAACTTTTTTAATGCACTGGTAACATTCCTTAATAGATCACGGCATAATATACGGGGGGTGTCCAGAAAGTATCCCGCCATGGAATATGAAAAATTGTATTAACAATCGCAGGACACTTTCAGGGCAGTCCTCATATACTTGCGATGAAATCGTCATTAACTAGAGCAGAAGCAATTAATATTTCAAATAGTGTTCTTGATAAATGCACCATTTGGGGGCCTCTTTTTTGTCAGATGGATTATATGAAGATGGCTTGTATTGGAGACATGTTTGGCAGAGGGGTTGTGTCAAAACCAAGGCAAATGACAATGTTGCCATTTCCTTGTTCTTCACTTTTGCTAAAATCATTAGCATTATCACTGATGTCTAATTTTTTTAGCAAAAATCACTTCAAGCCAGTTTTTTATTTTGTAAGGATACATCTAATTTATCTATAATTAGATAAATATAATCTATAAATTTGTTCCATTCAGTGTGAATAAACATTGCAATGTATCACAATGCACTGAACGTAAACTGTCGGCGAGGGGACCACCACCAGCCCCTGTTTTGTGGGATCCCCACGCTCCCCTGGCAGGGAATTCCTAGAGACCCCTCTAGGGCATCCAAACCATATAAGACCAGTGGGGGCCCTAGTATCAATTAGTATTGTAAATACTATAAAATAATTTTCTTATTTTTGATAAAGAAAGTAAACAGAAAGAGAATTCCAACGTTCCCTCCTAAACCCCGAAGGGTCATCCTAGTCACCCGCTTACCCACCCCCCTGAAGACCACTGCTCCAGATCACTGTCTCCCAAAGGATGGCCCACAAGCCACTGGCATCGTTAGAAATAATTATTTTAAATGTAGATTCCCAGGATCTACTCTGGATGAGCTTTTTCATTGTCTTTTAAAGAGCCACCTTTATTGAATAATAATCCATATTGATCGTGTGCAGTTTGACAGATACTTTTCTATAGCTTTGCATGTATCCATTAATTTAATCCTTAGACCAACACTATGAGCTATACAGTGTTCTTACACCCATTTAGTAAACAGAGAAATTGAGACAAGAGAGATAAGTAACTTGTCCAAAGTCACATGCTAGGAACTGGCTGTAAAGTTAATTTTATGTGACTGGGTCATGGGGTCATGGGATGCCCGATTAAGCTTTATTTCGGGGTGTGTCTGTCTGTGAGGGTGTTTCCAGACGAGATCAGGTTTCCAATCAGTGGACTCAGTGAAGCAGGTGGCCCTCCCCAGTGCGGGCACCATCCTGTCCACCGAGGGCCTGAATAGCACAAAAGCGATTGGCCTCTTTTTTCCTGCTTCACATTTGAGCTGGGACATCTCATCCCATCGTTCCTGCTCTCGGACTGGGATTAACACCAATGGCTCCCCCGGGTCTCAGGCTTTGGACTTGGACTCACTAAAACCACTGACTTCCCTGGGTCTCCAGCTTGCAGACGGCAGATCACAGGAATTCTCAGCCTCCGTAATCACATTGCTTGATTTTTCACAATAGATTTCTCTCTCTTCGTGTGTGCATGTGTGTATGTACGCACGTGCATGTATGTGTATGCATGTGCATGTATGTGTGTGTGCATGTGTATGTGCACACGCACGCAAGGCCTATTGGTTCTGTTTCCCTGGGGAACCCTGACTAATCCACTGGCAGGACTGAGATTCCAAAACACTTGTAGACACTCTGATACACTAGTTCCCCAGATAATTCTCATGCACACATTAGGTTTAAAACCACTGATTTACACTGTTTTCTGAACACCTGAAAATAGAATATACATAAAGAGCATTCTTAGCTTATTGTTTCTGGGTCAAATATTTGTAAGACCAACAATAATTTGCAATTAGTTAACTCTGAATACAGATTAATAAACTATATGTCCCAGGAAAACAGAAAACAAAATAAGCCCAAGTATATGTGGTATTCGGTAAATTCTTTAGTTGACTTACATATAATGTCAATCAGTATGACTACAATTACGGTTCTGTTTTGTTTTTCTCCCATGCAAGGTCTTTTAACAAAAAAGAGGTCACCTTGCTGTCTGAACCCACGTGTCGCTTCTCAGCAAGAGTAATTGAGAACAAATGTTTCCAGGGCAATGTCCCTGGACCACAGGGTCAGAAGGAAGGAAGCAGCCCTGTTTTGGGATGTTCCGTGCAGGTGGGGTATAGACCTGCAGGTGGGGTATATATTTAGTCTCTCCAGCTACCCGTGTCAGGTGGGAGTGTGTGAGACAATAGAATCTTTCACCAGTGCACAAAGACAAAGTGCCCCATTAAAACAGGGACAGCAATTATAGCACACAGCTGTTGTCCTGAGGCTCCCGACTCAGCCAGGCTCTCTGATTGGGTCTCGGTGTCTGGGTGAGACACAGTCATCGATGGGGCTGCTCCCATGTAACCCGATGTCTAGGTCAGTGGCCCGAAAGCCATCGACAGTGCACCGCAGGAGTGTGCTAAAAATGCACATCCCGAGGGCCCACTTTCAGAGATTCCCGTCAGTGTGGTCCAGGAATCAGCATGTTATCAAGGATTCCAGATGATTCTGACACAGGTGGTCTGATCGCAACACTGTGAGAAACGCTGGTAGAGAAAAGAGTTGTTTATCACTAGAATGGATGTAATTGGAACAGAAGATGTCATTTTTGATCGTGAAAAATATCAGTCACATAGAACAGCACAGAGATGGAGTGCAAAGAGGAGAAAATAAAGACTGAGGAAAGCGGTAACTGTGGGCAGAGGAATAAGGCTCTTCCTCTGCTGCCTCTTTTCTTGAACTGGGAATAACAGAAGAGAATGAGGAGGCCCATGGAGACATTCAATATCGCCTGGGTCTAGGGATGCCTTGTGGGGGCCAGAGAAGCTGGCTGGACTCTCTCAATATATTTGAGGGTATAACTCTGGGGCCATGTGGGGCCACACAGAGGTTACACTTGGGAACAGAGTGAACAGCCGGGGGCTTGGGAGGCTGACTTTGTAGTGTCGAGAGGGTGGGGTACCCCTGGGTTCTTCCAGGATGTGATTGGTTTGTGGAAAATTCCATGGGCTGGCAGAGAACTAGAACCCACTGCTCAGGGATGAGCAGGAACTGCACTTGGTCCCCTCTATAAGGGGGGCTGCTTGGCAGGGGGACCTTATTCATAGAAGCCAGAGTGGGGAGAGGGACTTGCAGTTAGGCCACTAGAGGCCCTCTCACTTTCAGATGTCGAGGCAGAACATAATGTCAATTTTGGGCCCGTCACCACAGACCCGTTGCTCATGTTTTAAGAGTGAGGCTTGCTAGGGAGACAGGCTGCCTGTGCATTCAGCAGATAGCACAGTTAGGGCCTGTGTTTGTATAAAATGTCCTATTATCAGGTGTCATCACCTTTAAAGGCTACGCTGTCACACGTTTCTCACGCCTACCTATACTGCAGAGGAAAGTCATCGTGACCTGTCAGCAGCCCGGCTTTTCATCTGAAGCCTCCAAAGAGGGATCTGACATTTATGTAAAATTGAAAAATATGATTCAGCCAGAATTACTGGAATAACCCCCTAGACAAAACGAGCTAAGAGCCCTGCAGAGGGAAACTACATTGTTTTAACGTCTTACAAACTTCTAATTTGGTAAAAAGTCTCGACTGAGCTTCAAGGGTACTAGAAGAAAGAGCCCTGCACACTTTGTTGCTGCATTTATGGAAGGAGATGGCTAAGAATGTCACCCACTTTGTCACTCAGTGCCATTTTAAGTTGCCTATAAGAAATTTATTTCATGCTTAAGTGTAAGGAAAGGAATTCCTTTTGCCAATAAGCTGGCATAACTTTTCTATATGCACTGGGACATCTGGAGACCTGTTCTAATCTTTAACCTAACGCTTGTTTTCTCTTTTGTTGATAGTTTCTTTAACTCTGATTGGTTTATATTATGCTATTTAACTGTGCATATTATTTTATGTTGTTTCAAATATTTTGTGAAATTAGATAGTTATATAGGTAGGTAGGTAGGTAGGTAGAGATAGTAGATAATTTTTAAAAATTAAGGAAGATAGAGTTCCTTCCCTTAGCATTTGTTCCTGCAGGCTGTGCAGATTTAGTTACCTATAATGCTTTGTGGTTCTTCTCTGCAGTGTTTCCCTGCCCGTCAATGTCATTTTCATGCATGATGTTTTGACTGCTCAATGTTTATATCCCTGCTCCATTATTCTAATCTTTGGTTTAGTGATGGCCGTGAGCAAGAGCTCCCATTCTTAAGGAACAGATTTGAAAATATTTCACAAGTCAGAGTGCACTGTGCAATTTTTTTCCACCAGGGAAATCTGCAGCAATGCTCAGCAGTGGTTGCATTCCAGCGTCAAGGAATAGCACAGTTATCCCTGTCTGTGTGTGACATTCCATGACCACGGCATGCGCCCCACGAGACTCAACTTCGAACTGGAGGTTCTCTGATCAGGACATGGTCCCAATGGGTGCAATAGCTGCTCCTCTTCCTCAGGGTTTATCTATTAGTAATGTCAAAAGGGACACATATAGGGTTTAGGAGGTGTGAAGGGAGAACATAATTCATTTTAAGATTTTTAAATATCTTAAACGCTGACTCCTGCCTGATAGCTATCCAACAGAACAGTCACTGGGGCTTCATCCCAACACATGCTGCATCTGTCACCACGTCTCTGGGGCTGGCTTAGATACATCGCATGATTCCGACGGGAAGACAACTTCAGCTTGTTGCCTGCTTTTTGTTGTTTCCCTTTATACCGCTACCATGGGATTTAAACTAATTTGGGCTTATATCAATTGAGTTTAGAACAATTTAATAAATGACATGTTTTACAAGCCAAACGAAGGCCAAAACCTTGGTAGCCTAGACATAGGTTTTTAAGGACAGCAAACAGATCAATAATGGAGACAAAGGAGGCAAAATACTCCAAAGATCAGACAGTGTCTTCTACATATAGTTTCTGTTAAGACTGAATAGGATACAGCATAGAAAGCACATAGCACGCTTCCGGTGCATGGCAACATGCGGGTGCTATGATAGCACAGCAGGCTGTCTTATCTGAGCACAAACAGATTCAGTTTGCTATTTGTGAAATAAGTGGATTTGGAGCAGGTACCACTGTTGATTACTCCTGCAAATTTCTATGGTGAAATATTTACTGAATTAATTGCACATTAAAACAAAACCAAGAGCCAAGACTTGGAAATCAGTGACCGTGCAAAGATAGTCAGTGAATAGCAAGGATGTCTGAGGTGGGCCATAGTGTAGGAGAATGATTAAAAACACAAACCTGCAAGGAAAATCAGCGACCTCGGGCTTGGAGAAGACTTTTAAAAACATGACCTTTCTCCAAGGAGAGAGTCTAATTGAGGAGACCGACGATGGACCAGTAAACAATCGGAGGCAATAAAGAATAAGTGTAAGAAGTTCTACACCGGAAGGCAGGGAGATAATTAATGGATATCTTCTATTAGGCAAATTCAAATTCATGGACCTTGCATGGAATCATTCCTTGCCTCCAAGCGTCCTGACGTGTGAGTATAAGAAAAAGAGAACAGTCTCCCAAGTGTATCTTCATATGTACCAAATGGCACAGTTGAGCTACAAGTATATTTGCCTTATATGTGTATAAAAATTTTCAATGTAGTATCTTCCAGGCGATTGTCTTCTATTTTGATCTTTCCTGGACTCAAATTCATAGAGTCATTGAATTTTTGAGCTTTGTCTAACCTGATAGTAAAGCTAGTCCAATCGCCCCATTTGGTTAAGAGCAAGACTTTTGGATAAAGCAGATTTGGATTAAAACCACTGCTTCATTGCTCAGAAACCCTAGACAAATTAATTAAGCTCTTTTAGCTCTGATTAGAAAACTAAATTGAAAATGAACTTACAGTGCTGTGGACAGTAATTTCTCATAAGTGACAGTTAGGATGATTATTATTTTTAGGCCCAGGTAGACTAAATGACCTGTTCAAGGCCGCATGGCTACTTCAGAAGAATTCATGTTAGTATGGAGACTTCCAGACACATGCTCTTATCACTACATAATAATAGTTTGTGGGTACCCAAAAAGATTCTTCTACTTCTCAAAAAAAAGAAAAAAAAAAAGGAAAAGATAATCTTTCTTCTGACTGTCACAATGCCTGAGATTTTTTTCTAAGTTGATGATTATTATTCCTGGACATGCACTTTGTGAAACAAGCTGCTTCTCCAAAAAGCAAATATGCACTTTCACAGTGGAATAGAATAAAATCTGTATCAGTACCTCTTACTATTAACATTGTTACCTGCCGAATTTTCCGTAGAAGGAAGAACGGTGAGAGAGGAGTGAGAGCAAGGGGAGAAGGTGAGTGTGTGTGTGTGTGTTTGTGCACATGTGTGTGTTTCCCTAGTCTGGGAGGCTTTAACTCTGTCCTTGCACTACTAGGTATTTACAAATGTTACCTCATTGAATCTTGACCATAATCTGAAAGATATCTATTGTTACACTTATAAAAACCTGAGGCTCAGAGAAGTTAAGTAAATTCACCAAAGTCTCAGAGCTTGAAAATGATAAAACCAAGATGTGAACCTTGTCTGTTCCCCAAACCTGCAGAAACGGTGAATGAATTACTTGCGTATCTGTATTGCTTGTCTGGAATGAGTGCTAAGCAGAAATTAGACTGGAGAAAGTCTCATTAGTAGACTTATGCAACTTCACATAAAGGAGTAATGAAAACCACTAAGCAAGAGTCAGATTTTTTTTTTTTTTTTTTTTTTTTTTTACTTTTTAACAAGTACTAATTTATTTAGACAAAGAAAGTATTGGAACAAAAGTTTTTAAAATGGACCCTCCCACTCTGAGCATCCTTTCTTGTCTAGTTAACAATACCAGCTGCTGTGCTAGATCTGAACACAAGGCTGAGCTCTGAGAAGGGGGAGTTCAGTGGGAATGCTGGCTGTCTACCCAAATCCATTCTCCCCTTCTTGCACATGGACGTGGCCATTCCCTGGCTATCAGCTAGATTACATGTCCCAGCCTACCTTGTGGTGGGGATGGCCACGTGACCAGGTTGTCACTAATGAAGGGTGAGTTGTGGACTTAATCATATTTTCTCTTCCCCATTATATTTTCTCCCTTACAACTGGCTGTTCTGGAATAGAAAAAAAAAAGTGGCAGAAATCTAGCTTTGACCAGATAGGGAATCCATTTAAGGGATTATGGAGCAATGATTGAGAGGAACCTCTTCCTCATGTACCATGGACTGTCTCCCTCAAAACTGACAGCTAACAGAGACATTTCCATATGCTTCTAGGTACTGGGCTTTATGGTCTCTTTTTTGGCAATTGTTTAGCTTTATCATAAGTAAAATAGGGATAAAAGAGTTGGGTAAGATTCCCTAGAGAAATGGACTTGAGTTGGATTTCAAAATATTCATTAAAGATTAATCAAATGGGAGGCAAAGAGGCAAAACCAGAGAAGAAAAACTGTTCTTTATAATTGTCTAAGGAATTAGACACTCCCCTATCCATTATCAAATAGAACAATAGAATCTGTCCTTAGGGGAAGTCTCACTTTGTGACAAAATTGCTTAACAAAGTAAAAAACATACTCTAAATGCAAATTTCAATAGAAGTTAAGTATCTTTACTTTAACTTTTATTAAAGTGTCTAGACCTTGTTCATCTATCCACATTTTGGGGAATTTTTAATGTAAAAAATGTAGTTACTGTGGTTTCGTTTATGGTTATATAACATTGTAGGATAAAAACCTACTTTAGGCCTATGATGCAATTGGAAAAAGCAAAATTACCACTCGACTGTATCTGCTGTATCCTTAATTATGTAACTCTTTACATTTCCTCTTTTTTTTTCTTTTTCATTATTATGGGTACATAAACCATGATGGAATAACCTGTACCAGATTTGATGTCCTACCATAAACAACTAGAAAACTGTTTTCAGACACTGGACAAAAAGCAGTATAAGACTAATATCCCTGAGGGAAGAGAAACAAAGAAAGCGAGCCCTACCGGCACCTGGCTTTCTGCCTGGACGAATTTTCTGGGCAACCGTCCAGGCAGGAGAAACGTAAGAAGATTGTGGTCTGACTGACTTGAGGAAACAGTGATCAGAGTCTGCAGGGGTTGAGGCGACTGGAATTTGCAGTGTGACGTACCAGAGACAAGCGTATCAGAGAAAGAGTTCTATATATATGTGTATTGAGGTCACCTTAGTATTGTGGAACGCTAAATTACACACGCAAAGGGCAAACTTCCATCAGGCTGGGAAGGGATCTGTACGATAAACAATTCTCTCAGCTGACACAGGTTTGAGATGTTCGACATTCAACCAATCAGAGTGAAGTGAACAACGGGAGCATTCAGCAGAGTCCCCTGAGAGGTCATGGGTTAGTAATAGGGTTAAACTACCCCTAAAGTAAAGGCAATGCTATACTTTCCCTAACACAGTTTTAAAACAAGCTTCAAAAGGATTTAGTATCCTCAAGTAATTTTAGTGCATTTGAGAACAAAGTCCAACACTCTTTAAAGACAACAAGATCTAGCACCCAGCATCATACTAATCACTAAGCCTAGTTTCCAGTTAAAAAATTACTAGACGGGAGGAGCGGATGGGTGTAGACATACATAATGAGTGCGATGCGCACCGTCTGGGAGATGGACGCACTTGAAGCTCTGACTGGGGGAGGGGGTGGCAAGGGCAATATACATAACCTAAACATTTGTACCCTTATAATATGCTGAAATAAAAAAAATTACTAGACATATGAAGGAACAGTAAAATGCATTCATAATCTGAAGAAAATGTGTCAAAGATCCAGAAAAGACAGAAATGATAATATTAACAGATAAGAATGTTAAAATATTCATTTTAAATACATTAAAGGATTAAAGGAAAACATAAATATCACGAGGTGAAATATAAAAAACATATTTAGAGAGAACCTAATGAAATTTACAGACCTAACAAATACAATATTTCAAGTGAAATTTTCAATGGATGTAATAAACAGCAGATTAAGCACTCAAAAAGAAATAGCAGTAAATTTGAATATAGTCAAATGGAAATACACAGAGGGTGAAAAGGAAGGAATAGCTGTCTCAGTGACCTATGGGATAATATCAAGTGGTGAAACATGTGCAACTTCAGTCTCATAAAATAGAGGAAGTCAGAAAAATTATTTTAAAAAGTTATAGCTGAAAAATATCCAAATTTTATTAAAACTACAAAATTCAAAATTGAAACCACAGACTCAAGAAGCTCAACAAATTCAATGCAGAATAAACACCCATAGAAACTATACCATGGCATGCCACAATTAAATTGTTAAAAAATAGTAAGAGAAAATCTCAAGTTGCTGGGGTGTAGGCATTGTGCACACAGGAACAAAGATAAGAAAGACCACAGACACCTCCACACAAACCGGAAGGCCATGGAACACATCTTTAAATGTTAAAACAAACAAAAAATTGTCAACCAAGAATTTCATATCCAGTGAAAATATCCTTTAAAAATGAAGAAAAATAAAGGGTTTTCAGGCAAATAACATACTCAGAAAATTCATTACCAGCACTTCTGCCCTTCAAGGGGTTCTTCAGGCATAGGAAAATGATCCCAGATGGAAACTTTGATCTACAAATGAATGAAGAGTATCAGAAACAATAGATATGTAGTAAAATGTTTGCTCATTTTTATATTCTTTAGAAAGAACTGAATATTTAAGGCAAAAATATTACCACACTATTATTAGGGGTATAACATGTAGAAATAAAATGTATGACAGCACAAAGTCAGAAAGAATTGAATTATTGTTGAAAGTAGACTCTAATAAGTTTAATGACACATATTAGAAACCCTAAAGCAACCATAAAAAAGTGAATCAATAGCCAGTAATAAGCCAGTACAGGGGATAAAATGAAATACTAAAAAACATTTAATTAATTCAAAAGAAGGCAGAACATAGAGAAATAAGGAAGAAAATACAGATGCTACCAATAGAAAACAAATAGTAAGACAGTAGATTTAAACTCACCATATTGAGATCCTCATTAAATATACATGACCTAAATGCTCCTCTTAAAAGCAGAGATTGTTGGTCTGGATAAAAAGGCAAGATCCAACTATAGGTGATCTATAAGAAATTCACTTTAAATAAAAAGACATAGATAGACTAAAAGTAAAAGGATGGAAAATATTTACCATGCGTACATGAACAATAACAGCAGTCCCAATCTTTTGGACACCAGGGACCGGTTTCATGGAAGACAATTTTTCCATGGACGGTGGGTGGTGGGGGTGGTCCAGAGCTTAGGTGGTGATGCATGACCTGGTTCCTAACAGGCCATAGACGAGTACCAGCGGGTTGGGGACCACAGAATAATAAGAAAGTTGGAGTGGCTATATTAATATGAGTCAAAGTAGACTGGGACAAGAAATATGGCCAGACATAAAAAGAGACATTTTATACTGATTAAGGAGTCAATTCAGTAATAAAATATCACATTTCTAAACATGTATGTACCTCACCTAAAAATAGAGCTTCAAAATACATGAAGAAAGAAATAGACAGACATGAAAGGAGAAATAAATACACATTACTAATTGAAAATTTCAACGAATCTCTTTATGTTACTGATTAAAGAGGTAGACAAAGAAAATCAATAACTATGTAGAAGTCTGGAGCAAAACTGTCAATCAGTTTAACCTAACAAAAGTGGAATGTATATTTCTTAAAGTGCATATAGAATATTGCACAGGATAGAACATCCGTTGAGCCATAAATGGACTCATAAATAGTCAAATCCATAACATATATAAAAGGATTGAAATCATACCAAAAATATTCTCTGATTGCAATGCAATTAACTAGAAATTGGAAACAAAAACATTTGTTGAAAATTCCCAACTATTTTGAAATGAAACAACACACTTCTAAATAATCCACGGGTCGAACAAGAGAAAATCAGAAAATATTTTGAACTGAAAAATAATAGGCCACATAGTGTATCAAAATTTGTAGGATACAGCCAAAGCAGTGTGTAGAGGAAAATTTTTAACTTTAAATGCTATATTAGAAAAGAAGAGAGGTCTCATGTCTAAACTTGTATCTTAAGAAGCTGGGAAGAAAAAGAAGAACAAAGTAAAGGCAAAGTATATAGAAGAAAGGAAAAAAAAATAAGAACAGAAAATCACTGAAACAAAACAGGAGAGAAATATCAATAAAAGAAAGGTTGTAGCTCTGAAAAATTTATAAAAATTATACAATTCTAGTTAGAAAATTAAAAAGTGAACAATATTAACGAACAATACAATAAACAACAGAGAAGGCATCACTACAGATCCTATTCATGTTAAGTGGACTATTAATGACTTTATGCCAATGCATTTGACATCTTAGATTAAATGAAAATTACTTTAAAAAATTATCAATTCTGACATCAAAAGAAATAGGAAAACTAAATAGCCCCATATCTACTGAAGAAATAAAATTTGAATTGAAAATCTTCCCACAAAGAAAATGCCAGGCCCTGATGGTTTCATTGGTAAATTCTATCAAACATTTAAGAAAACAATAATACTAATTCTTTACAAAAGAAGACAAAACACTTCTCACCTTATTTCCTAAGATCAGCATTTCCAAAAATAGACAAACATTGTATAAGAAAACTAAATTATAGACCAACATCCTACATCAACATAAATGCAAAATTCCTTAACAAAATATCAGCAGATTGAATCAAGCAGTATATAGAAAAGATAATATATGGTAACCAAGTAGGTTTTATTCCAAGAATGAGAGGTTGATTTAATGCTTAAAAATCAATGTAATTATCATATTAACAAAATAAGGGAGAAAAAATTATATGGGATTATATCAATATATGCAGAAAATTGTCTGGCAAAATGTCACACTCATTCTCATAAAAACTTTCAGAAAACTAAGAGAAGGCAATTTCCTCGTTATGATAAAGGCCAGCTACAAAAAGCCTGTAGCCATTGTCACACTTAATGGTGAAAGACCATGAGGAAGAAGAGAACAAAGATGCCACTTGCATTCAGCACTGTACCTGACGGTATAGCCAATGCAATAGGACCAAACTGAATAAGTAACACAATGCATCCAGATTAAAAAAGGAATAAAACTGTCTCTCTTTGCATCCTATGTGATCATTTATGTAGAAAAGCATAAGAAGGCCAGGCGAGGTGGCTCACGCCTGTAACCCTAGCCCTCTGGGAGGCCGAGGCAGGTGGATCACTCGAGGTCAGGAGTTCGAGACCAGCCTGAGCGAGACCCTGTCTCTACTAAAAAATAGAAATAAATTATCTGGACAACTAAAAATATATATAGAAAAAATTAGCTGGGCATGGTGGTGCATGCCTATAGTCCCAGCTACTCAGGAGGCTGAGGCAGTAGGATCACTTAAGCCCAGGAGTTTGAGGTTGCTGTGAGCTAGGCTGACGCCACAGCACTCACGCTAGCCCGGGCAATAGAGCGAGACTCTGTCTCAAAAAAAAAAAAAAAAAAGAAAAGCATAAGAAAAGTACAAAATCCTACTAGAACTGATGAGTTTGGCAAAGGCATAGGGTTCAAAGTCAAAATAAGGACTCAATTGTGGCCGGGCGCAGTGACTCACGCCTGTAATCCTAGCACTCTGGGAGGCCGAGGCAGGTGGATTGCTCAAGGTCAGGAGTTCGAGACCAGCCTGAGCAAGAGCGAGACTCCGTCTCTACTAAAAATAGAAAGAAATTATCTGGCCAACTAAAATATATATATAGAAAAAATTAGCTGGGCATGGTGGCGCATGCCTGTAGTCCCAGCTACTCAGGAGGCTGAGGCAGGAGGATCGCTTAAGCCCAGGAGTTTGAGGTTGCTGTGAGCTAGGCTGACGCCACGGCACTCACTCTAGCCCGGGCAACAGATCGAGACTCTGTCTCAAAAAAAAAGAACTCAATCGTACTTTTATATATTAGTAATAACAATTGGAAAATAAAATTTTATCAACCACACTATTTACAATATCATCTAAAAACAGGAGCTATTTAAGAATACATTTCTAAAATTTATATGGGAATGCTATGGATATAGAATAGTCAAAATAATTTTGAGATTAAAAAAAAGAACAAAATTCCAAGATATAACTATGTCATTTCAAGACTTCCTATAAAGTAACAGTAATCAAGACAGTGCAGTATTTGCATACAGTTGGACATACAGAAAAATAGGCTAGAACAGAGTCTAGAAATAGACCACACATGTGTGGTCGATTCATTGTTGGTAAAGGCAGCAAGGTGATTCAACTAGGATAGTCTTTCCAACAAATAGTGCTCAAATAGACATATATTAAAAAAATAGAACCTCAATCTATTCCTCATGTCACATGCAAAAATTTACTCAAAATGGAAGATAGAACTAAATTTAAAAGCAGAAACTATAAAACTTCTAAAAGAAAACATAGGAGATAATCTTCACAATTACGGGCTAGGCAAAGCTTTCTTGGGCCACACAAAGCATAAACTATAAAAAATGGAGAAACTGAACTTCATCAACATTTTAAAATTTAGTTATTTGAAGGACACCATTGAGAAAATGAAGAGGTAAATACTCACTATGCATTGTGATGAGGGACTTGGTTCACAAATATATAAAGAACTCTTATAACTCACTAATAATATGACAAATGACCCCATTTTACAAAATGGCAAAGGTTCTAACACTTTACAAAAGAACATCATGAATGGCCAATAAGCACATGAGAAAATATTCAACATTACTAGTCATCAAGAAAATGTAATTAAAATCATAGTAAGATACCACTTTATATCTGTTCCAATGACTCTGGATTTGGAGCCACTAGAATTCTCAGGCATTACCAACTGACACAGTCAGTTTGGAAAACAGCCGGCAGTTTCTTACAAAGCTAAAATACACTTAATACATGACACAGCAATTTCACCCCTAGGCATTTACCCTAGAGAAATGAAAACATATGTCCGCACAAATACTCAGACACTAATATTCATAGCAGCTTTATTCATAATAGCCCCAAACAGAAAACAACCCAAATATCCATGGACGGACACATTGGGGTATATTCACATAACAGAATATTACTCAGCAATGAAAAGGCATGAACAAGTGACACTCGTACAACAACACAGACTGAATCCCAAAATATTCAGCTGAGTTTTTAAAAAGCCATCATATAATTTCATTTATAGGAAATTCTAGAAAAGGCAATAATAATCTATAGTGACAAAAAGCAGACAGTGGCTGTCTGTGACGGGGTTAGGGAGAGCGGTTACTGCAAAGGGAAACCATGGAAGTCTCGGGGTGGTGTCAGCACTCCATGTCTTAATGTGGTTGTGGTCACTCGGGAGGACACATTTGTCAAATTCATTAAACTGTAAAATAATCAAAGCTGATTTTTTTAAAAAGGGACTGTTTCTCCTCTCTGTTTTGGGTTTTTTGTTTTTTTTTTTTCTCCTTCACTTCTCAGAATCAGATGCACTTAGCAGACTTTCCTGGTTACTTTGAATCAGTAACTCCTTGAAAAGTCTGTTGATGAAGGGAGAATCACAACGAGGCAATTAGAACAGCTTGATTTGACATCTAAATGCAGAAATTCCTAAGGGGGAAAGAAAAAGCATTTGAATGGTTGCCATGTGAGGAACAGGCTGGAGAGGGGACCACAGAGGCATCGCCGCTATAGGGCCCTGTTTCCAGGGAAGGGACGCCGGGCTCATCATTATCAAGGATTCTGGAACTTCAGCTCATTTTTATTAATAAATCGTCCATTCACACGGCTGATGAATTGCTAGCCTGATTGGAAACTCTCTCCTGCACTGAAGAAACTGCACCAATTAACAATATTCAGCTGCCAATTCAGCTCTGCAGGTTGGGGCTCATTTAACTTGACAAAAATAGATCCTTTTTCCTGAGGAGGGGAAGCTTTTCTCTGCCTCCAGCCTGGCTCTGGGCAGAGAAGGTGGCGGAATCTCATTACAGCCTTCCCGTCTCTGAGGCTGGTTATGCAGCCACAGCGCCACAGGCTGCCTGGGGTTTGGGACACACATTTCACGACCTTCTTTGGTTTCTTTACCACAAAAGTCACTCTGCCTTCTAGCCAAAAGCCCTACTGAAGTGTTTTCTGTTTGTCATTTTTCCTCTCTTAATATTACTCCTAATATCTTCTTTCTTCCTTCCCTCCATTCCTCCCTCCCTCCCCCCTTCCCACCCCTTCATTCTTCCCTCTTTCTTTTTCTCTTGCTTAGTTCCTCGCCAGCCCTAGCACATCTAAGCTATGTGTCCCTGTCATGATATGAGCACGGACCGGCTCCTGCCACAGGTGTCCTTTCTTTCCCTCTGCAGTTTCCTCCTACTGAAGTGGTATCACCCACCGCCCTCTAACTCCTCTCCATTTAAAATTTTTTATTCCTGTCCTGGGGGAGTGACTCGAGGGTCCTCCCACCATCTCAGCCCACCTTAAATCTACAAAGAAATGGATTCGTTTGCTGAGCCTAAGTTTTTTGCATAAGGGGAAATCAATCCCTTCTGTGTTACCTACAAAAGTCACAGAATTATCCATCACAATTTTAAAAAGCAAATAATAAATATCTATTGTGTCACAATGAACTTGGTACTAAAAATGAATTATTCGCTATGTAATGGAAACAAGCAGATTAAAAAGCAATAATTAAAGATGGAGCGTGAAAGAGGTGAGAGAAACTACTGAGGGTGATAGAAAGTTTCTTTAATTTGACTGTAGATGGTTTCATGGAAGTATTTTATGTCAAAACTCATCCATAATGTACTTTAGCTATGGACAGTTTATTTAGATCAATTACGCCTCAGTACAGATGTAAAGCAAAGCAAACAAACAGTAAAAAACAAAAATAAAAACAAAAAATCTGGCCAGTTGCAGTGGCTCATGCCTGTAACCCTAGCCCTCTGGGAGGCCAAGATAGGAGGATCTCTTCAGGTCAGGAGTTCGAGACCAGCCTGAGCAAGAGCCAGACCTGTCTCTACCAAAAAAAAAAAACCAAATAGAAACTTTAGCTAGGTGTTGTGGCATGTGCCTATAGTCCCACCAGCTACTCGGGAAGCTGAGGCAGAAGGATCACTTGGGCCCAGGAGTTTGAGGTTGCTGTAAGCTATGATGACACGCCACTGTACTCTACCTGGGCTACAGAAAGAGACTCTGTCTCAAAGAAACAAACAAAAAACCAAAACTATGATAGGCGTAACCAGCCAAACTATTCTTAAATACAGGCTAGTCTAATGTATATGGAATTTTACCCTTGCTGTTAACCAAGGCTAAAATTTTTTTATGTTACATTTATTACAGTAAATTGTATTATATTAAAATCTCACTTTACCTGAAATAAATTAGGACGTGGGGACATGCCTGATGAATGTGCATTGGTAGATGGGGTGAAATGCTTGTTCCACTGTGAGCTGATGAGTCAGCACAGAAGCTGAATAGTGTCTCCTGATCTCGCTCGGTTCTGCCAATAAGATGGTTTCTTGGAACTCACTGTTCCCATATGTTGAAGGGATTGGCTTCTGTGGAAATGCATGAAGCAGAGATATTACCAACCCTGAACCCCAATAGCTTTATTTTTATTTCTACATGGTCACACAGGCTCCCGAAGCCGATGTCCTGTAGGCACTTGAAGACACTGAGTCAGGGTACGGTGTTGATCAATGCTTTTGACCACATTGATCTGCAAGGAAAATTTTCCTTAATCCATCTTCAAATAGAAAAATCTATGAGTAATCCTATATGAGTGCTGGCAAGATAATCTTATTCCACTAACGTCCCTTTTTAAAACTTCCCCCTGAGCAACCTACAAAGAATAAATGTTAGCGATGATAACCACTTCTGCATTTTCGCCGTGAGAGCTGGGGAGTTATGAATCAAATATACAGCTCAATTTCTCAGGACAGTAAAAAATGCATCGTGGGTGCTGTCCCTACCCTAGCGACAATTTATTTTTCTACCGCTGTTTTTTCTTTATCCTGATTCATTTCTTTCTTTCTCTCTCTCTCTCTCTTTCTTTCTTTCTCTCTCCTTCCTTCTCTTTCTTTCTTTTCCCTTCCTTCCTTCCTTCCTTCCTTCCTTCCTTCCTTCCTTCCTTCCTTCCTTCCTTCCTTCCTTTCTGTAGTATCATAGCAACCTTCCTCCAATTCTTTTTCTAACAAGGTAGGGTGCAAAAAAAAGTAATAACAGTTTCCTTTAGATATAAGAAATGTGAATCTTTTTAAGTGTCATTTTTGAGTCTCAGGGCAACACCAGGATAACAAGATAACATGCAAACTGTAGAAACAAGTTGTGAGCTCATGTGAGCCCTAAGGTGGCTTTTATTTACAAATCATGCTACATCTCAGAGGGCTACACAGACATAAGTCAGGGACTCGGGGACAGTCTGAGGAGAGAGCTTCCCTGTCCCCAGCAATGGCATCTTTGCAGCAGAACATTCTTTTAAGAGTGTTGGGGGACAAGGACACCCAGGGGAGGAAGGTGGAATGGGAGGGAGTCCGATTCAGAGGGAAATTATCACGAGATTACTTCCCAGATGTAACCACAGGTCATGACCATTACCTGGTGGATTTGGCAGAGGAAAAAAAAAGCAGTTCTACAGAATCACTAATGACATCCACACAGCACGAATTATTGACCATTTCTCAACTGGATGTGAAGGCATTGTAGACACACAACCTTGGATTTACCCAGAGTTGTTCTTTGTTTCCTTTGTTTCTATCCATTAGAATTTTCATACACACAAAAAGTGATGGCGTGTAGACTGTATGAAGTAATAGCCTTACGAGTCAGCACTGAGCTGTGGTTGTCCTCACAATGTGTACCCCCAATGCCATTCCTGTCCTAGTGGGCCAAAGACACAGGTGAAGTCTAGGAGAACGCACACAGCAGCCTTTCACCGTTCGACTCAGTAACCCACACAGAACGCGCAGCAGCTGGAGATCGGAGAGTGGCTTTGACACTCCGTTCAGCTGACTCCCTAGTCCCTCGTGGACATGAAGAGTCTCTTCTTTCTAGACCCTCAAGGTTACTAAACTGCCACTTTTCAATATCCCTATTCTTGTTTTCTCCTTCATGGCCTCCTAGTCTTTAACTCCTTTGGTCCTCCCAGTTTCACGCCAGATTCTGCCCATCTGGTCTCTGGAGGGGTTGTCGGTCATTCAGTTCCGTGGGTTTTACTGCTAGACAGGGTCAGGGTGGGGCTTTTATAAAATAGACTTATCCCAATGCCAACATCGATCTACTTTTATCAGTTATAACTCTTCAGATTGCAAGTGGCAGAAAGCCCAATCCAAGGGACGTGGGTAGACTTTGTCCCCAGGCATTTGTTTGTCCTTGAGACTTCTAGTTGGTCCTTGCTCTCATCTCCTCAGGTTTCCCCGATTGCTGGTGTGGCTCTTCTATAGTAACTTCTGGTTCAGCATCCGATACAGAAATGACACCTAGCGTGGACTCCTCCACCAGCAGCCGTAGTTCTGTAACCGCTAACCCCTGTGATAAACCTCTTATTCTACATCACTCCTAGTGGTTCTGTGTCTCTGACTAATAACATGTCTTTCACTAAGACTCTCCAGGATCTTGGAAAAGCCTGTGCACCTACACTCTGTCTGCCACTGTCTCATTGATTAAAAACTGTGACCCAGTTAAGACAGCCTTATTAATAGGGGAATTTTCTTTTTATATTTTATTGAAGTCATTTGGATAAATAATTATAAATCTTGATTCATTATTTAATATATTATAAACATTATTCATGCTGTTACATAGCCTTTATAATTTTTAAAAGGTTTTACTATACTAGGTTGAGTGGATGCTCCATAATTCTGCTAATCACTTCCTTACTGCTGGATATCTGGGTTTATTCCAATATTTTACTGTTGTGAATGATTTGAAATATTCCGTATGCATATTATTTTCCCATATTTTTGGAATATTTTACTAGGCTACAGTTTCATAATATAAAAGATATAACCTTTCTATTGCTTTTGATTCGTACTGCTTAATTGCTTTTAAAAAGGACTAGAATAATAACAATGCTGTTAGCAATTGACCATTTCCTTGCTAACTTTGAGAAATATCATTTTTAAATAGTCTTTCTTGATTTAACAGAAATAAAATGTACCTGTGCAATTCAAAGGGGATTGCACAATGCCCATATTATTCTGGTATCTATTTTCTGCTTTGCAATATCTAGAAAGTAAATACTGATTCCAAGTAGACCTGAAATACCCCAAAGACATTTTCCATACACTATAGCTGTTAATTTCTGAATTGCAAATGCAAGCCATCCAAAATGTAAGGCTTCGATCACATATTTTCTAATTAAACTAAGATATGTATTTGGATCACGTTGTAACTGGAAAGGTTAAGAGAATCATCAATGCAAATAATGTGTAGCCAATGGAACCACTGTGCAATTAATATTCTTATCTTTTTAAATTTTAGGTAATAGCACTTCTGTTCTTCAGAATGACATCTTCAGGGAAAGCATATTGAACCCAATCTGTTGTGTGAAATATTTTCAGTTAGCGAAGGTACAGTATGTATGTATAAACGAATGTACAGACTGCTGATGATTTATTTTGGATCTATAGCAGCCTTGAAAATAGAACTGAGTTTTATATAGCATCTTTCAGAGTCGGAGAAGCTCTTTATGGAGCAGTAATTTTGGCAGTGTCTAAATAAGACCCATCCTTATAGCTGAAAGATAAAAAAAAATTCAGATAATAAACCATTTAATTTTTCTGTACAATGTCACACAAATGATTTGATTTGGGGCTTCCAAAATTACATGGCTATTTTGGCTTTATGGATGTATCTTTTGCAAGTCCCAGAGCGCTGTAAAAGTAGAAAGGCTGTCAAGAATGCCCTAGGTAGCCTCCCTGGGTAGGGCGTGGGAATGCCCTTCTCAGAAATGAGTCATATAATCAGCCCGGCAGTGGTGAGTTCAAGATGCAGCCCAGGTACACAAGGACGGCTCTAGCCCAAAAGGAGCAGTTCCCAACCTGCCATCTGGGTGACTTACGGTGAGAAATAACTGGAGTAGTAATTACTGATAATGATTTTCTGGCTTTCCCAGGACCCACCAGAGCCCCTCCTCGTCTGGTGGGTAAATGCATGTATGTGATGCTTTCCTGCTTATGTTGAGGAGTCAGTTTAGCAAGCCTGTCTACCAAGAGTAGTCTTTTATAGCCTGAAACACACATTTCGGTCTGTGTTGCTATATCAATAGCAACGCCTTTCATTTGTATAGACATTCCTACTTTCTTAAACCCATTTATACTTCATTGAATTATCCATACAATAGCATCTCTGCATCAGCTGCAAGTTTTCTCAGCTCTACCTCCAGATACACCTCAGTCTTTCACTTCTCGCCTCTCCCCTTCTAGTTGAAACCTTTATTATTCTTGCCTGGATGACTTCAATTGCCACTGAGCCGGTTGTCCTACTTATTACCATCCTGATACTATGACAACCTCTTCTCTGCATAACAGCTTGAGAAAGCTTTAAAAATTTTAACTCATGACATGTCTTTGCCTGCTTAGAATTCTTTATTGTCTTCTGGAGTGCTCCTTACTGCAGCCTGGAGGCCCTGCACGGCCTGGCTCCTGCTGACTCGTCGGGCCCATCCTTCTCCTGTCACTCGTGGCCACACCAGCCCCCTCTGAGTGCCCTAAGCAGAATCGCAAACTCTGTCTTCCCTGAAGACCCTTGTGTCTGCTGATGTGTCCGCCTGAAAACCTCGTCACGTGGCTGAATTCTCCTGCTTCAGGCTTTAGCTCAAACACCCCAACCTTCAAGACCCCTTCCTCTCAGATGGGGCGTTCCTCCAGCTCCTCGTCCCCCACTCCGCCATGACTTACGCCAACCTGGGATTTAAGATTTACATGCATTTCTTCTGTTACGAACTAGGAGGATTATAAATTATAGAGACAATGTCTTCTATTTTTGTTTGATTGCATTGTTTTGAATATAGGAAAACGAGCAGGATATTCAGATGTTAAATGATTTCTGAGTGGTTGAGACCGATTCTGGCAGGAGGAACTGATCATCTGAGGACCCACACACATGCGTGCTTGCCAGCATCCACGGAACCTTGTATGCTTGGCATCCTTTTCAAAATCTGTAGAAAGAGAGCTCCCTTTGCTGTGTATTTGTTTGAAAGGACTCTGGAGATTTCCATTAAAAAAACCAGAAAACATCTCATTATGAGTTCTTTGATTTTAAATAGAAGTATAGTTTAGGTCCACTTTCTGCCCTTAAGTAATATTTCCTCCAAACTAGGGTATCAGAATAAACAGGTCATTTTTCCTGTGGACCATTTATCTAATGCAAACATTGTTAGGCAAACACAATTTTTGCATCTATCTGTGACTCACTCTCACCTTTTTAACCTAGAGGCTCCCCAATGTCAGCTGTTCTCCTCTGAGTTATTCAGCCGGGTCGTGAGCATATTGAACACATATGGCCCGTGTGACCTTGGACAGGCAAAAGCAAGGGAGGATAATAAACAAAGACACAAACATTACTTTTTCTCACCACTAATAAGCGGTATGCATTTGCATTGCAGATTTTTCATGGTCTTGTATTTCAGACTAATTGAATCACAAAATAGAAACAATGTTTAGCGATTATTTAGCCCCCGTGGCCTCATAGGTGTATTAAGTCTTTTTGGCTGTGTCTCTACCAAGCCTCATCCAGACTGTTTTATCACCTCCAGTGGCTGAAACGGACTCTATCCTGGGGCCGCACCATCTTTGCACAGGATTAACTGTTAGAAAGTTAAGTCAAGACTCAATTTTTGGCTATTAGTTTGATCAGCAAAGAGCATATGTTTTCATCCAGGTCATAAATGGAACACTAAGGAGCCAAGAACAGAGCACAGTGGTCAACTTCTAGAGAATTCTAGAGCCATTAATCAAGACATGCTGTGTCCTAAAATCTGGTCACGATGCTTGATGAGAGGACCATGGACGTCTCTGGCAATGTTGCACAGAGGTCAAGAGGCACTACGTATCCATTAACATTCTTGGTCACTCTGCCCAGTCTGGGAAGCTTTGGTGGCCTCATGCTGCCCTCTGGCATCCTGATCATAGGCAATGTTATTAAGTAAGCTCAGCTCCAGGTAGAGATTTGACAAAGAAATATAAATTAAAACTCCATTGCAAATCTTTTTTTTTATTTCAGCTCTTCATGGAGGTACAAAAGCTCAGGTTATATACATTGTTCATGTCCCACCCATCCCCCTGAGTCAGAGCCTCAAGCGTGTCCATTCTCCAGACAGTGCACCTGGCACTCACCATGTAGTCATACCTCCATCCCCTCCCCCCTCCCCCCTCCTCCCCGAGTCAGCACCTTCAAGCATGACCATTCCCCAGACAGTGCGCAACGCACTCATCATGTAGGCATACATCCATCCCCTCCCCCCACCCCCCGTCTCAGTCTGATATCCAATTGGTATCCTTCCTTGATGTGCATTTAGGTGATGATCAGGGAAACCAATTTTCTAGTGAGTACATGTGATGCTTGTTTTTCCATTCTTTGGATACTTCACTTAATATAATGGGTTCCAACTCTCTCCAGGAGAACCAAAGAGATGTCGTATCACTGTTATTTCTTATAGCTGAGTAATACTCCATGGTATACATATACCACAGTTTACTAATCCATTCGTGGATTGATGGGCACTTGGGTTGTTTCCACATCTTTGTGATTGTGAATTGTGCTGCTATAAACATTGGGGTACAGGTGTCTTTGTTATAGAATGACTTTTTGTTCTTCTGGGTATATGCCCAATAATGGGATTACTGGATCGAATGGTAGGTCTACTTGAATCTGTTTAAGGTATCTCCATAATGCTTTCCGCAGAGGTTGCACTAGTTTGCAGTCCCACCAGCAGTGTATGAGTGTTCCTGTCTCTCTGCATCCACACCAACATGTGCTGTTTTGGGATTAAGTTTCCTCAAAGTTCAATCATCTCTCATTTCCAATAATAATACATACCATGGTCATTAGCAGAAGAGCCAGTTAATTTGATTTTATCACAGATTGGGAAATGTTCATCTCTGCGTGTACCAGCAGGTAACGGCATCCTCCTTCCTTCCTGGGGCTCTTGGCATTTGGGGGTGTGGAGCACTTGCCCAATAGCACTTGAAAAATAGCCAGGTGAATCTAAAGCTGCCAGTGTCTTCCCACCAAGGATACTATGTCTACGTTCTTCTCTCCAAAATCCAGTATCCACAAACGAAACGAATTCTACCATTGTATCAATCCTACATCTCCAGTTTGGAACAGGTAAAGGATCCTGGCAGTACACAGTTATAGAAGAAGGAAGGTGGATTCTCAGTGGATGGCCCCAGTCTTAGGTAGGGAAGTGAAGGACAGTAGAATTCTGCAAAAAGCACAGGCAGGGAAACAAGGAGAAGAAACATGTAGACCGAGGCAGGCTGGCTGTGACCTTAGCTGGGTAAATACAGCTCCCCCAGTTCTGCTGGAGCGTCTCCCACTTTCACACACCACCGCAGTGTGTACATTTGCTTAAAGCCACATCCAAAAGGAAATGAGAGGAGCCTGGCATGACTGACTTGTTCTCACTGAACCCATGCTGGCTGCTAATGATTGCTTTCTTTATAAAACGCTCCCGAGCCATCTGTTTAATAATCCATTCTAGAATTTTGCCTGAGAAGAATCTCAATGCTAGTGAGGTGGAGAGATCCCCTGGCAGAGATCAGGGGACCCAGGTTCTAGCTGTGCTTTGTCGTTAACCAGCTGAGTGTCGCCAGGCAAGCGCCTTCCTCTGTCTCGTCCTGTTTCATCTTGAAAACGAGTGGGTCGGAGCAAGTGATCTCTAGTACTCCTTCCAGCTATGACTCTGTGATTCCTTCATTTCATTAGTCCGTAGTGTTTGGAATCTACTCTTTCCCCTGATTAGAAAATCAGGACCTTGACCATTTACAGTCTTTGTGCATCCTAGATCCTGCCCTGCCACTAACTTGCTAATTGACTGGGACGAGTTGGTAACATTCTGTGGGTCTCAGTTAACTCACTGTAAAAATAAAGAGTTTAAATCAGATGATATCTATGTTTCTGAATACGAGAGCACAATGTCCAGCTGATATTGAACATCGTTTCTATGGTCACATTCTGTACGTTCTTGGAGTAACCAAGCGTTGTGTGTTTGATCCTGGAAGACAGAAACAAGAGACTTATCAGTGCAGCTGAGCAGAAAGCTCAGCTGCTGTCAGTCAAGCAATTTACTGGCACTGGCTGAGGGCAGGATGCTCATCCCACAGAACACCACAAAAGCTCTAAGCTTGCAGGGAGAGGTATCTTTAAAACTACGCTTCTGTTTCTTTTATTTCCCAGGTAATGAATGCTTGGGGTTATGGAGCTATTTTATTCTGGCCTGATGGTGTTGCATGACTCAGAATAGATGATTCCCACAGGAAGGTCTGATTTTCATCCTTTGACTAAAATCTAAAAATAGAGGCTTCAGCTCATCCCGGACTCTGAGCTGTCATATGCCGGAAAAACCTGCACACTTGGCATGACTGCCCATAGCTTTAAAGGAATCAGTGCATTCTTCAGATTAAAATAAAAAAACAAACAAATGTAAAGTGTCTGAACCTGGGATTTTGTTTTCATTTGCTCTTGCTTTTATGTTGGGTGAATTATGCAGCTGAAGGCGGTTTGCCCTTCAAGCTCATTAGAATGCAATTCTTTTCAAGGTGACTACAATCAGGTGTGGCCAGGAAAAAAGATTCTCACTAATCACCTCATCTTGCTAAGTGCACCTTCCTAATAATAGTCAGTGCCAATGCAACTTTTCTGCTTACGTAGTCTCATTTTGCGTAGACAAATCACCCGTTACCAGTCTCACTTCAGGAATAACCAGATCAGGGTTTAGTGAGTGCATTGTTTAAAAATCGCAGGACCGTGGAGTAGATGAGCTAGAACTGGAATCTAGGATTTTTATTACTCACTTCACATTTTTCCACTAGCAGCACCCAACGCACCGTCCCCACCCCCAGCCACACACAGACAAAAAGGACAAGTGTTGGGCAAGGTCAGTGCCACCCTCTCCGTGAGGCCTGCCCAGGGTGTTCAAGTGCATGCAGACTGTCCCTGACTCTGATTAGGGACAGGGTCCCTTGTAGTTGATGTTTTGTGCCATGTAACTGAGGCCCCTTCACCTTCTCACAATCGTGTGTCCTGGCTAGACTGTCCATTTCTTGCATAAAAACCTCCCTCAACAGTGAGCGTGGCGCTTGGTCCACAGTAGAGTAACTGGTTTAATTCAGGAAAATAAACTTACAGGCCAGAAAAGGGGAACCCCTCAGCCTACTTCAGAGGCTTCTTCTAGTCACGTGGGTAGGTCACCAGGTGCAACTCCAATGAGTCAAACACAGATTCCCCGCATTCCAGCAGTAGAAAGAGAAAAGAGGAGTTATTATGTCTAAATTAAGTCCTTGGAGGCCCCAAATTCTATTCTCAAATATTGCACTGGAAAAGATTTCCCAGTCTCTCCACTAATCCATTATAGAAGTGTATGGTTAGGAAGTAAAATTAAATTGCAGTAGCAACTAATGTGACTATTTTGATTGAATTAGTTGGTGGATTCAGTCATGCAATCCACAATAACAGTTAATTAAATTTTAAAATATTCAAATTGGGTTTCTATGCTCCCGTGGCCGACGTTCACCCCCAGTCTGCCTTCATTCAGTTCTAGCTTCTGCTCGGGGAAGTCGCTGGTAATCGGTGCCGCTCTAACAGAGCACGCTGCAGACGTCTCATTAGGTCTTTGATGAACCTGCTGAGACAAATAAGAAGCCAGGGTGTTACATTTCTCTTAAGAATGAGGCCGGGCACGGTGGCTCATGCCTGTAATCCTAGCATTCTGGGAGGCCAAGGTGGGAGGATCGCTGGTGGTCAGGAGTTCGAGACCAGCCTGAACAAGAGCAAGACCCCGTCTCTACAAAAATTAGCAAAATTATCCTGGTGTGGTAGCACACACTTGTAGTCCCAGCTACTTGGGAGGCTGAGGCAGGAGGATCATTTGAGCCCAGGAATTTGAGGTTGTAGTGAGCTATGATGACACCATGGCACTCCAGCTGGGGCAACACAGTGAGACTCTGCATCAAAAATAAATAAATAAATAAAACTACACTTTATAAAATTAACAAAGGGCCACAGGGCGGGAATTGTGGTAGGGGAACTACACATATCCCTAGCTTGCTTTCCTATAATTGCTCACTACTCATGAGTCACACAGCTGATGGTGATAAGATTCATAGCTTTCTTCATTGCTCCCCTAGATAACATCACCCTTGCGAAACCTCAGGCTAGCTTTTGAGATGTTGTCCACACCCTGCATTCCAGTGGATCGGCCGAGCCACCCAGACCAGTGGTCTATACCAAGGAACTGACTCAACTTTCCTTGTGACCCCCACCTAAGAACCAACTCAGCAAAGAAGACACTTTCTACACCCCTGTGGTTCCACCCCAAACCCAGCCAATTAGCAGACCCAATTGCCTAGCCCTTTGCCTGCCAAACTGTCTTTAAAAACCCTTTCCCCCAAATTCTCAGGGAGGTGGATTTGAGAGCTTTCATCTCCTCACATGGCGCCTGCGATATTAAACTTTCTCTGCTGTAACCCCTGCTGTCTAAGTGTATTGGCTTCCTCTTGCGCAGCAGGCAATGAACGTGGCACAAGAACTGGGTGGAAGAGAACCTTAGAGAACTTGCACTTTCGTGGTGAGAAGCAGATTAATTTTGAGAGCCATTATGCCCACAATATTCCACTAATTGGTCCCAATATTCCCTTGTTGGAGGTCATGAGCATGGCATTGAAAATCAGGACTTAGGCAATTTCTCCAAACTTGTACCTTCATTTTACCTACTTGGAACCTATGCCAGTTATCAATGTCTCTGCTCCAAATTCACCTTTTCTTGCTTCACTTTGTATAATGCAGACAGACTCTGGAATATTTTTTTTGCAGCCAGTGCCATGTTAGTCCTTGACAGACCTAAAAGTGTAGGAGAGAGACTGCAAGAGGAAGGTGTTTGTCTTTCCCCTCCCAATGCTTTACTTCTCTTGCTCTTAGGTCTATGGCTGCCAGCAGGTGGCTTTCCTGCCAGTGGGAATATATACATACCTTAAAGATACTTTATTGCTCAAAAATGCTAACAATCATCTGAGCCTTCAGTGAGTCCTAATCTTCTTGCTGGTGGAGGGTCTTGCCTCCATGTTGATGGCTGCTGACTAGTCAGGTGGTGGTTTCTGAAGGTTGGGTGGTTGCGGCAACTTCTTAAAATAAAACTATGAAGTTTGCTACATGGATTCATTCTTCCTTTAATGGAAGATTTCTCTGTAGCATGTGATGCTGCTTAATAGCATTTAACCCATAGTAGGACTTCTTTCAAAACTGGAGTCAGTCCTCTCAAACCCTGCCACTGCTTCATCAACTAAGTTTATGTCATGTTCTACATCCTTTGTTGTCATTTCAACAACGTTCGCAGCATCTTCCCCAGGAGCAGATTACACCTCAAGAAACTACTTTTTTTGCTCATTTGTAAGAAGCTACTCCTCATCCATTCAAGTTTTCTCATAAGATTGCAGCAATTCAGTTACATCATTAGGCTCCAATTCTAATCCTAGTTCTCCGGCTATTTCTACCACATCTGCAGTTACTTCCTCCACTGAGGTCTTTAACTCCTCAAAGTCTTCGACAAGGGTTGAAATAAACTCCTTCCAGATTCCTGTTCATGTTGATATTTTGACCTCCTCCTGTGAAGAGTGAATGTTCTTCATGGCGTCTAGAATGGTGAATCATTTCCAGAAGATTTTCAACTTCCTTTTCCCAGACCTGTCTGAGGAATCACTATCTATGGCAGCTGTAGCCTTATGAAATATATTTCTTAAATAAGAAAGACTTGAAAGTTGAAATGACTCCTTCCACAGGCTGCAGGATGGATGTTGTGTTAGCAGGCATGAAAACATTATTTCCTTGCATGTCCCCATCAGAGCTTTTCATTGACCAGGTGCTTTGTCAATGAGCAGGAACATTTTGAAAAGAATCTTTTTTTCTCTGCAGTAGGTCTCAACACTGGGCTTAAAATATTCAGTAAAGCATGACGTAAACAGATGTGCTATAATCCAGGAGAACACAGGCAGAGTCAATTTAGCATAATTCTTAAGGGTCCTGGGATTTTTGAAATGGTTAATGAGCATTGGCTTCAACTTAAAGCCACCACCTACATTAGCCCCTAACAAGAGAGTCAGCCTGTCCTTTGAAGCTTTGAAGCCAAGCACTGACTTCTCCTCTCTAGCTATGAAAGTCCTAGATCACATCTTCTTCCAATACAAGACTTTTTGGCTACATTGAAAATCTGTTGTTTAGTGTAGTCCCTTAATCAATTATCTTAGCTAGATCTTCTGGATAACTTACTGCAGATTTTACATCAGTACTTGCTGCTTCACCTTGTACTTCTATGTGATGGAGATGGCTTCTTTTCTTAAACTTTATGAACCAACTTCTACTAGCTTCAAACTTTTCTTTTGCAGCTTCCTCACCACTCTCAGCCTTTATAGAATCTAGGACAGTTAGGGGCTTGCTCTGGATTAGGCTTTGGCTCAAGAGAATGCTGTGCTTAGTTTGATCTTCTAACCAGACCACTCAATCTTTCTCCATATCATCAATGAGGCTGTTTTGCTTTCTTATCACTCATGCATTCACTGGAGCAGCACTTGTAATTTTCTTCAAGAACTCTTCCTTTGCATTCACCACTTGGCTAACTGGCACAAGAAGGCTAGCTTTCGGCTGTCTCGATTTTTGACATGGCTTCCTTATTAAGCTTAATAATTTCTAGGTTTTGATTTAAAATGAGAGATGTGCAGCTCTTCCTTTCACTTGAACACTTTAGAGGCTATTGCAGGGTTATGAATTGGCCTAATATTTTTGTGTCTCAGGGAAAAGCAGGTCTTGAGGAGAGGGAGAGAGAGGGGGGAACAGCCAGTCAGTGGAGCAGTCAGGACACACACATTTATGGATTAAGCTCACCATCTTCCATGGCTGCACTTCCTGGTGCCCCAAAACAATTCCAGTAGTAACAACAAAGATCCTTGATCACGGATCACCATAACAGATATAATAATAACGAAAATGTTTGAAATACTGCAAGAATTACCAAAATGTGACACAGAGACACAAAGTGAGCATGTGCTGTTGGAAAAATGGCACAAATAGACTTGTTCAATGCAGGATGGCCACAAACCTTCACTTTATTAAAAATGCGGTATCTGTGAAGCACAACAAAACAAAGCACGATAAAATGAGGTCTGCCTATATATGAAATACGTGAAACTCAAAGAGATTAAACAATATGCTCAAACTCATCCAATCAGTAAGTGGTGGAGACAACATTTTTTTCTCAGGTTCGTCAGTTTCCAGAGCATGAGGTTCTAAGACTTTCACTTGAACCTCTTTCTTCCCTGCCAGGCTACAGCGCCACCCACCCAGAACAGACCAGAACTGCAGGGGAGGTTTGCAGGACCCACCATGAGAACTGATGTGAGTCTCACCTGTCCTTTTCAAAAGAGTGACACCCTATAGCATAATAAACCCTCTACCAAAGCTAACATAGCCACAGCTACAGAACTAAAACAAACCTCTTATCATTATTAACTATTGACTCAGCAAGAGCTGCTCCAAAGCTGTGGCCATCATCTGGCCAAAAACCCTTGGTGTGAGCATTTCCATTGCTCCAGATGAATTTATCAAAGGTCATTGAATTTCAGGCTCTTGACATCTTTTAGCACAGCAGAGCAAAATTTAGCTTTCATGTGTTATACATGAAGACAATCTAGCAAAGGATCAAGGTGATAGAGAATAGATAAAAACTATGGATGTTGTAAATCTATGAATAAATAATTTAAATAACGGTCTCTCCAGGGAAGAATAGGTGCAAATTGTTTTATGCAACAGATGTGTTTCTGGAAAATCAATATTAATTGCATTTTTCAGAAAGTTTTTTTAAAATGCACTAGCAGAGTTGCCTGTTTTCAAGAATCACTGCCTGAATGCTTTTGCTAAGTCAATAAGCAATTCCTGAATTATATTGAGCAAAGCTAGATTTTCATGCACCAAGTTTCCTTAAAGCAAGATCCACCATAGTATTATAATTTGTCTTATCTGGATCCTAACTACAAACTCCTCCCTCTAACCTCTCTGCTATCAGCAACCTCTGTGACTTCTTTTTAATATGGATGATCTAAAATTCTCTCCTTTTCGATTTATGATTGGCCTGGAATTCATTCAATCTGTCAAATTGGTATTTCAGACAGGAGAAGGTACCATTTTTTTCCAACTGTCTTTCATCTATAGATTAATTCCTCCAGTGACTGTAAACTAAGAGTTGGAGGCAAAGAAGAGAAGTGAGACAGTCCAAGAAATCACAGAATAAGCATTTAATTATAACCTACTTATTATTATTTTTTAACAGCATGACCCCTCTGGACAACATTCTTATTTGCTTTCAAGTTTAATTTTACCTGCCACTGGTCTCTAGGTGACTTCAAATCAAATTACCCCAATAACTATTTTGCTTTTTCTTTGCTTTTTTTTTTTTTTCTTTTCCTGGAAGAAATAGGGAAAAGCCTGGAAGGCAGGTTGGTGCACTGAACTGCACAAGGCGAAGCTTGTACTCGGTAAGTACACTCCAGGGAAGTGAGATTCATCTCCTTTAACTGCTCATGCCTTCCTTGGTTAGCTTGCATTTCTAATTCAATAATCTTTGAAATACCTCAAGTCTACAGCATACTAGAACTTTGGCTCTTGCAGTGGGTGAATAAGGTGTGATTTGAAATTAGCATGGTGGAGTCTGAAGGTGGAAGAAAGGGAAGGGATATAAAGTTCCTTGAAGGCGTGCCATGTGCTAGACTTGGTATCCACGTTAGTTCATTGACTCTGACCTTGGTGCTGTAATGTAAGCAACGTTTGTAAGCAAAGAAATATACAAGAATGCATTCTTTTGTACTAACTGGTTTGTCACTCACTTAGCTGTAGAGTTTGCATCCAAACAGAGTTAATGTTACGGTTAGGATTCAGTTTAAGGCCAGGGACCAGGGTCAGGATTATATCCATTTTCCAATGAGAAAAGTGAATTTCAAAGAAATGAAGGAATGTTTCATATGTCACCCAGTGTGTTTGTCTTCTGTGCCTGCTGTAACAGATTATCGCAAACTCAATGGCTTAAAACAATACAAATGTATTATCTTACAGCTCTCCAGGTTAGAAGTCCAACATGGATATCATGCGTCAAAACCAGGGTGTTGGCAGGGCTGAGTTCCTTTCTGGGAGCTCTCGAGGTAGATTTGTCCCTTGCCCTTTCCAGAGTCTAGAGGCCACCTGCATTCCCTGGCACCTGTTCATCTTCAGAGCCGGTGACACCAGGCAGAGCCCTTCTCACACCACATCACTCTGACTCCTCTTCTGCCTTCCTCTTCCACTGTCAAGTGGATTTGTGTTTGTGTTGGGCTCACCTGGACGATCGAGGCTCAGCTCCCTATTTCACAGTCAGCTGATTAAATGCTTTGATGCTTCTTGGTGATGTCACCTGACATATTTACAGATTTGGAGGATGAGGATGTGGACATCTTTGTGGGGGGGTCCATTATTCTGTCTACCCCACCTGACTACTTTGAGAAGGGGTTAGGAACATCATGCCTTATTTAAGCGCTCATAGTTCCAGATACATACATGAAAGCTCAGAGAGTTGCGAAGACATTGTGATGGGGCAGGACATTTGCAGACTGAGATTTCCATTTCTTGGAGGACAGCCATGACGCTTGCAGAGGTCAGGACATTTTCTTTACACCATTCAGGTGTTTACAGGGTGAGGGGAAGGTTGGGATTAGAGGTGTCATTTCTACTCTCCAGAAGAGCGAGAGGAGAAACAATTTGCTTAACCTCTCTCAGCTTCAGGTTCCTCTTCTGGGAAATGGAGAAATAAATGTACCTATCACGAGGGTTATTGAGAATTTAAATGGGTTAATGCATGCAAGGTGCTTGGCTGGTGCAGTGCCTGCCACACTGGTCAGTATCTGCAAATGTTTGTCAGTTTTATGATGACGATGAGGATAATGAAGAAATGATGTGAGAAGTGACATAGCAATTTTGTAGTTCAGTGATTTTATCTCAGGTCTAGCCTCTTACGATCAAAGTCTATACACTCTCTACTTTGCAGATCTCTAGGAGCTATTAAGAAGGTGGGGAGGAAAAGGGACGAGTAGAAGTGATTAAATGTGACCTTGATTAAACCACTGACATCTTCCTGTGAACAAAGCTCTAGGTCCAAAGGTTTATGATGCATTTTGTTTGTTATTTATTAATAAGAACACCTAAAATCTCAGGGAACTAGAATGAAATGGCTAAGTACTCAACCCACTTCATTTGAATAAAGAGTTCCTTAAAAAGAATTATTTTACATATAAATCATGATTGATGGAGTGAGTACAAGAACTTCATGGGGCATTGTTGGGAATTGGCAAGCATGTGCGTGTGTGTGCGTGTGTGAGCTAAGAGACTGAACTATGGAAAGCCATATAAGAATTTGCTTTTGGGGACTGTTATGCCAAGACACAAGGAGAATTTACCAATACTTAGGAAAATCATCCAACAGAGCAGCACTGAGCAGACAGCAATGCCATCTCCAGCAAAAATATTTATGGAAAATTTAGCAAAAGGCTTGTGTGTGTCAGAGTCATCCTCCAAAGGAGATGTCACAGGGGTTCTGTGTCAGAGGCCCTGGGCGAACATGACAGCAGGAAGTAAAGGGAACAGACGGCTTCTCCAGAGGATTTTCAAGCGCTTTGACTCAAGAACTCTTTCCCTCCTACATACAGAATGATTGTTAATTCCTAGCTCTGAATATTGAACTCAAAACTCACTGAGGTTTTCATAACTTTTATTTCTGTAATATACTTTCAGTATTTAGATTACAGGGTTTCATTGTTTTTCCCCAAATGAATATATTTTTCTTTGTTGTACTTTGAAAATGACCATCTTCCTAACAAGTATGTCCAGCTGTCTGCTTAAAATGGGGATCTGGATGAAGATTTTGCCCCAAGAGTCCACATATAAAAAGTCAAATTCTGTTATTCCAAATAAAATTTTGCAACAGCACAGTAGGTTTGCATGCCTGGCTTTATACAGGAAAAGAGGAGTTTCTGAATTACTTTAGGCCTGGATGATAGTTTATTCCTCAGAGGTAGAGAAGGTATTCCTTTCATGTAGATGAGGGGTGGGGTTGTGGGAGAGAGAAAGGGAAAAGAGAAGAACAAGGAGGTCAGACACAGGGATCGCATCCTTTTACTCATGCCAACTTCTGGGCTGACCATCTGGAGTGGGGGAGAGGCTTTAGAAAGCCCAGAGAGGCATGGGAGAGACCAAGAATATTTAGGCTCATGGCATAATTCTCCTGGCACAGGGAGCAGAGGGAGGCTGCCAACCTTTGGGAGAAACTACATACGGACAGTTCCAGCACACCCGGGGGGATGCCGTGGAGGCGGGAGCAGACCACAGATGGTTGAACAGAAAAGCTATCCTGATTGTCATGGCCTATATGTGGTATGCGAGGGAGCCAGATGACTCTGTGTGCCCCAGTTACGAGATGTGGAGGTGCTCAGGGTACCGGTGGACTGCAGAGCTCTGGGGTCCCGGGCTCCAGGGATGGCGGCAGTGCAGATCACAGAAGAGTTGATGGACATTGCTCATCTGCAACACCAGGCCATTTGGAGGCAGTGACTCCAAAACTCCAGAGTATACCAAGCGGACCAAGGACTCTGTTTCCCTGAGCCACCCTGAGAACTCAGTGAAGTCCCTCCTACACCCAGATGCAGAAGTGTAGGAGGGAAAGGAAGGGGAGGGGTGAAATATGACATCATTCACATAAATTTCATCATTCTGAAGATGATCCCAAAGAAAGTGAAAAGAGTGAAGGTTTATAATCAGAAAAGAACCTGCTTGGATTAGAAGGAATGAGAATACTAATAAGTAGCAAATCTCAGCTGAGCCTGTCTGCCAGAGGGGTGGGGGCCTGGGGAGGAGATCAGAGCAAGGAGAGGGGACAGGGAACCACGTGTTTGCCATGCACCTAAGTACAGGGTAACTATGCTCCAGCTTGCACAGTGGTTACTTCTCTGTTATATGTCGGTCTGGAAGCCCCTTGAGCAGAGCAAACATTCTACATGAAAATGATAAGTTTCAAGTTTATGTTATGGGATAGTAACTGGATTTTTCCAACCCATAAAGAAAATTTTCTAGAAAACTGGCTTAATTACTCCTTTAGAACCACTTGCCATGGGATCTGATTCACAAAAAACCTGAAACACCTTGTGTGCACCGTTTTAGGGACTGCATCTCTGGTGCATTTGTTCCATGCTTGCTGGATCGTAAATTTCTCAAGGGAAACAAACACGTTTTCTTTTAGCTGAGCACAACACTTTACAGTGATCACAATGCAAATTTGGTGACTGGAGTCCCGCTTTAACCATGGGAATACTATGGGATACATCTTCAAGAGGAGCAGAGTGATTGTATTGAGTATTTGATTAGGTGTATAATTTTTGTGCTTTCACATCATGATTTTCACAGAGTTTGTTCACGTTTCTGATTTTTTTTTTCATCTCTATACTTTAGGACCCCAGACTGTCCCGTTTGTCAGGGCCACATGGTAGGCACTTTGCTGACCTCGTTACTACTAATCTCCGCTATTATTTGTGCAAGCCTCCATGTCAGTTGTCCCTGTTCACTGCTTGTATTTCCTCCTTCTTGCTTCTTATTTCTCCTTCGATGATTCCTTTACTGATGCTTCTCAGTTTGTTGATACTGGGACGAGGCTTCAACAATCTCACCTGGTGCCCTCAGGCCGTTTCTTTTCCACTAAGCCTTCTGTGTACTTTCGGTGCTTTCAGCATTTGGGGGCCATTTTGGCTACTGGTTATTGTCAAGTCCTGATCCACTTCCAGGTTCGAGGCTGTTCCTGAACCCTGAGACTGTTAGACCTCCCATAGGTGGAAAATGTCGGTATTACAATGCTAAAAAACAATCAAGAAGATTAAACCAAAACGTCTGTCAGATGAAGCTTAAAGGAGAACTTAAAAACATCAAGAAAGTGTGGCTGCTAAATGGTAATAAGTCCTAAATAATGTACCTCTAATTTATGTTTGGGATGCAAATGAAACAATTGTATTACTAGCATTGTGTTATTTTAAGTGAATCTGGAAACAAGCATACAAATTCTTATACAGCTAAGAAAATGGGAATAAATAAGAAGAGGTCTCAGAATGGGATAGTGTCTTCAGGAGACACGATGAGTAAAATGCCTGTCAGACTTTCTGGAACAATGAACTCTCTGAGCTGAGTGGGAGAGAGGTGCTATGTAAATGCCAGGTTATTTTTATATCCTTGACGCTTAAGATGCTCCACAAAGGTCAAGCCCAAAGAGAACAGAATCTTGGGAATGTAAATGTTTCCAGCTTGGCAGGAGCCAGGCCCACTCATTTAGAGCTTTTACCATCTACAGATTAGTTTCCAGAGCATTTGAATCCCAAGCCATAAACGACTTTCTGTGCTTTGGCACACCTGGGGACCGAATGCATTCAGAAAGCCTATTAAGCATCTTAAAGATGGGGACTGTGTTTTTCAAAGCTCAGTTCTCAATTCATAGAGGGCAACCAATGGACAAAAACAAAACCAAACCCTGAATTGACTAGGTTTGCAAAGTGATACAGTTTGGAAATCTGTCCCCACTAAATCTCCTGTTGACATTTGATCCCCATTGTTAGTGGTGGAGCCTGGGGGGAGGTGTTTGGGTCACGAGGTGGATCCCTCATGACTGGCTTGGTGCCTTCTCCTGAGAATGACTTCTCACCCCACCAGTTCCTGCAAGAACTGACTGCTGTCAGAGCTGGCACCTCCTCCCCTCTCACTCGCATCCTTCCTCTTGCCATGTGATGCTGCCCCCTTTGCCTTATGCCAGGGGAACCTGTGGCCTTAAGGTCACAGGTGGCCTTCTAGGTTCTTAAGTGCAGCCTTTTGACTGAATCCAAATTTTACAAAACAAATCCTTTTATTTTTATTAATACGTTTTTGTTCCTCTTTTATATTTTTATTTTATTTTTAAAATGAATGTATTTAACATATCAAATAAAATAAGTTTTAATGAAATAATCCTCCCAGATTGGCACTATTAGAACATTAGTAGCCTTAAGGTCTAAATTGACGTCTGCTGCACTCCTGATTTAGTTCTAACATCCCCCACCTGACTGGCACTGCTACTGCACAAGGCTGGTTGGCGAGAGTTTATGGGGGTTGAGTATGCCAGTCTGTTACTAGCTTTTGACAATGGTGCACTGTGTTTCTGTTTGAAGTGGAATTTTTGAATAGCTGCACAGCTCAACAGTATTTTTTAATTCCGTCTGATTAACAGCCCATCATGTCAAAGAAGAACAAAAGAATGCTGAAGGAAGAAAACATTTTTTAAATGAGGATTGGGAATTGCAATATTATCTCGTTTCTGCCAAAGATAAGATGATTTGCTTGCTTTGTGATACTGCCAAAGCAACATTAAAGAAATTCAATGCTCATCAGCATTACAACACTCATAAGGACCACAAATATTTTAAATTAAAGGGAGAGGCAGGAAAGGTTGTATTGCAGAAATTAAAAGATGAAAAGCAAAAGCAAAGACAATTCTTTCAAGCAGCAATAAAACCTGGCCACTGAAACAACTTATAAAGTAGCTTATAACCTTGGGAAGAAGGGAAGCCATTCAGTGATGTAGAAATTGTGAAAGAATGCATTGTCAAAGTTGTGGGATGCTTAGAGCCCAATAACGTTTCAAAGTACAAACAGCTGCCTCTTTCAAGGAGAACCATAACTGATCAGTAGCATGAATTAGCCATCAACTTAACAGAACGACTTCATTCAATACTTCAAAAGGAAAATATATATTATTCAATCACTTTAGATGAATTAATTGATACTGACTCAGTGCAGGTTTTATACTTCATTCTGGTCCTACCAAGATTTTCTTTGCTATGAAGAGTTACTTGCTTTGGGCCCTCTTGTGAACAGAACACAGGGAATAGATATCTTCAGCAACTTTCAAGATAAATGTCATGAGGTTGGACTGAATTTGGTAACTTTAGTGAGTGTATGTACAGACAGTGCACCTTCCATGACAGGAAAACATGAAGGGTTTATTGCACAGATAAAAAAAGTATTAACAGATCCAGATGCTCTCATTTCTTTCCACTGTATCTTGCATTAGCAAAATCTCTGTGCGATAGCTACTATTTTAAGTGAGACTTTGCAACAAGTTATAAGTATTGTTAACTATATTTGTGCAAATGTAACATGGCATCATCAAATTTGTAACATGCTAAAGTTGAACAATGAAGTATCCAGTGCGGATTTGCCCTATTATCCTAAAGTGCATGGGCTATTGCAGGGACAGGTGTTAGCCAAAATTTTATCTCTGCAAGAACAAATAGTTAAATTTTATGAAGAACAGAATCAGCAATGTGAATTATTGAGAGAAGATTTCTATAGGAATGCAGCATTTCTGTGTGATATCATGTCAAATCAAAACAACTTGAATATTTCTTTGCAAGGTAAAACTAAGTCTATATATAATACTTGGCAAAAAATCCAAGCATTTTGAAAAAAGCTATCGTTTTTCAAAACACTTCTTCAAAACGAAATTTCAGATGCACATTTTCCCTAGTTAGCAAGGGTCATTGATGAGCAGAATGATATATGTGAATCATTTGCACAATATTCAGCTGTTATAGACCTATTAATTGGAGGAGACCATGAAAGTTTCACTGATTTTGAGAATCATGACATCACATTCACATTTCAGCCTCACCTAGTTGATATCACCAGGCACCTAGAGAACTACAGAAGGAGCTAATTGAGCTCTCAGTAGATGACATTTTAAAGTCATTGTTTGATGCTAACAAAGATCCAACTGAAATATGGGAAGATGCAGTAGAATACCCACACCTTTGGTAACATGCCTAGAAAATGCTTTCCTGCTTTTCAATTTACTGCTGTGAAATGTACATTCTCCTACCTAACACAAATCAAGACGCCCTTAAGGTCACAAAGGACTGATACCCATCTAGAGGATCAACTGAAACTGCGGACCTCCACAAAAAGCAGACACAACAAAGTCATTAAAAGGTTAGTTAACTTTAAAATGAACAAATAATTTTCATTTTTTGAAATTATTAAGTACATAATAGTTCGATTTTTACAAAATAATGTACATTTTTAAATATATCTAATTGAAGTTTCTTGAATACAGTCTTATTTTATTATAGATAAATTAATGCAGCCTCCCAACATGAAAATGTTCCCCACCCCTGCCTTAAGCCATGGGTGGAAGCTCCCAGAAGCCCACAGCAGAACCAGATGCTAGTGTCATGCTTCTTGTACAGTCTGCAGAACGATGAGCCAAATAAATCTCTTCTCTTTATAAATTACCCCGCCTCAGGGATTCCTTTATAGCAACGCAAATGGACTAAGACGAAAGGGCTGTTAGCCCACATAGTGGACAACTGAACTATGAATTACAAAGAAATCCAGCAACTCAGCAAATACACTATCATTTCACTATCTTCTCACCTGAATTTAATATTGGATAGAATTTTTCCTGAACAGAGCGGTATTGCCTGATTCAAATATTAATCTTACATTAACATTTCTAGGAAAAAATGGCATTATATCCTTATGATGGGTCCATGCTTAGTTCTCTTCTGGATTTTGTCTTAGACTCTTCATTGTAAAACATACAAAGGACTTTTCTTTGGAAACTTTCTGGGTCTTTACAAATTGCTCTGCTGGAACTTGGCCTACCACTTGGAACCAACCACGGCACACATCACCAGCTACCAATGAAGCAGTGGAAATGGTGCTTTGTCACCTTTCCCCAGCTGTTCAGGGTCAAGTGTATATTCTCAGCATCAAGCCAGTACATTATAATAGTGTTATACCACAAGAAAGCCTAAAAAATGCAGTGACCACCTTGAACCAAGGGAGGCAAAACATACGGAAGCACAGAAACCCAGGCTTCAAAATTACTTACTGGCTGTTATTTCCCAATGCACCATCTTCTGCAATCCTAGTTTTAAGACAGGGTGGCCACACAGGTGAATTGGTTAAAGCCAGTTAGAAAATTCAAATTGATCCCTCGATGTGCAACAGTCTAGGTGTCATAGTAATGTAAACCTCATTGTGAGAGAAGAATACTTCAGCGTGTAAGTACCCTTGTAAAAGTAAAACTTTCTTGTACCCAAAGCCCACCATTAGGAGGTTATTCAGAGAGAGCTTCAGATCTACTGTCTCACTGAGCTCTGTGGCACCTGACATGGCTGGCACATTCCAAGAGCAAACTCAAAATCTAAATTTAGAATGCACTTTCCAGTCATTTATCACCCTCAAGCAGCAGGTAGAATGGAATTAAGATATAGAGTCTCCCAAGAATAGATTCCTTGTTAACAGGATGGTTTCTAATTCTATCAAAGGCCATTTATCTCCTCAATAATTATCCTATTTATGGGATTGTCTTCCCCTCACACACCTACATGGCTGACAGGTCCACAGCAAGGGCTAAGCTGGTGGAGTCTAGGCTATTGTTTGGTCAGTACATTGAAAAGACTTTCAGCATCAGTCAGCTCTCACTGGGTTGTGCTGTGGTAACAAACAACCCTAAATTCTTAGAGGCTCGCAACAACAAAGTCTCATATTTTGCTCCTGTTATATGTTGGCTGTGGAACAGCTGTGCTTTTCCTGGGCTCTGCCTGGCTCTGCTCCATGTGCCTTTTTTATTCTGAAATCTAGGCCAAGGGAGAACTCTCAATTTAGAACATGCTGTTCTTGTGGCAGAGAGAGAACAACGGAGCCAGAACAATATGAAGACTCTCAAAGCTCTGCTTGCACATGGCCAAGCCTGAAATCAATGGGGAAGAGAATGATTTCCTCCTGGGAGGGCCCTGCAAGTCGTGAGCCCACGGGCAAGGACAGATGTGTAATACTCCCACAGGGAAAGCTGCGTTTGAGTGGGAACAGTAATGCAGTCTCCAACAGTCCCACTTCGTGTTCTGTCCCTTCATTAAGCAAAATACACTCATCCCTTCCCCAAGGAAGGCACTGTAGGAGTTCTGGTGAGGTATTCTATCAAGCTCAAAGCCCATCGTCTCATGACAGTCACTTTAGCAGGTCCAGATAAGGCTCTCCTTGATCTGGGGTTCTCTGAACTAAAAAGGCCAGTTATTGCCCCCTCTGACCTCCATACACCCAAGAAACAATAGTGGAAAAAGGACGACCACCGTCAGCATGGCTATTCTGAAGGGGGAAGAATGTGAGGGTCACACGTGGTCACTTGCCCGTGGCAGTTACCAAATCCCATCGGGCACATAGTGAGAGCACCTTTCTGCCCTGGGGGAAGGGAATGTCTCTTGACTAGAAACTGTCTCAGTTTCTGGAAGTATAATGACAGCACAATGTACTCTGCAGCCTTTGGTCCCACTCTCCAGCAGTCCTTCCCTTCCCATGACTCTCCCTGGCCACACCTGGGTGTGGCTTTGGACAATACACCCTCCTTGGAGGTGGGGCAGGTTTCCTCCTGTTTATCAAGAGCAGGGGGCCCCAAAGGTAATTTCATATCTCAAACCAACGTTGTCTCTTTTGCTCAGGGTAATCGTATATTCTGGTTTGTTCATAATCTATAGCCCTCATTCATGGCTATTGCCTCCGTATGATAAAGAATGCCCCTTTCTCTGTTAAAATGCTCCAGTTTGGTTGATAAATTATACAATTATCCTACCTTTATTCTGCATAAATATATCTAGCTTTTTATTTATTTTGTGTCTATCATCACCATGTGCCAATAACAACAAATGCAATTCTTTCTGAGACAGGCTTTTCTCTCTAGATTAATTGACTGGCACATTGATCTTACTGGGCTTCTTTGAGATAGCTATGCCTTTGTTTACTTTTTTTTTCCTTTTTTCTTATTTCAGCTTATTATGGGGGTACAAAATTTCAGGTTATATATATTGCCCATGTCCCCTCTCCCCCCGAGTCTGAGCTTCAAGCGTGTCCATTCCCCAGACAGTGCGCATTGCACTCATTACATAGGTATACACCCATCCCCTCTCCCCACCCCCCACCTCAGTCCGACACCCAATTGGTGTTATTCCCAAAAGTGCACTTAGGTGATGATCAGGGAAACCAATTTGCTGGTGAGTACATGTGGTGCTTATTTTTCCATTCTTGGGATACTTCACTTAATAGAATGGGTTCCAGCTCTCTCCAGGAGAACAAAAGAGATGCCATATCACTGTTATTTCTTATAGCTGAGTAATACTCCATGGTATACATATATCACATTTTACTAATCCATTCATGAATTGATGGGCATTTGGGTTGTTTCCACATCCTTGCAATTGTGAATTGTGCTGCTATAAACATTCGGGTGCACGTGTCTTTTTTATAGAATGACTTTTGTTCTTCTGGGTAGATGCCCAATAATGGGATTGCTGGATCGAATGGTAGGTCTACTTGAATCTGCTTAAGGTATCTCCGTATTGCTTTCCACAGAGGTTGCACTAGTTTACAGTCCCACCAGCAGTGTATGAGTGTTCCTGGCTCTCCGCATCCACGCCAACATGTATTGTTTTGGGACTTTTTGATAAAGGCCATTCTCACTGCAGTTAAGTGATATCTCAGTGTGGTTTTTATTGGCATTTCCCTGATGATTAGAGATGCTGAACATTTTTTCATAGGATTTATTGGGAGCCAACTCAATTTAATTTTAGACTTTGCACCAAGGCTGAGGCTGAACTGGCCTTTTGGCTCAAAATTTTTTAAGTTTTAACTTTTACCAGTTGGAGTTGAGAAAGAGTTTCACATCCCAGCTCTGCAAGTCCCAGAATTTCTGGATTCTCTTCATCCCTCTAACTCTGCGTACAAAGTAGCCAAGTCTTTTCTGAGCTCATCTCGTTTTGTAGCATCTAGTCAAGTTCAGCTGATGGCTTACCAACTCATGTTTCCAACATTCTGCTTTCCCAGTTTTTGTCTAAAGTCCCAAGTTCATTGAGGACACTGTCTGCCTTCCAAGTTGACTGCAAGCAACTGTTTTACTAAATATTTTGCTGCTGAGGGAGTGGGGGGACTAAAAAAAAAAAAAAAGAAAAAAAAAAAAGAAAAATAAATATTTTGCTGCTAAAAATGCCACCCTCTAGTGACAGTTTTCTTGACACTCCCTGCTTGGCCCTCAAGTCAATGTTGCATATTTTTCTTGTTACATCAACAGAGTTGCTTGATACCAATTTCTCTCCCAGTCAGCTTTCTTAAGGTTATGATGTAGTACGAACAACTCACAGATTTCAGTGGCTTGCAATAAAAATAAAAAACAGGTTTCTCTCTCACTCTCCTTACATGCAGTCTGCAACATGCTGGCAACACTGCTCAGCTCTGCTCTGTGTGTCTCGGTAAGAAACAAAAATATGAATGAACTCGGTTTGAACTTATGTACTGCACGCCAGGGCCTAGGAGAACAGTGAGTGTGCAGTCTACCCCAGATTTACATTTTTGTGATAGAGAGAATAGAACCACTGAAGCTTCTGTTCAGATGCACATGGTATGTGTCACTGCTGATCACATTTGTTTGTTTAAAGCAAGTCATGTGGGCAATCCATGTGCTATAGGAAGTACACCTGTCCCCAGAAAGGCACTGCAAGTCACACAGCAGGGAGAGGGCATGGGAATTCCAAAGATGGCAGCAGATAACTGGGTACAATAAGACAATTTCCTACATCCTCAAATGGATACGGTCATATTCACCAGGAAACATTTGGCAAAATAGAAATTAGGAATCATAACATTTTCTCTGTGAAAACACAAAAGGGTGATATTTAAAAGTAGGGTTATTTTGGATTAGAGCAAAATAATGCATGGTTCATTAGGAAAAGAAGATCAACTGGAATACGCAGTTCTAAAAAATAAGTCCCCATGGATTTAGTGAACAAAATAGTCCAGAAACCTGTGACCTTACAGGAACTATCAAAATAAAAATAAAATTAAAATCTCTTTGATGATACAGGAGACAAGTCCCACTAGAAGGAGGGATTTGTGGGAAAAGGCCCAGCGAATACAGTGAATGCTGCATGCGTAGGTGCATCAGTTAAGATTAAATGCAGCTTCAGGTGACAAAAGTAAGTAGGTGGCTTAAAAAATAGAAGTCCATTTTTCTAGTGGATTCAAAATCTCCAGGAAAATAGCAGGGGTGGTCAGTAATGAGGTACCCAGGATCCTTGTTGTGTGTTCTGTCATCCTCAGTGTGCAGACTTCAGGTCAGGGTCCGAGATGGCTATGAAAACTCCAGCTGTCAGGAACAAAGAGGGGAAGAATAACAAATATGTTCCCTCACCTTCCAGGACACTTTCTGGAAGTCACAGGTAACATTTCTGCTTACATCTTATTGACCAGAACTTAGTCGTCGGCTACACCTAGCAGAAAGGGAACTGTGAAATTTAGAGTTTATTCCAGGGCACTCTATGTTCAGCTAAAAATCCACGATGAAATTTCCAAGAAGGGCAAAATAATAACGGACACATCCATCAGTCCCTGACAACATAGTCCGATGGCAACATGGGAAATACAATTTAAAACCTCAAATCATTTAAAATTAAGAGGCCTGGGTCGATTTTTCATCGTACAATATAGTTTTTCAATGTTGATGGCAGCTATTGTTTGAGGCTGAAATTAGAACTTCATGTCACTAGAATTGCCCCAGCTGCCCACAATAGGGACTCGGAACGCAGGACTGTTCTCTCTGTGGAAAGCAACGCAGTTTCCGTTACATGCGGTAGCATCGAAGCTGTTTTCTGAGAGGGACTGAACATTGATGGCCTCATGGAGCATGGTGGGCAGCACATAGGCTCAAGCTGGGTCTGCTCACATTTTTTTTTTTTTTTGAGACAGAGTCTCACACTTTGTTGCCCGGGCTAGAGTGAGTGCCGTGGCGTCAGCCTAGCTCACAGCAACCTCAAACTCCTGGGCTCAAGCGATCCTACTGCCTCAGCCTCCCGAGTAGCTGGGACTACAGGCATGCGCCACCATGCCCCGCTGATTTTTTCTATATATATTTTTAGTTGTCTAGATAATTTTTATTTCTATTTTTAGTAGAGACGAGGTCTCGCTGAGGCTGGTCTCGAACTCCTGACCTCGAGCGATCCACCCGCCTCGGCCTCCCAGAGGGCTAGGATTACAGGCGTGAGCCACTGCGCCCGGCCTGCTCACATTTTTGTCAACATCAAAAATGTCCTCCTCCTGATCTTGCTGTTAGCTATACTTCTACCGTCTGCTATGCTATCTTTAGCGACTCATCTCCTTTAAGAAAAAGAAGTGAGCTACCTGGACATAAATCCTGCCCCTTCACGGTCGCCTACTGGAAGGTTTCATCAGGACCAACCTCAGATAGCTCAGAATCTCGTTAACATTCATGCCGATGCTACGGCTACTGTTGTGTGTGTTCTGGTCCCAGGCCAAATAGCCCAGAAGCTTGAGTTTCATTGATTTCAATTGGAAACTAAAAAGGAGAGTCAAGAGCAAAATAAAAATTTCATTCTAAATTTAACCTCCTTGTATCAGCTGCCTGCTATAAATATTTTCTTATTCTTTATGGAGAACTGAACGTGTTGCTTATGTAACACAGGCTTTCGGTGGAGCCATCTTTGTGCCATTCCCAGTATTTTATCTATTCTTTGTGATCAACGAATGATAAAAATTTCTGAGTTAAACACAGCTTTGTGAAACACCAAGGAATAACTACTACAGAAATATAATGTAAAGGGACCCTGATGCATTTGTGTGACATCTGGACTTGAGGAAAGGGTTGCTCTTGATGTAGAGAGGAAGAATGGGATGTAGTGTGTATCTGCAAAATGAGCCAAATCTCAGGAAAACTAAATCAATTTTAAACTGATACTATCCTTTTCATGTTTAAATAAAGTAGAAAAGTTGCAAATAGTAATGTGGAGAAAGCAAATGTAGAACATTATTTGTATAACTTATGCCTTCTATTTTTTTTTTTTGAGATAGGGTCTTGCTCTGTTGCCCAGGCTAGAGTGCAGTGGTGTCGTCATAACTCACAGCAACCTCAAACTCCTGGGCTCAAGCGATCCTCCTGCCTCAGCCTCCCAAGTAGCTGGGACCACAGGTGCATGCCACCACGCCCATCTATTTTTTAAATTTTTTGTAGAGATGTGGTCTTGCTCTTGCTCAGGCTACCCATTTCTGCTTAGTAATAATGGTCTACTCTCCAAATCAGCATTAAATGGATCCCTAGAGGAGAATATGATTGTGTTCTTGGGATCATTTTGGAAGGGCAGGCATTTGTCATACAAAATTGACTCTCCCTGGATTAATCATCCACAAACTTTACTACACTGTTATAAAGTTTGACTCTATTAACCTTTAAGATAGTAAAGAATTTCATTTAAAACTTGGTCTTTCAAAAAATATTTTGGCCCAGCTTCCAAAGCTACATGCAGGACACAAGAAAGACTTCTGCTTGCAGAAGCAGAACCTTCCAGTCCCAGAAGAGACTGAGTCACAGGGAGAAACTGAGCAGGAAACAGGATCCAAAAAGCAAACTGCTCTCCAGCTTCTTCTAGTTCATGACTTGTCTCTCACTTAATTTTGCTTTTTGAAGTAAACCACCCGTGATTTTCTTCCCAGAACTTCAGAGAATTCTATATCCTAGCACAAAATACATCGGAAGTCAAGGGGTATTCGAGATTGTTCACCACGCTTCTGCTCCATTTCACGTGTGTGTCTTCTTTCTCTAGCTGATTTTAAAGTTGCCAAATGTTTGACGAGATGTCAATGAGCTCTTTTGCTGTATCTATTCTAGCAGAGCAATTTAAGCTAAAGTGAAACTTCTCACACACACTCACATGCACAAACTCAGTCATAGAGCGAGAAGCGTCCCGAGATGCCATCTATTCAAACCTCTCACTGTTCAGGTTACGAAATGTGAACACAGGAGGTTGAAGAGACTTTTCCAAACCAAATATACCTGGTGAAAGAACCAGGTTTCAGAAGCAGGTCTTATACTCCTGGTTTCTTCACCTTACTCTTCCTCATTAGCAGTATTTACCATTCTTTGTACACATTATAAAATGTCTGTCAAATACCTGCCAGCTTACACTTTTTTATGTGTTTAAAAAAAATTTTTTTTATGTTTTTAAACTTAGTCAAAGATATAGAAATTCAATGAAAGCCAGTAGGTACAGAGAGCAAGTGGAGAGGTGTGCTTGGCTTTGGCTTTTGCATGCCTCGCGGGTCCCTAACTTCTGGGGAATGGGCACAGCTGCCGGTGACTGCACAGGTTGGACGCCATCAGAGCTGAGAAACTAGATGTTTCCTCTGCATCTTTACCAGGGGCCGTAAAAAGGGACAGAGCCTATGTATATTTGAATAACAGCCTTTCTAGCTCCACCGTTCCAGCAAGGGGTTACAGGACAGTCAACCTGCTGGCCCTTTTAATCAAGTGCTTCTGAAACTGGGTTTGTGCCTGGATGTTCTTGGACTTTATTTCCAGTTTTCTCATCTGCCGGAAAGTAGTTCCCCTGTAGGCCACCCCTTGACGCTGGTTCAAGACCTGTTTATTTACATGTTTCTGGTACTGAATTGTGTCTGAGAACTACAATGATAAATCCAAGTTCCTCAACTTACTATATGCAACAAGTATTGTAAGAAGCAGTGGGACAAATTTATAAGTTAAATTATTCACCGTATGTACTTATAGCTACTAGTCTTTAAGATGTAAAAAGAGGAAAAATATTTTTGTGATCTTTTAATATCTGCACTCTGTGGCAAATTCAGATGCCTTTTATATATTTTCCCAATTACCAATAAGTTATATGTGTATATATATTTACATGTAACCTATATATTTCTGTTCACATATGAAACATTTATGGTTCTATACATGCATATTATGATTACTTCTATATACTTTGATGTAACATGAAACGTATGGATAAGAAATTCTAAAGTCAGCCAAATATCCAAATAGTTTGTTCAAGCTAAATATCTCATTTCTCTGAAGCATCTGAAAGCCGAGCATCAGAAGCTATTTTTACATGGATGTTTTATACAGACTCAGCCATGCTTTGTTTTCCAGAAAGAATTAAAATAACTAAAAGCAAGTTCAAATTCCTACAGCCTAATTAAATATTTTCTACCTTTTTTGACCTATGAAAATACCTTTTACAGCTCCAGTAAATGGGGTTTGCTTACGGTTGCAGGTCAATACTTAACGGTATAAAGCTGGAGAGTCAGAATTAACGTGGATCAGTAGTAATCGGTGGGTTTTCCAGGAACTGCTAGGATTCATATGGAAGAATAGTTAATAGTCAACATTTTAGAAATTCTGCAGCAAGTTTTCACCCAACTTCTGAATTTCTTTCTCTTCAAATGTATTTTAGGCAATGACTAGTCATCAAAAATTTCACTTTGGCAAGTATTTATTGAACTCAGGCAAAGCCTACTGCTTGAGACTAGGGAAGTACAGATGAATAAAACCAACCCTTCCCATCAAGGGGCTCTGAATTTAGCAGATGACTCAGAGGAGTAGGCAACTATCTAAAGCGCAAGTCAATTTAGTGAGAGAAATAAGCAAATTCCTAAGGGAAACCCAGAGGAAGGAGAAATCGTTCTGACTTGGGGCAATAGGAAAGGCAGGCTTCCCTGAGGGAACAGGGTAAACGAATGAACATCCTGGGTGGCCTGGGATAGTCTAGTTTACACTGCTATCCTAGTGTAATTTTTAACACTGCCCTTTTACTCTCTAAGGTTTTCTCTGGCCAACACAGTATACGATCACCGTAGTATTAAAGCATACTTAAGTTGTTGACAGGGAGAAGAAAGAAAAAGAATTTCAGGACCAAAGAGTAAACACAAAAGGCAGGAAAAAAACAAAAGCTCTTGCTATGTCTAAGGAAAAACTGGATATTTCTCTGGCATGTGCAAACAAGGGCAGTTTTTCCTCTTCTATTGGTGATTGGATTGTGATAGAAGTACCCTCTGCAAGGACTGGCATGAACCTCTTGTGGCATACTTGTTTTTCTCTCTAGGAATGTGACTACTGTGCTGCACAAACCTTTTCCTATATTTATCCCTCATTTTCCATGTTCATTTGATCAGACAGTTTTATTTCTGGCAATGTACTATTTTCTCATCACAAGGAAAGAGATAAATTAAAAACCAATTCATACATTTCATTATCTGCCTTCTAACCAGTTAACACTGCATTGGGACATACAATGCACATGAATTTTGCCCTTGTACTTTGCACGACACAAAATGTTTAAAGAGAAAATAACCAAAATTAGGAAGATATTATTTCTGTCTTCACAACTATTTAGGGGGGAAGGATGGAATATGCTGAAAGGATAAGGAAAATCTTAATTAACTTGCATTGTTTTAGGATAATAGATTTGACATTATGACTTTTTGTGTGATAAAGTTCATTTCAGATAGAAATATTTCCCTCAGGTATTTTTTAACAGAAAGTTTCTAAATTTAGAACCAAGAAACTATATATATACACACACACAGAGACATCAACAAAGCAATTCCAACAATAACTGAAAATTCTCTAAGTGCCAATGGTGTGAACAGACAGGAAAGGGCAATTGCTATGCCCCATGCGAGGAAAGGGGGGTACGGGGATAAAATGGAGACCAGCTCCCTCTTCTGTCCTCTTACCAGACCCAGTTCTCTTTTTGGAGCTTAGTCTGAGAAACTGAAGTCCACACCGCACAAACTGCTCCTCCTTTCCCAACCCACGTTAGTACCAAGGTTTCCCAGGGCATGAGTCTGGGATCCTGTTCTCCAGCTCTTCTCACGAGCAGATGATGGGAGGTCTGCAGGGAGGGCTTTCAAAGCTTTTGAAATTAGCCAAAATGTCAACAAACTTAGAAGAGGCATTTAGATATGACATCATTACCTAATTAATCATTTTTTCTCACTTCACATGAGTATAACAATAAACCTATCTGGACATGTGATTGTAATGAGTGAACAATCTTTCTCTTCCCTCTATAGGCCCTCATCTTCCCACACCATGTCTGTCACCAGGCTTCTAACTGGTCTGGCTGCCTCTAGTCACTTCCTACTTCAGTCTGTTTCAGGTCTTGTCCCCAAATGATCCTTTGACAGGTCACCTGATTAAACCCCCTAAAGCTTTTTAATAGCACCCAGTCCTGTAGGATAAAGCTGTAACTCACCTGCAGCACAGCATGAAGGGCTGTGCACAGCTCCTTCTCCAGTCTACACCCTTGCCCTCTCACATGTGTTGCCTTTGCAGAATTTCAGCCTCATGAACTTGAACTCTCTAGCAAGCCTTCCCTGACTCCTTGACTTAGTTATGTTTGTCTGTGTATTAGTATACCAGTGACTGGATACTCTTATGGGCCTGAGTGTTCTTGGAGGTCTTGTTTATCTCTGTATCATATCATCACTGCTTAGTGGACTGCCTGATATTGTGTGTTGAGGAAACAAAAAAAGGTAACTGAATTAATTTGGGCAGAGCTTTCTTAAATCAAAACCACTAGTCCTCATAGGTTTTTACTGGCCCCAGTAGATGACCTGTATGTTTGTGGCCACATTTGGCTAATCACATATTCCTGTAGAGAGGCAGTATAAGGATGTCTGTGCATCCTCATAAGGACACCAAAAGCCAAAGATCTATACGGAATTGATTAGACGAAATGAATTCAATTTTAAATAGATGGACACACAAATCCCGACAAACTGCTTTCATATAAATATGTTTTATTGCAGAGAAGTTATAATTATTTACATGCTGCAACACGTCACAACATAAATTTACCAAATATTTCATGGTGGGATGCTGTAGATTTCAGATAATAGTTTTAGAAGAACCACAGATTAAGTGAAGAGACTTACAGTTTTATTGACTCTACAACTCTCGGTTGCTAAGTGCTAGAAGTCAAAAGGCAGTGTTTTTTCAGTCCTACCTGTCATCACTTGCATGCAGAAACCTAGGAAGCAAATACAAGAGAACTGTCGAGTTTCAAATCCATAGTGCCAACCAAAGTCTACAATAGGCTGAGTTATACTTCATGTCATAAAGCGTTTAATTCTTGCATAAAATATACAGTTCTATTGAGATTGGTATAAATCTACTTATTTATAAACCCTGGCTGAAAAACAAGGACAGGATGCAGCCTGCACATGCATTGAGAAGGACAACCTAGAAATGTTTGTGACCTTAATAGTGTTTATTCACTTTCTCATTGCTATCAGTCTGGGACACTAAGCTCCAGAATTGCAGATTGAAACTTCTCTTGGTGCTAAGTGATGGCAATGAAACTCTAGGAAAGACCCTGGGTCCTGTCGCTGATATGTGCTGGTGGAGAATAATCTATGGGCTGTAGAATGTCACTAGGGTGTAATTTGGCAAGTCTTTTTAAAGCCACATCTCTAGCAGGATCATCCTGAAGTGCAATAAAAAGTCACTGGTGCTCGACCGCTTATTTCTCAAGAAATGAATCGAGGGCTAACAGATCACAGACATAAATGAAACAAGCAGGTGGGTCTAGAAATTCCAAACCAAATTCATGAATATACCTTAAGGTAGGACACCAAGCATATAAGCCTTAACTGAAAAGGAAGGGCTGAAAGAAATCAATGAAGGAAACACACAAAAATAGAACTTCTGTATCTTTCCAAACCTACCCCACCAACCTGAGTAATGCACACAGCAAGCAAATGGGCGAGGAAGATTTGTGCACAGCTTTGCAAAATAGTGAAGTACTCACTTACTCCTGAATAAAAATCACTGAGAAAATTTTGATGATGAATATGAAGAATTCATATTTACCTTTCACTGGGATAATATTCTTTAAGAACAGCCCCGTATCCACCTTTGATTCCCTTTTCCCATCTTTTATCCTTCTAGCAAGTTCTCCTTGCAGCTCATGAAATAAAAAACAGTTATTTAGGCTGGAAGTGTCCTGGCCAAATAAGCAGTTGATCTTCAGTGCTTCAAGTGAGAGAAAGGGAGGTCTCGGTTCTATTTTTAAGTGATTCATCTTTACATAAAATGAGACCGAGCTTTGGAATCTCATCGCATGATCACATCAGTAGGGCTAAGTCAGCAGCTTAGGATTTTCATGCCAAGAGATCAGTGTGGAATGCAGTAAGTTTTATAAAATATGCTTTGGGGACTGTTTTGCCTTGCAAATAAACCTTATACTTTGCATTTTGAGCTAGTGGCTCGCAATGGCAATTTGCAAGACTTGTAAGTTTTCCAGTGCTTGGGAGAATGAAGACCCATACCACCTTACAGGCTTTGAATAAATCAGGTTATAAAACCTCTTTGGGATTTGAGCCCAGCAAGTTCTACCTCTTGCTGAAGCAATGAATAATATTTTATGAGAATAAATAGTTTAAGATAATTTAAAATATTATATTTTCAGTATGCATAATAAAAATATATCCATACAATGATCTTGATGCTATCATAATTTTTCTCTTTAAAAAAATAATCCCTTGAAAGTGCTAACAAGAGCGACCTTTCTGTCTTTGTTTTGAAAGGCAAACTTCCTGGTTCTGTACTACTGCTACAATTTTCATGTCATTCCTAGAGTCTTCCCTTTCCAGTGGTAATAATAATGCACAGTATATTTTTCTCCCTCTTAGCTTCTTCCTTAGGAAATGCTGCTAAGTATGAAATACTGAAAGAGTCAAAAGGGACAGTTAATTGGGATGAAGGCATCATCTATCTCTGACTTTGAATAAACAATGGATAAGTTGTCCTTAACTTATCGAGATGTGTGACTAAGTAGGACCACTTGATCTCCAATATTAATAAAGCTTCTGAGTCCTAACAGGAAGTGCAAAACAAGTAACTTAACTTGTATAAAAAACCCTGATTAAGACAGTATAACAAACCATGATGTGAAATAATAGAGTCAAATTCAAATTCACAATATATAAACCACAGCCAAAACTAAAAGTTTTTATCATAACAGTTATGGCTTTCCAAGCCAGAGAAAGCTTACTATACTTCAAGAGGCAACTAAAATTGATAGATAGCAGGTATTCTGTAAGTTGCAATAACAATCGAGTAGCTGCAGATTGCATAAATGTGTCGTGTCACATAATACCAAAGTTAGTTGCAAAAATTATACAATCTGGAATGCTTGAATCTGAGACACAACAATGTACTGAAACATACATTTATAAGAAAATGAGAGCAATCAATATAAAAGGTATCTGGGGGATGCATTAAGTTAGCAGTGCTATCAAGGTTAAATAGTAACGTGAGTTCTTTTCAGTCTGTTACCTAGAATCTCAGTCATATATGTCTACACCTTTTTCTTCTTTGCAAAATCTGGTCTGTCTTCCGTGTCTCCTGGTTTTCCTTGCTTAGGACCTTCAAAGTCCCATGGGGAAACATTGATCAGGGGCAGACATCGTGGGCTATTTCCCTTAAACATGCTGAATTGTAAAATTTTCCTAGTGTTACCAGGGGAATGACTTTTCTTGGGCAAAGTCTGACTTCTCCATTATGATGCTGTTGCTCCCACCTTGCCTTTGACCTCACCTCACTGTCATGTTGCCCTTGACGGGGGATTTTTGATTCTTGTACCTTCTGTCTTATACCCAATCCGGGGTTTCCTCCTCCTCCTCTTCTTCCTAGAGATGCTACGCTTTAAAAGTGTCCCAGGCCTCCTCTTTCCGAGGCCCTGCTACCTTATTTCCACTGAAAGCAGAAGAGGCAGGTAAAGCTATGCTTCTCTCAGCATTTGGTTGGTCTGGGGTCTCAAATTCCCAAGGACACACCTCGGCTCGCGATGTTAGAGGTTGCTGGAGGTTATGACTTGAGTTATAGGAGCCAGGCACATTCTCCTCAGAGGAAGATGTCTTTTTCTCCTGGTCTCCTACTCGGTTGAGATTTTCATTCTCTACTTTCGATGCTCCGGCTCTGGGGGGCGGTTCCTCACGCTGTCCAGCGCACACGTTGGCTGCGTGGTTCTGACCTCCATTCTCATCTCTAGCTCTCCCTGGGAGAAGCAGAGTCTTGGGAATCAAATGCTTCTCATCTTCCAATAGGGACTGACCCTGGCTCTCCCAAGGGCACACCTCGGCCTTATCTACACTCTTCTGATTGGATTGCTGACACGCTTCAGCTGCCTTAGGCTTGTACTGAGATTTCTCCTTTAAGGAAAAAGTTGGGTTTTTCTCCATTTCAGAAGCCACAATAGATACGTGTTTTTGAACTTTTGATTCTGAAGGCACAGGACCAGGGTTCGGGTCATACATCTCCCAAGGGCACACTTCCCCAATGTCAAAGTTGTCCTTCATCTGGGTGGTGCCTGGACTCAGGTCAGAATTGGCAGTAGGGGGGTTGGCCCTTTGTTGTTTCATAATCCCCGATTTCTGAGGCTTTCTTGGCTCGTCCACATGTTTGGAGTTTGGGGGGGCAGAGTCTTTAGTCTCTGTGTTATCTGAATTTGGGTGATTTCTGTTTGTCTCTTTATCTTTTGGCAGAGGTTTCTGGGATTTAGCACGTTCCTCCACACCTGCTGTCTGGGTTTTCCCAGCTAATCCAAGAGTCTTCTCCTTGGCACTTGCTATGACGCTGAGAGACTTCTGCAGCATCGACGTTCGTGGGTGCCCCGGCTTCTTCTCTGAGCTGAGGTTGTGGGCGCTGGCCGACTTACACACCAACGGCACCGACTCTGTGGACTCGGCCTCACTATCTTCTTTAAGTTTTTGTGTTAGCTTTTTACCCGACAGAAATTCCAGTGTGGAATTTTCTGTAGCCTCCTCTTCTTGGCTTTCCGTTGGGAGGCTGTTGGACTCCTCTGTTTGGTCTCTCACATGGTCGTAAGTGCTGTGGGATTTCTTAAGTGAGAAGACTCTGTTTTTCAGGGACTCCTCCTTGGCTTTCCCGGTGTTACCTGAAGACTCCAGTGGGTTCTTCCTGGCAAGGGCAGTGCTTTTGGCCATGCTGTGGTCTGCGACCTCCTTGTCCTCTTTGGAACACTGCCTGCTGACAGTCTCTGGGATCTCAGTGATGCGCCTCATGATGGAACGGCCTAAGCCCTTCTTCGAGCACCGCTTTTTTTGGAGGTGGGGGTTATTCGTGATCATCTTCTTCCGCTTATACACTTCCAGCTGGGCATACAGTTTCTTCAGCTCATCCTGCCAGAAGAAGAGCAGATTCACAGAGGTACAGAATTTAGCATTTTAGCCAGATGATATCACTAAATGGTACTGGAATACAACAAGCTTGAACTCTTTAGGGCAAGTGCTTTACAGCTTTCCCTAACATTTGTGCTCATCAATTTTCTTCCCATTAGTACCTTCTGATTATTTTGTGTTTTGTTTCACATAAAGTTTGATCTGTAAGATACAGACTCACGCATTCTATGCTTGCTTCATGAAGCAAGCACTTTGAACTTTTTGTGTTGTGCGGACTGGACTGAGCCTGGACTGTAACAAAACACAGGACACTGTTTACTGACACCATGTCCCTGAATAGCACTGGGAGCATCCTGTAGCCTTTGATAAAGTGACGCCTCATGTTAGATTAGCCCATCGGATAATAAGGGCATCTTCTTCCTTCATATGCTAATATGTTGTCATGGATTATTTTAAATAATCCAGGCTCTCTGCTCACAGATCCATCCCACCTTTCCATAAGCAAGATGCCATAACCACATATTAGGGAACATGTACAATTAGTTTATCACTATGACTGCCGATAGGTCAGTCAAGACCATCAAGGTAGGCCAGGCTGCTATAAGAGTTGAAATAGCCTGTGAATTCTAACTCATACCATGATTACACATTTTAGAACTGAATTAACTCTGCATTTGATATTTTCAGCTCACACACAAACACACATTCTCTCTGACACATATACACAAACATGAGCCCACGTGCATACATACCGCCCTCAACCCACGCATGCTTGCCTGTATAAATGGGCCTAATCTGAAATAGAGAAAAATATAGTACTGGCATTACCCGAATGTCTTCTGGATCCAAACTGTGCTCACTCCAGGCTGAATTGATACTACTGTTCAGGTAGGATCCAGATCGACCCATATCTAGTTCATCTTCATATGCTTCCGTAGCAATATCATCTCGTGGGTTATTGCTTGAATGTGAAAACTGCAATGGATATTAAATATGAGCTGTAGACACTAGCCTACTGTAAGACATAGTACAATTATATATCTATATATATACACACAAACATATATACACACACACATAAAAAAGTATATATATCTATATATATATATATATTATTTTTTTTAGAGATGGGGGTCTCTTTATGCTGCCCAGGCTGGAGTGCAAGGGCTATTCACGGGTGTGATCATAGCTCACTGCAGCCTTGAACTCATAGGTTCAAACGATCCTCCTGCCTTGGCCTCCCGAGTAGCTGAGACTACAGGCACATGCCATTGCACCCAGCCCAGCTCAGTAATATTCTAAAGGTTCTAATGTTAAATCACTTTTTCAGCTTGCTGAATTCATTCACTAAACTCTTTCCAAATATTTGCTTCTGTATTTGTGTTTTGCTTTCCACGTTGCTCCTAGTGAGGCAATATTAGCATTTGGCCCCTCTCTGACTCCAATTTTCACCTGTCTCTTCTCCAGACTCCCAGTGTTTACTTACATTACTCCTCTTCCATTGTGTATTTGCATTTTGTGGAAATAAGTGGTAATAAGTAGAACAATCCAAAGAAATGTTCTCTAAGCAGAGCAATTTAGACCCACTGGCAGCTAAATGGGAATTTTTTTTTTTTTTTGAGCAGTGGGGTCTATTTTGAGTTTGTCATTGTGTTTCACATAGGTGAGGATGCATTTCGTCTATGGGCACAATTGGCCCTAGGGACAGGAATGTGACTTTCAGTCTATTACATACAGCTTCAAAAAAGCTACTTTCAAAACTCAGTGGACAGAAGATCTGAATTCCAGCCCAACTCTGTCATCTGTGAGATCCAGACATGAAACTTCTCTGGAGCACAGTGCCCTCTTGGCCTAAAGAGCTCTGGGCTAGATGATATCTAAATTTACATTGAAAGAGTCACAGAAATTACAGATTTTTCCTCAAGCTCATCATTACTCTCAAGTACCCCCATCATGTTTTGATATATTCTGATTATTTTCATGTGGTTTTTTGACATTTTTCAGTTTCATGTGCTCTTGCTATCTTCTGTTGTTCAAATGGAGAAGTCAGGAAGAGGGAATTGTGAATGATGGAAAGCAGGAAGGAGAATCAAACCAACTAGTCACACTGGGTTGTAAACCAAGTGACTGTCTTATGAAAATGAGAGATCAGCTTAGAGAACATGAATTCTCTATTCTCCCAGCTTCTCATTGGGCAAATATTCCTTAAAAAATTAAAAGCTCACTTTTTGATGATACAGACATATTTTAATGTCACCTTTTGTTAAAATGTCCACTGGCCAGGTGAACATGAATATGAGATAATGTGAAATGGCAATTCTCTATTTAAGTAATAATGAGTGTTTTATAATTGAGACGACTGAAAAAAACCACAGAAACTGTGAATCTTCACTTCACTCTTCTACCTACATTTGTCGGACCCACAGGTGACATGAACTTGAGGACATAAATGGTGACTATGATAGAGACTCTGTCCTCCAAAATCTCATACTAGTTAAACCCCCCGGAGGTTATTTATAAGAATGGAACTTTTTTCCTTGAGCAAAGTCTTGGAGACAATCATGAGTTTAAGATACAGTCATTTGTCAGATATTGTCCATTTCCTGCTTTACTTCTCCTTAGCACGTATCTCTATCTAAAACACTATTTTAAATGTTTATCTTGTCTGTTTCCCTCTTCCCCTTCCAGAATAGAAACACCATGAGAACACGTATTTTTATCTATTCTTTACTCTTTTCTAAAGATATGAAACAGTGCGTAGCAAAGGCCCTTGGTAATATTTTTAAATTATCTTTTTATTGAGACAGAATTCACATTCATACTATAAAATTTACAATTTTAAAGTGTATAATTCAGTGTTGTTAGCATATTCACAAGGTCATGCAACCATCACCACTGTTTAATTCCAGAATATTTTCATCACCCCAAAAAGAAACCTTGAACCCACTAAACAGTTACTTCTATTCCTCCTTCTTCCTGCCTGTGGCAACCATTAATATACTTTGTCTCTACAGATTTGAATATTCTGGACATTTCACATAAAAGGAATAATACAATGTGCAGCCTTTTGTGTCTGGTTTTTTCAGTTGGCATAAAGTTTCCAAGATTTGTTCAAGTTACAGCATGTACCAGAACTTCATTCCTTTTAATTGACAAATATTCCTTTGTATGGATATACCACATTTTGTTTATACATTTATCAATTGGTGGACATTTAGGTTATTTCTACCTTTTAGGTATTATGAATAAGGTTGCTATGAACACTCATGTACAAGTTTTTTGTATGAACAAATGTTTTCAATTCTCTTTGGAGCTCAATAGCAATTCATTGAATGAATAGTCTGAGAATAACTCCATCTAATACATGTGTAATCATATTATACACAGTATTAAAATTGTTAAGAAAAACTGCAGTAACAGATTGATCTATGAAAACTATAGCTAGTTGATGTAATTCAAGTGGGGAATAAAATAGGTATTTTGTTCTGTTTACAACCATTTGGCCTTTTCATTCAAGCTGAATCTCAATGTTTTGGTTAATTGTGAGAGTTGAGGGAAAGCCTGGAGTGAAAGACAAGAAATCACAATTCTGGTTTCAGCTGTGCTAACATTATATTGCATGGCACTTAGAAGATATATGGTGTTCTAATATTGTGTTTCTCTATGTATAAAAGAGGAAAATAATGGTAATACTACAATTTGTGTAATATGTTTTTCCCCAAAACTCCAAGCAGCCTTACTGTCATGTCACAGATGAGGAAATTGAAACTCAGAGAGATCCAAAGTCTTGGCTAGAGCCACATTACGTTACACAGCTAATTTCGGGGCGTGAGTCCCGAATCCCTGTGGTCTGAGTCCTGGCCCGTTTTTCCTTACTTCATTATGCTGCCTGGATAAGCCTTTGTCAGAATCTATCATTATCAAGATTCTTCTATATGTAATATTATAATTATTTATTTCTATTTACATAAAAATTATCTTAATGTTTCAAACACAACACTTCTCTGAATATGAACCCAAATAAGATGATTCTTAGGATAGTTCTTTTAAAAAATGATCTTGATGTTATAGCTACAATGAAAGCCACCTTGAACCCATGATAATTAAAACATATGTAGACATCAAAATGTTTGCGAAAGGACTGAAAAGTACCGTAATTTTAAAACCCATCACCTGTGATTTAAAAAGGCATTTAAAAATTATTTAAGATATTTGAAAACAGACACCCAGTTTCCTAAGGAGGGAGCTTTAAAAATCTTTTAGTGTGTTATGCAAATTTCCATATTCCTTTTGTCTGTAGGAGAAACAACTCCATGCTCATTTAAAATAATTGTCTCGCAAGGAAAAAAATAACATTAGAAGAATACCTTTGGAATCAAAAGCAACCCAATGGTGACTGTCACAGTCAAATGAGTATGTGCAAAATACAGCATCAACATCCAATCAGACTGAAGTCTGGAGGCAAGAACAAATCTGAAATGAGAATTCACTGAGTTAGCAATCCAAGATTAGGATCGGTACTTAAAACACTAGGATACTTGGAAACTCTTTTCCTCACTGTATTTAAAGAAAAGAAAGAGAAAAAAGAAATTGTATTGCTGTTTCTATGGCACATATTTTCATCACAGAAGAATAAGGGTCTAAGTAACCTTAATTGGGTGTATAAAATACGAACTCTTTACTATCTATTTAGATTAATAACAGTAAGAAAGATAGCATAATAGTTCCCAAGATTATTACTTTGTGTGTAAGTGTACTCCACAAAACAGTAAATACATGTGAATTCACAAAAAGAGTAAGTTACAAACTGGTGGTTTCAGGCAAATTTGGGTTACAAGATACATCCACATAACTCATGATTCTAATATTCTTTATTTAAAAAACAATAATTAGAATTAAGAAAAAAAGTGGATAGTTATCTGTCTTTGTGAAAGATCCCAAAGGTTTAAATAGTAAACAATTTAATGAATAAAATGAATATACTAATGGTTTATAAAATGCACTCTTAAAATAAATTTTTCTAAATTATCAAATTGTCTCAAATAATTTAAAATTTAGTATTTAAAATCTTATCTTACTGAGGAATTTATAAAGTTGTGTTCCAGGATGGAACTGCAGGAAACACAGTGAGGAGAAATTCAGTACTGAGGTCTACTCTAGTAATTTTGGAATATTTTTATAAATCAATAGGTGCATGTACAAACCAAAGCCCACATTTTAAATATTCATCCTTATGCAGAAACCAGGGATTGCTTTCATAAAGGCCCCATCCATTGTTTATCCATGAAAGTTAAATATGAGATTTTACCATTTATGGAATTAGAGGATTAGAATTTTGTTTCAATGATATCCATCATCAAATTTGAAAAGTTAACATCCTAAGAAAATGCTCATGATACCATAATCATGAAACAAACATATAAAGGGCTAAAAAGGGAGGAAACTAATTTTTATATCTGTATTGTACCATATTCGTGACAAACTTACAAAGTAAATTAATATTACTGATATTTAAAACAAAATTGTCATCAGTGGGATTTCTTTCTTATTTTCAACTCCACCCCACTCCCCCAAGGACATCAAGCCAAAATGGAAGCTCGATGTGGAGAGTTATTTCCCTTGTCTGAAGATGTAAACAAAAGAGACTGATGACATGCAGGGAGCAAGGAATGCTCAGATAGTTTACAGGTCCTTAGAAAGGATTTGCTGGATTACCGTCTGCTCTAAAGCCTCTGTGAGAAAAGTGGCCTTACACGTGTCTTGAATGTCACTGAATATTCACTTTGTTCAGGGATGAGATACTTTTGACATAACCTGTTTTCCTGGGTCAGGTGAGATTTTTTAAAGCAGTTTATTAATAAGAGGATCATCACACTCATTAACAAGTTCCAGTCTCTGAGGCATATAAATAACATATAATGTACCCTGGAAAAATGATACAATCCCAACCTCCTGGAAGTCACTGCCAGTCCTGGGGCAGAAAGATACATTAAAGAAGCTGCATTTTGCAGTCTAAAAGGATTCTCATGTCCTGGGAATTCTTATCTCAAATGCCAATACAAGTAAACTTTAAGCTAGCATCGCAATATCTAGAAGGAAAATGGTTACATATATTTTAAATTAAAATACTGACTCTTCCAATAAAGAAAACCTTTGAAATATACAGACATCAATTACCTCCAAATTAATCAATTGTACATTACTGCCAGTTTATTTTAGGTTGCAGTTCTGACTAGAAATACCTGGAGAAAAATTGATTTTTGCAGTACTTTCAAAGCTTTATTTTTAAGGAGTATTTCCTCTTTTTAAAAATAGGTCTAAAAGCCAGGAGTATAAAATATTTGAAAACTGAGGTTAAAAATAAAGCACACTTTTAAAAATCTTGTACATTCCCAGAGGCTTGGTTTATGCTTAGCACTAAAAGTAAGTAAAGGATTAGACTAGACTAGGAAAAATTACTCTGCATTTTTTATCCTTCTAGACTTAATCCTTTGACATTATTTTTTTGCAATGTGATAATTTGGTATGAATGAAGGTAAATCTGTATATAATGTACAAGTTTTTCATTTATATATGTATGTATAATTATATATTTTAAGCAGACAAGAAATAACACATGCTATATTGATACAGAATATCTTTTCTGATGTTAGAATCCTTATTTAATATTATTTCATTCAAGGAAGAAATTACCAACATGGATCCAACTGATTTAAATTACTATGTTACTGCTTCTTATTCTTAGATTTGTAAATGTTTGAACTATAGCATGTATGAATTGAGTCCATATAAATAAGATATTGTATGTGTCCGATTTCTTTAATTATTATTGCCTATTACTTGCTCCCTATCCATTCCCCTAATATCAGTGTTCTGCAGATTTTACTGTGTTACACTATAATTCTATTCCTTGGTCCTTTATGGCCATACAAATTAAATTTCTAAGGGAAAGCAGCTAATATATTCTATGATTCTTTGTAGCCAATATACTACCATCTGATCCAATCTGGTCTAGGTAGAAAGATACAGGAGGTCAAATTTGGAACTTAAGATGTAGGGCTTCTTGTTCAGCTTTAGTTAGGCTTATCTATGAAAATATCTAAGCCTGTCAAAAGTCTTTCTGGGTCACCCTGCTACCAATGGAAGTTCTCCCTGTTCAAAACTGATAGGATTCTACACGGTTGTTCGGAAGAAAGCTGATCTTGTGAGTATGTCATGTCTACACAACACCAAATCCGTCAGGTTCAACGTGAGCCGTCCAGTCAGAGCGCGTGTCTGCATGAACCCAGCTCCTACTTATGTGACTCTTCTGGCAAGGTGGATGGGTCCTTCAGGGCTTTGTAGGAAAGATTTAAAGTGAAGTAGGAAAGCCGTTTTCAATCAGTATCTATCTCCTGTCCTCTTGAATCAGTACGAAAACAGTATTTTCTGAAGCACGGCTGTTGTATATCAGATGTAAAGTGAGGGTTGGGAGGATTCCATGGTCAATTAACTTTGTAAAATGCTGCTTAAACAAAGTTAAAGTAGGGTTCCTTACAGTAGAACTTCTCAGCATGCTAATTTGCACTGTGACACTCCAAAAAGGAAGCTATAAAATGCAGTGTATCATAAATATATATACACATATAAAAAACATCCAAATGTGATAAAATAATACATTAACAGTGCTTATCTTTGGGTGGTTCGATTAGAGAGTGTATTTATTTTTTTCTTTATCATTTTAGGATTTTTCTGTAATGACCTAGTGCTGGGATTACAGGCATGAGCCACTGTACCACCTGACCATTATTAAACTTTTTAAGAAATTCATTTTAAAATAATTTACAATGCCTACTTCTGAAAGGACCTAGGCCAGTTTAGAGTTTGAAATCTATTGAAAAAAGAAATTTAATAATGGAAACTAAATAGAGTAAATCTTAAGGTAGAAAAGGATAAATATTTATTAAATCTTTGAACATAATTACGTGGTGAATTAATTTGCTTCTAAGAAATCTAGCAGTTTACTGCAGAACAAAAGTGGACAACCCTTTGTACTACATAGTCACATTGTGACCACAGAAGGCATTTAAACTCATCTGTAAGAGGCCTTCTTATAGGTTTGCAATTCTAGTTGGTTTAATACAACATTTAACTTGTAACTGGTCACAAAAAAGCACATTTGTTAGATCTTGAAACACATGTGCTTGATATTCTGGAAACAAGCAAAAACATTGCTTTTCTTGGAATACAATCTGGGAAAAGTGTCAAGGCTTTTGGAGCTATGGTACCAGGACCAAGTGTTCTTTGGTGCTCAAGACACTGTGGACCAAGGGCACCCCCTTCTCAGTTCCTAGAACTCTAGTCTGAGTAGCTGAAAAAATATTCCTTCCTTTGTTTAAATCTCATTCTTATCTTTCCTCAATTCTTATCTTTCCTCTGTCTACTAATCTTTTCTCTCTCTCTCTCTCCACTCTCTTTTGAGAGAGGACAAGGCAAAGCTAGAAGGCCAATTCCCTTGATTCCTGGCCTCTTGATGGAGTTTCCAAGATTGTCAGACCATATATACCTTCTTTTCTTACTTAAAAGTTTAAAAAGTGTAGGCTGTGCCTGAGGCCCAACTGCTCTATGGCATCATCTCTTCCTGATGGTGCAAGATAGCATCTGCAGACTGTTGACTCCAGTGACATATGATCAGGGTCCTGTGACACTTCCCCAGGGCCACAGCCTTCTGCCCCCGCCCTACTCCCATTCCCACTGATCGCCAGGGACATCTGACGGCCAAGAAATGAATGAAGCCAAAGAAGCAGGATTCCCTCTTTCCACTGAGGGCAAATACACATACTCAAAACTTCTAATTACATTCTTAAGTCCTAACTTTCAACATCTGCCAAATAGTTGAATGACATCTTTTTGTTGCTTTTCAAATGATAGGATTCTTTTTTTTTTTTTTTTCAGTTCTGCCCTGAGATTTTCACTTCATTTTCAAATATGAGTCATGGAAAATTTCTCAGAAGTCATACTTGTTCCATTTTGTTAACTTCATCATAAGCCACTTTCTTCCTCCTTTGAACTCATCTGCTATAGAGATACATGGGACAATCACAAAACAGAGTGCCAAGCTATACATTTCTATTTCAGAAATTCATTTCTAAGTGTGTGATGATAACAAAACCCTATTGCACACAATAAACCAATCGTCAGATTGAAGTAGGTTTTTTTTTTGGAATTCACACATGTAAGTTGCCTATTTGAATATTAAGACTTTCAACATATAAACTAGCATATTGAACATGAATGAAAACATAGATGAGTTATCTGTATCTGCTTTATAACGTATGCACATATTGCTTTATACCTTCATAATAAGTGTTACGTATAATAAATATTCAATTACATTGCCATAAGTGGTTTAGGATAATACAATAACATTGAGTTAACCTTCAAAATAAATGAGGGCAATAAACAACATATCAGAAGAAACTAAGAACAGAATTAAGAAAAAAACCTATTTACTTGTCATTTCTCTAACAATTAGTCAATTTATAAAATACTATCTTCCTTAAGTCTTTCTATAATATGTATCTTATCCAATTTTGCCATTTAAATTGCAACACATCAGAGAAATAAAATAGTTATTGCTAGCTCTACAGATCACTTGCCTAATTGTATGGAATATAGCAGAGATAATGAGCTCATTGTGGACTGCAACGGCCATGTAGCGTGGCTCATGAAATGCCGATGGGACTGTCCGCACTGCATAGCAGAGATAAACACCCCACAAGAGGAATAAAAATTCAGCTGTGAGAAGACAAAAGAAACAATTTTTCATTAGTTTTACAGAGGAAGAAAAAATAAAATTTTAGTTCTTTAGCATGCATTTTGTGCCTATTAAACAAACAGAAGTTTAGTTAGAAATAGACGCATACAAACCATCATGTACATACAAATTTAGATGTCATGTATTTATGTTTAAATTTTATTCAGTGTATAGATTTTTAAAAGGTATACTTTGTGTTGTTATTGTTTTTAACAGCATTTGGAATCTCAGAATTTTTTGCTAATACCTGGATTTTTCCTAAAACAATTGTAAACTAATTTTCCACATTCCCAACCTAAGTTTGGGATGTTCATGGATCATTTGGGTGACAATAAGTTCATCAAGGCAACAAAAGGATTATAATGTTTATATGCAGCTTCTAGAAATTTATTACAGCACTGAGCCCAGTTCAACAAATAAAGGTATCGATATTCACTGCCAGCGATGTCAAAACACAGGCTGCTGAACATTCAGTGGCATATTTTATAAATGAAACATTATTTCTTCACACATGACAGAGATCATATCTTTTGTGGGTGGAGTCCTGAAAGGTCTGGTAAAATTCACAATGATCTTGTCTCATCACTGAAGCCAGAAGAGACAAGCACAGTGTGACAGCTAAGAATAAGGGCTTCAGAATCACACTAGACCTAATTCTGAACTTGGCTCTATCCCTTCCTAACTATGCATAATCTTAGGCAATTTACTTAGCCTCCCTGGCCAGTTTTTTCATCTGGAAAATGAGGATAATAAAAATATGTATTTCATGGAATTATTTGCTAATTAAATCAAAAAGTGATATAAAACACTTAAGATAGTTTCTGACACATAGTAATTGTTAAATAAATGGTTCTTATTAAACTTCTCATTTGACTTTTTTTTTAAACTAAGCATTGCTATTTTAACTTGTTTTGATCAATAATCTATATAACCTATTTTATCTGTCTTAGTGACATGAACTTATTGGAAGATAATATCTAATTATCAGAGAAATGCAAATGAAAACCACAAGATATCATCTTATACCAGTCAGAATGGCTATTACTAAAAAGACAAAAAAATAACAGATATTCGAGAGGATGTGGAGAAAAGGGAACTCCCATATGCTGTTAGTGGGAATGCAAACTAGTGCAACCTCTATGGAAAACAGAATGCATATTTCTCAAAGAACTAAAAATAGAACTATCACATGATCCAGCAATCCCAGTACCAGGTATCTACCCTAGTACATAATACATAAAAAAGGTAAAACAGATAACTGCGCTTGTATGTTTTACTGCAGCCCTATTCACAATAGCAAAGATTTGGAATCAACCTAAGTGTCCATCAACAGAGGATTTGTCAGAGTGGGAGACAGGGCTGAGACTGGATGCAGGGGCTTGAAGATTGGGGGCAGGTGTTAAAGTAAACAACCCTCAAGCAGAAGTTAACTAGAGGTGCTGATAACCACAGGCAAGAACCAACCTGTCAGCTATTTCTGCCACCTAACATGAACTTTGGCTAATTACGACATCATTTACATTGTGGTTTTAAATTTTCTCTGCCCTTGAAATCACCATGACAGTTCCAAACCTACTATATAAAGTATGAAAATGGGACAGAACCCAATTCTAGGAATTACTACCCAAATCCTCAGTAAAAGCCAACCCTGTGGCCTTGAATATCCCTCCCCCCAATTAGTAAGACTACAAAAGATCTAAAACACTTCCTCTCAGTGCAGCTGTTCTTTTTGAGCCTGCCCACTCTCCTCCCTCAGGGTGTACTTTTGCTTTCAATAAAGCTTTTGCTCGCTTGGCTTATGTGGTACATCCTGAAATTCTTTCCTGTGACAAACACCAAGAACTTGGAAAAATCTCCACTCAGAGGCCAGTAACAGATTGGATAAAGAAATGTGGTAAATATACACAATGAAATACTATTCAGTCATAAAAAAGAATAAAATCATGTCTTTTGTAGCAACATAGATAGAATTGGAGGCCATTACTTTAAGTGAAATAGCCCAGACACAAAAAGACAAATACTGCATGTTCTCACTTATAAGTAGGAGTTAAATAATGTGTACACATGGAAGCAGAGTGTGGAATGATGGATGATGGAGACTCAGAGAGTTGGGGGGCAAAGAGGGAGGATGGGAGGTTTCTTGGTGGGTACCATGTGTGTTGCTCCAGTGATGGATGCACTGAAGGATATGACTTCACCACAATGCAATACATCAATGTAGCAAGATAGCACTTGTACTCCATGAACACATACTGAAAAAAAAATCTAATAAGAAGAAAGCTCTAATGTGGAGAAAACATTTCATCACATGCATTACTTAGATGTAACCTTCCTATAAACTGAAACACTGATGTCCACTCAGTGGACATCCATCCAAAACCCAAAGTGTTTTCCCTCCCAAAGTTTCAGCATATGTCTACCAGCACTTAATCACAAGGTAGTGCTTCAATTATTGAATCTCTCAGGAGCTACTCTAAAACCCTGATGTTCCAGAAGCCAAGGAAAAAATAAACTTCACTCCAAACTCTCTGTGAAATTTAGTGTAGGTCCAAATTATTCAGTATGGTGGCTGCTGGCCATATGCTGTGAATATTGTTTCCAGCCAAGCTTTACTTGACTGAAAAAAGGAAATCAGGACATTCTGAAGTCTTCATGTATAATTTCCTTTCCCAACTCTTGTATTTCTCTCCATGGAACCACTGTTGCCTTCTTTACTCAGGTTTAAAATCTCAGAGTCACTGTTAATTTCTATTTCTTTCTTGGAGTTATTTTTCATATGTTTTCATTCCTCTCAGTGTTCCCAATTATGCTCTTTGCCTAAGCCCCTATTAATTTACTCCTTATGTGTCAAAATTATTTTTGAAGGGTGCATCTAAACCTGGCTTCACCCTGTGTTAATCCATTCTTCATAACAGTAACTGGGTATTTTTTCTGAAGCTCCAGTTTGATCATACCAGGATTTGTCCAAATCCTTGCCACTGCATTTGGGTTAAGCTATTCACATCTCCGTTAGAAGATTCACTGATACCTACTTATGACCCTAGATATAATACCTGTCCCCAAATGAGGACTATAAGGCAGGGTTTCTGCTAGGGAAGGTATGTCCTTGACTTTCAAGTACAAATGCTTCATCCTGACATTCCTAGCCCTCTATGACTTTATAATATACATCCAACAGGATCTCCCAGTGCTCCCTGATATAAACTCTTTGAGCTGCCCTGGAAGGTCCCATTGTTTTCTGAACACTCCAAAGATTAGTCTTGCTTCTGAGTCTTTGCTCACACTGTTGCTCCCACCAGAAACGTCCTATTATCCACGTTTCCAAATCTTAATTAATTTTTCAATGTCCAGTTCAGGTTCCACCTGTACCATAAAGCCTCTTAAAATGATCCTAAACTACACTGAGTTTTCTTTGCTCTAACATCTTATAGTTTGTAACATTCAACACAATGTGGAGAATAATGCCATACAATATACAACTGAAAGAAAATTGTTCATGGGGTCTTGTTAGTTACCTCCCCCCTCCCCAATCCCCTAACTAGTTATAACCTCCTACAGGGCAACAATTGAGTCTTTCAATTATTTTTTTTCTCCCTTTGCCCACATAGGTATAGCATGGTCCTAAGCCTACACAGATATGATTTAATAAATATCTGTTGAACTGGATGACTCTAAATGATGTTAGTTTCATGTTTAAAATATTAGAGATGTAGACTTTCTGTTACCTTGCCACTCCATTTAACACTGCAGGGCCTGTTAAAGCAAAATAAGCAGGCGGCCATCAACCTAGGGTTGTTTCTGCACCTGGAACCCTCAAGCAAGCAAACAGAAATTTAGGTGGAAGCATTCCTTGTAACTGATAATTCCGAATGAAGCTTCAGCCAATCATAGATAGCCTGATTGGTTCTATTACTTGGGACCTCTCACTGGGTGAAACATAGTTAAGACAAACACCTAGCTCTAGCCAATCAAGTAGTTTCTTTTTTTTTGTTTTAAACTTTGCTTCCATATTCAGCCTATAAAAGCTCGGTGCTCAGGCTGCTACAGTGAAACCCATAATCTTCTTTTGGTTTTGGTGCTTCCTGATTCATGAATCAGTCTTTGCCCAGATAAACTCTGTTAAACTTCATGTTGTCTCAAGTTTTTCTAAACAGGCCTATAAGTGATATAAAGATCATATTGGCTTTATTATTAACAGTAGCAAGATGAATTTACTAAGTGTGTGGCACTATGCTTGGCACAAAAGAATGGTGAATGCAAAAATATTATTAAGCAACACTAGCACAAAAATATGTTGTAATTTAAGGATTCCCATGTAACTGCATTATAAAAAGAGTATCTCCTCTTATTTATTGCAGTGCTTTTATATAATGCTATACTGAAGATTCAAAATACGAAAAGTAGTTATCGGGTTAATTAGTGTGCTACAATGGAGAATTATATTTAAAAATATAAGACAAAATAAGATTTCTCATAATAGCAGAGCTGAACATTAAAATCATTTCATTAGCAACATCAAACAATATGCTCTAGCTAAAAAACTATTATTCAAAGTACCAATTAAACTAAATGTGATATATAAAAGTTGGGCTTGGGAAAAAAATCAGTTTCATATAATTAACTTCAGACTAACACTGCAATTAGTAAAGAAAATATGCAGATGTTACCAAATTTTGCAGTGTTATTGTGTGGGAGTTGAAATATGTGTTGTGCTCCTGCTTTAGAAAATAATTTCTAGTGTTAAGTGATTTTGATGGGAGGCATGAGTATAGTTAAAAAGGGGATGGCATTTATATTTAAAGATCCAAATAGGGCTTTCAGAGACCTGAAGTATGTTATTTTTCATCTATAAGGGATAACAGTTTAAAAGTTAACTACCATAGCCTTTTAAAAATTAATATACCATAATGAAAGTAATTTCAAATTATTTTTTCAAAAGGCTGGGCCAAGCAAGAATATGAGAATTAATATCAGTTCTCTGACACTGAAGATGCCCCAGCTCTCTGATCTTAGACCACCCACAAGAGCTGAGAGGAAAACAACTTCAAAGCACAAATGGCACTCAAGCTGTGGTATCCTGCTTTGCTATGTCGCAAAGGCATCCTGTATTAATCACATTTTACCCAACTCACTCCCATTAAAAAATTATTTTTATATGGCATAAATAAGTACACAAGTGATAAAACATTTAGGTTTCATTTCTCAAGTGCTTCTTTGAATATCCTCTTCCATTTTTCTCTAAATCCTATCCACTTAGAGAATTCATGGTCAAAGTAAAAAATTATTTACAATTCTACCCAGGATAACTCATTTCATTTTTGTTTTAGTAATCAGGTGGGTAGCACAGAGGTTATCATTAAGGATTAAATCAAACTCTTCAAGTAACGCTTGCGGACGCCTCAAATTCCAGCCGGCACACGGAAGCTTTGATATTCTGGAGGCTTAGCTGCCTTTTCTTTGGTTGAAATAAGGACAATTATGAGAGTTACAGTGATTAAAACAACGAAAATGCTACTTCTGATAGAATTTTAAAGTTAGAAGTGACTTTGTTAGACCATGTGGTGAGGGGGTACATTTTTGAGTGTCTATGTGGCCTGGAAAGGGGTGGCTGGTGAGCTGCTGTTACTCTGCTGGCCCTGAAGTCGGTGTATTCACTGGGATAGAGAAACATGCAGACGAAGGTGGACACTGCAGTGTATGTCACCACTGGGACAGTGGAGACCAGGATGTCTGCTCCCCTCTTCACTCTCGGGAAGCAGGGAGCCACGAGGGCTTGGGGACACGCCTGCCCGGAACCCTGCGACATGACAGCTGCACTCATCTTGTGAGCAGCAGACAGATCCCAGAACCACATCTCTTAGCGCCTGACTGTTGCTCGCTGAATCATATACAGCCGTGGGCTTAGGTTTTCTTCTGTACTATTACTAACAGATGCACAACAAAACCTTTGCAAAGATTTTTATCCCACTGATGAAAATAAATATTTTTCCAAGCAGCAATTGTTTGTATTTTGAACTAACATGTTAATTAGAATTGAATAGCCTATAGTAATTAAAGAAGTTCTCCTCAGAAGCACTTTTTGTCCCCTCAGTTAATCTGATTTCAGAGCTAACATTTGTTGAATGTGCCAGATGCTGTGTTAAATGCATTTTGTGTAATATCTACATCTGTGAAGGTTTTACTGTAGAATTGGTGACTCCTTTTAAAAGGCCAGAGGCACAATTCTGAATGTGGAAATTTCAAGATTGGATCAGAGATACTGTTGAATGAATAATGTGGTTAATCCTACCAACTACACTAGGTCACACAGTGACTGGATGATTCTCTTCTCTTGCCCACTCACTTGAGGGAGCTCTCCCAGGCAAGATTGCTGTGAATGGTCTCACATTTGCAGACTGGCTTTACTTCACTGCTTCCTTTCACACATCTCTAGAACTTGGACCAAATTTTCTTCCTCATTTTCCACTGCATCTTAAGTAGAAAAAGTAGAGGAAGTATACTTTTCTCTGTCTCTGGCATACACATTTAGAGTTTTTAAAGTTTGATACGGGTAACAGAACTTTAGCAAAACTCAGATGCTTAACAGCTTATGGACACTCACTAAAGACCATGAACGATGATCTGCTCACAAAAGCAGAATAAGATGAGAGAACCCTCAGAGCACTGGGTCAAGGTCAGAGCAGCAAGCTGTGTCCCTCCGCTTCCCTCTGCCTGCCATCTGCATGTGCATTATTGTTTGGGGAGGGAGCTGGATCTGGGATCACCTGCTACCATTACAAATGTAGTTTTAATTTTTGATCTTCTGTAAAAACCTAATGGCTTTGACAATTTATTTGCCTTTGGGCTACCTCACTAGAAACACGTACTGTCTGAAGGGCCAACTTGAATGGTTTTATAAAGATTGCAGTGGGAACTATTTATTTATTATTTATATTCCACCTTTGTGGAAAACTATTTTACTTCTTTGAGATGTAGTTATTTGCTAAAGGGCAAAGAGAAAGGATAACTTTATTTTATACCTTTATTTTCTACTTCCAGTGCCATTTTTAGGAAGACATTTTAACTTCCCTGGAAGTTATTGTAAATTTATAGCTTATAAAAATCTTTGAGACAATTTTGCTGAGTGAGGTTTGGCTCAGGACACTGTTTGACTGTGAGTGAGGGATTCATGCAGTCATTACAAACCTCCTGTTCTCTTGGCTAGTGGTCTCTGTTCTTTTTTAAGGTATCCCAGGGTTTTGACTACTACCGGGAATGGGTCCTGGTGAGCTTAAACAGGGAAAACTTGCCAGTCTCTCTACTTTTCCATTTTCTAGTATGTATCTAATCTCAGAGGAAATGATAGCACCAGGTTCTTCTCTTTAAGATGACTGCAGAAATCAGAATTGGTGGGGCTCTAAGAACACATTGGAATGTGCGGTGCTGATGGGTTAGCAGCTTGTTATTTAAGCTATCGTGTCTGTTTTTTTTTTTTTTTTGATAACAAATATTCTTTTTAATACAAGGAAAAGAACTACCTAAATCGTGCTGACAACTGAGTTAATCTATGGAGTTTCTCTGGTCAAACAACAAAAGAGAACTTTTTTCCTTCTTATTTTTTCTCCACTTTAAAATTCTAGGGTTTCAAAAGGGAGCTGAAACTCCACAGAAGAAACTGTGGTCACCAGACATATCTTAGTGACTGTTGCTCCATGTCCCGCAAGCCCTGTCCTAAGATAATCCCTAACCCAGGACAAAACTACTTTAACTTCTAAAAGAGAAAAATGGCACTACAAATATAAAATTAAGGTATAAATGAATTATTCTTTCTCTCTGCCCATTATCATCATATAAATAACTACTTCTCAAAGAAGGGGCAAGCACTTTTCAGAAGAGCAGCATGTAAATAAGAAAATAGCCCCCACTTCACTAATTCTGAAAGCACTCAAGCAAGTGCTTCAAAAAGTATGTGTAGTTTCTAGCAATATAGCCTAAGCCAAGACAAACTGTCAATGTGGTCAGAGTTTTATCCTTTGATTGAAAATTAAAAATATATGTTTAAAATGGTAATAAGTAATGCAGCATGGATTAAGACATATAGTACATCAGAATAAAAGAAAATGTATGTAATGAACCTAATTCAAGAACATTAATCTAAGTCAGATGAAGAGGAAGTTTAATCCACTTTCTGTAATATGCATTGAATGGTGCTTATATCATATTTCACCTGTCATAATACAGTCTAATCTTGTAGGGTAATTAAGTATTTAAATCCTTAAAAACAATTGCTATTGTAGAATTTCTCTATATAATTCAGTAAGAGAGTTACTATATTTTTCTCAGTTCTTTCTAAACACTGGCATATGACTTATTAAATTACTGAACATATTAAGGAGAACAAAGAGGAAGAGTCCATGAATGAAGAAGAGAAAAGTAAGTATTATAGTTTCTGTAGAGACAATCTTTCATGTGAAACCCATGGAAACTAGTACTTTTGAACAGTATTCAATGTTGGAATTCACTGAAAGCACAAATATTTTAAAATTACCAAATGGGATGTGAACTCAAGCCTATCATACCTTATATTGCTTATTTTTTCTCTATGTCTTTCTTTCCAACTTGGTGAGTAAAATATATAACAAAGTGATGCCAAGCTGTAAAGAATTTCCTGGACCACATGACACCTCACATATTGGAGGACTTTTCACAACCATGAGGAGATGGAGCTGGAGGGAGAAAGAACTTAATTTATAACAGGCTCCTTTAATTTTCATCAAAACCAAATAAATTTTATTCTATTTCAATAATTGTAATTATACTATGTAATTTTTTAAAATTATACTTTGAATTTACCATGCCAAATTTGCACCCATCTATTATGTTGGCTGTTGGAGAAGTCACAGGTAGAGTTTCATAAAATGGCTGGGAATTATCAACTTAGTTTATATAATTTGCTAAAAAATACCTCCCAAAATTTGATCGTACACATTTACAATTGAAATGAACTTGGGGACAATTGTGTAACTTCTACAGTATTAGCTTTAACATGTTTCCTACAATGATCTAATTCTGAGCATAGGAAATATCACAAGATAAGGTGAGCTGAGCTCATTCTTTGTTTTTTCAGCAAATATTAATCAAGAGCCTACAAGTGACAGACACTTTGTTAGGTGTCAGGTATACAGTGTGACCAATATAGGCACTGTTGCTGAGGAGCATACAGATACTAGGTTGAGACAGGAAAGAGGGATGAACAGATGGAAGAATACTTTTGTCTTTAGCGAGCCACAGAAAATATATTTAAATGTACTCAGAAAATTTCAAAGTGCTGAGTCATATAATGACAAGCAATGTTAAGTACTCTAGTATTATTTTATTATAGATTTAGATAATTCTCAAGGAGGTATGCCAATTTAAATCTTTAAAGAAAGTCTAATCTGATCTAGAAATGTTCTGGAGCATCCAAATTTTGAAATTCTCCTTCCACCAGATAAATAAAATAATTCATTAAAAAACTCACTACTGGGCCCAAAAAGCACTTCTCACATTGTCCAATGTTCATCTGTCTTCCATACTTGCAGTGTTTATATCCTTATTTGTTTTCCATTAAAACTTACTGCACAATTCTTTATACAAGGCAAACAAGGTTACTGAAAATTATAAAAAGACATAAATGACAATTGGATTCTAAAATTCATTTTTCCCCCTTCCATGTTTTCAAATTATTTCTTCAAAGAAACACTTGTGGTAGAAAAATCATCTATCTGAGCAGTTTTAGAACAGCCCTGTGCAATAAGCAAAAATAGAATGGACCCAGACTTTTAAATTTATGACTCATATATCTAACTACTAGAGCTCTACTTCAGTGGAAAAACTAGTATTTCACTCTCTCAAATGATTTTTTTATTTTGTATTTATTTAAAAGAATAGATTGTTTTTGACAGGTAAAGCTAATCCAGAATGCAAATTTACCAATATATTAACCATCACTTTTTCTTTTTTCTAAACTGACGTCTGACACTGATGTAAGTATACCCAACTTCTTGACAAATATTTAAGGTAAAACCTATCTTCTACCACAGCGCCTCCCATACATGGAAACATTTCCACTTAGGAACCAGGGAGTAACTTAGCGTTCAGTACAGATTTTCTAGGTGACTGAAGATATATGAATTTATTCTTAACAGCCTGAGAATCAAAAATATAATGGTAAACATGTTAACTATAAAACTATATAGAGAACTGAAAAGAGGCCTATGCTAACACATTCAAAAACATTAAATTAAGAGAGGTTAAATACAGAATATCTTGATGCTACATGCTAAAAGACAAATAAATGAAAATTGCTGTAGGGTAGTGTGAAAAAAAATATGGCAACCACATGTCTCAGATTTTTCAAGACAGTCCTAATTCCAAATATTTGCTCCTGTTCTAAATCATGTATCCTGACTTTTTTTTATAAGAGGACTGTGTTATGTCACTGCAGGACAAGTATATTATCAGAGCTAACATGTTGTAGTAGTTTATAGGACAAAAACAGTGAGTGGGAGACAACAAAAACACCACCCAAAATTTAACTTCCTTTTACCTCTTCGTCCCTGCACTCATCACTGGTCTGCTTATTTACTAAAGAACCTAATGTTATCATTTAACACCTTCACGGGTATTAGTTTAATTCCTGCCGCTCAAGTTTTGCTACTTCTATCTCATTCCTAAACCCATGACCATCTCACTACCATAATCAATCTCCTCTATCTTCTTTCTGTCTCCTTACTTTAACTGAGACTTGGCTATTGCCTAAGGAACTGCATTCCCTGCAGCTCTCTCAAGCTATGAATGCTCATTCTTCCTTGCACTACCGACCTTGCGGTTAGGAAGTGAGCTCTGGGCTCTTCTTTCTTTCTATGTCCCACTTCCCAGTATTATCCAGATTTAATGTATTAAAAGATGCCCATTTTTTTTGTAGTTTCCTCCTTGCAAGTGGAATAATTTGCTTCCTGGTAAGCTTTGTTTCTGGAGGAGAGGAGAATTTAGTGGCAGTAAAGTACAATGAAAATAGTCTACAATGCTAAAGAGCTACTGTAGAAGCAGTAAACAAGCTAGGAAAGTTGTGGTCAGAATGGAATTCTTTCGTGATTCTGGAGGCAGGGAAGTTTTAGATGACAAAAAAACTCAGATGAAGTAACAGAGGTCACTGGAGATGAGGCGGTCAAACGTTAGATGAGTGTGGCACAGGTTGAGGTGTTAGCTTAGACAATATGAGGTAGAAAAGATTAAAACTGGTGTGGAATTCATGAGTGGATTACTAAAATTTGGTATATGTTTACAATGGAATATTACTCAATTACAAGAAACGACAGTGATCTAGCACCGCTTATAATATTTTCATGGATGGAGCTTGAGCCCATTATCCACAGTGAGGTCTCACAAGATCGGAGGAATAGTCTACACATATACTTGCTGTCAAATTGATACTAACTGATCAACACTATGGTGCTCACATTGTAGTAATATTCTCCAGGGATTAGGGGGTTGTGGGGCACAAACTCACAACTAAGGGTCACAGACACGGTGAGCATTGTAGAGGGGAAGGGTATGCCTCTAAACCTCACTTGGGTGAGGCAAAGTCATAAAATGTAACCAGAAGATATTTGCACTTCAGTGTTTATTGCAGCATTATTCACAGTGGCTAAATTATAGAATCAGCTTAAGGGTTTATCAAGGGATGAATGGATAAAAATGATGTGGTGTATATACACAAAGGAATATCATTTAGCCATGAAAAAGAAGGAAATTTTGTCATTTGCAGAAACATGGATAGATCCAGAGGACATTATTTTAAGTGAAATAAACCAGACACAGAAAGACAAATATTTCATTTTCACACTCAAATATGGGACCTAAAAAAAAATTGATCTCAAGGAAGTAGTGAATAGAATGGTGGCTACTAGAGATTGATCAGGGTGGTGGGACAGGGTAATGTAGAGATGTTGGTGCAGGGGTAATTATGTTTAATAGAAGGAAGAAGTTCTAATGTTCACTGGTACAATGCGGCAACTATAGTTGATGATAGTTTACTGTATTTCAGAATAGCTAGAAGTTTTCATATGCTCCCAACATAAAGCAATGATGAATGTTTCAGGTGAATCTTGTCCCAGTTACCCTGATTTGATCATTGTATGTTGTGTGCTTGCTTCAAGATGTAACATGTAATCCATGAATATGTACAATTATTATGTATCAATAAAAAAACAAAAAAACCCATAAAACTGGTGTGGATATAGAAAGATTTATAGATATGTAGGCAAGAATTTGAAGACACTCCTAAATGATGGCTATTTATTTTTTCAAGTAGAAGTCATCTACCAAGAGAAAACAGAAACATGGATAGTTGGGAAAGGATATAAGACTTGAAATAATCATTGTGAAGGATGTTGTCGTGGTCGATCAGGGGAACAGGAGGAGTGTTATGGACTGGCCAGGGCACAGCTGAGATTAGTCACCATTACATTCTAGCAGTTTCACCTGATTCCTTCCACTGACTCAGTTCTATACTTTAGAGTAGCATGAGAATCAATGGGAGTGCTTATTAAACGCAGATTGCCCCATTATCCCAGAGTGTCTGACTGAGGAAGTCTGGAATGAGACCCAAGAATTTGCATTTTTAACAAGTTCCCAGGTGATGCTGCTGCTGCTGGTTCTGGGACCCCACCTGGGGAACCACTCCAAGTCTTTCTCCGTTCTATAATTCCAACTCCCAACTCCCTGAATTTGATACATTTCACTTTTTAAAAATGCATCCTGAAAGCAATCTAGACTGAATCTACTGATTCATCAAATCACTTTTCTGGTTCCCCAAATTCCTTTAAGATGTTTTCAATAAACGCAACCATCCAGTATTATCGACAATGCATTCAATAAACTCACAATAAACTCAACTATCCAGCATTACTCACAGTGTATTCCAACATAATCCTCCTTTCTAGTTAGGCATTTCCTTCACATTTCATGCAATTCCCACCCACCTCCATCCACCACTATTCTTATCAAATGAATGTTCTCTACAATGCTTTACAATAATCTAATAACCCACAGCTAAAGAATTTCTCCTTTATAAAGTTTCCTTGGTTCTGGTCCAAACTGTTGTCTTCCTTTACTGAACTACTACTGCACCAAGAGTCTTTACCACCTAATTTTGCTTTTTAATAATTTCTTAACAATCCTCATTTATCTATATAAACCAATGTAAGATACCTGATGAAAAGAGTAAGGCCTTTATTCATTATGTATCTTCCACAAAGTACACAATGCATAAAGTACTCAAGAAATTATAGGTACTCAGTGGATTTTGACTGTATATAATTCTTACTTGTATATAAAGTTTATATAAAATAAATTGAAGGTTGCTATCAATTGTATATTCCTATATATTTCTACATAGAAATCACAAATGTGATCTTCTTTAGATTACAAAATAAATTTTAAAAAGGCCTTCAAAGCATCTCAAAACCAGTGTGTAAAAAAATACAAAAAATGCTAGGTGAATAGGGCATGCTATCTGTTTCTTTGTGTCATAATATATTTTGAGTATTTTTTTTTTTATAAAACAGAAAAAATCTAGTGGACTTTTCTTCATAGTAATACAAGGAAATGATTTTCCTATTTGGTTAACTTGCACTGAAGAGTATAAAATAATGTCAAGAGGTTTCTATTGAGTAGAAATTTTTTACCTATATTATTTGTTTAATTTTCATATCTAGACTAAAGTCAAGATCAAAATTTCTTCCTACCTTAGTTCTATGCTTTATCTTCTGATAGTTATATTGCCCCAAATATAATAAGCTTTATATGTTATCATTGTAACCATTCCCACTACGTACCCACATTACATCATTATTACAGATACCAGGCCTATAAGATTCCTAAAATATCTTGCCCAGAAACATATTCCTCCATTTGAACTATAAACTAAATATACATTTTATTAGCTTCCAGCAAAAGACTAGATGTGAATATTCAACCAACAATTGCCAAATGTGGGGAAGACAGAAAATGAGAATTAAATTCATGTTTTAATTTTTTATACCTGCGAAATAAAATTAAGATTTGTCCTTCAGCTTACTGAGGGGAACGACAACAAAATAACAAAGGTTTATTTTCATTCTTTTATTGTATCTTTAGAGACTTAGCTTAACACAGCCTGATACTGACAATAGAAAAATTCCTATGGATTTTCCTTTTTTTTTTTTCAAAACACTGGGCTGTATTTTGGGCCCAAGTCAAGACGTGGTTCTAAGTTCTCCAGTTTCTCAGCCACATTAACTCTTACTACCTGCAAGTAGCATGGCTTAGTTTTTCTGTAATACTGGAGCTCCAGAGAATTACTGATAAATTATCTTTAGAAATAAGCACAGGAAAGACAGATTAATCAGAAATTTTGCAGAGATAATCTCTTTACCAAAAATGCCCTACATACCAAGTCAGATATATCATGGGGCCAAAACTGCATAACAATAGCAGCATGCTTCCTTTTTTCTCCCAGCTAAGGAAATAAATCAAGAAAATAGCTACAGTTAATCAAATGGGGACCAACTGATAAGATGCAAAGCAGAAAGACTCTTTGTACACACAAGTTTTCTCTGTTCACTGCCTGTCTCCTTTCTGGTTTATCTGATTACATTTTCTCACCAAAGCTACATACCTTTGAAAAAGAATGGAACTTCCAGAAAAAGACTGCATCGCACATGTCATTACTATCATTTTCATATTGTTTTACTAAAACTATATTAGGTGAAATTCCTTTAGGCTTCATGAAAGAGTCTTGTAAGGCTACTAAAGAAGTCAATTATGATGCTACTGATAAAATGATAAGAAAATCACACAAAACAAGTAACCACATACCAACTGCTGTCATGTAATCCCAGCGGTCAATGAGGCACATATTGAAGCTGAGGTGATCGGATGTTTGCCCCTGGCCAATAAGTGAAATCTGCCTCTCCAAATTCTGGCATACAGACGAAGTCCAGCCAATGAGAAACCAAAACACCACCAAGAGTATTACTGCCAGCATCCTCATGACCCGTCCACCAGTCATATACGGAATTCGTTGGGCCGTTCGTGAAAGAAACACCTTCAGAACCCTAGAAAAGCAAAAGTTCAAAATGTCAGGGCAAACCTAACACTCAAAAAGTAAAACTTTAAAATAACTTATTTTTCTAGGTGTAATTTAAACCCACCAAAATCCACTTGTGCAGAATTTTGTTTTGTTTTGTTTTAGAGATAAGGTCTTGCTCTGTCACCCAGTGGCGTGATCATAGCTCACTGCAGCCTTGAACACCTGGGATCATGTGATCCTCCTGACTCAGCCTCCTGAGTGGCCAGGACTACAGGAGCACATCACTGCGCCCAGCTTATGCAGAGTTTCAACGTGAGAAAAAACAGAAACAATATTGCTCATATTTTTATTTAATTTTGTTTTGGTTTATCTTCCAATACCAAAACTGATATATAGTATTAGAGGCCATTAAGTCAATAGGTTCATATATAATGGAATTCTTTTGAGCATGTCTTAATATTTTAAGGAAAATTCTCAGGACTTTAGAAAAATAAGTAGGCAAACATTGTTCAAATAAGGTTTCTGGGGGATTAAAAAAAATCATCCTGAAAATAAGTAGTTGGATTTTACAATATTATACTAAGTCAAAAACTTTCTTGGACCAGTTGTTTTTTATGCTAGAATGTTATTAAAGGTATTTTCTGGAAATCATTTCATATTACCTTCCTTCACAGTCATTTTATCACATTACCAAAAATAATAATGAAATAATCATAAAAACAATGAGAGGAAAATTTAAACATTAGGCTAACTGAATAAGATCATTGCATTAAGGAAGAAAATTGGGATAACCTGTAAGAAATGTGATTTTTAAAAACTAAAGAGTTTTTTCTGTATATCTCAGATGAACAGCCATGGTTGAGAACTACTGAATTAGACGATATCTAAGAACTGTTCCATCTCTAAATATTGCACGAAGGCAAATCCAACTTTTCTATAGGGATCCTCCATCTACCCAATCTTCAATTTCATCTCTAGAATATTCTCAGCTGATTTTAACTCCCTGCATCCATTCTGATATTTTGTCACAAAATTATGATTTGATATAAACCACCATGAGTGGTTTATGATATTATGAGAGTATCCATAGTCAATTTCCATAAGACAAAAATAAATGCATTTTCCCAACTCTCTAATCCCTCCTTCAATTCATTCTTTCAACAATTTTTAAGCCATATGAATTTTTAATGAAAATCACCAAAAATCCTGAAATGAAGCAAATACACCTGAAATACTCTACATATATTATGTCGTACTTTTTCATCTGTACATAGACCTTTGTCAGCTCTACTTGAATTAACCCAACACATCCAGTAAAGAAAGTTACTTTGCAACTGATTCCTCTTTATGCTCCCTTCAATATCTTGAATCCTATTGTCCTCCAGCTAACCCAGAGAGTGAAGTTATTTAATTGTGAATAAAATACGTGCCTTCAATTTCTCTGTGGAACAATGTCAGAAGGATAGTAGTAGTAAATAAGGGTATAATAGAAGATCTCCTAACCACTCTCCATTTAACCTGTTTCACAGATTCACAGTTAATCTCCATTCCTTATATAAAGATGGTTTTATCCTTAATTATGTAAGGATGCCCATGTCATGGTGAACATTAACACTGGCAGGTAACTTGCTACTACTCTTTAGTACACCTCAAGCACTTTTGCTCCAGCCAGTTTAATTGTTACTTGTTATGAATTAGTTGTGTTTGTTTCCAAATTATGCCAGTTGTTATCACATGATTAATGTAGTTAAATATTAAATAAAATAATTATACATGACTGAGAAACAAAAGGAGACATCTCTATAAAATCCATCTTGAATGCTTTGGAAAGACTCTAAAATAAGAAATTAAAATAAAATGTTAACTTAGACGAAAGTATAGAAATTTTGATATGTAGGACTGGTCAATAAACATAAAAAGCTAGAAATATTCTATACTCAGATTATTTCAAAAGAATTCTTTAGATTTTTGCTCCTATTTAAAGAACCAACATGGTGAACACAATGTTACCTATTTCAACACAATGCAGTAGACAATGAATTTTGGTGATTTATTCTAGAAAGAGAATAATAAACTCTATATATCAAACCCCGAGTCAAAAACAGGCCTTATTTAAAAAAGACTAGTGAATGATTATTTGTGTGTTTTAAATTATAGTATGTATACACTTTTTAAATGCCTTTCTGCTTTAAAAAATTTTATCAACGAATGTACCAGTTACTAATCCCAACTATATTGGATTAAAAGGCTTCCATTGTAATCAGCAGGCAAAACATTCAAGAATTCTACCTTAGACATGAGAGACATTTCTTGGAAAATTAATATTTTTATAAGTTCCCATCTTATTTTATGTTGGAGAAACTTGCAGTCACTGTGTATACATAATTGTTTCTAGTTGTACCTGGATGAATTCTAAATTTTGAATGACTAGGCTCTCAAGAGAGAACCTGACCCATTTTTTTCTGGTCATTTATACTTTGGCTACAACAGAAAAAGAGAAAACTGTTCGAAATTATGGCTTCACTCTTAATTTGGATATTTGAAATATAATTATAAATATAATTGTAATGAACAACCATTTATATAATGACAACAATATGTCAGGCATCATGCTGGGCAACATGGGAGGTACAGAATTCTTGCCTTCTAGAAGCAGCTTGCAATCTAACTAGAAATAAGTTTGCATACATCTCTAGGCTTAACTTGAAAAAAAAGTTTGCAAATAGCTACCCTGTGAAATAGCATATATTATGTATTGTATGTAGCTAGTTACTCTACTAACCTAATAGAATAGGTGGTATTTGATTTGGGCCTTGAGGGATATCAATAAGTAGAAATAAAATAAAGTGATTAAGATATTAGGAGATATTCTAGTTGAAGGGAATCACATAACAAAAAGTGCAAAACAGGGAAATGTAAGTTGTCCTTGGTGACAGAGGGTGGAATTGCTTAGCAGGAGGGGGATTTTTGTTCTCAATACCCAGAACTCCTAGGGAGTTTTCAGGTTACTGTGAGGAGTTTTCATCAGGTTGAGAAACAATGCTTCAGAGAAAAATGGTTATGATCTATATTTTCTTTCCATGGCCAAGATGTGGGAAATAATTTATTTTCTGATACTTAAATTTTTTCACAGTCCTCATCGAAACTCTAAATCTCAAAGAAAGCTAACAGTGGATTTGTTAAATAACTGTCTCCTTTAAAATACTTCTTAATCAGATGAGGTTTGTCTTTTGCAGAGGAAATCTATACGGCTCCAATTTGGCACTTTTTTAATCACGAAATTCCATTTCTAAATTATCAGAAACATTCATGTTTTCCAGAGGACCCTTTGGGCATTTACTGTATAGGCTGAGAATTCAGGATTGTTCTAAATCTCATATCTCATTTCCAGAGAGAAAAACCAAAGCAAAAGCCCTCATGAGTCTCCCATTATTGGTTTTACTGGCTTTCCTGTAATAGGAAACATAACAACACAACTCTGCACTTGAAGCATTTCAGAATACTGGTTTTTGCAAAATGGAATAAGATGCATTTTTCTAGGATTGCCTCAAAATAAAATGAGGAAATTCTGCTATATTTTTTAAAAATGAGCTCTTATTACCTTACTTGAACTCACTCCTAGAAATCAAGTTGTAAAAAAGAATACCTAGACATGGGTTTGTATGAAATATAACTGTATAAAAAAATACAATCATTACACTTCCTATATAGATGATTTTCCACTATTTTCTCATAGATAGATCTTCAGGAGACTATCACAAGGTTTCACTATTTCTGAAGGAAAGCAGCAACATATAGGAGAAGACTGTAAGAAATTTCCAAAATTTAATATGAAAAGGCATATTTAAAATATACATTCAATTTTCATTATTAATAGTAGATAAATTCGTGGAAATCATGCTAAAATGAGTAAGAAAAAGGGCAACCCAGGAATTGTCTGTCATTCTATTTATCTGCCTCTACTTTCTCACTTTCTATACATTTCTGGTCTGAGCTATACAACTCCATGTACGGATGTGAACTTAGGTTACCAAAGACCTTCTTCCAAAATCTGACTGATACTGTCCACTCTTTATTTTATTTGATCTCTCCCCGGGCTTTTGGCATGGCTGAAGCACTTGCCTTACATTATGTCATATTCTTTGATTTTTCTCATGCTCCTCTCTTCCTTTCTTCCTACTTCTCTGCCAGCTCCTTTTCAGTCTCTGCTGCAGATTCCTCTTCCTCAATCTGCCCCTTAAATGGCAGCTTTTCTCAAGGATCAGCTAAATGTGGCCATCTTCTGCTCTCACTCTACCTATCATACCCAAGCAGTGCCACGTGCTCCCCTGTTTCAGTTATCAGCTACATGCCAGCAAGTCCCACATCTAGATTTCCAGTCCAGATCACTCTCCTGAGCTCAGCACTGTAAATTCAACAGCCTATCGGACACACAGGTCTTGAAATAAAATCACCCCTCTCTCCACAACTTCTGTCTCCAACACACTTTGCTCTTGCGTTACCTGCCTCAGTGAATGGACTCACCTCACTGCACAAAGTAGAAGCCGAGGAATGAACTTTGATTTTTCCCTTTCACCTGTATTCTACTAATCAAACGAATCACCAAGAATTTAATTCCTATTTCTTAAATATCTTTCAAATCCTTCTATTTTTCTCCATCCTCAATGGCACTATACAGCTCCTGGCCACCAACTCGTTCCTGGAGTAGCTTCCTAACTAGTTTCCTTACTGGTCTTGCCCACCTGCAATCCACATTCTATGCTGAAGAGACATGATCTTTCCATATGGTGTATCTGATCATGTGCCTCCGTTTACAACCCTTCAGTGGCTGGCCACCCAATCCTAGCTCCTTAGCATGGCAAAAGGCCTCTATGTAATCCAATTGACATTTTTCTCTTATGATTTCCTCCATTCTCCAACCTAAAATAAGTTAATATTAATCTATAGTTTATCACTTTACTCATATTTTTTGCATTTAGTTTTATGATTTATTGAAATTCTTATAGATTGAGACGAGGCTTCAGGTAATTTTTTTTCAGAGATATAGTTATTTTCCCAATCTTTATTTGTTGAATTGGCCGTTGCTATTACTCACCCCATTATTTTGGGCCACTTTCTTTACCATATAGTTAGATCTTCTGGAAGAAAGGTCTGTTGGATTCTTTACCTTGTCCTCTTGATCTATCATTTTAGACTTTGAATATCATTTTTTGACAATACATTGAATATCTATAATCTTCTCTTCCTGTTCTTAGTTTTCTGCAAATGTTCTTGGTGCTTCTTTATTCCTGAAGATGAACATTAGAGTCATTTTGTCAAGTCCCCCATTTGGCTTATCCATTCAACAGCAATTTCTCAGCACTTATTTTCACGAGGCCAGGAGCTCAGGATGTAGAGGGTCCCTGCCTCATACCATGTATTCTTGCAAGTTGAATCTTCCATGACAAATCTTCTCATTCAGTAGTACAGTGTTTCTCCATCTATTTATATTTCCTTCTAAATCTCCCCCAAAATTTTGTAGTGTTTTCATCTTGGTCACACATATCACCTTTTAAGATTATTCCTAGGTATTTCAGGTTTACACTTACAATGGTCAATAGGATATTTCCTTTATTCTCAAAGGTACATAGACAGCTATTGATTTACAAACCCACACATCTTACTTACATAGGCTTAACTGAACGTTCGTGATTATTTGAATCATTCTTTGTCTTAGATACAGTTCACATACCATAGAATTCACCCTATTACAGTATAAAATTCAGTGGTTTTAGTACATTCACAAAGTTGTGCAATAATAACCACCATCTAATTCCAGAACAATTTCATCACCCCGAAAAGAAACTTTATACTCATTAGCTTTCACTCTCATTTCTCTTTCCTCAGCTCTGAGTAATTACAAATCTACTTTCTGTGTCTATAGATTTGCCTATTCTGGACATTTCATAATAATGGAATCATAGGCTATGTAGCCTTTTATTTAGTTGGGCTTCTTTTACTTAGCATGATGTTTTCAAGGATTATCCATATTGAGCATGTATCAGTACTTCATTCCTTTTTATGGCTGAATAATATTCTATTATATAGATGTCCCATATTTTGTTTATCCATTCATCAGACAATGTACATTATGAATAATATTGCTCCCAGTACTGAGTAATACTGCTATAAAAATTTGTGTACAAATTTTTTGTGTGGACATATATTTTCAGTTCTCATGGGTATATGCTTAGGAGTGGAGTTGCTGGGTGATATGGTAACTCTCTGTTTGACATTTGAGGAACGGCCAAACTGTTTTAGAAAATGGCTGCACCATTTACAATCCCACCAGCAATGTACGAGGTTTCCAATTTTTTCACATCCTCACCAACACTATTATTGTCTGTTTCACTACTGCTATTCCCATATATTTGTAGTGACATCTCATTATGGTTTGATTTTCATATCTCTAATGACTAATAAAAAGTTAAGCATCTTTTCATGTGCACATAGGACATTTGTGTGTCTTCTTTGGAAAACTGTCTATGCAATTCTATTCACATTTTAAAAATTGGGTTGTCCTTTAGTTACTGAGTTATAATTTATTTTATATTCTACTATACCAGACCTTTATCAGACATATGATTTACATTTTTTTCAATTCTGCATGTTTTCTTTTCACTACCTTGATAGTGTCCTTTGATGCACAAAAATTTTCCATTTTGATGAAGTCCAGTGGATATTTTTCCTTTGTTGCTTGTATTTTGGTATCTCCCTGAAGTTAGGAATATTTATACCTATGATTCCTTCATCCTAAGAGCTTTATAGTTTTAGCATTTACATTTGGGTCCCTGATCCATTTGGAATTAATATTTGTAGTAGATGAGGTAAGGTAGAGATCTAATTTCATTCCTTCAACTGGTCTATCTGGCTGTCCCTGAATGTGGATAGCCAGTTGTCCCAGCATCATCATTGAAAGACACTGGCATCCTTATCAAAAATCAACTGACAATAAATAAATGTATGAGTTTAGCTCTTGACTCTCAGTTGTATTCCATTGATCAATATGTTTCTTCTTGTGCCAGTACCACACTCTCTTGATTTCTGTAGCTTTGGAGTAAATTTTAAGATCAGGAAGTGTGAGTCCTCCAACTCTGTTCTGATTGTTTTGGCTATTCTGGACCCTTTGCATTTTCCTATGAATTTTAAGATCTGCTTGTTAATTTCTGCAAAAATGGCAGCTGGGATTTTGATAGGGATTGGATAAAATTAACTTGGGGAGTATTGCAATCTTAACAATACTAAGTCTTCTAAACCATTAACAGGGATCTCTTTCCATTTCCCTATGTGTTCTTTAATTTCTTTCAACAATGTTTTACGGTTTTTAGTGTTCCTGTCTTGCAGTTCTCTTATTAAATTTATTTCTACATATTTTATTATTTATACTATTGTAAATTGAATTTTTTCCCTTCAGTTTCAGTTTATTGCTAGTGTGTAGAAATAAAACTGATTTTTCTACACTCATCTTTTCTCCTGTAACATTGCTAAACTCGTTTATTAGTTCTAATAGTTTTTTCGTGGATTCCTTAGAATTTTTTCCACAGGAGATCATGTCATCTGCAAATAGAGATAGGTTTAAACTGATCAACACTTAAGTGTACATACAGTAATAACATTCGTCAGGTGTCGGGCAGGTAGAAGGGGGGTGGGGGGGATGGGTATATTTACACCTAATGGGTGAGATGCACACCATCTGGGGGATGGACACACTTGAAGCTCTGACTTAGGTGGGGCAAGGCCAATATACATAACCTAAATATTTGTACCCCCATAATATGCTGAAATAAAAAAGAAAAAAAATGTTGTTGGATTTTGTTTGCTAGCATTTTGTTGAGATGTGCGTCTCTGTATTCTTAAGGGATATTGGTTTGTTGGCTTGTTTTCTCATGATATATTTGTCTGGTTTTGTTATCAAGGTAACACTGGCCTCTTATAATGAGTTGGGAAGTCTTGCCTCATCTGTTGTTTTTCAAAATGATTTGTGAAGAATTGATGTTACAGTCTGGTAGACATGTTACAGTCCTGGGCTTTTTTTTTTTTTTTTTGAGGGGAAGTTGATTACTAATTAAATGTCTTTACTCGTTTTAGGTCTGTTCAGATTTTCCATTTCCTCTTGAGTCACTTTTGGTGGTTTCTAGGAATATCTAGAGTAGTTGTATCTCTAGTATTAAATCCCTTGTTAGTACAACCTAGGTCCATTGGACTGGACCCATGCAGATGCTGGGTGAGGGCAGCAGAGTAACCAGCGGCCAGATGAGCTGCCAGCACATTAGAAGCATCCAAAGTGTCTTCATCCAAAAACAAGCCAAGACCCTGACTCTGGGCCCAGACAGCAGCAGGCAGGTGCAACAGCAGGCAGGTGATGGCAGCCAAGAGCACACAGGAGCAGAGTGCCTCACCTTGGCCTTTAAAGAAGCTTGCCTCTTCCCTTCTTTTTGCTGCATGAATGACTTAATCTCATTTTTCACTCATTCTCCTATCTACTTCCCATAAAGAAGAGAAATGTTTCTACTCGAGGGTAGATAAGATTTGAACATAGAGTTGCTAACAAAGAACATTAGGATAATAAAGTATTTATCAGCTATTGTCTGTGAAGTACTAATTCTGAATTACCAGATGGATTTTTACTTGTAATTTTAAGATTGGTTAGAACATACACACATGTGCACACACACATATAACTAGTTGAAACCATAACAACCCAGGCAACAAAAAAATCTTGCGTTTCAAATATGGCACATAGGCCTTAAAATATATATTCTAATGCATGTCTCCTTTTAGAAATCCAGACATAAAATGCTGATGCTATAATTAGAAATTAGAGCATGTATATAAATATTTTAAAAAGAGAAGCTCAATATTGAAAAGCTTTGAGCATAGTTGTTATAAAATAAAGTGTATTTCAAAGTTATGTGTCATACAACAAAGTAGGATGTTTGAAGTCAGATAAAATAAGTAAAGTTTCAAGTCTCCTTGGTTTTCTGAGTGAATTACATTCCTATTTTATTCATATATAAAAGCTAATATGTTCTAAAAGAACAATTAAAATAAACTTCACTTTATTTCAATTTTTATTCAAAAGGTACTCACTGATGTTAAAGATTCTACATGAATACAGTCCTCTAGTTAATAAAAGACATCTTTTATTAATATGCAAATATTTCCCAAATCTTTTCCTTCATATGAGTAGACTAAACTAAACATATTAATTTATAAATGGAGCTTCTCAAGGCAAAAATCCTTAATTAGTTTCCAAAAGTGATATGGCTATGCCAACACAACTAATAGCATTAGGCCATTCAGCTGCGGGCCGTCAGCGTGCAGGATGGGACAGTGGGATCAGAACTCCCCGGAAGGGGTAAAGTGGGGGAGAATGAGCAGAGGGAATGAGCTTGTCTTCTCGCTAGTTAAAGATTTTACAATTAAAGAGTAACTCTGAAGCTTAGGGAGTTCTGTTGTCACAGTTTCTGGGGAAGTCGTCATGATGGCTAGCTGTGTGCAAGATGCCTGGGGACTCAGACGCAGTGGCTCCAGACAGACTGTAAGTGTGCCAAGGAAAGGCCCAGGTTTTCCAGCGCCTCCCTTCTGTTAGGTGCTTCCAAGCGTAAGAGTGATGAGAGTGACAAAAATGTAAAGCTAAGGCCTATAACTACACAGAGTTTCTGAGAATTAGCTAGAATCAAGCTAGCATACAAATGGCTCTGTGCACTAGCATGGGTCTTTACAGTACATTCCACACTAATGCTGCCTTGATTAATGAAATTGTAATATGAAGTAAACTTCAATTTGTTACGAGTTAAATTCCTGTTTCATCAATATGATGTAAAATGATAAAAATGTCTCTAGGGAGACTGTTTAAATCTTAATCTCAGAAAGCCCAGAGTGGTACTTAATGAGTTAACAAACAGGAAAAGAGAAAGTCATGTCACTTACAAAATTAATTTTTTTCAAATTTCTTATAATGCCAGTATTAGAGTTAGTTCTGAAAGATCAATTTAAATCCTTCATCCTCTAAACTACTCTACTAGTATAAGTGAAGCATGGGTACATGAGGTAAGGCTTGGATATTTTTAAATTTACCTCTGGGGCTCAGTAACTTTCTTTGGCTTTGGAATTTGCTCAGCTTTCTGTCCAAATAGTACATTCACTGACAGGGAAAAAGACCTTCCTCAAAAGCTTAAGAATGAGTCCTTTTTTTCTAGTGAATAGTGTGGGTCTTAAGAAACGTCACTATGAGGAAATCTCCACTTGAAGGGATTCTATATCCCAGAGGAGTCAGCCAGTAAGGACAAGAAACCACAGTGAGCTCAGCAGGAAGGAGGCCTGAATGAAATCCATGTCATCAGCAGGACCCACGTGGCAAGCTTTTCAATTTCCTACTCAAAATGCAATGTTCACAGCTATGTGTCCAAAGGGTACTTTACTGGCTTTACTGGTATATTATTTTGGCTGAAATGGGCAACTGGCTAAAAGTATTTTGAAATTGCTTCACATTAAACCCTTTGGGTCACGACTTGGGGTTTGTGTGCTGGGGTAAATGCAAGGCTCCTAGAAGAATCTTCTGGATGCCCAGAGGCACTTGCTTAGTCACCTAGGAACAAAGGTTATTATTTTTAGCTTTCATAAGTGAGGGCTAAGACACACCTTGTTCAATGGTCTGTTGAGGCAGGTGAGTTGACAAGCAACAAGGTAGAACCACTGCACTTCAGGCATTTGTCTAAGGCACAATCTTAAATGCCCTGCTACCCAGTGGTTGTCATAAACTAAGCTAAATGAGACAATCTTCATTATGTTACAAGCTCTTAGTTTTTCTAGATAGCCATACACTTGCTTTGCTTTTGCTCTTTTAAAAATTTAAGGTATCTTACTATAGTTTATGTATCCTCATAAGAATATGTAAAATGAATAAATATAAATATCTCTCAGTCACTTTTCAAAAGTCACTAGGAAACAAACTAAAACATATAAAATATAAACCTTCCCACAAACTATAAATATTTGGTGCTAATGAGCACAGTAGAGAAAACTGCTATGGGTTGTACCCAGAGCAAGGAGTACTGAATAATGCATGAAATGACAAATCCCAGGCCAGAGCTAGGAGAAAGCTTTTCACAGCTGGCTTAAATATTCATTTTAAATATAGTACAATAAAAGTCTCCTTTTTCTTGATTAGCCTTAGAAAAAGGAAAAGCCAATGTGTTTTCAGAAAGCATATTACAGGGACTAGAAAAACATTCTTTTAGCATTAAGTTTTTAAAACTCTCTACACCCCCTTTCATTTAAAAATATTTCCTCATTTTGCCTCCCGATATACCTGGCTTTTCTGAGCCTAGAGATCCAGACTTCTCAAGTTTCTTCGAAAACGAAATGAAACGAAACAAAAAATTAGCTTAGCAGGGATTCTGTGAACCCACACATCATGGAAGTGCTGGATATTCTTTTAGATCTGCCCTACAGCATTCACATCCTAAATCAAACACGTTCGTGGCTCCTGAAGGAAGCCCCTTTTTGTAAACGAACCTTCTTCATTTGTGCCTATTGCAGCTCTTTCCCCCCTTATGATCCACACTGAGCTAGCTAAAACCTATACCATTCCTCTCTTTCCCTTTCTTCCTCCCTCCTTTCCATCTTTCTCCAAAGAGGATAAACTGTTCCAGGTTCAAACAAGTTGCACTGTACATATGATCTGCACTTGAGGTGGGGCTGTGGGAGGTTCTGCCCTGGCTGCAGCCACGGCGGGGAGGGGGCGGGGAGGCATTTCCTATAGAGAACTTAAGGCAATAGTAAAAACAACTAGAGTTGGCCTGCTTTTTTTCATCACCATACACTGGTGATTCTAAATAATGTCAGAGAAGGTACAAACCACTTCACCCCCACCTCCAACTTGGTGCACCCCCAAGTTGCATTGTTAGTAATGAAAGACTCTTTTATAATTTTCCTGTGGATTGCTACGATCATCTCTGGCTGTATAACTCTCAAATGTGGGGAGAGATCACCAAAGAAAAAAGAGGAAGATACGGTAAAAGCGAATGAAGCTTTTAAGTTCCCATCCCAGACTAACAGTACCATTTCTGGAGACAGAGATCTTACTCCTTTTTCATATTTGTTTCAAGTTTTCAGTGCTATAGAAATTCTATAAATACTATAATGAATCAGTCAGAGACCAGGTGCTGGAGAAAGAAATATTTAACAATTCCACTAAGCTGTGAGGGAAATGGCTGAAATAAAACAAAAACCCAGGTCTTTCTTGCTTATCCTACCCTCAAGGGACTATAACAGTCATTTTATATATCAGGACTCATAATTTCCTTAGAGTTTTCTGTGTAGAGAGGTATGGCTTACTTTTACTTTTTTTAAAATATGAAAATGAAAAAATAAAATTCCTATGAAAATGGGGCTATGGTATTCAAAAGACTAATGTCCCTTTGCTCAGGCTACTTTGATCCCTCAAGAGACCCTGGATCAGGCCCTTCCAAAGCCTGGTTCTTTAGCTTTCCCTTCAATCTGTGACTCTCCCCAGATCCTTCCAATGAATTCCCTTTTTGTTTAATTTAGCCATAGTCAATTTCTGTGGCTTGCAACCAAAAAATCCTACTTGATATATTTACATACGTTCAAAGTACACTTAATCCTTGCAACTTTATGGATGAAGTATTAAACCATTTTATAGATAAGAGATTAATTCTCAGACATTAGAGTAATTTATTCTTGGTTGTAGAAATAAGTCATGACAGAACTGAAATTCAAATTTGGATTTATGTCTTTCCTCTCTACATGTCACTATAAAAGCTTAGAAATCCTTTCTTTAGGGCCACATGTTGCTTGACCCTAAGGGATACCAGTCACAAACACTCCTTGCAGCTCCATTCACTATAACCACCACCTATTCGTTTACTCAACAAATATCTGAGTATATAATATGGGCAAAGCGTAGCACTAAATATGGGGAGTACACAGGTACTTCAGCCTGTCCTTCCTTCAAGTTGCTCACATTCCTATGGGATGCTGATTGCTCAGTTTATAGACAGAAACAATATTGGAATCAGTTAAATTGAAGCAATATGAAAAAAAACGTGGAATATAATAGTAAAGTCACATGGTTCATACAGGATAAGGATAATTCAGCTCATTAAATTAGAAATAGTTTCCACTCAATTTAAGCCTTCAGTGGAGTAATTCTTAATTGCAATGATTTCTAGAGACACACAGAGAGAAAATAGTTTTAATTCTAGTCTTTAAAACAAAGAAAAGAGATGATGAAGTAATCCAGTTTCTCAAATTCCAATCATTTGTATGCTACCCTCAAGATTTCTGCTGTATCTGTGCACTAATAATTTCTTTACATCCATTTCTATTTATTATTTTAAAATATTTAAAAAGAAACTTTATATTATTACCTTAAAAAGCTGAAAGATAACATATTCCATAAATAGAAAGTAACTATAAAAATAAATACAGTGGAACAAAGATAATGAATCTTATGGAAATTACAGTGCAGTGAAAAGCTCTGAGCTCGAAGCTTGATCACTTGCAAAGGAAGATTAGCAAGTGTTCGGCAGGCGTTAAAGACCTACTAGTTCCAAACTAATCTTTCTCCTGGAAATAATCAGAAGGATTGAAAGAGAACCTGAATGGAAGTAATTCTCTCATTATATGATTCAGTGCTATTTAATACTGTGTTCGCATCCTCCTGCAGACCACAATGTGTGTGTTCCAGGCACTTGGTGACACACCGAGGTAGCACACAGTGAGTCAGCAGGATATGAATGTTTTGTGTGTGGAGAGAACTATGGGAAGCAGCTTCCAGGTCTGCATCTGACATTTTCATCCATTCACTCATCTGCTAACGTGTATTAATCACCCCTCATGTGGCAGTCATTGTGCTGAGAGCTGGGCATCAGTGGGAAGACTCGCATTCCAAGGAGAAGGTAAACTGAAGTGATGAAGACAAATAAGAAAACTACAAAGCACCGTAAGTATTATAATAGAGGACCCAACAGACACTAAGAGCTAGACTAACAGGGAGAGAGTTCATTTTCAAGTCTCAGAAGGGCACCTGTTCTTTCAGGATTTCTAGCAGGCTTATTGTCCATATAGGCTGTCACTGATTTCTCATTTCATCTGGTGAGGACCAGTTGAAACTAGGCATAAAGAATGGACACCTGGAAGGTACTTGAAGACTAGAAGGACACAGGAGCAAAGTGTGCTGTGATGTGGACAGAATAAAATGAAAGCCAGAAAGAAAATTAGAAATTGATCTTATCTTCTCCTTCTGTAGGAAATAGAGGCTGATCATTTCTTAGAGTTAAAGGCTAAACTGAGATTTAAATTGGACCTCCCGAAATCTAGTCCAATATTCTTTGTACTATGCCACATGTACAAGAAGGGAATCTTGAGAGTCAAGCATATTCACATTTGTTCCAAAAGATAAAAAGATAAGCTATGCATTCCCAGTAATCAAGTACTAAAATTAATAAATAAAAATTAAAAGTAAAAGAAATGGAGATTCTTGTGAGGTAGATAGAGTAATTATCACATTTTTAAAAAGCTGAAAAGGGGTACATTTAAAGACAAATATAACACATATTATGGCAGCTAAGATAAATTGCTATATGAACCATATTAGGGGACTTTTGTTGAGAAACACTTACGGCCAAATCAGCATGAAAACACGAATGGCTTACTGTGGTTACACCAGAACACTTTAAAGGGTTTTCCTGATAGGGCTACAGTTTCATCCTGCAGGAAACATTTATTTTTTCTCTCTCCAATGCTCTTTGCTACCACTACAGTAAGACTTTATTTAAGCTTGGAAAGGGAAGGCAAGGGAAACCCTTGGAAAGCCTTTGTGAATAGATAATTTATTTTACTGCCTCTTTTTTTCTAACACTTAGGTGGCTTTGAAACTAAGTATAAGGAAACTTACAGTATTCTCCATTTTCCAAGGTTGATAATCTCTAGAGTACATTGGTTAAGGAGGAAAGCCAAGAACACTGTTTTTTTTTGAACTTCACCCAAAGAGTATCAGCAGGATTACCCTGGAGCATGGAACTTGGGAATGGAAGACAGTCGTTTTTGTCAAATGAGCATATTTCTGAATTCTACTGTACAGAATTCTATGGTAGCTCTGGACAGTATGTTTTCAGCTGCATTGTCTTTGTAGTCCTTCCTGTTCTTAGCCAGTAAATACCGTTTCACGTTCTAAACTTATTTTTTATGCAGAATTAACCCTTTAGAGTTCACTTGTATTAAAGATTTCCCCAGAGAATCCAAAAGTTGTTGCCTTAAAAGTGAAAAATATATATTATCTTGCTATATAAATTCTTAAAATTAAACCATTTAAGCAGTCAACTCAGTTTGCAATTACATGCTAAGTCGATCACTTTGATCCTTCCCTGAGAATGAAGACTAATAAAATATAATATACCTGTGAAGCTTGAGAGTGACAGTTCCATAAACAGTAGCAAAACCGAGAAGCCGGACCCATCTTAGGAGAATACAGCGAAATGTGCTTGGCTCAAAGTACAAAATAACAACCTGTGGGATGAGAACAGAAACAAAGAGAACTTCAGGATCAACTGATGACTCACAGACTAAAGTCAATATTTCACCATCTGATGTTTTATACATATGAATTTTGATATAAGCACATGCCCATTTGAATAATTCTTTAAAATGTTATTTTGATCATTGATCATTTGATCATTCATTCATTGTCCAGATCAAAGAAGTATAGACTCTCTCTACTGCTTTCAAATAAAATCTAAATTCTTTAAATCTAACTTTTAGGAGTTTCCGTCAATTGCCTCTAAGTCTTTGGTGTGTCCAAACTTAGCTTTCTTTATTTCGATTACCTCACTAACTCCTCCCTTCGCACTCCAGTTTTCAGTCAACAAACGTTAATTACGCATTTACCATGAGCCAGGCACTGTGCTAGGTGCTGATACAAGATACAAAGGCCAGCCCCTAAGAAGGGGAAGAGACACGTGTAAACTAGAAATTGCATTCAGGTAACATAGCTGTTGTGATAATATCTCTGCAGTTTCAGTGGGACCATAAGGAACAAGTGGCCAATTCCATGGGGAGAGTAAAAGATATGGGCAGGGCACTCTACTACTTTTCATGCGCTACTGTGTGGCTCGAGCAAGCCTTTGTAGAATAAGAATCGCTTTGACCCTGCTTAGGGAACTTTGTATAGTGCTAAAGGATTAATGCTATTGGAAAACCCAGATTTATAATTTTCTGCTGGAGCAGCTAGCCTGAACTGATTCTGCTGAAAGCAAGGTCATCAAGACAGAAAATATACCCACTGCCCAAATCCTGATTTTACACACCAGAGACGTGCATATTGCTGGAGGCCATAGGGTGGGTGCTGACATTTTCTTGCTGACATTTTCCAAATGAAGCCCCTCATTCTAGCAATACCAAGAATGACATTACCTAAACTCTATCCTGATATTTCTCAAATATTTCTACTATATAAAGATATTAAACTAGGATTAAATTCTCAGAGAATGAAGAAAATACTGGACAAACAGTGTTAAGGAAAAATTAAAGAAAGGTAAAAACAGGCATGGACAAGAGGTAACATTGCTCTGTGTGCTCTTGAAGTCAAGTAAAAAATTTTCAACTTTATTCTTTCACTTATACATAGTATTTGTCCTTAATTTTACAATTTACTAAGTCTATGGTGAAGATACAGATAAAGGTTTGCCTTCAGGATTTAATCTACCACAAAAATGTTTGGATTCAGCAAAAAAATTTGATTTGAAAACCGCTTGTTTTATTTACTGTTTTCACAAAGCAAGTTAAAATTCTATAAATTTGTATTCTAAGTTTTAGCTCACATATTTTAGACATAGTTCTCTTGTACAATTATTAATTATGCATTCTGTAAAGCATGCTTTGTTAAGAAATTTAAGCTGAAAGAAGGGAAAACTTAGGGGGAAAAGACAAACAGAGAAACATTGATAGAAGATTAAGGAATTTGGGAGGCAGATGTGTTCCTTCTCACAGCAGAGAGAATGACAGATTAGAGATGGAGGTACAGGGACCTAAAGTCTAGAATATATAAAATCTCAAATATTTCTATTAGCAATGGCCTTAGAAATTATTCTGGAACAGAGGATTCCTGGGGGCTGCAAAATCCTGTGAGTAAAGCTTTCCATTATCCAGTAGGTTTTCTCCAGGTAATGAATGAACAAAGGTGAACAACCAGAATACAGAAGTCTGTATACTTTTTATTTTAAAAGAAATAATTACTCTTGAACTGTGTGGAACTGTTGAGATACCTTCGAACTGTTATTTCACAGATGAAGAAGTTCAGGATTTGTTACTGTAAGTGAAAGACTGAGTTAGCCAGAAATAAATGAAAGAGCAATAGCCATTTCTTTCCAGCATCCATGGATGAGGTAAAAGTTAAAAAAATAATAGAAAATAAAATTCTAGTAAACTTAATAAAATGTGTTATTAGAAATGGTTCAGCAAATGGTGAACTGGAACTCCTGGTTTGGATGTACCAGACACAGTGCTGGTGGTCTGAATCCAGTCTTCCTGGGTTTTGATTCTGGCTCTATTCTTTATTACTTGCGTGACTTTAACAATTTATTTAACATTGCCTTGCTATGCTTCAGTTGTCCCATATGTAAAATGAACACAATACTACTTCCTCCTGGAAATATTTTGAAGTTGAGATGTGACAGTGTGTGATAAGCAGTCAAACACAATGCCTGGTAAAGCAAGTATATGGTAAGTATTGGCTAACATTACTGAGAAAGTTGTTTTATTTATGCTTTGTTCTAAAAGTTACCATTCTCATTGCAGTATAATAGCATCCCATCATCTCAATGAATTCTTTTCTGATCACCCAGTCACTCCTTTTGAATTCCTACAATTGCTTTTTGACTGTATATTTTTCTACTGTGTCTTATATTGCAGTTATCTGTGTGGGTGTTTCTGAGTCAAGTCTGAAAGTGAGGAAAGGCATGCTTCTCCATATATTCTGTGTGCTTCACAAACAGAAAATTTATACATATTAAATATTTGCTCAATGATCTATTTTAGCTAATTTTAAAAAGAAAATGTTGGGGGGGAAGGGCAATATACATAACCTAAACTTTTGTACCTCCATAATATGCTGAAATTGAAAAAAATTTTATCTTCAATAAGCTATTTGAAACCTCTGATTAGGATTCACTAATCATTGTTATTCTAATTTGCATATTCAATATTTATTTACTCCATGTGAGGCAGTAGGGTTTTGGAAGCCATAAAAATAAATCAGGTGTGGATTAGGTCCTTAAAGAGGTTATAATTTAATAGAGTGAATATGACATGTAAATGATAAAAATAATGGTATGATCATACTAAATATTTATGCAGCACTTATTACATGCTAGACACTAAAGCATTTTTGCATATATTTACTCATTTAATCCTCTCAGTACCCTAGAAAGTAGGGACTTTTATTTTATAGAATAGGAATGAGGCACAGAGAATGCAAGTAATGTACCCAGAGTCACACAGGTAGGAAGTGTCAGAGCCAGGATCTGAATCCAGGCCCTTTGGATCCACAGTTGATGCTTGTAAGACCCTTGCTGTTTTGCCCCTCTGACTGGCTCTACTAAACAGGTAAAGTGAACTACATTATAATGAGGATTCAAAAAAAGGGAAATTACTTGCAGTAGAAATAAGAAAAATTATCCTGGGAGGGTTGACACCTGAGCCAGAAGCAGAGGAGGAACAGGTTTAAGTGTAAAGGCAAAGAGGGAAAGGGGAGGGAGCCCAGGACAAAAGCCTGTTGTGGGAAAGTTCTGGAGTGTGCCGTGTATGGTTACAGCCAGGAGGACGTAAAGAGGAGCACCGCAAAGAAAGCTTTAAAACAGAAATGGGGCAAGATCATTGCAAGCTTTGAATAATAGGATGAATAATGCAGATTTTATTCCCGGAGTAGTAGACATGCCACTAAAACTCTCTGAGTTGAGATCAGACGTGCATGCCAAGGAGTGCACTTGGCAGCAGGATGTAAGAGGACTGGTTGGACTCCATTTTTGACTCCATAGTAGTGTTGGATTTAAAACCACAGAAAATAAAAAGTATTTATTACAGCTTTACATTTATGCAATTGCTATACACATGAGAGGGGCTATGATTGTGATTATATGTCTTTATATAACCATGATCTAGAACGTATTACTTAGTACTTAGCTATTACTCCAAAACAACAAAAGATGAATAAATTAATAGACTAAAAGTATAAAATACAGAAGTAACTGTTTAAAATTTATAAAATATATACGTAAGATTTTTGGGTTATTGTGTCAGTAGATATGATGTGCCCGATACATCCTCTTCAAATTCCCAATAGAATATACTTAAAAATGTAAAAAGAAGTTAAAAGGGGTCACAGCTCTAAAAACTAAGGGCAAAGAGGACGAGATTCCAAAGTCTTAGTGGTGATTCTACTTGTCGCTTGGTAGATCTTATCGAATTAAGAAGTGCCTTTTCAATAAAACACCACATGCCTCCTTCTCTGAATGAGAATAAGATCTGAAGCTCCAGAGATAACAGGGAAGGATTTTTATTCATACTCCTTGCTGGAGTTTAACCCTGAGACCCACAGGTTTTTACTAAATAAAAGAAACAAATTTTAAAAAATCCTTGGTCATGCCCCAACTGTGCAGGAACTGTTTCTACATATCTGGTCCTGGAGCCTCCTAGTCCGTTACTGCCCCCACCCACCCCCACCCCTTCCCGCCCCCATCAGCTTCTCTCCTCTCCGTCCATTCATGGGTTAGAGTGCCCAGGATGCAGCCCTGCATTCAGAAATGTGATGCTCAGCTGCTTAAGGAAAAGCACAGCAAGGTGGAGAGAACCATCTTGTGGGGGAAAGCACATGACAGAAAGCACAGGTAAATGGTGTTATCTACCTGGGTTCAAAGCAAATGAGGTAAGAGGAGTATAAAATAAAAAGCCATTACATACCTACAGCATGCATACAGAGAAAGGATAATGTGAAAAATTACTTTAATGGAGAGATTTTTAAAAAGATGCCAAGAGATCTAGTAAGGCTGCTTTCTCAAATAGAGTCCAATCCATCATTAAGTTCATAATTCTGGGATTGCTGCACACAGTTCATGACTAAGAACTGCTGAGAAATTATTCTTTTGGTTGTAATAATTTTAAACAATAAGGAAAATATGATATGGTCATGTTGGGTTGGAAGAAATAATTTGTATCTTTTCAAGTATATACATCTATGTTTAAATGGTGATTAAGGAAGAATGAAGAGCTCAGGTAAAACCTGGTAATTGAACATGTTATGTCTGATACTTCTGAAAAGCCTAGTTAAATGACTGCAAAGCACCCAAGACCAAAAAAAGTATGTGTAGAAATGACAAGAGATGACAGATATCAACATAATTCTGAAAGATGGAAAGGGGAAAGCATGCAGCAAGGTATAAACAGATGAAGACATCAAAGAAAAATGAAATCTGGCCCAGGAGAGAGGAAGCAACTCAGAGGTCCATCACACAGTCTCATTTTTAGCAGGGAGGAGAGGGATTGGTAACAATAACATCGTCTAACGAATGCCTTCTGTGTTCCAGTTACTTTTTAAGTGCCTAAAATAAAATAACTTATTTATTCCTTACTGCAATCCTATGAGATAGGCATTATTATTATTCCCACTTTATATATGAGGAAGTGTAGGCACAGAGAAGTTAAGGAATTTGCAAAAGGTCACTTAGCCAGTAAGTGAGGTTTAAACTCAGAGTCTGGAGCCTGAGCTCATTATCACTCTGCTTTTCAAAGGAGTAAAAGGGTAAACTTAGCGGTTCCTTGATGAAGGCTGGATGTTGAAGAACACCTGGTGCTCTAAGAACTTTGACCAACTCCTTCAGTGTAGTTAGTGAGCAAGGAGGGGTTGAACTGAATAACTGCTGAGAGGGTAAAAATAATTTTCAAGTAAAAAGAAATGAAATATAACTAGAGATAAAGAACACAGTTAACAAACGGGAAAATGAATGTTAAAAAACAATAAAACTGGCCAGGCGCAGTGGCTCACACCTGTAATCCTAGCACTCTGGGAGGCCAAGGCGGGTGGATCGCTTGAGGTCAGGAGTTTGAGACCAGCCTGAGCAAGAGCGAGACCCCGTCTCTACTAAAAATAGAAACAAATTAGCTGGCCAACTAAAATATATATAGAAAAAATTAGCCGGGCATGGTGGCGCATGCCTGTAGTCCCAGCTACTTGGGAGGCTGAGGCAGTAGGACTGCTTAAGCCCAGGAGTTTGAGGTTGCTGTGAGCTAGGCTGATGCCATGGCACTCACTCTAGCCAGGGCAACAAAGTGACACTCTGTCTCAAAAAAAAAAAACAAAAACAAACTAGAATGATTCATGAAGAGAAATTGTGAAAGCTAAGAGCGACATCCTAGAGATGAAACTACTGAGTGAGAAAGAAGATAGAGCCATAATCATGGGGAAAGTGGAAGCCAGGAACCAATTCAGTGGTCTTCCACTCTAACTGACCACCAGAATCATCTTTGGTGGTTTTAGAAAATATGAAGGTCCAGGTTTCCCTCATGGAAACTTGGATTCAGTTGATCCAGAGCACAGCCTGAATGATCGCCTTGTTTTATTAACGTCTACAGGTGTTTTTAGTTTAACAAGGGCTAAGGACTGCTGATACTAGTGTACAGCCCCGAAGCAAGCCAGCCACATGTGGAACTGGTATAGCCAAATCTCAGACCAAGACTACGAAAGGATAAGGAAAAGGTCTAAGAACTACTAAAATGCAGGAAGAATTTTATTTCTAGAAAAGTATGCTACATACACATTCATAAAAAAATATGCAAAGATGTATGTCCAAAAACATGCACTAAAGCATTGTTCACAATAGCAAAAACACTGAAAATATTCTCCACCCATAGAGGACAGGTTAAACAGTGTAATTCATATTATAGCCATACGACGAAAAACCATGAAATTTAAAATAATTAAGTGGATTCGATTCTGTTGCTGGGAAAACATCTTTAGAGAAATTGTTAAATGAAAAGAAAGCTGCAGAACAGTATTAAAATATGATTCTGTTTGTATATACATCAAAACCAATGTCTGGATGCACACAACGGACTATGAAGACTGTTTACCTTTGAGTGGGTAGATTGGGAAGTGAGAAGGCAAGGGGGGAGAGGGAGATTTTAACTTTTATGCTTTAGTATTAACTGATTTTTTCACAATGAGAATATATCACTTTTATAATAAAGGAATAAAAAATGCATGAAAGGATTTCTGATTACTTCATTTATAATCACTATAAATGGTTCTTAAAATGAAGTGTAGAGGGTGGTTTCTTGCATTGGGGATCAGAGACAAAATGAAGAAAGTACCATACGTAGTATCTGTGAGGTGACATTATGTGGTGGTGGTAAGATACAGAAAATGACCTAAGACAAACTACAGAATCTTAAGAAGCCTAGACCTTAAAAAACAAAAATGCAACAGAATTCACAAAAAAAGAGTTGAGATGAGACACAATATATAACAAAATAATACAGGACAAAAATCTTTTTTAAAGCCAAGAACAGAAGACACAAAAAAACATGGTCATTGTACCTTCCTGGTCCTTAATACAGTCCCTGGCCCTGGGCAATGACCCATCTGTTTAGCTTAGTATTGTGGCTCATCCTTTCCACAGCTAGTGTGGCAGAGACAATTCACTGGGGGAAAACAAAACTGTCTTTCTGTTTAGAATCTAAAGATTCATACCAATAGTCCCCCTTCCCAGTTTGGTTAAAGAAAGTGTGCAAAACATAAAAACAACAGGCTCCATAAACCACAACTTAAACTGAAAGCCTAAAATAGTAATTATGGAAATGACAGTCATAACCCAGCCTTAGAACTGGCCTGTGATTGCACATGTTTCCCTCTGTAGAGAAGTCACCATTTCCAGTCCCAACTCTCAGTGCTCTGGGCAGAAATACGTATGTACTTCTTGAGAAGCAGGGTGGTACAGTGGAAAGATGACCACCTGGATCTGGGGACTCAAGGGACTGCTCTACCATGTACTAACTGCACGACACCCCAACCATCTCCTGCATCGTCTGGAAAGCTGAGTTCATTATCCCCCTCCATCCCTCCCCCACAGGATGAGAAAAATGTATATGAAAGCACTATGTCAACTAAAGTGGTATAATTTCCTTCTATATTTATTCCTTAAAGATTGATGCAAAACCCTTTTTATTGCCATCTAAAGTGAGCATTGGGTGATTCTATCAGATCTTTATAAATTCTCTCTCAATGGCAAATTACCATAAATAATACCAAATCCCTATGATGTGGGAGCTGCTTTGCCAACTCGCCTCAGCCTGACTCACTGCCCCGTCCCTTCTGAGAGGACACACTCCTGTTACTCAGCTCCAAAGAAAAGAGGGCTGAAAACAAATATCTAAGTGTAACTATAGGTTGCCGTAAAAGCACTTCAGAATTTGTCATTAAGCAGTAATAGATTTTCTCAATATATTTCTAATCCTCCTCCTATTCACTTCCCTCTTCTAGAGTACTCTGTGTAGCACATAATCGTTACCAATAATAAAAACCCACACGTACACAGGGTTTTTACTGTTTATGACAAACTTTATTTTTCTCTTTTCCTGACTTGAGATACTTAGCACGTTAAGTGACTTGCCCAAAACAACACTGCTTAAACATGTTAAAGGTGGAATTACCCTAAATTGTCAACATTTTCACAGAAGGTTCCCTTTTCTTTTTAATGAAAAGTGTTTGGTCTCTGAAAGTTGCATTCTCTTATTGGCAAAAGTCAAGTGACTGACTGTCACACAGCCTAAGTGTTTCAAGGCTGGCGTTCTTCAGATCATTAACTATTCTTCTACATTTAGACACAGACATTCTCCCTTTGAAATTCAATCAATATGCTCCCCTCCCGCTGCCTTGTCTCCATAAGCTGAACTCACAGATACTCTTCATCCACAGAAGCACCTGCTTGCTGGCGTCTTCTTCCTTCAACTCCTGCCCTTCTCCTCTGCAATTCTGTGCACCTCAGCTTCACAATTCCTCTCCTTCCTCTACCCCATTGTCTTTCACTTCTAGTCTTCCTCAGTGACTTATACCCAGTGGCTTTGTCTTGGATCTTGGTATCACCTGGAAAAGTTCCGGCATTAAAAACTCTTCCTCTCTCACAAAAGGCCATTTTTTCTCCCTATCTTCTCATGCCCTTATTTCAACTGTCTCTGGTATTTAGTCTAATTGGGCTCTTTAATCCTTGTATTGCTCTTGCTGTATCAGTCCCCTGCTGGGTTCCATGCCTCCCCTACCCTGCCGTATTCCATGGTAGATAGTTTAACAGTGTTTCTGCTGTTGTTCTCAGGCGTATCATTTCTATCCATCAGCTGCATCTGCACCAAACAACCTGCTATTCCTACTCCTGGAATGCCAAGCATGAAGGGAGAAAATAGTAAAACTCTAGAATTGGCACTATTACATATTTATGTTTTGCAACATCAGCTGAATTCTCAACACAATGTAGCAATTATTTTTCTTGATCTGGTCAATTTAGTAAATCATTACCCTGATAGCCCATCCTCCTCAAATGCTTTTAGGGCAGAGTTAGTTCTGGTGCTAAATGAAATCCAAACACCACCTTGGTATGGGCTAAACATTCTGGCCCTGACCCTCAGCTCTCACCTCCTGCCATACCCCCAAGACCCACTCTGCCACACCACCTCTGAACACACTAGACTTTCTACATGACTATACCTTTGCTGTTCCACCAGCTTTGAGATGTTCTTAATTCTTTACGCAGCAAACTCCAATTTGTTCTTTAGTATCTAGCTCAAATATCACCTCTTAGGGAAGAAAAGCTTTCTGTATCTTTCTAAGGACAGTTAGTAGCTTCATGATCTGTGTGGAATTTACTATATAGTTTAAAACATAGTTGTTTGAATCTTTATATTTCCCTTATCAGATATTCCTTGAGAGTATAGCTTGTATCCCCAGCACAGGGAAGGTCTGACACGGTGCCCATAGTTTACACACCTTTGTGTCCCAAGCACAGTGCCTGGAACATAGTGGGTCATCAATATTTGTTTGCTGAACAAGTGAATACATCCAAGTTTGCTGTCCGCCTAAGCTTCTGATTCACTACATTTAAATCATCACCAAAGCAGATCATTTTACCTCAGATATCGTCTTTAAACTTCACACAATTTCCACTACTGCTACTTTAGTTCAGGCCCTCAAATTCTCATGTGGATCCTTTTAATATCATTGGAATTTATCTCCTTGTCATTAGCCCATTCTTCATATTTTTCTAGAGTTTTCTATCCACAGTACAAATCTGATGATATCCCACTGCTACACAGAAACCACTTTTGGCTTTTATTTTTAAGTTTACATTGCGTATAATGGCAAACACATTTCCCTTCTTACGTGTCTCTGCCATTCTTTATTAGTCCTCTCCTTCAATACCATCTAACATGTCCCTATGTTCTAGCCACATGGAGTTTCTCAGCCCTAAACAAGCACAGACCTCCATAGCTCTATGCCTGTCTCTCTGCCATTATTCCTAGAGTGTTCTCTTCTCTTTCTTTGCCCAGGAACCTCCCTGGTCATTATTCCAGAGAGCAAATGCTTCCTCCTTTCTGTAGCCTTTCCTGTATTCCACAGATAGGAGTCCCTTTCTCTGTGCTTCCCGAGCCTTCTGCTCAGACCTTCATTTTGGAACACAGCACACTGCTTTGTGATACTATTGTTACATCTCTTCCCCTCCGCTGGGCAGCGTGTTCAGTTTATGCTTATTGAATGAATGGAGGAAAGTGCTTCTTATTCAGGAACCATGGGTTCCAAATTCAGCCACCTCTTTGGTTTAACAAACTCAATGCTTTAGTATACTTAGAAGTATGTGAACTTGTCCAAATCACAAAGAAAAGGAGGAGTTCTTGGAATAGCCTTTGGTAAGAGTCACAGCATATGATCTGCCACTATGTCCTCTTGGCACTATACACAAGACAGATGCAACTAGGATGTGTTATTAATGCAAATGGAATAATCTTAAAGCCTCCAATAAAAGAATAAATTATTTTAAAATATCTTTCTTACTAATCTTCAGAAGGCCTAAAATACTTACCATTAGAATCACTTTTTTATCTTCAAAAGATCCCCATAGAAATTTATCCGAAAGGATTATGGTGATTACAGTTAACTGAAAGCCACTTAAGACAGAATAAGTTCCTGGAGAAAGGCACAGGATGGGTAAGTTTTGACGGAAAGTGGAAGAGAAGAAAGTATTCAGGGCACGGCCTACTGCTTGGACGGGAGATCTCAGTGTGGCCATCTCCAGGACACCAGGGAGAGCTGACGCCAAGGCTGGCAGGGCTTGGCACTGATGCAGGAAGTGGTACTCAAGGAGAGACAGAGGGGGACTGGGAAGGAGACGGACTGATCCGGGACCTGTTTCCTGTTGCTTCCTCTAAAGATGTCTTATCTCTCCAGGAGTGTCATCACACATTGAAATTGTTTAATTTAAGCAAGACCTTAAACAGCATTTTTTTTCCTCTGCTTATGTGCTTATTTATCTGGATAATGGATAAGTTTTGTTTATGTTCTACAGTTTTAAACTTCCCTGCCCGCTGGGGTCTCACTAGCTGCAGAATGCTCTTGCTGCAGGATGTCCTCTGCGGGGAGGTGGCTCGAGGATGTTCAGCTGCAAACACTTCAAAAGCCTGTCAGATGGGCCTCCTGCCTTCCCAGTGTCCAGGCAGGTGTGAGGTCCTGCGGCTTCTACATCTGTAATAACATTTTATCACTGTGGGTCATTTTGAGCTGTTCTTGAACTTCATAGAAATGAAATCAAAGAATGTATATTCTTTGGTGAGACTGAATGACTACCATGTTCTTGGTGCAGTAACCAGCTTCACACTGGCGTTATGATACGCCCACATACTGGGAAAACCCTTGGAATTATTTAAACACTTTTCACATGTATTATCTCATTGAAGAAGCCACACAGCTACAGTTCTACTTCAGGTCAGGAGAAGGAGACCATCCCAGAATTATAAGGAGGAAACCATATGTACAAAGATCTTTGGCTGCCTCTCCCCCTACAAGGTACAAGGAGAAGGGCCGAGGAGGCAAAAGCCACTGTTCCTGGGGGAGTGGAATGACACCAGTTTTTGGTTATGTTACACTAAAGCAGTTAGATATGAAAGGCCAGTAGGGTTTTCTTTTTTTCTAACTCAAACTGATGGAAGAGTGAGATAAAAATGTGTGAAAACTTGTTGGCTGCTTGGCAGTTGTTGGAAAGAGAGAGAGAAGCAAAAGAAAAACATGGCAGAACAGGGCAGATCTAGGAAGTGGAACCCAGGCCTATTACCCAACACAGAAGAAAACTCCTGAAGGTGAAAGGTCAGGCCTTCATCCCCAACAGCCAGAGATGAAGAATCTGGCTGTTGTAAGAGTGGTTATTCTCCACTTGAGCACTCACTAGGCCAAGGGATGATAAGATTTCTGTGTTTCCTTTAACACCATCTCAATATTCACAACTAAGTTATTGTGGTGTTAATGTGTTTCACCACAATTTTTTTGGCACTGTTACTGTATTAGTAATCCTTCCTTTGTGCTTTTACCTTCTACTTGTCTATGCTAGTAAAAGAACAAACCACAAGTAAAGGCAATGCCAGAGTGGCCAGGGCGACTTCCAATGTAGCTAGCCACCCTCCCCTCCCTGCAACAGGGGCTTCCTGAAGATGCCCTTTGTCTTTGCTTCCCATAAATTCCAAATTATTCATTTTACGTTTTATGTTCACTGATTTGTGTGTCCTTTCACAGAAATTGGTGCCTAACCCAAGGTTGTTATCCTTTCCCCCGTATATTTATCCAGTTGTTTCAGCACCATTTGTTGAAAAGACTTTACTTTCCCTGTTGAATTACCTTGAAACCTCCATAAAAAAATCAATTGATTTTGATGTGTGTAGATCTATTTCTGGCTTCTTTATTTTGTCCCATTGATCTATTTATCTATCCTTAGGCCAATTAACACTGTAAATCCTCTAGCTTTGTTCTTTCTAAATGTTTATTTAGCTAGTCTAGATCCTTTATTTTTCCATATACATTTTAGAATCAACTTGTCAATTACTATGAGAAAAGACTGTTGGGGTTTTGATTACAATTGTAATAGCTCTACAGACCAATTTGAAGAGAATGGATACCGTTTAATTCACGAACATCACATTTCTCCATTTATTTAGGTTTCTTTATCTTCTCTCTGCAATATTTTATAGTTTTCAGTGTAGATTTCTTGCACGATTTTTGGTAAATTTATTTCTAAGTATTTAGTCCTTTTAGGTTCTACTGTAAATTTCATTTTAAAATATTCACTTCCAGTTGTTTGCTACAGTATATAGGAATAATTGATTTTTGCATACTGACTTTGTATCATATAACCTTGTCAAATTCACTTATTAATTCCAGTGTTGTAGATTTCTTCAGATATTTTAATGCAAACAATTATGCTGTCTGTTAATAAAAAAAACACTTTAATACTTCCTTTCCAATTTGTGGCCTTTTATTTCTTTTTTCTTGCCTATTCCTTTAGCCAGGACCTCCACTATGATGTTTAATGAAAATAGTTTGAACAGATATCCCTACCTTATTCCTGATCTTAAGGAAAAGTGTGCATTATTTCACTATTAACTATGGTTTTAGATTGGTGCCCTATATCATACTGAGGAAGAGTCTTTCTATTCCTTGTTTACTGAAAGGTTTTTATCATAGACGAATGTTGAATTTTATCAAATGCTTTTTCTGCATCTATTGGGATGATCATATGAATTTTCTCCTTTATCTTGTGACTATGGTGAATTACATTATTAATTTTTTTTAAATATTAACATTGAATTGCTGGGATAAACACCACTTGGCCATGATGTATTATCACTTTTATATATTTCTAGATCCAATGTGCTAATATTTTATTCAGGAATTTTGAATCTACATCATAAGGGGTATTGTTTTTTAGATTCTTATAATAGTCAGATTTTGAGGTTGGCATGGTAAAATGAGTTGGTATCAGAGTATGGGCATAGTATGTCTTAGGAAGTGTTCCCACTTCTTCGATTTTATTAAAGAGTTATTTAAGATTGACACTATTTCTTTCTTACATGCCTGATAGAAATGGCTAAAGACAAGTTGGCCTATGTTCTGGGAAGTTTTTTTTACAAATTTTATTTATTTAATATGAATATGCCTGTTCACATTTTCTATCTCATCTTCTGTCAATTTCAGGAATTTCTCTTTTTCAAAAAATTTGGCCATTTCATTTAGATTGTAGAATTTTTGGCATGAAGTTTTATTGTAATATTGCCTTATTATCTTTTTAATGTCTGCACGATTTTTAAAGTTTCTTTTTTTTTTTGAGACAGAGTCTTGCTGTGTTGCCTGGGCTAGAGTTAGTGCTGTGGCGTCAGCCTAGCTCAGAGCAACCTCAAACTCCTGGGCTTAAATGATCCTACTGCCTCAGCCTCCCCAGTAGCTGGGACTACAGGCATGCGCCACCATGCCCGGCTAATTTTTTCTATATATATATTTTAGTTGGTCAGATAATTTCTTTCTATTTTTAGTAGAGACGAGGTCTCACTCTTGCTCAGGCTGGCCTCGAACTCCTGACCTCGAGCAATCCACCCGCCTTGGCTTCCCAGAGTGCTAGGATTACAAGCGTGAGCCCCTGTGCCCAGCCTTGCACGATTTTTAGATACTTTCTTTTTCATTCCTGATATTGGTAATTTGTATATTCCTTTTTTTCCTTGATCAGTCTTCCCAGGGACTTATCAACTTTATTACTTAAAAAAATCAGTTTTTGGTTTTAATTTTCTCTATCGTTTGTCTGATTTCTAATAGATTCTTATCTTTATTATTCCCTTTCTTCTACTTATTTTCTTCAGACAGATTTGTAAGATGGAATCATAACTCATATTTTTTCTAACAGTAGCACTTTATTCTATAAAGTTCCCTATAAGCACTGCTTTGGATGCATCCCACTAATGTCGATATCAAGTATTTTCATTATTATTCAATTTGAAATATTTCCTATTTTCACTGTGATTTTCTTGGTTTAAAAACTGGTTGTTTAGAAATTATTTGACTGCAATTATTTGGGGCTTTTATAGTTAATGTATTATTACTAATTCAATTCAAATTGAAGTCATAGAATATACTTCTCATGATCTCCATTTTAAAGTTTATTGGGATCTATTTTATGGCACACCATATGGCTATCTTGGTGAACATCTCACGTGTACTTCGAAAAAATGTGTATTGTGTTGTTGGGTATAACCTATAAATATTAATTATGGCAAGTGTTTCAAATTTTCTACATTGTTATTGGGTTTTTTTGTATGGTTGTATTATTTATCGTTATTATTTTACACAGAGGTGTAAAAACTTCTGACTTGATTGTGAGTTTATCTCCTTATCCTTTTCAGTTATAATTTTTCCCTTTATTCACTCTGAAGTTCTCTTATTATATGCATACATGTTTAGGATTGTCATGGCTTCCTGATGAACTGACAATTTTATCATTATTATAAAAATGTCCCTTTTTATCTTTTTTAATATCCCTTTAAGTCTATTTTGCCTGATATTAACATAACCATTCCAATTTTCTTATGATTACATCTTTTCCAATTATATTACTTTCATCCTATCTATATGTTTAAAGTACATCTCCTGTAGGCAGCATATAGTTGGGGTTTGCTTTTTTACCAGTCTGGCCTAAAGTGCTACCCAGCCTGTGAGTGGGCTTCCAAAGACTTGACACACTTTGCACACTGGGCCATCAGCCTTACTTCACCTGGGAGGGTTCTTTCTTGCTTGCCTGGGAAGGGTACATCAGTTCTTCCGTGGTAACTCAGCAAATTTCTCACCACCCACTGGGCTACAAACACACCTTCTGCAACAAGGTTCGAACCCCAGCTTTAGGGGGGAACTCCTTTCCAACTTTGTCCTTTCTTGGGTACTCTTCCCCAGCTTTAGGACTTTAATTAGAGTTCTCTTTATGTCTTTATAGTTACTGCCCTATTATAGCTTAATAACTCATTATATAAACTGCCACTGACCAAATGACTATATAGTTTCTGTCTCACGATTGGCCCCAGATGGGTACACCTTCCACCTATGGCTCCCTCCTTTTCATAATTTACCCTTTCAATTTCCAGCTTCTCTAGCAGAATTAAACTATATCCTCTGACACCTCAAGACAAACAGATTTCAGTTTTTTGTTTAAGTGCTAGCTTCCACCCACTGGGTACTGGGGAATGCCCTTCAAGGAAGAGTCAAATAATATAGACCCCCACCCCGTGCAGTTTCCCTATTAAAGGGTTAAATTCCTTCCGGTTTCTGTCTGCTTTTGACAGTTTTTCAGTTTTTTCAAATAATTTTGTTTTTATGTTTTCCAGAGTTTTTAACTGTTATTTCTGTTACTGGAACCAGAATTGTTATAAGGCTTTTATAATCAGCTTTACCGCAATGTAATTTACATTTCATACCATTCATTCATTTAAAATACATTCACAGAGTTGCATGACCATTACCACAATTGATTTTTGAACATTTCACCACCCCGAAGAGAAACCCCATAACAACTGGCAATCATTCCCCATTCCTCCTCTGCCACCAGCAACCACCAATCTGCTTTCTGTGTCTATAAATTTGCTCATTCTGGACAATTCATATAATGGAATCATGCAATCAATATATGCTCTTTTTAAACTGCTTTCTTTGATTTAGCATAATGTTTTCACAGTTGATCCATATTGTAGTATGTATCAGTACTTCATTTCTTTTTATTGATGAATAATATTCCATTGTATGGATATAATACATCTCGTTTATCCATTCACCAGTGGATGGGCATGTGAGCTATTTCCACTTTTTGGCTATTGTGAATAATACATCTATGAACATTCATATACAAGTCTTTGTGAGGACATATGTTTTCATTTGTCTTAGTTATATACCCAGGAGCGGAACTGCTGAGTCATCTGGTAACTTTATGTTTAACATTTTGAGAAAATTTCAAACTATTTTGAAAGTGATTGCACCATTTGAAATTCCTATCAGCAGCTGATAAGGTGTCCAATTTCCCCACCTCCTTGCCAATACTTGCTTTTGCCTATCTTTTTGATTACAGCCATCCTCATGGGTGTGACGTGGTACTCCATTGTGTTTTGATCTGCATTTCCCTAGTGAGCAATGATGTTGATCATCTTTTCATGTGCTTATTGGCCATCCTCTGGAGAAATGTCTATTCAGATCTCTTGCCTATTTTAGGTTGTATGTCTTTTTATTATTGAGTTGTAAGAGTTCATTATATATTCTGGATGCAAGTGCCTTATCAGATACATGATATATAAATAATTTTCTCTCATTCTGTGTGTTTTCTTTTCACTTTCTTGGTGGTATAATTTGTAACACGGAGTTTTTTATTTTGATGAAGTCCAATTTATCTATTTTATTCTTTTGTCACTTGTGGCTTTGTTGTCATATCTAAGAAACCATCGCCTAATCCAAGATCATAAATATTTATATCTGTTTCCTTATGAGAATTTTATAGCTTTAGCTTTTTCACTTAGGCCTGTGATCTGTTTTAATATTTGTATATGGTATGAAGTAGGGATCTAACTTCATTATTCTGCATGAGGATATCCAGTTCTTCCAGGACTATTTATTAAAAAGACTGTTCTTTCCCCATTGAACAGTCTTCATACCCTTATCAACTGACCATAAATATAAGGACTTATTTGGGAGATCTTTAAATTTTATTCCATTGACCTTTATGTGTTTATCATGCCAGTGCCACACTTTCTTGATTAGTGCCACTTTTTAACAAGTTTGGTGGAAGTTAGGAAGTTTGAGTCTTCCAACTTTGTTTTTGAAATTGTTTTGGGTATTATTAGCCTCTTGCATGTCCATATAAGCTTTAGGAACAGCTTAGGAATTTTAGCAAAAAGATAGCTGCGTTTTTCATAGGCTTGTATTGAATTTGTAGATCAATTTGGGGAGTACTGACAATTTAAGTTTTCTAATCTATGAGTTCCATTTATGTAGTTATTTAATATCTTTAAATGATGTTTGTAGTTTTCAGTATACAGTCCTGTACTTCTTTTGTTAGATTTATTTGTAAACATTTTATTCTTTTTTGATGCTATTTTTAATGGAATTGTTTCATTAATTTCATTTTATGATTGTGCATTGCTAGTATACAGAAATAATTTTATATGCTGATCTTGTATCCTGCAACTTTGCTGCAGTTATTTCTACTTAGTTCTAATGACCTTTTTTTGGTGGATTCCTTCAGATTTTCTCTACATAAGATCATTTCATCTGAAAAAAGAGATAGTTTTACTTCTTCCTTTCTAAACTGGATATCTTTATCTTTCTTCTTCATTTTCTTGCCTAACTGCTCTAGCTAGAATTTCCGGCACAATGTTGAACAGAAGTTGTAACAGTGGACAACACTGTCTCGTTTTTGATCTTAGGAGAGATATTCAACAGATGTCTGCTAGGTCTAGCTGGTTTATACTATTTCTTTGTTTATCTTCTACTTAGTTGTTCTATTAATTACTGAAAGGAGGACATTGAAGTCTATAGATATTTTGATTAAATTGTCTATTTTTCACCTACATGAGTTTCTGAAAGCAGAAAAACTTATTAGAGAACTTAGGGAGTCCAGTTACTGACCAAAAACATATGTATGGTTCCTGAGGCCCAACCACAGGCAATTACAAAGGCTTTATCCAGCAGGCCTCCTGGGAGGCATCTGCCCTCCCCACTTGATGCACAGTCTGATGCATTGCAGCTGCTGAAGAGACTTGCAGTCAAGGACTCAGGTCCCTTAACCAGCCACGCTCTGACTCATATCTGCATTCTTAGCATAGGTTCCTCCATCCAAGATTTTTCCTCAACAGGTTTTCGCTCTGAGTCACTTTTCCATTCCCAGCCCTTTCCCCGGCCCCTGTGTCTATAAGACTTCAGGAGCCTTTCCTTCATGGCTCCCATTGCAGTGAGATGACACCCCAGAGCTGAGCCATCTGACTCTTGTGCCCGGCACCATCCCATGGGAAAAATGGAACAGTGGGGAAGCCGGCTCTTTCTTTGGGTTAGCCTCTTGCTTATACTAAGTGATAAAAGGCTTGACTGTTACTTTCATTTTATCTTGTTGCCTTAATCAACTAGCTACTCTGACACCTGGCAGCTCAGCTTGTTCCAGTTCAGCTCAGCTCTTGAGAATATTTTTTAATATGATTTTATCTTTTAAAGTAAAAGAAATTGACTGAGATCAATAAAACCTCGCCATGTGCACACCACATAAATTAATAAATGTATACATTTTGTTATACTTGTGTTGGGTCCTTAAACATAACTTAAAACTTTATGCATATTAAGGAGAAGCTTCCCAATTTCCCTCCATTGTCCCACTGCCTCCTAATTTCTCCAGAGGCAAGCAATAAAATGAATTTGACATACAGACATGCAGTACATGTTTTTCTACTTTTGCTCCATTTATATGTATCCATAAATAATATGTAACCTTATTTTGTGAGTTTTAAAACTTACATGTAAGTAGTAAATTGTGTATTAGCCTTCTGCAACTCACAGGTCTGTCTTTATAGTGAATTAAATTAAACAGATCCAATTTTCATCAAGGCAGAGTTAAATCCAGATCTCTTTTCTCATCATTCATTTTCCTCCAACATCTGTATCTCATTATGAAAGCCAAGGAGAATTTGATGGAAGTTGGCATTGCCGCCCACAGAGTTATAAGGAATAAGGAGGCTGGAACTCTGTTGGAAGATCTCTCTTCATGAAAAAATAAGCCTACAATGTCCTTGAAAACAGGGCTCAAATAGATTTCCAGAGCTCTTTTGTTACATACCCTAACCATGCTAAGCAGTTGGTGGGTAACAGGATTAACAGGAACTAGTTCAAAATGCTCATTTGAATATTTGTGGACATCTTCCTAAAACCGTTAAGGAATAACAGAAGTAAGAAGGGCTTCTGAGACCACCCATGCCAATTCTGTCAACTTACAAACTACAAAACTGAGATCCCTAAAGACTAAGTGACTTGTGCAAAGTCATACAATTGCCCAAACCAGGACTATAACTCAGTTCTGATTCCTAGTTCACTGCTTTTCATACTAATTACTAGTTATTAAACTAGGTTCTATGGAGATATCCCAAAGGTTACTTATCAGGGTCGAAGGAGAAGATCAAGCAAGTTAGTCTCTGGGCCCCTATCTCCTTTCACCCCGGGTGCCTCAACTTTGAATAATTATCATCTTCTTCCCATCTACATAGGATGCAATGACTCCTCCAATGCCTTCTGGCAACAGTTTTAATATGAGCTATCATTTGTAGGATGTTCTCTGCCATTGCTTTCACACCACCGGCAAGATGCCATTATTCTTGCTAAACTCATTTGATGGAGTCTTGAAAATTCATCTTAACACTTACAACTGGGCCAAATTACCAAGTAATATTATTATCACCTTTGAATTCATTTACATATCATGCTAAAATATGTAAAACAGAGGGATTAACAACATGGCTATTTTAGTCTACTAAAGTGTAAAACTCCTGCATAATATCAGCTTTGGAACTAATTTATTAGCCATCTAGGATATACATTTTTTTACTTTGCACTATTTTATCAAAATAAAGGTGTATTCACAAACACTGTTGATTGCCTATTCAAACAAAATTCCTCTTCTTCATCACTACCAGAACTCAGATGTTATTCAAGGGTTCATCCCAGTGGCAGACTATATTTTCCAAAGATGAGCGCACCCATCTATGTCTCATCCCACATGCTCTTCTTACAAAGTGATGTTTATATGCCTCCTTGCACCTTGTAACTGCCTCGTCCCATAGAGTATACAGGGAGTGATATTCTGGGACTTTAGAATTAGGTGATGAAAGGGAATACAGCTTACACCTGGATCTCTTTGTAAAGAAGTCAAGAACCCACAAGGAAAGACCAGGTGTGTATGTTCTAGCCACAGTTCCAGCTGTTACAGTTCTCCCAGTCAACAGGGAACATCAACATTGAACGTGTGAGAAGCCTTCAGAAAATGTCAGCCTTAGCCTTTAAGCCTTCCCGCAGAAGCTTCAGACATGACAGAGCAGAGAGAAGCCATTCCTGCTGTCCCCTGTCAGACTCCTTGACTCACATATCCCATAAGCATAATAAGTGATTGTCTTACATCACTAATTTTTGAGGCAATCTTTTATGGAGCCACAGTAACTGGAACAGCCCTGCACTTACTCTATATTTAGTCCCAGGGGTGGATTCTGATTAAATTAAACATGTGGTTTTTCAGTCATGGGCAATCATGCTCCCAGGTGACATCTGGAAATGTCTAGAGACATTTTTGATTGTCACAACTAAGGGGGTGGTGCTTCTGGCACCCAGTGGGTAGAGGCCAGGGATGCTGCTAAACATCCTACAATGCACATGAAAGCCTGACCTTCTCCCCCAACAAAGAATTATCTAGCCCCAAATGGCAATAATGCCAAAGTTGAGAATTCCTGAACTGAGCTTTCAGCATACATACCTTACCAATTAGCAACTACTTATGAAATAAATTCCTAATAGGTAGGTAGGAGAAAAAGGATGCTAAGGCAGTTACAAAAGCAGATTAAATTCTAGTATCTAATTCTAGAAATTAAGATGAAGTTGGAGACCAAAAATTTTCACAAAAATACCAACTGTACTCCCTTGTCTGATATAGGTATTCAGGTAGAAATTTACAGCTGTAAGTAATCCTATTTTCTGTAACAGTTTTTTTTTAAACTATCCTTATAAAATTTTTGTACTGAAGGAGACTGATTTAAAGAACGGTGTACATCAGAAATTAGGGCCACATCTTATGGAGTATAACTTTAGTTTTGCAGGTTCCTCCTTAGTAGTTATTCAAATTAATTGAATGTTTAGTAAGGTAACGATATTCAGACTGGAATCCCAGATTTCTGAAAGTATGAATATTTTAATACTTTTGTGAACCAAAGCAGCTTTGGAATTTCCTTATTCCCCTTGTTTTAAAATAATGTGTTGGAGTGATTGTCATGTCAAATAATTGCTACAATGTCATTAGAGTTTTAAAATATTTTACCTGATAAACTTTTCTTCTTTTGTGATGTATACCTTGCCTTGAAGAATGTATACCATGGAGTTCTACTTAGCCACAAAAAACAATGGTGATCTAGCACCTCTTGTATTATCCTGGATAGAGCTGGAGCCCATTCTACTAAGTGAAGTATCCCAAGAATGGAAAAACAAGCACCATATGTACTCACTATCAAATTGGTATTAACTGACCAACACTTAAGTGTATATATAGTAGTAACATTCACTGGGTGTCGGGCAGGTGGGCAGGGGGAGGAGGGGATGGGTATACTCAGACCTAATGGGTACCGTGCTCACTGTCTGGCGGATGGACATGCTTGAAGCTCTGACTCCGGTGGGGCAAAGGCAATATATGTAACCTGAACATTTGCACCCCCATAATACGCTTTAATAAAAAAAAATTTTAAAAAGGAATGCTATAAATGTATTTCCATAGTCAGATTCATGTTTCCTTTTTTTTTGGTAAAATTTGTGTAATATGGCATGGATTTCTTGAACTGTACAAAATACCACATGAAAATTACTGCTTTATAGCATATACGTTTGGGTTCTCAATTATCCATGTTCTACAGATACTGCTGGATTCCCAATTTTTTTCAAAGAAATATTATCTCTGAGTGTATGTGCTTCCTGACTCTATCTTCTTTCTAAAGGGTGGTGACTGTAGCCATACTCCTCAGCTCTGTGTAGAAATCAATAGTGCTGTTCACAAATATTCTTTCTCTCCTTCCAGGCAATGGTTAGATTACCATTACACTCCCACTTAACATTAGGCATGGCAATATGACTTCTGGTCAGGAGCTATAAGAGCGAGTGTGTGCTTTGCCATGTTCTCTTTTCCATCTGGCCTATGGCTAGCAATGCTCCACAGAGCTGTCTGGATCCCAGAAGAACAACACGCATGTAGACCACTGTCCGTAGCTGATCCATGATAGATGTATGGCGTGAACCAGAAACAGACTTCTTGTTCTAACTACTAAGAGTTTCAGATTGCTCATTACCACAGCAGTCTATTCTATCTTGTGTGATACATTTTGATAAAACGGACTGTGGCCAAACCTTTGTGAAGTTGATCTTCATATAATAGCATAATGTCTGTACTTGTGAGTATCAAAGTACACAATTCTATGCTAATCAATATGTAGCAAAAGCTAAGTTGCAAGAAATAATAATCATTTACTCTTCCAGCTACTCTTAAGTAACCGAATTAAGGCATACTATCATCAGAACACTATATACTTATGCTAAGGCTAAGCCCTTACAGATTTTTCTGAATCGCATTTTAGTGTGACGCTATCAGCCCTCATTGATGACTGTTTCAGGAAACATCCCGAAGAAACTCATTATTGCATTTGTCAGAGGAACGGAACGTGAAAGCACAACAGAGTTGGCTGTTACAAGAATCTCTGGGGCTTGGTATGAGGAATGCCTGTGCTAAAAGTGGTTTGCTTTTATCTCAGGGAAATTCTAAAACATGTAACTGTTTCCCACTTTGCGCTGGCTATAAGCAAGTTCCAAGCCAAATGTGTGGACCATTTCTGGTCAAGTTATGAAACCACAAAACCATATGGGACATATCTAGGGTACTAACTAGTTGCCATTGTTTTTTCTTACCAAAATTTTCTTTTCCCTTTTTTTTTTCTTTTTCTTTCAGCTTATTATAAGGGTACAATAGTTCAGGTTATATATATTGCCCATGTCCCGCCCATCCCCAAGTCAGAGCTTCAAGCATGTCCATCCCCTCCCCCCACTCCCCACCTCCCCAAGTCAGCACCTTCAAGCATGACCATTTCCCAGATGGTGCGCAATGCACTCATCATGTAGGCATACACCCCCACCCCCACCCCCGCCTCAGTCTGATATCCAATTGGTATCATTCCCAAATGTGCATTTAGGTGATGATCAGGGAAACCAATTTTCTGGTGAGTACATGTGATGCTTGTTTTTCCATTCTTGGGATACTTCACTTAATATAATGGGTTCCAACTCTCTCCAGGAGAACCAAAGAGATGTCATATCACCGTTATTTCTTACAGCTGAGTAATACTCCATGGTATACATATACCACAATTTACTAATCCATTTGTGAATTGATGGGCATTTGGGTTGTTTCCACATCTTTGCAATTGTGAATTGTGCTGCTATAAACATTCGGGTACAGGTGTCTTTGTCATAAAATGACTTTTGTTCCTTTGGGTAGATGCCCAATAATGGGATTGCTGGATTGAATGGTAGGTCTACTTGAATCTGTTTAAGGTATCTCCATAATGCTTTCCACAGGGGTTGCACTAGTTTGCAGTCCCACCAGCATTGTATGAGTGCTCCTGTCTCTCCACATCCACGCCAACATGTGTTGTTTTGGGACTTTTTAATAAAGGCCATTCTCACTGGAGTTAAGTGATATCTCATTGTGGTTTTGATTTGCATTTCCCTGATGATTAGGGATGTTGAGCATTTTTTCATATGTTTGTTAGCCATTCTTATATCTTCACCTCTCACAAAAATCAAATCATGGTGGATAACAGACTTAAACCTTAGGTGGGAAACGATTAGAATTCTAGAAGAAAATGTAGGAAAGACTCTTACAGACATTGGCCTAGGCAAAGAATTTATGAAGAAGACCCCTAAGGCAATCACAGCAACAACAAAAATAAATGAATGGGACCTGATTAAATTAAAAAGCTTCTGCACAGCCAAAGAAACAGTCACGAGAATAAACAGACAACCTACAGAATCGGAAAAAATTTTCGCATACTACACATCAGATAAAGGACTGATAACAAGAATCTATTTAGAACTCAGGAAAATCAGCAAGAAAAAAATCAAACAACCCTATCAAAAAGTGGGCAAACGACATGAATAGAAATTTTTCTTTTCCCTTTTGATTTCTGCACTAAATTGCTATGTTTTAATTTCTGAACTATTTCATTATTCTATAGCTATACTATATCTATAGCTATACTCTATACTATATATCTCCTATAAACTTTTTAAAAATCCTGTTTTATATTTTGTAATTTCTGAATTATTTTGCTATTTTTTGAAAGATTTCCATATGCTTTCCCAAACTCTTGTTTATGTATATCACAGAATAAAAACGAAATCAGTCATCAGTGTAGCTCTTTCAGTTATCTGATACATTTTGACCGACATGATTCCACCTATATTTTAAGAGTACACAGCAATAAACTATTTTTAAAGAGTCTATATATGTGTGTGTGCATATATATATATCTGTATACAGCCTGTTAACTTTTATTATTTCACCAAAATATAATAGGATTCTCAAAAATTACCTTCTTCTTTACTTATATTTCCATATGTTTATGTTAGCCATCCTGCTGTTGGGTGAGATTAGGAATATATTAATGGATATCTATTACTTTAGCAGGACAGATCTGCCTGAGTTGGAGTCTACTTTCTGGGGGATAGTTTTAACATGATCTCTGCATAGCTATCACTTAATGAGGCCTTGCAGAATATCACCCTTCTAGTAATATGTTTGGCCAGCGTATCTTATTCTCCTAATGCTAATTGTTATAAACATTTTCTGTAATTCCTCTTTGATGGTTACTTTTAGTTTTTTTTATAGTTACTTTTAGAAGTATATACATCACATAACAAAAATTATCCTGTGACTTGCTACCATGGGACTATAGCATTTAAAGACAAATCACAGTTTTGTGTTACATATAGAGCTTCACCAGGTTTTCAGAGAGATGCAAAATAGTTGAACATTGATGACTGTTTCAAATGTGCTTTGCTTAAAATGTGCTTTGTGTTGGAACACAAAGAAAACTAAGATCTGTATTTGCCATGAAGGAATGTAGAGTCCAATGCAGGGGATAAAGCTGAGCCTAAATCATTTCAGGGCAATGACAAAGGTGTTTTGGGAAAGGGATATGCACAGGGAAGAGTGCTCAATAGTTATAAAATTTCTTGATGACAAAAAACCTGAGATGAGTGAGCCTTAAAGGAAGGGGTTGGGCATGCTTGAAGCTATGACTCGAGCAGTGCAAAGGCACTATAGGTAGCCAAAGCATTTGTACCCCCATAATATTCTGAAATTAAAAAAAAAGGGATGGGTGTTTGCATGAGGCATGTACAAAGGCATGAAGGCAGGTGGGATGGTTTTATGACTGCAGGGACATGCGAGCATCGTCACATTTGCTGATGCACAAAGGTGGTAACAGAGTTTGAATGTGAAGACAGGATTGTTATTGAGGGCCTTGGATACCATACCAGGAGCTGAGATTTCATCCTATCGTTAAGATACTACTAAGGGGTTTTAAGCAGTAGAGTAATATAGTTGGATTTATGTGTTTGAAAACTTACCCTGGCAATAATGTGGAAGATGGATGGAATAGAACTAACAGGTGCCAAACAAATACAGAGAGGAGAGAAACCAAAGGGAAGTGCAGAGTTAGAATATGAAAACACTGAGGTGGACTTTGAATTGTGTAACATTTGTAGGTAAAGAAGTGAGCAGAGACAGTGTTGAGATATTTCCTCTATTCACTGGAAATGGTCTTATTTAAAGCATAAGGCAAGTATAAAAGTGATTTTGTTTACCAGAAAGAGACTGTTCTGAATTTACCTGCATTCATGTTAAGGAGTGATTTCTACAGGCTTAGAATTTTGTGCTTAGAAGCAGAGCAGAATAGATTCCTGAATCTCACTGAATCCAGAAGGAACCTTAGAGCACATCTCACACAGCTCCTTTACTTTAAAAATGAAAAACAGAGAACAGAAAATACACAAATAGGCTTTAGCTGTCATCGGCATCATCAAAATAAGAGCTAATATTTACATAATGTCTATTATGTGTTAGGCATTGTTCTAAGTTTTACACATATCTCATTTAATCTGCATAACAACCCTATGAGGTAGGTACTATTACTATTCCTATTTTACAGATGAGGAAACTGAGGCACGTAAGTATTAAATAATTTTCCTAAGATTGCACAGCTAGTAAGTGGTGCCATTTAATTCCAGGCAGTATTATTTTAGAGGTCATGCTCTCAACTCTATACTTAACGACGTCTAAGCCACACAACTAATTATTGTCCCAGAACTAATACTCAGGTTTTTAATCCAGTGTTCATTATGACATGTGATAGAATAAAAATTTTCCTATTAAAGTAGCAAATACATTTTGTACACAAATTTAGAGTTCGCAGCTATGACAAAGGGGTTGGATCGGTAAGAAAAAGTCACATTCCTACAGGTAGGAGGTGAGATGTTACCTAAAGAACAAGATTCTCAATGATTATCAGCCACTCTGAGAAGACCTCTCTCAGGGAAAGCAGACTCAGTGGGAAGCCAAGGATGGCAGCAGAGCTGAAATCTGGGTTGATTCTGAAGGGAGACCGAAATGTAAAGGCACCTCCGATGATGGACTTTAAGATGGTGTTTGCCATGTGGAAGCTGGTCTAAGGGAAGCAAGTGTGGAACCAAGCAAGGCTAAGAGACTGGGGTCTATGCTTGGAATCCAGGACTAAAGCTATAAACTCTTCGGAGCAAATGAGGATCAAAGCAAGTTAAGTGGGGGGCTCAATGTATTTAGAAAAAGGCAGAGGCACTTGGGCAGCCACTCTGGCACATTAATTCATTTATTCTGTCATTCATTCACTCATTTACTCAACAAATATTTAGATTCATGAGGCAGTCACTGTGCTAAGGATAATAAATTAGTAAATAAAAATGGATTGAAACCAAATGAAGGAGAGACCCTATAAATAAATTGATGTTAATTATAAATTATTATAAATGTGACTGAAGAAGGAAGTATTAATAACACGCAAAGACAGAAAGGACAGTGAGGAAGGGTACTGTGGGTAGACCAGAAGGCCTCCCTGAGGGTGTAATACTGATGGCAGGACAGGAAGTTGGTCTTCAGACATGTGACAAGCAGTGGACGGTGACTGCAGGCTGAGATCACAGCATGTCTATTTGTGCAGGGAGTTTGGTACATTCCAAGGAACTGGGAAGAAATGAAAATACCCAGAGAGTCTTCCCCTAATACTAACATATTGGAGAATCTGAATTCTGCTTTAGTAAGAGAGCTAAATTTCTTTGCTCATGCTGACTGCACTTCTCTCCCACTTCTAGTTTTCTCTACCCTTAAGAACACAAAATCTGTTACAAGAACAAAGAGCCACATGTCCGCAGATGTCTAGGCTAAAGGTTAGGGTTTTTGATTAACGCTATAGTAGAACTGAATTAAATTTTGATTTTATATATATTCCTAGATTTTCCCCACAATTATAAAGTTACACTCATGATTTCAGACCAAGGATTTAAAAATGACCTTCCTTGAAACTTTTTATCAAAGTACAGAAGTTCTGCCTTCTTGATAGCACTATATACTGCCGAAAATGTTTTAAAAAGTGGCTTGGGAACTTTCTCTGGAATTGCTGGGTAATCCTGTGTTAGGGGCCCTTGTTTGTAAAGCCAACTTAATACTTTTTGCCATATCAGTGTCTATAGGATACAACAGCCCCTTTATGTGTGAAGGGCACACACAAAAGAAAAAGATGTAAATATAACTCAAAGCCTTTCCTTGCTTGAAATTCAAGTCCTTTTCCTTGGCAGCAGAGGTGGTCCTGGCCATAGATCATGTCCTTGGGAGTTACTGCCTCTGGCCTCTGAGTCTGCCCACCGAACTCTTTGCATGGTCCCCACGCTGAAAACCTATCAGCTGTACAGGGTACCAGTGCCCAGAAGGCGACATGGCAGACAAGCCAGAGCTTATTTCCAGTGTTTGGAGGACTATGAGACTGCAAAGTGGTCCCACCTTGACCGTCAGTCACAGTGCTGTTACCAGGGCAGCTCTATAAATGTGGTTCTAGATTACAGCCTCACTCAGGGCTTGGGTTGGAACCCACAGGTACCTTGGTTTAACTTATATAGGATAATCTATGCAAAATGCTTGATACACGGTAGGTGCTCAGTACCTGGTAGTTTTCTCCCCTGTCAAAGATCCTGGGGAGAGTAGTTTATTGTTTAAACACCCTGGCTATATCCACTTTTATCTGCTCTGCAGTTAGAAATCATGACTGGTCTGAGGTTATATAAGCCTATCTCTGCCTCAGAGGAAGCTTAAAATAGGCTCAGACTCTGGCATTCCTGCTTTGGGACTAGCCCTTGGCTGGACTGTCTCATCACAAGCAGCAGGAAGCAGAGCCTATAATCTTCTAAGCATACAGTGTGTTTTACAGCAGCACCTGGGAGGAGAGTAACAGATTTGCTTTGGAGGCAGCTTTACAGACTCAGGAATAGTTCCCTGGTACTCGGTGTATGCAGGGAGAGACAGTTCGCCAGTGCTGGGAGTGCCGAGCACAAGGAGAGCAGTGTCAGGAGACGAGATGGAAGGGAAGCAGGGACTGGTCCTGGAGCTCAACTCCTGGCTCTGCTATTCATTAGCCATGCAAGTTAGGCAGTTTCTTTTACAGTGCTGGTTCTGTCTTCTAAACGCTAGAATGGGAACTATGATTTTCACAGGTAATTAGGAAAATTTATGAGATAGTGTCACACACCCTCACCGATCTGATTTGCAGGTTCAAATCTGACCTATTTGGGCTGCTTCAGTGGGGAATAGTCATACTAAGTGCATGCACCCTGGCCAGAGCTGCATTCCCAAGTCTGTTTCACATGGGGTGGCAGAAGGCAGAGTTAAGTGCTGGGGAGACACTGACAATGAAAACATGAGCCTGCCCTGGTGCAAACTGTGATTAATTTAGTAAGGGAGAAACAATAAATAGGTAAGCAAATAAAGATACAATTTCAAATTACCAGCAAGAGAAAAACTGGGTTTAATGATAAAAAATAATGGAAGGTGAAATTTTTGATAAGAAGGTCAGGAAAGTTCTCTCTGAAGAAAATGGCATTTAAGCTGAGACTTGAAGGATGAGTCAGAAGAACACCACACCCCTCCAGCGAAACTGCAGCGCAGCACCCCTGTGAGGAATCCCCGTACTGTCCAGTGCTAATCTCCCATCCTGCCACCCTGGGTCTATGCTATGACCTAGGGGATTTCTCCTGCCCAGCTTGCCTAAGGGCAGGTCTGAGTCCTTGCTTTTCCCTGTGCCTCTTTCTGGCTTCCACCTCCTCCCAGAAATTATCTCCATAAAGCTTCCATCCAGTTATGTGCATGATAGACTGATACCGATGCATGCATACTGCATAACTTTTGAGTCTTAAAGCATGTTTTGCTTCAGTATGAATGGGATCTGATGCCAAACACAGCTGGATACCTCCAAGCAAACTGTTTTCAGGGGAATAAAATGTCCAAATGATTCTTCAATTAATCACACAACAACCTAATTTTTTCTCCTATTCTTCTACCTTGCAGCAGTTTAATTTATATGCCAATAAGCTGCCTTGTACAATAACTTTGCAATTATAAATGCTGTTCATTTATCAGTCACTTCATGCTATGTATACCTCTCCAGGATTTAAATGCATACATCTGCCCAACTAGTTCTGTGGGTCAGCAAAGAAAACAAACAAAAAATCTACCAGTATTTATGGTTCAATTCCAAACAAATAAATAAAAACTTGATTTTTATTTATTTTCATTAAGATTGATTACTTCAATAAATCACTGTGTAAAGGTTATATGTGTCACATTCTACAGTAACTTAATAAGGGTCCTGTGTGACTTTCTTTCAGGATTTAAAAGCGATAGGAATTCAATCGACGCTTTCATTTCTTCCTTTTTCCTGCCAAAAGGCATATAGTGATCCCCAGGTATTTTGAAAAAGCCAAAGCAGACCATCAAATTAAAAGCAAATATCATTCTAAAATCCCATGAAGGTCTCACATAAGCGCTTCTTTCTACATTTATCTGCAGTACACAGAGATTCTAATTTTATAAAATACAGGTTTTCAAAGAAGTCCCTAGTTCTCAGCAAACCAAATTCAGTTTAAGTAATGATTGCTACAGACCACAAGCTCGGTTATTAAAGCACAAGAACTCAAACACATCTCTGTCATATCTTCCTTTCATAACATGGTACTAATCATCAAGTTAAGAAGTAACTGAAAAGAAAATACACAAATGCCTGATCTTCTGAGACAAATGGATTGATTCTGTTTTGTTTTTTTTTTGGAGACAGAGTGTCACTTTGTTGCCCTGGCTAGGAGTGAGTGCCGTGGCGTCAGCCTAGCTCACAGCAACCTCAAACTCCTGGGCTTAAGCAATCCTCCTGCCTCAGCCACCCAAGTAGCTGGGACTACAGGCATACACCACCATGCCCGGCTAATTTTTTTTCTATATATATTTTAGTTGGCCAGATAATTTCTTTCTATTTTTAGTAGAGACAGGGTCTTGCTCTTGCTCAGGCTGGTCTCGAACTCCTGACCTCGAGCGATCCACCCGCCTCGGCCTCCCAGAGTGCTAGGATTACAGGCGTGAGCCACCGCGCCCGGCCTGTATTTTTTTTTTTTTAATCTGGTTAATCATACAGTAAAATCAAACCAAGTGAAGGCTATCAACCTGTTGGGATCAAAGGCTTCCCACTGAACCTAGAATGAAATGCAACTCATTTATGGCCACCAGTGCCCTACATACTTTAACGCCCATCTCCCTCTCTGAGCTCACTACTCACTGCCCTGCCCTTTCCCACTGTGCTCCAAGCACACTGGGCTCCTTTTCCAGCCTCAAACATGTCAAAGCCTAGTCCTGCCTCCAGGCTTTCTCACTTGCTACTCTTGCTGCCTGGAATGCTGTTGCTATAGGTGTTCAGGAAAGTGGCTCCTTCTTTTCAGTCACATCTCATGTCACATGTCACCTTTGGAGAGTGGTCTTCTAAGGTGCCTCAGCCCACCCCCCGTCCTGTTTTGTATTATTCACATAGCACCCATCATTATCTGAATTTTTAATTTATCAGTTAACTTTATTTTCTGTCTCTTCTACTAGAATATAAGCTCCATGAGACCAGGGATCTTGTCTCTTGTCAACTGCTGTATCCTCCAAAAGCAAACAGATAATTGGTCTGGGTCACGGGAAATACACAAAGGCAACAAACAAATGACACATGATCTTCAGAAAACAGGAAGGCACATCCTAAGCTCTTGGCTGGCTGAGATTCAACAGATCACCATGGTACCAAGACAGCCCAGGGTGGCACAGGACTTGCTCTTCTGAATGGCTGGCTAAGCATTTGCTAGAAGACTTTACAAAATGGCTTGGAGCCCTGGGTATGGAACTTCTGAGCCCACTGTATTTCAGTGAAGGTAAACTCCCCTTTCACTGAATTATAATGAACTTTCAGACTCTGGAAATTGCAATTTATTATTTGTGAAATAAAATTCTACAGTTTTACCAAAATCAGAAAACTTTTGGAAAAAGATAAAGAAAAATAAATGAAATACATCAACTTTTATCAGCTTGCTGCTGAGTCAACCCTCAGGCTAAAATGAAAATAATTTCAAAGGACTCAGACGTTTCTGCCCTTGCCACTTAACCAGATTCCTGAGAATTCAACTATGTATTCTTCCAAGTCTGAAATGTCTTAGTCACCCCCCAAGGCTTCCTTAGGCCACCTAAAGCCCTCAAGCAAATGACTCACTGCTCTCCAGCCTCACTGCCCAGGATGGAATGCCTTTGACATGAAGCTGACAGTTCTGCCATCCAGCACCTACCTGATGGCTCTCCCACATTTTCTAAGCAGAGGCTGTTCTAAAGTGAGGCAATCCGAAATACCTCCCACATAGCCCTGCATTGAAAAATGAGTTTGCTGCCCAGGTGACAGACTGTGGGAGGGTTATTAGTCATCTGTAATATCTACTTCTTCTGCCAAGCTACAACCTAAAAAATCTAGACACGGGCCAGGTTTACAAATATTAGTCAGAAAGCTGGGCATACAGCTAGCTCCAATATTATGTAAACATCTTTGGCTTTGCCTTCCACATATTACAGAAGTGATTCTCAAACTTGGGTGCACATTAGGATCATCTGGAGGGCTTTGAAAGTGCTGACTCCCAGGCCCCACCTCAGATCAATTATGTAAGTGTCTCTCTGGGTAGGACTCCAATGTCAATAATTTTTAAAGGTCTTAGGTGCTTCCAATGTATGATCAAATTTGAAAGCCACTGCATTACAGAAAGATCTGTATTTAGAACTAAGTGGGCCTTCTGGGCTTCCCTTAAAACCCTCTCTAAATGAATGATCGCATGTATATACAACACACATACACACAAACTGATTCTATGCTGAAAGAACTCTGGTGGATTGTAACTGAAAGGGAATTGGCAGGTGATTTTGCGAGGCTGGTAACATTCTAGCTCGGTTATACAGGTATATTTGGTTTGTTAAAATTAATCTGCACATTTATGCTATGTGCACTTCTTCACACATAATATACATCAAACAGAAGTAAAAACAAAACAAAGTAAAAATAAAATCCCTCTTCCTATTGCTCTCTACTCCTTATACTTTTTTTCCTTTCTCCAAATTAACATTTTAAAATTTATTTCCAAAATACTAAACTGGTCCAAGATCAAATAAAGCCACATTTAAGCATTAAAGCACAGCAATGTTAAATTATTTTGAGTATAATGATATTGCTGATATTAAAATGGATATTTCACGATGACATATTTAAGAGGAATGATAAGGTCTCTTTCAGCATAATTGTTCAACAAAAAAGTAGAAGGTTACTCTTTTTCATTCTCTTTTTTCAGTACTGATAAAAATTTAATTCTACATTTGTCTTTATCCTGTGGATTCTAAACTTCACGAGGGCAGGGATTGGTTCTCCCTTTGTCATCATTTTATTCACCTTGCTTAGCACACAGCATATAGTATTTGCTTAATAGAAATTTGGTGGATGGATGAAAGAATGGAAAATGAATGATAAATGCCCAGAATAGTGGCTCTCTTTAAGGGTCCTATCTTTTGAATATTTTATACATACTTGTTCTAATCTATCTACACACTAATACTAGGCTAAAATACTCCTTTAATAATATCACGTCCTGCTTTAAGAAAATAGTTAATGTTTCCCTATGATCAAACTCCAAATTCTAAGTTGTTCCACTGACTGTTAATAGGTGTTTTATGTTCTTACTCCTCATAACTGTCCCCCCACATCCACCTTTTGGGCAAATACATTTGAAATGCTGACTTAAACTAAGTTAGCCATAGCCTTTAAATAGCAATATGCATTTGAAGTCTCTAGGAGGGCATATATACTTAGCATGCAACATTTCCCAAGTTTATTTAACCATTTAACATTTTATTCAAAGAACTATTGTTTCATAGAACCCAGTTTGGGTAATATTAGCTTTCATTATATAATCAAAATTCCTCAGCCCGTTTGTTACTCAGGGACACCAAGGATCTGGCCTCCTCCTCTCCTTCTGGCTTTATTTCTTAGTTCTACTTAATCAACACCAAATATGCCTTGAGCTCACTTATCTCAGCCTCTTAACACATATGGTTTTCCTTCACTGAGATACTTTTCCTTACCTCCTTTGCCTGTCTCCACTCCAAGCTCAGATCCCAGCATTTCCAAGCCCATTTCTCTGACCTCTCTGGTCTGTAGGATCCTCCCTCTCTGCTAAATTCCTGCTGCTCATGTCTGTACTTACTCATTTGGCAATTGATGAAATACTACCCCATAATAAAACAACTGTTTCTCACTGCCAATCACATTACCCAAAACTGTAAAAAGATTTCTGTATAATTTCCCCTAGACAGTAAGCTCCATGAGGACCAGGATTCTGCTCTTTTCTTATTGTTTCTCCCTTAAATGGTCTGGTATAGTGCAAAATTTTAGCACAGTGACTATTGAACACGGGTTAATAATTGTTTCTAAGGTTCATCCACCTGCTTCCCTTAAGGATAATCCTTATCTAACGCAAAGTGAGAATGACGATAGCTGTTTCAGCCATTAAAGTTTCTTTGTTCCTCTCAAATGCCTCCTAATTCTTCCAAGCGTTCTTTCTTAGCTAATTAAAAAAGCATCAAGGATTTCCACTAACTGGAAAATTCCCCAGAGTCCTTACTTTTAACCTTGCTAAACACCTGTTTATCCATAGAAAAAGTAAAACTAAGTCTGCTTCGCTTGTTTAGAATGAGATCCAGCATGGAGTCATGCGTAGTTAAATGTCTGGCATAAGTTGTAAGGTGAATTGTGGTCACACCTGCAAAATGTCTCTCCATTTCTCATGCTAAAAGACAGCAGCATTCCAAAGGCTGCCACAGTGTAGTTGATTTTCAAAAGTAACTTGGGTGTATATGGACATGTCACAGTCAAGTCCTCTCAAAGTCAACATTACTAATCTGAAACCACAGCAGGATAATAATAATCAGAAGTTTGCTCAAGTTGTTGAGGGGGAAGCAAGTACCGTAGAGGAGATATTGATAATGCAATAAGGTGCCAGATTACCTTTAAATCAGGGGATCTCAACCAGGAGTAATTTTTGCCCCAAAGGGATACTTGGCAATATCTGGAGATATTTTTGGTTGTCACAACTGGGGTTGGGATACTACTCCCACTGCGTGTTTGAGGCCAGGGTGCTGCAATGCACAGGATTGCATCCTACAATGCACCCCTCAGGACAAAGAGTTAGCCAATCCACAATGTCAATAGTGCTAAGGTTGAAAACTCCTGCTCTAACGTAAATAACAGAAGCTAAGAGAATACCCACAATTCCTCAGCTGAAGGAAAGAAAAAAAGAGGTTGTTATTGTTTAATTTAAATGCATACTACTAATTTTATGATTCAGGTTGCTAATAATTTAGGGAATCTCCATTGTTTTCTGTAGTGAATGGACATTAAAGCTGCAGAAACACTTGAAAATAGGCTTGCTTAACAAACAACTCATAATTTGGCAATCTCTCTTTACAGCTGAATGACATAGCAGGAAGCAACATTAAAAAAATTTAAAACATCAGAAAAGAATGATAGCTTAAAATAATCTCGAGAATAGCAAAAGTAGTAGAGTTATCCCTGAATTTTACCTAAGTCAATAAGTAATCCTCACTAAACTGCATTTGTCCCTCATGTATCTATATATCTCAAAAAAAAAAATAATGAGTTTGTGGATTATGCATATCTCTAAGTGGTGAGATAACTTCCTTCTCTTTGCTTATTTACACTTTCTAAATTTTCTACAGTGAATCCATCCCCACCATTTACCTTCAGCTTCAGGAAACCACTGCTTTCCATTACTAAATATTAGATTCATCTTTCCTAGGGTTTCACATAAATGGGATAATACAAGATGTACGCTTTTGAGTGGTAATATGCTCATCTGTTGGTAAACTTTTAGGTTGCTCCCAGTTTGAGGCTATGATAAATAAATAACAAAACTTATTCTTTAAATAAATAAAATATTTTAAAATTAGTAAATTAGTAAAATATAAATATTTTTGAACTTAAAAGAGTCCATTTTTTAACATTAATATAGCAATGTACTTTACAGAAATAATTAAAGATTCAGATAAATAGTCATGTACAAAGAACTTCACAGTGGAGTGGTTTAAAATAGCCTCAAACATTAAAAAAAAATCCAGGAAGAGTTAAACTAAAAGTCTGAGGATAGTTACATAAATTTTGATACTATAATACATCCATATAGTAGACTACTATACAACTATTATATTAATGAATTATAATATTGGTGAATATTTACTGATACAGGTAAATGAAAAAAGAATAACACTATCTACAGTAGGGATCCAGTTTTCACACGTAGACATAAGTAGTACCAAATAAAAATGCATGATTATGCTAACAATAGTTATCTCTGAGTGACAGCATATGGGTGATCTTCATTTTTTTGTTCATATAGCTTTATACCTAATAAATTTCTAAATGAAGCATTATTTACAATTAGAAAATATATAAATTAAAATCCACTAAGATATTAGTGAATAATATTTGAATTAAAATGAATTCATAATAGAGATTGGTGAATTCTCTCTGCATACATAAACAAATAATATTTAGCAATACCATTATACATACCAAAGACTCTCTCCCCATCCCATGGTATCCTCGTATATTTTACTCTTGGCTTCCCTCTCCCTCTTCTTTCCCTCAAATTAGTATTGAGACTACGGAAGTTTCCCAAATGCAGAAGTCAACCCTCGTCTCTAGTGTGCAACACATTTGTGACTTCATTATAGATGAATTTGTCTTAACTCTAAAATATTATAGAAGTTAGATGATATTTGCTTTTCTATTACATTTTTTAAATGATCTAAATCTTATAGGCAGTCATTTATTATTTATTTAAACATCATAGGCAGACAATTTATGAACTCCTAAGGAAACATTTTAGCACAATTAAAATAACTACAAAATCACCTCACATACTGTTTTTATAAACAAAGAAAGGTCATCTATATTGTTGACTCTAATTAAACAATCTAGATTTGACTGAACCTTCACAAAATATGCATTTTCACAGCCTTAAGATTCAACTGATATTTTATTATAGATATTTAATTCACAAGTCTAAATGGTTAACATTATTTGCATAATTTCTCAATACATACACTAAAAATCCGTGACAGATGAGGTAACTAAGAAACCTGGCTGCCTTCATCAAGACACTGTAAGAAATCTACTGAGACCTATTTTTTCACTCTGTGTTTATCCGTCTAAGAAGTCTAGTGAGTTTCCTGAGTCAATAATGGGCCACCTATTTCCAGATGCTCTCCTGAAAGGTTAAAATATAAAACAAATAAATATTTTTTTTTAGAAAGCCCCTACTCAAACTATCCTTCAGAGTGAATTCTGTCAGTGAAACCTTTGAAAATAATTCTTTCAGAACACATCCTATCTTTTTCTAAGAATGACATTTACAAAGAGCAGCATGGGGCATATCTGAGTGGTGCAGAGGTAAACTTGGCTAGAAAAACTGCACTGGGTTATATAAAAGGGACAGGGATTGGGTGAGTAATGCTGAAGTCAGACCTGAGGGGACAAAAGGCAGATCACAGGGCTTTCGCTGCAATTGAGCCCTAGCAGGCCCCACACTAGGGGACCTCTCAAAGTCTGGCTCTTCAGTGCTGCTTGCACAAAGACACACATGACTCAACCATGAACACACCTCTCAAATCTCTCTTTTTGTGAAAGGGCTATATGTCAATAAATTTTTTAAAACCTACTAGGAAATAATTTTTCTCTTAAGCTGCAATTCTGCATGTGAAGGTGGTTGTAGTCATTGTTAAGTTTTCTCTTTGTAAATGCTCATTTTTACTCAAACTTGATAAATCATTTTCAAATATTAAAAAAGTGAAATTTAGGGAAAATATCTCTTATCTACAAATGGATAAGTATATCAAAATATTGGATAGTAAGTATCATCAGTATCAAAATAGAAAAAGTCCATTTTTCATTGATTGAATTGTCTATGACTTGTAACAAGACCAGCAAAATAAGCTCATTATGATGAATAGTTTCATTTTCACCCCTTCATGTGAAATGTCCTGGTTTATTGCACTATTTGCTTTTTGTGCATGGACAGTCTTCACACTGAATGTTTGAAAAGCCTTGTCTGCACGCAGATATAACAGTCAAAATATCTGTGATGTTTTGGCTCCAAGCATAAAGAGCGAGCTTGGAGTTCAAATATGAAAATATTTTTCAAGGTAGTGTTTAATGTAAGACTAAAGGATGAAAAGTAATGGAGTAGGGAGAACAACTCTTTTGCTACTTTGAGTGAACCAGTGCATTTTAATAGTGAAAGGTCCTCAACAGCATGTGACAGAATAAAAAAAAAATGCCATTGAAGAAGCTAGAGATGATGAAGGCAAGTCTGTACACAAGCGATCATTTTTTACAGAAGAAATTCACTGGGCCATTTTCTGCTTGAATAGTGTTTTTGATTTAAAGCTGTTGTTCATAGCAATAATTATAACGACAAATAAAGGAGACCACATAAATGTCTACTACTTGGGGATGTGGTAAGTGCATTTTTGGTCCATCCACATAATCATAAGTTAAACAGTTATTAAATAGAATGTTCTTCAGTGATAAGAATACATATTTAGGAAAATAAGAGAATTACTAAATTGTCAGCAAGAGCTATTCCTGAGTAATAGAATTATGGGGAATTTTTATTTATCCTTACACTTACTGTCAATTTCTAATTTTTCTAAAAATAAACATGTTTATAATAAAAACATTAAAAATTATATTTTTAAAATTAGAGAATAAATTTGAGTACTTTTACAGTGGTAAATGATAGTTTACCTCAACAATTTTAAGAAATGCATACTTACTTGAAAATGGTTGTTAGACAACATTCAAGTAGGCTAAGCTGCAAGAACAGATAAATTCTGAAATCCCAGTGACTTAAACAAAGGCTTATGTTTCATTCCTATGAAGTCCAGTGTGGCTCTGGCAGTCTTTCTCTACCTAGCACCCACCTATGTAGAAAACATGTCCTCTAAAATTACCACAGCAGAGGAAGAGAAAGATAGAGGAGATACACTGGCTTATAATTGCTTTTTAGAAATCATTGTGCACACTTCAGATCTAGTGGTGTGACACCAAACCAACTGTAAGGGGGCTGGGAAAGGTAAAGAAACAGCAACATTTGGTTAGCAATAACTGTCTCTGCTGCAAGGGTTTACATAAAAACTAATTAAAACTAATTCGGTCATGGTAATTTTGGGTACACACACACACACACACAATCTATTATATATGGCCATATTAAAAAGCTACCTTGAATTTCACAAAGCTCAATGCTTCATACTTTGTTTTCTGAAGTTTCTAAAATGATCATATTTATTTTACTTTTTTAGTGGATATTTAGGACCTCTCCCACAAATTTTTCACTACGAACATCCTTAAACATATCTACTTATAAACAAGTGTGAGTCTTTCTCTAAAGTACATATTTAGAAGTAGTATTATTGAGCTGCATGGTTTTATATTTATATATTTATCTATATACACTATATATAAAATTTACTTATAGGTATTTTTAATTTGTATAAATCTTGACAATTTGCACTCCAAAGTGGTTCTACATACAAACACAATAACTAAGAATACTGGTGTAAGTTTATGTTTCCACATATCTCTATAGCTGATGGATGTGAAATGGTATCTCCACCTAAATTTGCATTTCTTAATTGCACTTGAGTTTGAGCATCTCTTTATGTATATATTGACCAACTAACTGGGTTTCTTAAGTTTTCCTTTGACATACTTTACCTTGTTTATATATATTTTTTCACGTAGAAGATTTGAATTTTGATAATAAAAATCTGCTTATATGTTTTTTGCTTTCTGTGTACTAGTTAAATCCTTTCAAGGTCAAAAAATAGTCTTCTTTGTTTTCCCTTTACAGTTCAATTTTTATTTTCATATTTATATCTCTAATATGTGTAATTTATGTGTGTTATGAGGTAAGGATCTGATTTTTTTTCCATATAAAAGTCCTTGTCTCAACAACATGCACTGAAGAATTTGTCCTTTCCCCATTGTTTTTCATGCCACCTCATGCATGTTTCAAGATCCCATATAGACGTGTGTGGACCAGTGGGTGAATGAAGGGAGAGCAGCAGTTTCCAGGAAGTCTCCCCTGGAAATATGAAGTTTAAGCTGAGACCTAAAGGATAATAAGAAACAGATGAAAAGGGTAGAGTGCGGGTAGGGGTGGAGAGCAGGGGGAGACCAAAATGGATCATTATTTAAAGAGGCATTCTACTGTGAAACCTTTGTATTCTTAGAAAACAAGTACCTCATTCAGTGTTCCACAGTATCTGTGAACACGATTTGTAGATAATTTCTCAGAAAACAAATCTTCTCAGCACTCTTTAACTTCCTATCAGCACTCTACACAAATGAAACCTTCTCACTGCCATCTACTTAGTGGGCTGAAGAAAAATCAGAACTATGGGATGTAAACAGAAATAGAAGTAAAAGCTGATATATATGATGAGAACCACCAGTTGCCAAAGGTCAATTCTAGCTCCAATCCAGATAAAATTCCCACAGTTTTAAATGTGAAACTTCCTTAATCTTCTTTATCAACTCTTTCCATTTCAGACATCTTTAATTTCTTGATAGGCAGAAATTTAAGTAGGTGTTTATTTTGTCCCATTTTAGAAAAAATATTTGGAGGAAAAAGTTTTTGTTTCATTATTTTCCCTTCTAACTAGGATTTCAGGCACAACAAAAGTTTTAGACCACGTTTTTCCCCTGACTTCAAAGAGACTCTAAGCATTTTGTTACACATTAAAGTTAGCAATTTGTAGAAATATTATCTTTAGAAAAAAACATGGCAAAGGGAATAAAGCTTAGAGTAAAACCATAGTTTTTTTCTTTTTTTTCACCAGTTTTAGCACACAATAGTGTGCTTACACTATACCTTAAATAACTTTCAAAGGTCTTTGAGCCTCTGAAATTAGTGCACTCTAAAAAGAACTGAGCTGTCATCAGAAAAAACCCATGAGAAAACCCATCTTAGGTGAATTCCCATTTAGTAGTTATCAAATAGCCTCCTAGATTAAATAAGCACTTTCTTTCATGTTTGAATCACATGTATTACATAATTACTTTCTTTCCAAGCAAGTGAAAGAAAGAACAAGGAAGAAGAGCTATATAAAGATTACAATTAATAATTGACAGGCAGTTCCCCACAAAACGAAGTTCATATTGTGAGTTGCATAATCAGTACTTCAGCAACTTTAGTTTTCTCCAAGAGTGATGGCCAGGCAGAGTCAGAGATGGGACTTCCTCTTATTTACCTGTTTTCTTTTTATAAAGATAACATATATGCATGTAGAAAGGTAGAAAATACAAATAAGCAACTGGAAGAAAATAAAAACTATATGCATGACAGAAACAGAGATCTCACCACAAGCATAATTCCCTTCTCCCATATGAAAAGAACCCCAGTTTTTCAGTTGGGCACATGGCCCCCTAGATAAATGACTATTTCCCAGCCTCCCTTGAAGCTAAGAGTGACCTTGTGGTTAAACTGAATAAACGAGGCTAGACAGACGAGAAATACAATACTCCCTCACCCATTACTCTTTCTTCCTGCCTTTTCTTTGGATAAAAATACAGTGATTGGAGAGGATGGAGGGAACAGAAGTCACCCAGGAACCCTGGCACTGTGAAATATCATTTAGCCTTGGACTATCCACTTTCATACTTCTTTTTCTGGGAGAATATGTCCCTGATACTTGTAGCCAATACTAATTCTAAACTAATGCTATTACTTACTACCACCTAATAATTATTTTTTATTATTTACTTGCCTTTTGAGCTTTAAAATACAATTATGCACTATCTCTTTAATTTTCCATTTTTAGGTTAGTTGATTACTTATTTTACATTAGAAACTCATAGAATATAGAGCTTCCTTTATTTAAGGCAGTTTTATTCTTTTGAATTGGAGTTGTAAGTAGGAAGGATGCTTTTCCTTTTTTTGGTCAAAATTTTCAATTTCAAGGGCATCAAATCAAGCAATATAGTGGAAGGCCAGGCATTAACTTACTCAATATGAATAGAATGGGTTAAGTGGGAATATGAAAAACTAGAATACACAGGCACGTTCCTAGCTGGGATTGCTACAGTGCTGCTGCAACAGATGGTTGGTATTAAAAGAATGAGGGCTTGGTATTTATAGTCAAGGAGGAAAACGGCCTTTTTATGTGAATTTTCCTAATTTTTAAATGATGTTGCCAACTATTTACAGAAAAATAAATTAATCCCTGTGCAGAAAAACAAATGTCTCTGAAGCACAGATTCATGGTTTAGGCACCATAAAATGGGAGTTTTTGTCTTGTAGGATGCTTATATTGAGAAAATGAGGCTTTGGATATTAGAATGTCTCAGAAATTTGTGGTGGTTCTGGTTAGATCGAGATCACCTGAATAGTAAGTATGTTGAATTTAAATTTTTGATGATCAGTGTGGTAAGTAGCATAACAGCACCCAAAAATATCTACATTTTAACCCCAGGAACCTGTGAATGTATCTTGATCCCCACTTAAAAGGGGGATAAAAGAAAGGGTTGCTAAAATACAAGAAGGGACTAGTCTAACATGCAACACACATGCACACGTTCACCTTATCTGCTATATGAATTCTCTCCCTCTTCCAAGGTATGAACAAAAAATTCCCATTTATCTATTTTTTTCATTTCACTTTCCTGGAAATTCATATTTATTGTATTTTACAAAAAAAATTGGTCTATGACATATTAGAATAAACAAAGCAAAACAAACAAGTAAAAAGCAACCAACCATTTTTACCATTTATAGTGTGAAAAGCCATGTTCACTAGTTTTCAAAGTATGGTTCAAATACCACAGATACATCAGCAGCGTCCCTTTGGAACTTATTAAAAATGGAAATTCTCTAATTTTGCCCTAGAGTTAATGAATCAGAAGCTCAGGGGTGAGGCCCAGCAAACTGTTTTAACAATCCCGGGTGATTCTAATGCTTGCTGAAGTTGGAGAACCATTGCTTCAGAATACGCTACTTCATGAACTAACCTTTATCTAACCCATTATATGTGTCAGGTGGTATTCTAAGCATTTTGCATACATAAAATTATTTAATCTCCCATGATACTTTTATTATTTTCATTTTAAAGACGAGGAAATGGTGGTCCAAAGAGATTCAATGGCTAACCCAAGGTCACGCAGCTAATGAGGCAGTTACAGCCTGGTTCTGCAGTCCATGCCCTTAACTTTTGCACTATAAAGCCAAAGACTGCCTGGGTAAGTAAGTATTAATAACAGATAAAGTATTCACTAGCTAGTGTGTTGACCTTCTTGGAAAACAACTGTTTTAACATGTTTTAATCATACCTCTCTAGAAAGTTCTTAAGTAACAATTCTAATTTTACTAGCATGTCAACTCTAGAGATGTGTTTGGTCATATGGTACTGTCAGAGCCTTTTACATCATAACATAAGGCAGCAACCTTTTTAACACATCAAAGCTCTGCATTTTTGACACAACTAATTCCTTGTTTACAGGTAAATGGGAAACCATCTATTGGATTCTCACAATATGCCGGACACTGTGCTACACACTGGGGAATGCAAAGGTGTATGAGACATAAGACAGCACATATAAAGCACTCGGGATACATAATGTGGTGTACGGGGTGGAAAATAACCCAATAAATGTCAGCTATTGTTATCATTAAGCTGATCCTTCTGTGTAGCTGCTTATGATGAAACACAGGAACTAGACCATAAAACCAAACACAAATACAGTTAATTCTGTAGTAGAGAAACAAAAGTTATAATGCTTAATTGTTCTATAATACTAATACTTTCCCCACTAAATTTGTAACAGTGTTAATAGAGAGATCATCTCCTTTCCTCTTTCACTTTTCCTTCTTCTCTTTCCTCCTCCCCCATGAAGTTCAGGCCCCTAAATACAGGACTCCATTTCTTAATTTGTTCAAGAGGTCACCATAAGACTTCTTCTAGAACTGAATCATGGATTCATTTCTTTCAAATAGGAACAGAAATAAAATCTACTTCAATTATGGAAGAACTGAGAAGACACATAAAGATAAATGCTCATTCCAGTCTCCTTTGCTGGATCTTCTTCATATTCGGGGCTGCTAACCATTAGAGAATGCCAGTATTCTGGCAGGTAGACAGATGAATAGATAGATAAGACCTTCTTCAATTTTTAGACCTCTAACCACTACAGCATCTCAGTATTTTGATAGATAAACAGATAGACAGGTAGAGAGATAGGATCCTCTTCATCCCCTAAACCTCTAACCATTAAAACATCTTAATATTTTGATAGATAAATAAATATGTAGATAGAAATATAGAGATATTATAGAAATAAAGATAGAGATAAAAATATGTATTCTTTATAAAAACAATAAATACCCATTTGCTCACCACTCAAATACAGAAAAGAATATTACTATTAGCTAGAAATTCTCTCTTTGATTATTATGCCCCCCTTCGATCCCATTCTCTTCCCTTTGCTCTCAGAGGTAACAATCATCCTGAATTTTGTGTCTGTCATTCTCGCTTTTTTATAATTTACCTCATATGCTCATATTACACACACACACAACTTTATATAAATGGAACAATACTTCTGCAATATTATGGGATTTTTAGTACGCATTCTTTAAGGCAAACAGTATGGGACTTATATTATTAATTACAAATATTTTATTTCATTATTTGACCTTAAGTGATTTATTCACTGCTCTCTGAGAAACACTGACATAAAACATTCAGAAGTAGGCCTCGACATATATGTATCAAAGGTGATGCTTCAAATGAATCAGAAAATTAATGAATGGTGTAAAGAAGTACACTGGCAAAGAAAATAAATGAGGATCCCAACCTCATTACTCATTTAAAAGTACATTTCATATACAACAAAATATATATAGTACTTAATGTACTAAATATATAACAAAAGAGAAACCATAAAACCATTAGAGGAAAGCATAACTCATTTTTAAAAAATAAATTAGGAATGAGGAGAGCTTTTCTAAATGGGATACAACACCCAGAAGCATAAAATAAAAAGCTTATGAAGGTGAAAACCTTTCTTTACACAGAAGTAAAAAAAAGTTCTTCATTTGTATCATTTATGACAAAGGCATAAAATCTTTAATATTAATATAAAGAACCATTATAAATCAATCAGAGAACTCTAGAATAAAATGGACAAAAGCTAAGAATGATGGAGAGTTTGGTCGCAGAAAAGAAATACATATGGCCAGGACTAAACAAATTAAAACAATAATTAGAAATAATTTTTTACCTATTGGGTTGCCAAAGATTCAAACGTCTGATATTATTAATTGTTGCTGAGGTTGGGGAAAAGAGGCACTCATATATTGTCTGTGGGAGTATAAATTGTTAGGAACATTTAGAAGGACAACTTGGTAGTATCTACCAAAATTATAAAACCACGTATCTTTGATCTCACAATTCCACTTTGAGGAATTTGTCCTATAGACATTATTTAAATGACTAAGGATTTCTGAAATGCGTGCTTTGTGGGGCATTTTGTAGCAGAAAACACTTGTGTACATACACACACACATTTTAAGGGCAACATAAAAAATAGACTAGTTAAATATTTATGTATAAATAATGAATAGTATTTAAAATGTCCATACATCTCAATATGGATAGATATCCAATAGATATTGTTAAGTGAAAAATCATTGTTACATAACAAGATGTATAATCCAACTTGGGTTTAAAAAAGAAAAGAAATACTATATGGAGATGAGATAATACTAGCCATCTGCAAATAACAAGAAAGTAGAGAGGATAAATGTCATACTTCTGAATATATTTGTCTACCATCTTAATAATAATAGTGACCCTAAGAAAGGTTCAATTTCCTTATAGTAGACACATGTTCTGTGCATACAAATTACTTCAATTCCTCTGGCTATCTAAATTAGTCTTTCTTTCCTTCCTAAACAAAAAAAAAAAAAAAGAGAAAGAAAAAAGAGAGAACGTAAGAGAGAGAGAGAAAGATTTAAAATACTGGTGCTGATTTTTAAATCTGTAATAACCTTTTAATTTGTGGCTATGAGATCCCTTGAGGAAAAGGTCAGGCTTTTTTTTTTTCTTCAGAATATGATGGGGGTACAAACATTTTGGTTACATATAATGCCCTTGCCTCATCCAAGCCAGGGCTACAAGCTTACTAATTACAAATATTTTAATAGGTGCTCTGTGGAAAAGGCTATGAGGAAATCAAGCAAGATGGGGGAATGCTGGGTTTTAAGTGAGTTCCTTTACCACGGCTCTCAGAGCCTTTGGACCAATCTACTTGACCTCTTCTGTTTGTAGACATCTTTTATTTTACAGCATGTGAGATGCTGCTGTGCTGTACACCAAAAGGCAAAATGTGCAACTGTTTTGAGAGACACCCATAAAAGCAACTAAGCCTTTCATCCCCTCCTCACGAAGAGCTGCTGTTAGGTCACATCTACACTCGACCAGCAGGACTGTGTGAGGTGAACAAGGCCGCCAAGCCAGACGAGTATGTTTTCCACATTTATGTAAGCCTGATTTTTAAAGTAGATATTGGCTACAGAAACAAAAAATATAAAGAATGAAGAAAGTTAAAGTTGAATTCAAAGTAGGGTTTAAATTAGGACGTCATCTGAACATGTCATATTTGAATTAATCGTATTTCTATGATCCCTATCTTAGTCCATTTGGGCTACTATAACAAAATGCCATAAATTATACTCCTTATAAACAACGGGAGTTTATTTCTCCCTGTTCTGGAGAAAGATCAAGGCATCAGCTGATTTAGTGTCTGGTTAGGGCCCACTTTCTCATAGATAGCCTTCTTTTCATTCTAACCTCACATGGCAGAAAGGGTGAAGAGTCTCTTTTAGGCCACTTTTATAAAGGAACTAATCCTGTTCACTAGGGCTCTGCCTCCCAAAGACCCCACCTCCTAACAGCATCACCTTGGGGTTTAGGATTTCAACATGAATTTTGGGAGGACAGAAACCTTCCGACTATAGCAATCTGCAAAGCCTAGAGATAACACTGAAAATATTAATAAATCTCAATTTGGAATACACAAGGATAGACAAATCATGGAGATTATATACTTCTAATCATAAATAACATTTCCATTAGATAATTTATATTAAGTATTTCAAAAGATTTGTAATAGTGATTATATTTTCATAAAATATAGTCCATTTTCCTCATATTCCAGAAATCATATTATGAAGAAATATATAATAATAGCAATTTTTAGATAAAAGTATAACTAAAATAAACCTATAAATTGAGATTCTTTTCTGATATATTCTAGAAAAGCATTCTGTTATTTCTCCTGAAAGTTCACACTGACCATTCTAATTTAGGCTATAGATCCAAATGCCCCTTCAATCTCACTTTTACAGGCTCTGCATCTTTTGAAGCTAGGTTTTTATTAATAGGATTCCACGTAAGCATCATGTCTTTATCTTTTTCTTCTTTTACTATTTTCTTTAAATAATATATCACTTTATTGAATTGTGACTCTTTAGAGACATTGTATAGCCCCTGACACTTAACGTATGATTTACACCTTGTCAAAATGTCATTTACTTGTCGTTTTAAAAAGAATACTTGCAACCATTTTAAAGGTATTTCTAAGTCTTCTACAATTTTTTTTCTAATCATTTTGAAGAGGAAATTATTTCTCAGGACACAGTGCTAAACTCTAACAACTATTTTTCTGTATATAGGTATTTTCTTAATTATTTTCCAAACAGCTCTAAGCATTTCATATCTTCTTATGTTAAACTGTTCACATATAAGACCACAGGGATAATCTTGGACTTCGCAGTACTCGTAGTCTGCTAATATAAATGTCTGGCAATTCTGAGAATGTCCCCAAAGACTGTTAAGACTCTCTAAAATCACATGTTCATATATAATACCTAAAAACTAAAGTTTAATTACTCATGTGTCTTGGGCCTGGACAAGGAAATTTGAGATGCATTTTTGTAATCAAGAGAGAAACAGAAACCACTGCAAAAGAGACAGAAAGAGTCCCTGGCAAGGTTTTGCCCATGAGCAAACATATTAACTTACAAACTGTAGCAAGGGAATTAGAAATGAACTGATACTTCACCCTTTTCAGAATTTTTCACTAGACAGCTAAAACACTCCAGCTATGACATTGCTGCAGAGATGCAATTTCTCATCTTTTGACTTGAACTGTCTGACTGTCAAATTCTCTTATCATTGCCAGAGCCGGCATCTCCTCATTTGTTCCTGTGAAGGCAATCTCTGGATCATTCATAATGTTCTTTGTCTACTGCCAAACTGTGACATTTCTGCCTCCACATCATCGCCGAATCTGTCTCCATTTGGTCCCATCAGGAATTCTCCGCAATTGTGGTGGTTTATTATCATTTTAATGTTACATTTTTGAGTTAGCCTCTCCTTGTTTATTCTAAAATAATGAGTTTCTTTGGCTTCCTCCCACTGATAAGTTGCCATTTGAGCAAAGACTTGAAGAAGATGAAAGAGTTAGCCATGGAGATGCATGAGTTAAGAGTGCTCTAGGAAGAGGCCCATTGGGAAGAGCAAGGAGGCCAGTATTGCTGTGGCAGAGTGAGCAAGGCAAGAGGGTAGTGGGGCTTTAGGGAAGAGAGGTAAGAAAGGGCCAGATCATGTAGAACGCTGCACGCTAAAATTCAGGTCTCTTTATGATTGGTTCTTTCCACCACTCCATAGGGAAATTAGAGATAAAGATTTAGAAACAGAGAGACACAAAGATAAAAAGCAGAGCCATCTAGCTATATATTATATGTATGTGCTTGTACATAATGCTTTAGTTAGAATTACATTGAAATGCAACAAATTTTTAAGGTGCTGTGACTGACACAGACGTAGCAGATGTGGTCCTGGTCTTGAAAGGCTTACAAGTTATAACTTAAAACATCAAAAAGAATTTTTAAAAGACACGAAAATCCACTATTAATAATACAAGGGAAAAGCCACACTCCATATGTTAATCTGTGAAGAATGTCTAAAAATGTTCATTTAACAAATATTAGTTGGGCATCTACTATGTGTGAGGCACTGTAGATCTAACAGTGGATTTAAATTCTAATGTGGGGGTGGGGGGAAGACAGAAAATAAAAAATAAATACCGGTAAGACATAAAGGTAATAAAAGTAACATAATATGTAGGAAGTGCTAAATTCTGTGCAAAAAGAGCAGGGTGAGAAGATGACAGCTACTGTGAGGAGTAGGGTAGGCTGCAACGCAGAGTAGCAGCTGATGTTTCAGCAAAGACATGAAGGAGGTGAGGAAGCTGTCATATGAATAATGGGAAGAAGTGAGTTCCAGGAAAAGGCAATAGCCAGTGGAAGGACTTTAAGGTGGGAGTGTGCCTGGCCTGTTTGAGAACAATAAAAAACCCAGTGTTACCAGGAAAGACTGAGCAAGATGAAGAAACAATGGGGTTAGCAAATCATGTAGGCCTTTCAGGTATCTCAGTTTTATTCTGAATGAAATAGGGAGCTATTGCAGGGTTTTGAGCAGGAGTAACACATCTGACTGAGGTTTAAAAAAAGATTTCTTCCACAATATTTTCTTTAAAAAAATAAATAAAACAAAGTTAAAAATATTTCTGGCTGCTGTGTTGAAAAGAGACTATAGGAGGCCAAGAGTAGAGAACAAGGACTAGTTAGAAGGTTATTGCAATAATCTAATATTTGATGATGGTGACTCAGAACAGGGTGGTAACAGTGGAAGTGATATGATGTGGTTAGGTTATGGGTATGTTTTGAAGGTAGAATTTGTCCTGAGCAACAGGAGGGATGAAATTGCTACCAACTAGAATTGTGCAACCTGATGATAAAGCAAGTTTGGCGACAATGGTGGTGGTATTAGGAGTTAAGTTTTGGATGGATTAAGTCTGCAACATCTATCAGACTCTATGTAGCGATTTTAAATAGGCAGATGCATATACAAGTCTGGAATTCAGGAAAGAGATCTGGGCTAGAGAAATAAATTTGGGTGGTCCTGGCATGCAGACAGTATATTAAGCTATGAGAATGGATGAGATCACTAAGGGAAAAGCAAAAAGAGAACAAAGAACTGAGTTACAGCTGCACTGAAACAGAACAGTAACATGCCTGCTTCAGAGCTCAGCAGGAAGAACTGCTGCCATCCTGAAATGGCAATCTGTTCACTGGAGAACTGAATTGTAGGGCATGGGGTGGCCAAAAGAGAACTAGGGGATTTTCCTGTAGAAACTGTCATCCCAGACTGGCAGATTTGGAGAAGCGTCATCTTGGTTGATGTACCTGTGTGGCACACTAGCCAAGGAAGACAGCCAGGGCTATGGTGTGGTGGAGGAGGAAGGCAAAGTGTCCAGTTACAATATACCTGAGAATAGGGGGCTTCATGTGATTTCAAAAGGGAAGAGTAGCCTGCCTCAAGCTCTTCCCTCCTCAGTTCTCCACGTGATTCTTTATAAATAGACCCCTGAAAACCTGCTTCATTCAAAAATCAAAAACAGAAAATCGAAACCACAAGGAGACATTACTTCATACTTATTAGGATAACTATTATAAAAATATACAATGGAAAATAACAAGTATTCGTGAGGATGTAGAAAAACTGGAACACTCTGCATTGCTGGTGGGAACGTAAAATGGTGCTGCCACTTCAGAAAATAGTTTGGCAGTTTCTCAAAAAGTTAAACATAGAATTACCGCGTGATCCAACAATTCCACTTCTAGGTGTGTACTTAAAAAATTGGAAGCAGGGACTTGTACACCAATATTCGTAGCAGCAAGTAGCAAAGTCCTATACTTTTACGTTGCTTCAGGATGCATTTTTGATTTTGGTTTAACTTTCTCATACCAGAAGCAGGGCTCAGTCGCTCTTGACACAGTTTCTAGCTCTCTGCCTTCTCTTTGTTCCTCTCAGGGTGGTCAGTCCAGGTATCTGCCTTATACAGCACTGCCTGCTGACTACTTTCCTATGGACATATAGGTGCAATCTGCTTGACTCATCTGCCGATCCCCCACCTCACACAGACTCCAGAAAGCTGCAGTGTGGGGCCATAGCAATCACTCTCAGTCATAACCTGACACCATGGGACACATGGCCACTTACTCTAAACCCACCAGTTGGAACTCCCCAAAGGAAACCTGTTTGGATGACACCCTGTACCCCAATAAAGGCCTCAGTCCATAGGTCTCTTTCTCTGGCTCCTGACCTGCTGGTTGAGCTCTCACCCCTGTGACCTTTCCTTCAGCACTCATTGGTACCCCTCAGCTTTCGTGACTCTGTGAGTAATAAACTGCTTCTATTATTTATTTTGTTGTGTTTTCTTCTCCATATCTTGCCCAATTGACATACCTGAACCTAGCTGTTCTCCCAGTCAAGGGTTTCTGAAGAATGGTTATCTTGGCAGGAATAAACTAGACACAGGTCAAACAGCCACAAAACTGTCTGCCACTATAAACCCAGGGTGAAAAGGACATCTGATGACGGGTTGGACATTTAGGCATTAGGCTGTCCACCATGGTAAAAGGGCATCCCCTGAAAGGCACATTGGAAACATCCACAACTATCTCCCTGGAACCCCACCAGGGGAGGGCTAGAGTTCATGGCTACTCTCTATAAACAGAGCAATGTAACACAGCATTATCCACAGCAGCCCAAAGGAGGAAACAACCTAAGTGTTCAACAACAGATAAATGGTAAACAAAATGTGGTACAAACATATATTGAAATATTCAACCATAAAAAGGATTGAAATTCTGATAAATCTACAACATGCGTAAATCTTGAAAATATTATGCCAAATGAAATAAGCCAAGGACAAGGAATAAATATTGACTGATTCCACTCATGTGAGGCACCTGGGATAGGAAAATTCACAGAAATAGAATGTAGAGCAGAGGTTACCAAGGGCTGGGAGGAAGAGGGAATGGGAAGTTAGTGTTTAATCGGTACAGAGTCTCAGTTTGGGATGATGAAAAAGTTCTGGAAATAGATAATGGTGTTGGTTGCACAATACTATGAATGTACTCAAAGCCACTAAATTGTACATTTAAAAATTGTTAAAATGGTAAGTTTTATGTCATGTATATTTTACCACAATAAAAACAAATAAAAATCAGAAAGAAACCAGTACAGACTCTGTGTTTAAATACTGGGTGTTTGGGCAGATGAAGAATGTAAAACAGAAATAGGGCATTACCCAAGAAAAAAATAAGTAATTCTCATAGCCTCAAAAAAATTATAGAAAATATGTTCCTATGACAAAGAAGCTCAAAGAAAAAGATACTAGAGATCAAAGAAGAGACAATAAAAACAAAGAAAGATATAAAATTGCTCTAAGAAAGCACTGGTAGACAGGAGAAAATGAAAATTAAAATAAAATAAAAACATTAGAGAGCTCATAGGAATATTAGAATCAACTGAAGCAGAATAAACATAACATATTGCAAAGGTCATGAAATAAAGATTTCAGGGAACCATACAAAATAAACAAGAAAGGACAAAAATATACAAATAACCAAAAAGATTATAGATACAGAAGGAAAAGAAATCCAGTGTTCACATAACTTCTGTTCCTGAAGAAAAGTATAATAGAAAAAAATTTTTTAATCCAGGATTAAAAGAGGTCTTAAATCTATATATTAAAAGGAAATCTCATGATCCAGAAAAAAAATGATACAGAACAATAAATTCAAAGGTAATTCCTACTTTATTTAACTGCAAAACTAAAGACTGACTTTTATTGGCATCTAGGAAGAAATATCAAGTCATCTAGAGTGAGAAATCAGGCTATCTTCAAGACCTGAAAATACTCAGACAGTGGATACAAAGAAAGGACAAAAGGAACTGTATTTGAGTCAATTTCTTAGCTGTCACAGTTGAAGTCAAGTGATGCTGTCTAAAGTTGAAATATATAGCCAAGTGAAAAATAAATAACCCAACCTTTTAAGTTTTCTACAATCTCTTTTAACTTTAGAAAGATCTTTTAGAACTAATAATGCTGGTTGTGCAGATACATGAATCTAAAAATCAGTAATATCAGGGTTTTGTTCAAATGATTCAGATTACAATTAGCATCTTTTAAAAAATCTTACATAGTAATCCTCTATTTTGATTTCTACCATCCATTTTCTATTTCTCTCTATATGTATACTACATATTTCTATTTATGTACATATACAGATGGCTCAAATAATTAAATGCATAAAACCATTATTCCTAGATGATAATGAAGATCTTCTACTTTCCAAAATTTTTTTCAATATTGTTCTAGTTTTTAAATAATGAGTGATTATTATATTTTACAAAAGCCACAAGTATTTTTTAAGAGGTGAGGTATCACGAGAATAGAAGAATAGGCACCACATGTACTTGCCATCAAACTGGCACGAACTGATCAACACTAAGGTACTTACATGGTAGTAATATTCTTTAGGGACTAGGGGGTTGGGAGTGAGTAAACTCACAACTAATAGACGTGGTGAGCATTGTAAGGGGGAAAGATCATGCCTCAAATCATGGTTTGGGGTATGCCAAAGTCATAACATGTAACCAAAATATTTGTACCCCCATGATATCCTGAAATAAAAAAAAAGAGATGTATAGTCTAATTGGTATTTATTCTAGCAAAGATGATAACACTGTTGCTTTTCACTGACAAACTAAAGCCAGGGTTTCAACCTCAATTCTGTAAGGCTCTTTCAGTTTTGTTTATTAAAACTCTTTCAACTAAAGGAAGATTACTGGTTAATTGCTGACACATCACCGATCCAAGACTCTTAACCATATGCATACTGGACAGCCTCCATGCCTTCGGACAACCACTCCCACCAACGATCAGACTTCTCTATCCCGGGGTGAGTACAGAAGAGGAGCACAAGCCAAGTAGATTTATGGAACTACAATGAATTTCAGGACATCTGTAACTGTTTCTTCCCTACCTCTAACCTACCCTACAGAGGAGAATAAAGTGTCTTGATATCACACTTCTCAAATTGCCTTGAAGGAGGTGGTTGTCCAGACTCTGATGTCTTTTGCTGCCTCTATTTTAACCAGTGTTCCTGAAATACTCTAGCAGTTTGGAGATTAAGAGTCTCCTATGGCAGAAAACAACAATTTCCATACTATTGTGTTCCCAATAATATAGTTATGACTCATAAGTATTTAACTTTCTTTTCGATTTCGTTTTCTTTTGCTCTGGTATTCAACTAAATGGATCTAATGGACACAAAGTGAGATACATCCTAGATCAGCTTAAAAACATTGGCCTACCTATTAAAATTGGGAACTTTCTGCCCCATATTTGTCACGATGGAAGTGAATCTGTCTCAGAACTGAATTGCTACCATTTTCCTCTAAAAAGAAGCAAGGCTCCTTGGAGAAAAGGCAGATTCCAGGAAAAGTATAAAATGACTCTGGAACATTCTGTGGCACTAGAATGTAGAAAAGTGTTCAAAGAATGATGGGGTCATATCTAATGGATGCAGGAGCCAGCTTGAAGGGGCTCCCATTGGCCAAATTTGGGATAATCTGAGCATCAACATAAACAATAATAGTAATGGATTAAAAACCTGGCTGCTTTAGCTATATTCTCATTCTCTCACTCTCCTCCACTTTCAACTCACTCTCCTTTATCTCCCCCGCTTCCTTTAAGCTCTAAGCACGGGAGCAATTTCCTCTTGGTTTCCCCTGCTTCTGGACTATGCAAGTGCTCTGGATGGGGCTTTTGCCACATTACAGTTTTTAAAAAATTCCAAGTTTTGTTTTAGGGTGATGAAAGAAAAAATGATCTCTTAACTGACTTAGGTTCTAATGCCACTGAAACTAACTTGATATTAGGTTGAAACATAAAATTTCCATTTTTACAGGTAAAATGGTTGCATGTCAGGAACTTCAGATGGTTCAACAATGTGGTCCATCCAGGCTCACAGGAATTTTATATTGAGTCTTAGGGCCAAACTTTGAGCTGCTATGAATTGATTCCCTGTTGCATTCTTTGTGCCTTGTATTTCCTTGGAGACCTAATGAGGAAAGGTCACTGACACAGGGGTGAACACAGGTCTCTGTGACCCCCTATCTGATGTCATGTGAACATCACATTCATACCCTCTGTGAGAAGTATTATCACAGAGTAAAGAGAGCAGTGGAGCAGCAGTCAAGAGACTGGATTTTATTCTTGGCTTTCTCACAACCTAGCTGAAAAAAGTTGGATGAATTGCAACTTCTCTCAGCCTCTCTTCTTTCATTTGCAAAATAAAGTGGTTGGATGAAGATGAAGTTGTACCTGATGGCCCTTCTAATATTTTTCATAAGGGGGAACAATCTGAAAATCAGCATTATATTTACACATATATTAGTGTCCTTTATAGAAAGACACATGGCAACCAAATAAGTAACCAAGGTTAGAGGGAAACACCCACCTTATTAACTGGAAGTGGTGGCTTAGTCAAGGCAAAACAAATTTCTAGATTTTATATTACAAAGAATATGCTTTATTAAACCATAAAATGCCTTTTTATGTATTTTAACAAAACTATACTTCAGTTTTTTCTTAAAGTTCTTTTTTCTTTTTTCTTTGTTTTATAAATTATACAAAAGTTTTTAGGTGATTATGAATACTAATCATTGTTTCACAAATGCATGGACTACGAATCATGAGCCTCTTTTGAGAATCTGTAAGAAAATGTTTTAATGCTTCAGCTCTCTTCTACCCAATATAACAACGCTAAATTTAGTCATATTTTGGTTTGTCCTCATCTGCACAATGATGATAATCTCTAATTTGGACTTTCCAATATAAGCATTGTTATGAAATCGTCTGTAGTCTAAGACGGCTTAGAAAAGGCAAAAATAACCTTAATTCTTGCAAATCTGAACAATATGCAGCATAAAAAGAATAGAAGGCTCACTGCATAACTCAGTAGAACAGTGAATATTCCCAAAGCCTACTTCCCCAGAGTTAGCTAGCCCTTAAAACAATTCTATTTTATTCAAGTATACTTTTTTTTTAAAGAAAAAAAAAACCTGTAACCCCCAGTAAAACTCTTATGAGCAATTTTGGTATACAGAAACCAGGAACACAGAAACTAGGTCAGATATTTACCAAATAAAAAAGGTACCAATCACAGGCATATACCATCAAGTCATTAGACCTTTTGGCTATATTTGGTTTACTTAATCACCTTAACCACTTAATACAGGTCTTTCTGAGAGCAAAACTCTGGCCAAAAGTTATAAACTCTTTTTTTCTGCAAAACCTAAGTAAGCCAATGATTCCTAGTCCAATTACCAGATTAGTGCTCTCCTTGTCAAGAATGCTTTAGGCGTGTATACCCATGCACAGACATATGCTGCCAGGTGGCCAAAGAGTTAACTATCAATTACTAAAACAGTATCACTCTATCTCTCACCTGAAATAAAATTATCCTTTCCAGACTCAGTCAACACTGTATTTTAATCTCCTTCCTCCCACTGCATCTTATGCTACATCCAAATCTTCATTAAAAAACTTAGCCCTTTCTGTCTTCAGAGCATGAACATTAACTTAATTAAAACCAAGGGACAGAGTATAAACTTGGAAGCTACACATTAGTTTCTCAAGCAGTTACAAAAAGAATTCATGTTCTGAAAGATAAAATAGACAGCAAGTTAGTCATGAAGTCAACATGATGAGGCATTCCAATGTTTCTGTTGGATAGAATTTGTTTGGTAAGCCTCCTTTTCTGGTTTCTTTCTCCCAAGCAGAATTATCAAGACGTACTACTTTTATATTTCTTTTAAACTACCAATTCTCTCCCCTCCTTTTCTCTGTATCTGAGATCACCGTAAGTACAGGTTCATCAGATGCCTTTAAAATTGGAGCCCAGTCAATGAAAGAGTCTCTAATAACTGCTTTGAACATTTAGCAGCCTGACATTTACCATTTTTTCAAATGTCTTACTTTTCTAGGTGCTTCTTGCATTTACGAGGCTTTATAATTCTTCTATAGATTATAGGCTCATGCTCATTAGTATAAGCACTTAATACAAATAGGTATGAATATTAGAAATAAAAATGAACTGAACTTCTGCTAATCCCCCCAAAACAACATTAAAAAGTAATTTATGGCCTAACTGTAGGCACTAAATAAGTAATATAAATATGGGCCATCATTCTTAGTCTTCTACCACAACCAAGCAGGTTCTTTGGAGGCTGCTTCAACAGGAAAATAGCTACTAGTTTAGGGTACAGCTCATCCAAGTATAACTGCATCCATTCATTCAGGACCTAGTTACTGTGCTTCTACTGTGGTGACAGGCATTGGGAGCCCTGTAGGTGTGATGCTGAGCAAAACGGAAACAGGCCCTATTCTCACAAAACTTAGTGAGAATTTTTGAATGTGTAATTACACACTGAAATAGGTGTTATCAAGAAAAAGAATACAATTCTGTGAGAAGTTATTACAAGAAATTTGACTGAGGGTCAAGAAAAGCACTCCTGAAAAAGTGATCCTTAAATAGAAATCTAAAAGATGACTAGATGCTAATTAGCCAAAAGGATTGGTATGGAGGAGGTGAGGGGGAGGAAGAGAGGAAGACTCTTCAAAACTGAAGCAAAGTATGTGAAGAGCTCCTGTGACAAGAGGTGTATGAGTTTCCTACAGCTGCTGTAACATATTATGGCAAACTCAGCAGCCTTAAACAACACAGATTTATTATTTTACAGTTCTGGGGGTCAGAAGTCCAAAATGGGTCTTATGGAGCTAAAATCAAGCAAAAATCAAGGTGTTGACAGGGCTAAATTCCTTCCAGAGGGTCTAGAGAAGGATCTACTTTCTTGCCTTTTCCAGCTTCAAGGGGCTGCCTCCTTCCTCCCATCCATCTTCAAAGTGAGCAATGGCCAGTCCCATCTTTTCCATGATGCCTTCTCTTTGATTCTCTCTCTTCTGCTTCCCTCTTTCATTTAGGATCCTCAGGCCCAGAATAATCTCATCTCAAAGTCTTTAACATAATCATCCCTGCAAAGTCCCTTTTTCCATATAGGGTAACATTCAAAGGTTCCAGGGATAAGACTGCAGAGATGTTTGGGGGCCATTATCATGTCTACCATGAAAGACATCATGTTTTATTTGAGACCTGAAAGAAAGTCAGGGAACTAGGGAGCAGAAATTGAGGAGAAAAGTAAGATAAGATGAGGCTGGGGAGGTGGGCAGAGACCACACTATTACTAACATCATAAACCATGCCAAGAGTTTTAATCTTTATTCTAAGAACACTGAGAAGCCATCAAAGAGGTGACAGATTTGATTTAATATTTTTAAAGATCCTCTGGCTACTGGGTACAAAATGATTTAAAATAGCAGAGGTTTGGGAAAAGGATGATGGCAGCAAAAACAGACAGTCATATTATTAAGATTATTCTTCAGATTACTGAGGTCATTTCAGGTTTTTCACCTCCTCCTTTGGTGATTTTATTATGTCTTTGGTTAAATACCTGCCTGGTAGTTCTGAGGGAAAGATTAAATGCTAAGATGCACAACATGCCATTTATACAGGAAGAGGACCAGGTATGATAAACTCAGTTTTTATACTATTGTATTGATTCTATTACTAATTAATATGCATAACTATGCCAGTAAATTAGAAAACTTAAGTGATATCTATGATTTTATAGAAAAATGAAAACTGATTATCTTAGACTATTTGTGCTGCTATAAAAAAACCCCTGAGACTGAGTAATTTATAAAGAACAGAAATTTACTTCTCACAGTTCCAGAGGCTGGGAAGTCCAAGATCAAGGTGTCAGCATCTGGTGTCTGGTGAGGGCCTTCTAGCTGCATCCTCACATGGTGGCAGGAAGAGGAGCAGAAAGGACCAAACTCCCTCCATCAAGCCCTTTCATATACAATCACATTAACCTACATGCAAGGGTGGAGCCCTCTTGACCTAAACACTTCTCTAAAGCTCCTACCTCTCAACACTGTTGCATTAGGAATTAAGTTTCTAACACATAGATTTAGGAGGACACATTTAGAACACAGTGCTGATTATATCTAAATATATTTCTGTTTTAAGGAGAAATAGAAAATCTAATGCAAGACCTGAATAGATCAAGAATGCTTGATCTAAACATTGAATGAGGGAAGAGAATTAGAAAATGAGGTAATGGAAAGAGCACAGTATAAATTATGTTAGGCCTGAGGTCCTTGTAAGGATTTTGGCTTTTATTGTAAGTAAAATGGGGAAACTATTGCGAGTTTCGAGAAGAGTGACATGGTCAGTCTATCTTTGATGTTAAAACTGGCTGATGTTTTGAGAACAGACAGATTGTAAGAGGCAAGAATAGAAAAGAGAGGCCAGTAAGAAGAGACCATGGCAATAATCCAGAAGAGATGGATCGTAGTTTAGACCAGGTGGTAGCAGTGACTGTGGCATGGGCTGGGTGGATTGTTGCTATATTTTTTAACGTTTTCTGATGGATGTGAGAGAAAGCAAGGTATCAAGAATGACTTCCAGGTTTTCTGAATGAGTAACTAGAAGGACACTGTTGCCATCAATGGATTGGAAGACTGAATCTGAGGAAGAGATCAGTGTCTCAATTATGTCCATGAGAGAGAATTCTTCAAACAGAGCTATCAAGCAAGCAGTTGAATATGAGTTAGGAGCTTAGAGGGAAAGGTCTGGGCTGGAGATATAAATATGGCAGTCATTGCCATATAAACAGTATTTAAAACTTTGAGGCTAGATGAGACCACCAAGTGAGAGTGTAGATTAAGAAAAGCTACAAGGACTCTCTTCTGAAGATTTAAGTATTAAGAGGTGGGAGAGAAGATTACGAATTAACAAAGAAGGCTGAGATGTAGCAGCAAGTGCAGTAAGATGAAAACCAAAAGGCAACTGGTGTCCTGGCAGCCCTACCTTTTCTCTTACACCCACTCCTCTTTCCGATCTTTGTCTAGGGATATTTTATTCCCTGTACTTGATTAGGCATCTCTCCTAAGTGCCTCTCAAGCATCTGTCACATTACATTATCATTAATTGTATTAACTCATCTCTTCCTCTAAATTGTAAGCTTCTTGAGAGGAGAAATCAAGTTTGTCTTGTTCATAGCATATTCTCAGAAATTAGCATAGTGCTTGGCACACAATAACTGCTGAGCGTAAGTTGGTTAAATTGAATCAGTAAAATGAGTACTTATCTTCTGGTTTCAGACATGTTACTAGTGTGGCAGAAAAAGTCTGCTATGACTAAGCCACTAGTACCACACATATGTTTCTTTCCTTATGTTTATTTTTCTATGTAACCATCTAAAATTTGCCAGCATTTTTTTTTTTTTTTTTTTTTTGAGACAGAGTGTCACTTTGTTGCCCGGGCTAGAGTGAGTGCCGTGGCATCAGCCTAGCTCACAGCAACCTCAGACTCCTGGGCTTAAGCGATCCTACTGCCTCAGCCTCCCTAGTAGCTGGGACTACAGGCATGAGCCACCATGCCCGGCTAATTTTTTTTTGTATATATATTTTTTAGTTGGCCAGATAATTTCTTTCTATTTTTAGTAGAGACGGGGTCTCACTCTTGCTCAGGCTGGTCTCGAACTCCTGACCTCGAGCGATCCACCCGCCTCAGCCTCCCAGAGCTAGGATTACAGGCATGAGCCACCGCGCCCGGCCTGCCAGCATTAATTAGCTATGTGTCTTACAGTTCTGATTTAGGTAGAAGGAGAGGAAGAAGGAAATTAATACTTATTTGTATATATTAAGCATACATACCAAGTATGCCTTTCACATATTGTCTCAAACATTTAACCTTCCTCACAAACTTGGGAAAAAAAATATAATTACCTCCACTTCACAAGAGAAAACCAAGGTTTAGAAATGTTAAGTAACTTGTATAAGGTAACCTAAATGGTAAAAGCCAGGATTTAAATACCTGTAAAGCACTTGGTAATGCACACGCACATGTGTGTGGATAAACAAGGGCTTTACAGAATATCTATCTATCTAAGAAATACTGCCAAAATGAAACAAAATAAATGGCTACTTTTAAAATATAATTATATTACTTACCGGAAAGTATAGGAGCAGAGACCCAAAAAGGATCGTTTCCAACAGGATAAGGCCCGATGCCCTGATGCTCTAAAAGACAAAATTAAAATGTCATTGTTAACTTACATTTTTAAACATGGAAGGACTATGCTATTGTGAAAATGCCTCAGTGTTCTCTGGGGGACATTAAATAAATCAATGAAAATAGGCTAGTATCAGGTGGGTAGACATCTGAAACATGCCAAAAGACTGACTGTAAAGGTGACTAAGATAGACTTAATGATACTGCCTGTGGCTTCATGGGATTTTAATCTCTAAAATTTGAATCCCTGAATAGTCTCAGCAGCTGAAAACACTATCCTGAAGATCATTCAATCAAAGAAATTCACAGACACAGAAGATCTCGCCTGTATTTCTGAAACATCAGACACAAGTGTTTATTAAATGCTCTCTTCTAAACCATTTCACAAAAATACAGGATGGTTTTGGTGGATAAAACAAACACATGTACAAGGTCTGAAGTCTTGGTGATATATCTCCTACCATGCTAAAATATAATATGCCCAAAACTCACTAACACAGCTCTACTATGTGAATAATACAAATCACATTAAATAACAGAGGTATCTCACCTTATGAACACGCTTAAGTGTTATTCTTCACCCAAAATTCAAAACAGTAAGTCAAATTTCAATAAATTTCTGAATAGTTTGTTAAGCATAAACATATCTAATAACCTTAAGATATTTTGTTAGACTCAGAATCGCATTCTCTTCCCAAAACAAAATGCTTAGAGTTGAGGCAAGAAATAAATGACCAAAAAAAAAAAAATCAATCTTATCTTCTAACGATAAATTTTGCTTTGATGAGTTCACGTAGCAATATAGAGCAAATATATTTGTTAAGAATACAAACACAAAAACAGGTCATTCTAGGGGCTCTGTGTTTTCACTAAATGCAACATAACATGTGTACAGAAATGACAACAGGTGCAAATATCTTACTTAATAGGAAAATCATTTGAAGTAGTAACAATTAATTTTGCAACAACAAGAAGATTCTGAAAAGCCAAACCACAAGAGGGTTTTACATAAAAAAATGTATCAGATAATTGGATTGTCAGAAAAAGAAAACTGTAATTCCTCGTCCAAAACCCTTGTAGGGCATCGTTAAACACATACAAGTGCTTTGTGCAATCCCTCAAAAGAACTCAGGGATTTCATTAATTTAAGAATTTGGGAATGGAGAAACAAGTTTAGTCAGTGAACAGCCTTGATTATTTGAGTGGCTTCTTGCGATTGGTCATGATTTTAGCTAGCAGATGCTTTTAGTGAAAAGAATGAGTTTTGGTGATAGAATTTCCAAATGACAAATTACATTTGCATAGTTTACTTAATTATGAATACCTTATAGCTTACTTTTTAAACTCCCCCTACCCCCCCACAAAGACACTAAGAGTGACAATCTAGAATATTATGTATGGCTGCTTATAAAATAATCTGTGCACTTTTGATTGAACAAAGGGACATGAAAAGAAGCCACAGGGCACAGTGGAAAAGGTAGACTTTGGGGTTATCTCCATCTCAGTTTGAATTACGAAACAACTGTTTTGAGTTGGGCAACTTTGAACTCAATGGCCTTACCCATTAGAATGGGTATCCTAATCTTTACCTTATTAAATCTGACAGTTTTATTAAATATGAAGTATACAAAATGGCTAGCATCACGCCTGGTACTTAATAAGTAGGTATGTATTCTTCAAGGTAGAAAGCAGCACCAGAATGTTGAATTTGAAAACTGCAAAGGTATATATAGCTAATGGTCAAAATATTTTTAATGCTTGGGATCCAAAATGATCCCAGAGGTACCAAAAGCCTGGGGGTAGGGAACTCACAGTTCTTTCTTAAGGCTGTGGTCCTGCTGTAGTTTGGTGGCCTCTTGTTCCATCCTGTAATATCTTCTGATAGTTTTAGGGCTAGTAGGCTCTGGAGCGGTGCTACAGCCATCACCACCATGTAACAGCAGCAGCAGTAGTGTGTGCTTTATTCATTCTCTGAGCAAAAAACCAACATTTCATTTGGAAATGTTGAACCATCTTCTTAACACTTCACTGCCTTGTGTCTGGCTAAGCAGAGGTGCCCACAATTTCAGATTATAAATTGGAAGTTTGAAAAGTGGCTCCATAATCAAATGTAAGGCTGATTCAAAATGTGCATTTTTTAATTTCAAAATATTCTTTGGCAAAGTTGGCTCTATGGTTTCACAGAATGAGCAGGAACCCAATAGGTGGGATTTCAGGACACAAAAGAGATCCCCATGCTTCCTAAAATATCTCCCCCTCCATCTTATTGGTACTATAAGATCATTGAATTGGCACAAATCCTTTCATTTTATACTTGGTGCCAAGGATTAATGGACAGTTGTTTTAAGTAATACATTGATTTAAGTTCAAAGTGAAGTATTGGAACCTTTTCTTTAGAGTCTCAGTGATATGGTAAGGAAGCAGAGAAAAGGCACTAAGTGTGTAGGGAAAGAGGAAGGTTTGAAAATGAAGATGAATGAGGGAGATAATGAGCAAAATAACAGAGGACAAGAAAAAATTTCATCTCCTTTACAGTTTTGCCTAAGATAGAAATGGTAGTATGGAACTATGTTTAACCAGAGTTGCTAACTGGGAAACTCATGAAAAACTTTATTGACAGATGATCAATGATATATAGTATGATATGTATAATATACATCCTATATACAATATAAATATACACACACATAAACACACACATAGGCATACCTTGGAGATATTGTGGATTTGGTTCCAGACTCCCACAATAAAGCAAGTATTACAATAAAGTGAGTCACATAAATTTTTTGGTTTCCCAGTGTATATAAAAGTTGTGTTTACATTATAGTGTTGTCTATTAAGTATGCAATAGCATTATATCTAAAAAATAATGTACATAACTTAATACAAAAACACTTCATTGCTAAAAAACGTTAACAATCACCTGAGCCTTCAGTGAGTTGTAATCTTTTTGCTGGTGGAGGTCTTGCCTTGATGTCAATGGCTGCTGACTGATAAGGGTGGTTGTTGCTGAAAGTTTGGGTGGTTCTGCAGATTTCTTAAAATAAAACAATGAAGTTTGCCACATCAATTGATGACTCCTTTCATGAAAGATTTCTTTGCAGTATGTGATGCTGTTTGATAGCATTTTATCTACAATTGAAGTTCTTGCAAAACTGGAGTCAATCCTCTTAACTAAGTTTATGTAATATTCTAAATCTTTGGTTGTTATTTCCACAGTGTTCAGAGCATCTTCACCAGGAATAGATTCCATGTCAAGAAACCACTATTTTTTTACTCATCCATAAGAACAACTCCTCATCCATTCAAGTTTGATCATGATACTGTAGCAATGTAGTCACATCTTCAGTCTCCACTTCTAATTCTAGTTCTCTTGCTATTTCCACCATGTCTATAGTGATTTCTTACACTGAAGACTTGAATCCCTCAAAGTCATCCATGAGCACTAGAATCAACTTCTTCCAAACTCCTACGACTGTTGATATTTTGGCCTCCTCCCATGAATCACGAATGTTCTTAATGGTATCTAGAATGATGAATCCTTTCTAGAAAGTTTTCAATTTATTCTTCTCAATCTGGGGAATCACTATGTATGCCAGCCATAGCCTTACAAAATGTATTTCTTAAATAACAAGACTTAAAATTCTACATTACTCCTTGATTTACAGGCTGCAAAATTAATGTTATGCTAGGCAGCATGAAAACAACATTAATTTCCTTGCACACCTCCATTAGAGCTCTTAGGTGACTAGGTGCACTGTGAATGAGCAGTAATACTTTGAAACAAATCTTTTCTGAGAAGTAGGATTCAACAATGGCTTTAAATATTCAGTAAACCATGCTGTACACAGATGCACTGACATTCCAACTGTGGTGTTCCATTTATGGAGCACAGGCGGCGTTGATTTAGCATGATGTTTAAGGGCCCTAGGAATTTTGGAATGGTGAATATTGGAAAGTTGAAGCATTGGCTTCAACTTAAAGTTACCAATTGCATTAGTCCCTAACAAGAGAGTCAACCTGTCTTTTGAAGCTTTGAAGCCAGGCATGGAGTTCTCTTCTTTAGCTATGAAAGTCCCAGATGACATCTTCTTCTAATATAAGGCTATTTATCTATACTGAAAATGTGTTGTTTAGTGTAGCCGCTTTCATTGATTTTCTAAGATATTCTCAATTGCTACAGCTTCTACATCAGCACTTGCTGCTTCACTTTGTACTGTTGTGTGATGGAGACAGCTTTTTTTCCCTTAAACCTCATGGGTCAACGTCTGCTACCTTCAAACTTTTCTTCTGCTGCTTCTTCACCTCTCTTAGCCTTCACAGAATTAAAGAGAGTTAGGGCCTTTCTCTGGATTAGGATTTTGCTTAGGGGAATGTGTGGCTGCTTTGATCTTCTATCCAAACCATTCAAACTTTCTTCATATCAGCAATAAGGCTGTTTTGCTTTCTTACCATTTGTGTGTTCACTGGAATAGCACTTGTAATTTCCTTCAAGAACATTTCCTTTGCATTTACAACTTGGTTGACTTGGTACAAGAGTCTTAGCTTTCAGCCTATCTGAGCTTTCAACATGCCTTCCTCACTAAGCTTAATCATTTCTAGCTTTTGATTAAAAGTGAGAGATGTGTGACTCTTTCTTTCTATTGAACACTTAGAGGCCCTGTGAAGGTTATCAATTGTCCTAATTTCAATATTGTTGTGTTTCAGCGAATAAGGAGGACCATAGAGAGGGAGAGATATGGGGGACTGGCCAGTCAGTGGAACAGTCAAAACACACACAACATTTACTAATGAAGTTCATCATTTCACGTGAGCATGGTTCAAGGCTTCCCAAAACAATTACAATTCTAACATCGAAGATCAGTAATGACAAATCACCATAACAGATATAATAATAATGAAAAAGTTTTAAATATTAGAATTATCAAAATGTGACACAAAGTGAGCACACACTGTCAGAAAAATGGTGCCGAAAGACTTTTACCAATATGAGGTCACCACAAACCTTCACTTCATAAAAATGCAATATCTGTGAAGCATAATAAAACAAAGTATGATAAAACAAGGATGTTTGTATACACACACATACCAAATAAAAGTCTAGAGGATACATACTAAGCTGATAACCACGGTTTTCCTGGAGAAGAGGACAGATTTGAGGATAGATCAACTTATCTGGAAATATTTTAATTTCTTTAAAGGAGATGTAGTCATATATTGCTATGTAATATACTTTAATAAATAAATAACATTATGGAAAAGCTATCTCAAATGTGTCAACTCTATTAGTGAAAAATCTGCCATTAGGTATTATAACATGCAACATTGTCTAAACAAAGTCCTTTCTTTAACTAATATCCACTTAGTAATTTTTATTCAGTATCAATAGCATGCATAAAATTATCAAAAAGTATATTTATGATTCTTACAGGAGAACATAAAGCTGGGGGAGTTACCATTGAGTCTAACTCTCTGGTTTGGAATCCATAAAGCCTAATAAATATCATTCCAGGATTTACGATGAGAATGAGACTATCCTTATTGCATTCCCAACCCGCCTTCTCCAATTCTTAACTTTCAGAACTGACTTATGAAGGTTTATAACAGCTAGATTATCAAACCTATAGACCAAAAAAAAAAAAGGGGCTAGTCATACTATATCAATTTTTATCAAATTATGTCCAAGTCAATTTCCAAATTCCATAACGCTCAGATGCAAAGTATAGAGGCATAAAGATGAAACACAGTTGTAGCTACCATAGAAGATTTCCTGGAATGTAAGCACAAGGAGCCAAGTCATTAGATGTAATAAGAAGATAAGAATGCTAAAGGCTGAATTTTTTTTAAATAATTTAAATGGTTTGTTATCATTTCCCTGATTCTATGGGGACTAACTACTTCATTCATATTTTTCAAACATTTTTAACTTTGGAGAAAATTAATGTGTGTCTTGCTAAAACACTATAGCTATTTTTTGATTATTTCTGATTTCTTCAGCCTTGCAGCATTTAAACCTTATTTCTATTACAAAACAAATCTCTGAGCATGAATGTATTTTTTCACAGTTGAACACCAGAATGTATAATGAAAATACATGAGAGCAACAGAATTACATGTTGAAAGGGATGAACTAGCATAGATTTAGATGATAAACCAAGCCTTGATAAATCTATATCATTTACAAAAAGAATTAATTAGCCTTGCTAGCAGGAGAACAGATTTATGAGTTGTACTTTTTCTTTTAATTCTTCTATTTCTATAGGGAAATCCATGGACAAAGACTTCATATGAAGCTTGACAAACACTTGATAAAATAATTATACAATATAAACTGGAAATAAGATGTAAAAGGTGATACTACAGAAAATGTCAACATTGAGAGATATGAAGACACTATTTTTCAATAATTTTATTAACAATTATATAAATTAAATAGAATAGACTACATTTAGTTTGAAAGATTGCATGCGGTTGGTTTGTCGAAGGACTGGAATGAAATATGAAAAAATCAATCAAATTTAGAAAAAAATATGTCAAGAACAATTGTCCAAAATGTGGTCAGTTAAAATCAATTTTAGTTTTTCAGGAGAATTATCAGCAGTTAAAAAAAAAAAGGTATTTAAAAAAAAGGCAGAGATATGATCAGGACAGAGATTCCCAAAGTAAAATGTATGTAATTTAAGGAATTATAAATTAATGGACTAAACTCCATGGACTTTTATATCCAGATGGTTTGGAACTTCAGTATTAGGTGCTTATTAACTGTGCGACCTTGGACAAGTTGCTTAATCTTCTAAACTTTGGTTTCTTCATTAGTAAGATGGGTGTAATAATGTCCAGTGTGCACACTATTGTAAAGACTAGCAATAATGCTGCCTGCACAGAGCACAGACTTAGTAAACGGAAAGTCATCATCAATCTTTCATACACGGATAGAGGAAGAGAAGTGAACAGAGGACATAAGCTCACTCAGCCCATTAGTACCAGAATGAAGTACTGTCTTCCATAATTGCTGATACCCAAGTCAATGAGATTTCCTCTGTACGTCCAATCTAACCTTCAGTGATTTTCTTACCCAAAGAAACAAGAACAGAACAATAATATAGTAACAAAAACATAAAACCCACTAAAGTATTTAAATTTAAACTACATGTATGGGTTTGGTTCAGATGTTATAAAAAGTTTACTAGTCAATTTAAAATTCCTGACAGTTTTAAGTAAAACATTAAAAGGAATTGTCACATTGCCTTAACTAGGTTTATTCTTTCTAATTCCTAAGACTTCACAAGAAAGCCCATTTTTCACATGACATGATAATTTATAGTTGAACAGTTTAAGACCTTTTGGAAAAGTAAGTTTATCCAAAAATAAAGTCCGGAGTGACATATACATAGTTTTATGTTCTTTATAACAGTATAGCACACTAAATAAAGAGAAAAAATTAATAATTTTATATTCCTGTGGAATCAGAAATAACAAGTTGTTCATGATTAACTATGATTTACCATCTATTGCTATGGGCAGAGACTTTTCATCATTGTTATTTTGTTGCAGAGCACGCATGAGATGCTTGCCAATTCATTTTTCTTGGTTTCAGATAACGTGCACAATTAAATGCATTCCCCTCAGTCCTGTATGATTTTATACCTCAAGATTTCCGACTGTTACTGTAGTTGCAGAGGTGCAGAATAATTTAGATGCATGAGAGGGAACGTTTTGAATAACCTTCACTCCACTGATCCCTTGTACTCATGTCCAAAGCAACGTAACACCAGAATACTTATCAGGCTTCTTCCCAGCTCTCAGTCCCTTTCCTGACTAAGATGTCTCTAAAATACACTCCTGACATATAGATGAAAATGTCATGGTTGTCCCCATTTTTTCCATGGATTCAGCACAAGAATATGCAAAATTAGCCTCCACTTCCCTGTGATCTATTTGCAACTTTCAGTTTCCTTTTTCTTTCAATACTACTAAATAGTAGTAGTAACTCATATTTTACCTGGCAGTGATAAATTCTCTAAATATCAAAAAACATACAGAAATGAATGATGCAGACAAAAGTATCACATAAACAGATCTTGTCTTGGGAGGGATTACTACACATTCTTAAATAAAATGGCATAAAATTACCAAAACACATTTTGTCATTTGCTTAGATGTCTATTATTCATTAAAAGTTATTGATATTAATATATTTTTCAAATAAAAAGTTGAACATTGAAAGAACAAATTCCCCATCATGAAAAATCATGATGGAATGAAATACCTAAAATATAAAATATTATCAGGTATTTTAATCCCACAGTGGTCTGAGAAGATATGGGGTATGATTTCTATTTTTCTGAATTTGTTGAGGCCTGTTTTGTGGCCTACAATATGCTCAATCTTGGAGCATGTCCCAGGTGCTGATGAGAAGAATGTATATTCAGTAGTTTTTAGGTGGAATGTTCTGTAAGTATCTGTTAGGTCCATTTGCTTTAGAGCCTGGTTTAGGTCCAGTATTTCTTTATTTTCTGCTTTGATGATTTGTCTAGCTCTGACAGTGGGGTGTTAAAATCCCCAGCAATTATGATATTGCTATTCATTTCTTTGCATACCTCTAGTAAAATTTGCTTTATGTATCTGGTAGCTCCTGTGTTAGGTGCATATATATTTAGAATTGTTATGCCTTCTTGCTGATTTGTTCCCTTTACCATTATATAATGACCCTCCTTAGTCTGTCTTTACCTTTGTGGATTTAAAGTCAATTTTATCTCATATGAGAATGGCTATGCCTGCTCTCTTTCGGTTTCCATTTGAGCGGAATATTTTTTTTTCCATCCTTTCACGTTGAGTCTGTGCGTGTCCTTGTGGTTTAGATGTGTTTCCTGGAGACAGCAGATACTTGGAGTGTGTTTTTTCATCCATTCAGCCAGCCTGTGTCTTTTGACATAAGTGCATTTAAACCATTTAATGTCAACAGATAGAATCGATATGTGGGATGTTGTTCTGTTCACCATGTAGGGTAGTGTCTTGTTGCTTTGTTTCCCCTCTCATGCTGTTGTTTTATAAGAGTTGTGAGCTTTAGCTTTTTTGGGTGATTTTACACAGGTGGGGGTATCTATTGTGCTGATTTGTGTATAATGCAGTTCTGAGTGTTTCCTTCAGGGCAAGTCTGGTCATGACAAATTCCCTCAGTGTTGCTTATCTGGAAAAGACTTAATCTTTTCATCATACGTTAAATGTAGTTTTGCGGGATACAAGATTCTAGGTTGGCAGTTGTTCTGTTTAAGAAGATTTAGGAAGGGGCCCCACTGCCTTCTGGCTTGTAAGGTTTCTGCTGAGAAGTCCACTGTCAGCCTAATGGGTTTTCCTTTGTAGGTCAGTTGTTGCTTGCATTTTGCCGCTTGTACAATTTTCTCCTTCATTTTGACATTGCCCAGGTTCATTACTATGTGTCTTGGAGATGTCCTGTTTGCTATGAATCCTCCCAGAGTTCAATGACCATCTTGTATTTGGATGTCTGGATCTTTGGAGATACCAGGGAAGTTTTCCTCAATAATTTCCTAGAATAGATTTTCCAGTGCTTTTAGCTCTTTCTTCTCCCTCAGAGATACCTCTAATTTGTATGTTAGTTCACTTCGCACAGTCCCCATCTCTCTCCAAGTGATTGCTCTGCCCTTTTTGTTCTCTTCTCTGCCTCTTAAATGACTGGGTTAGTTCAAGAATCTTGTCTTCAAGCTCTGAGATTCTTTCTTCTCCTTGGTTTAGTCTCTTGCTGATGCTTTCTGCTATGTTTTGATGTTCCCCAAACAACTCTTTCATTTCTTTAAGTTCTATTATGTCCTTTCTTATGCTGACTAGTTCTTTAGTGACTTTTTCATTAATTTCCTGAAATATTTTTTTGGCTTCTTTTTGTTGGTTTTCAACTTTCTCTTCAATTCCATTCATCTTATTTGCCATCCATATTCTGAATTCCATTTCCGTCATTTCCGCAATGTCCTTGTGGATGGAGTCCACTACTGTAGCTCCACTGTGATCCTTTGGGGGTGTCAAGCTATCTTGTTTTTTCATGTTGCCAGGATTCTTTTGCTTGTTTCTTCTCATCTGGCTCCCTTCTCTCAGCTCTGGGTTAAGAGGATTGCAGGGCACCTCTTCTCCTTTGCTGGGAGCTCTCCTGTTTACTTAGGGGGAGGGAGGGACCCTAGATGGAGCTTTAGTGACCTACTCTGGAATGCAGACCTATCAGGGGAGGGGTGGGTGCGCTGAGAGCCTGCAGAACAGCGGTTCTGTTTTCACTGGTTCCCCTGTGGCTGCCTCAGTTCAAGCCAGTGCTGGATGACCTTTGTGTGGGGTGGAGGGTGTTCCCCAGCTCACTGTTGGGAGTTCGAGTTGGGGACTGGATGCAACTCTCTCCACAGTGGCTATTGTTGTGGGGGATTGCTGTGGCCGGGGTCACCAGTAAAAGTGACAGTGGCAGCTGGGTGAGTCTCTTTAGGCAGTGGTCGTGGATGACCAGGCTGTGAGCATTTGAACGAACCAAGTCCAGGAGTAATGTCTGCTCAGGGCTGGGGTGTCCCGGGTGAAGTGCTAGCCCTTGAGGAGGTTCTGCTGGGTCAGCAGCACTGGTGGAGACTCAATTAGGTATTTTAAAATTTAACATTAATGAGATAAAACACTTTGATTATCCTTTCAAAGTACCATTCTTTGTTACAATGAAATCAACTCAAATATCATTTAGTTTGACACTAATCATTTTTTAAACATAAATACATTTTACATTTAGAGAAATTCAAGAAATTTCACAAGTCATTGTTCAGTTTCATCTGATTGCTAAGTAGCAACAGATTGAAGTAATTTTTATTATTTGAACACTGTTTAATCTCAAAAGGTTTTGTTTTTTCTTTTTAAGTTTGATATGCTGAAAACTGATCTATCTACAAGGTAACTACTTTAAAATGCTACTGCTCACACTTAGGCAAAGAGCCCTTCAATTGATTGACAGACAACATCAGCATCACCTCAGTTTTCTTAAACAGGGAAAAAAATGTGAGAACAGGAAAGTTGAGTCTTCGTGTGCTTCATGAGGCCCCAGGCTCAAAACTAGCATGAGTTAAATACAACTCACATGGCAGTTCATGTGTTAAAGTTGTTTGCCAAAAGACAAAGTGAAAAAAAGAGGGGGAAATATTAATTAGTTAACATCCTATATTTTTGTTTTCAATTCTACCTATTTGTTTCACTGAGGTTCTGATGTTTCAGTTAGTCCTTATGCTTATCAGTAAATTATAACATGTTTTCGATTAAATAATTATCCTGATATTTCAGAGTTTTGTTTCTTATAACATGAACATGATTCAGTAAAGATTTTCAAATAATAAATTCCCAAGTTTTAACTAGATAATAAATGTTAAACTTTCCATAAAGAATTCAAAAAGGTCACACTAACTGATGGATGTTTTAATTAGTCTTCTTTCTTATCTGTGATGGATCCTTTGCTCTAAAATAGATTATTTTATGCATTAGTATCAGAGTACCAGCTCAGAGAGACACAAAAGACATGAGAAATAATTAAGCACATACAGAAATGTGACAGTGGAGAATTACTGAAAAGTTAAAACAATGTTATAATACCAAAATTTAGAGAAAAAGTTTTACAGTGTAATAGATTTTTTAAAAGCAATTATGTTTAATCTCATCAAAAGTTGACCTATTATTAAATCAGTTTTTGGAAAGTAATAAGCTTTTTAAACCTTTCTAAATTAATGACTCCAAATATATATCTTCAGCTCAAACCTCTTTCCAAATCTCTAGATTCATATTTTCATTTGCCTATACGACATTTCCACCTGAATGACCTATATAGAGGCACCTCAAACTTAAGATGTCAAAAACAAAATTTTCCAACCTGCTTTTTTATTCAAATTTTTCATCCTCGTTAAGGGTAATGAATTATTTAACTACATTATAGTCAAACTACATCTGAGACATACATCTATAGGCTAAAAATAAAGAAGTGGGTTTTATGGAATATTCATTTTACTTTTGGTATTTTCATAACTCCCAATATTTTGGTGACCAACTGCCTCACTAAATAAAGAAATGAGTGACTGACTAAATAAATGATTAAACTGAAAAGTCACATGCATGTTGATCCATATTTAAGTATCAGGAAACTTCATTTTTAATACATGGTTCATAGTCAAAATCTTAGGAAGAGGAAGAAGAGGAGGAAGAGGGAAAAAGTAAGAGAGGATAGATGGGAGGAAGTATAAAAAACCATCTGTTTGTATTTGGTTGAACAGGGATAAAAACAGGTGAGGCAGACAGTGTGGGAGGGGGCAAAACTGGACCCAAGTATAACTGAAATCACCATCCCCTTACCTTTAGATACCTTCCTCTGTATTTACTGTGCTCTCCTGCCTTCATCCTTCCCATTCAGACAAACCAATACGTTCATGCCACCTTTTCTGTCGCCTTATCCAGGCACATATTTCAAAGTAATTCCCTTATCCTTCCTAATCCCCAATTTTCGATTTCATCCATGCCTTAACCTTACCTATCTGCTATACAGAAAAAGGATATAATAAATTTCAATTAGGATGTTCGTGATTGGTAATAATGCTTGTTACTCTAGATAAGACTTGGAAGACAATAGCCATCACTTAAAACCTAAAGGCAAAGATCTGTACCTCTGAAAGTTAGAGAGTGAGATGTTAGCAAAGTGCCTTTATGTCCCCAAATGTCACTGTCTATGACTGTTTCTTCTGAGACTTCCCACATGGAAGCTAAGCAAGGTAGTCCCATTCAATCAGAAATTGTGATATAGAGGTTTGTTTTAGGAGAATACAGGGTACAAAGATGTCAGGAATACAAATGGGGAAAGGACAGTCTCTTCAGTATGTGGTATTGTGACAACTGGATATCCACATGCAGAAAAATGAAATTAAATGTTTATTTCATAGCATACACAAAAACCAACTCAAAATGAATTAAAGACTTAAGTTTAAGGTCTGAAACTGTAAAACTTCCAAAGAAAACATAGGGAAAATGCTCCATGACATTGGTCTGGGCAATGACTTTTTGTATATGACACTAAAAGCACAGGAAACAAAGGCAAAAATGGGAAAATGGGATTATATCAAACTAAAAACCTCTGCAAGGCCAAGGAAGCAATCAACAGAATGAAATGACAACCTAGGAAATGGGAGAAAATATTTGCAAACCATACATCCGATAAAGGGTTAATATCCAACATATATAAGGAACTCAAGTCAATAATAAGAAAACAAATAACCTAATAAAATGGGCAAAGGATCTGAATTTCTCAAAAGACATACAAATGGCCAACTAGTATATGAAGGTGCTCAACATTACTAATCATCAGAGAAGGGAATAAAACCCACAAAAATAAAAGCGCAATGAGACATTACCTCACATCTGTTGGAATGGCTATTAGCAAAAAGACAAAAGATAACAAGTGTTGGCAAGGATGCACACTGTTTGTGGGAATGTAAATTAGTACAGCCATTATGGAAAAGAGTATGGAGCTTCTTCACACAATTAAAAATACAAGAATCACGTGATCGAGTAATCCCACTACTGGGCACATATCCAAAGGAAATGAAATCAGTATGTCAAACAGACATCTGCACTCCCATGTTCACTGCAGCATTATTCTCAGTAGCCAAGATATGGAATCAACCTAAGTGGCCATCAAAAGATGAATGAATATAAACGATGTGGAATATACATATAAGGGAATACTTTTAGCCTTAGAAAAGAAGAAAACCCTATCACAAGTGACAATATGGACAAACCTGGAGTACATTATGGTTAGTGAAATAAGCCAGACAGAGAAAGACAAATACTGCATTATCTCACTTATATTAGGAATCTAAAAAAGTCAAACTCATATAAACAGAGAGCGGAATGGTGGTTGCAGGGGCTGGGGGTAGGGAAATGGGGAGATGTTGATCAAAGGTTACAAACTTTCAGTTATAAGATAAACAAGTTCTGGGGATCAAATGTACACCATGGGTGGTGATGGATGTGGTAATTAATTTGATTATGACAATTATTACACAATGTATAAGTATATTAAATCATTATGTTGTAAACCTTGAATGTGAATGTTTGTCAGCTAAATATTTCAAAATTTAAAATGAAGAATAAATCCATCTAACCACAACTCCCACACATCTGCTCCTCAGTAAGATCCCGAAGCCTTTGTTGAGGGTAAGATAATGGAGATTTGCTTCCCTTTGTTTCTTTCTTTGAAGCAGAATTTTCTATAATAAGGAAACCCAGCTCTTAAGACTTGACAGGTGTCATTACATGCTGGGTGGGTCCAGAACAGCAGCTCTCTCCCACCGCCATGAATGTCTCCATTTACTGTTGTTTATTCTGTTTCTTTCTTGGCTATACTTTTTAAGATCATGAAAGAGATATAAATGTGTAAATTCCAGGAATAAAAAAGCCAATATGAAGAAAAGAGAGATGAATCTAGAACCACTGCAGTGGGTAAGATAGGGATCTAGAAGTATATCCAGTATTACTAGTTTGCCCATTCAACAGAATTTTTCCCAATTGAGCATACCTTTCTCATGCTAATAAAATGTTAATAATAAATGCGGTGGTGAATGAGCAACAACGAGCGCAATGATAACAACGGTAACAGCTGAATTTTTGTACTAGTTGTCATTCTAAACACTTCACATTCATTAACTCTCACAAAACATTTAACCCTCACAACAAATAGTAGGTACTATTATTATCCCTGTTTTATAAATGAGGAAGCTGAGGTTTAGACAGGTTAAAAAACTTGCCCAAGGAAATTGATGGAACTGACATTACATACTGATATTACTGAACTTTGCCTCTAGCACTTTCAACACTCAGTTTTGTAAAGCTGTCACTTAAAATAGCATCTGGATAGTGGCTCCTGGAGCAGCTTTTACTAACCTTTTACTGAAATATAAAAACACAGGAGAAATAGAAAGCCATGCCCTGCTGTGAACAGGGAATTCAAACAGAAATACAAATAGAAGTAAAAACGTGAAGAAGTGTTCACCCTCACAAGTCCTTGGGAAATGTAAATTAAAATTATACTACTTCATTTTAAACTCATTTAATTGAAAAAGTTAAAAAGACTGATATTATCAATCACCGGTTAGAATGGTAGGAAATGGGCAATTTCGCAAGTAATAGAAATACAAATTGATGAAGGCTTTTGGTAGGCAATTTTGAAGTATTTATCAAAATTTTAAGGGTACATTTGATTATACCAGCACCTTTACTTTTAGGGGGTTTATCCTAAAGCACTATTTGTATGTTTGCACACAAACATATGCATAAGAATGTTTACCAAAGTACCAATGAACAGTACCTTATGAAAAAGTTGAAACAGCTGAAGTATCCATCAATAGCAGAGAGTATAAGCTATGTTTCATCCAAATGATGTGATGTTATGCAGCTATTTGAAAAATGAAAAAGATGCATGTACAGGCAGGGAAAGAGTTCCAAGGATTTTTTTTTTTTGAGAAATTCTTGAAAATCTTTCCTAGCCTATTATATAGCTGCAGGCATGATATGAATGTACATGCATATATTTAACCCTTGATGGTAGATTCTGGAAAGATAAGTAGGTATGGAAGGAAACAGGGAGCTTTCACTTAATGCTTTATATTTCTCTTTATGTGTTAATTTTGTACAACAATGTATTCGTTTATTACTTGACTTATAATCAACTAAAAGATCTTAATGCCAACAAAGGAGAGAAAGATGGAAGGAAGAAAGGAATGAATGGAAGAAGACGGATAGATACTCTCAGTTAAGGTCAAAAACTACAAAATATTATGCAATCAAAGTAGAGTCTATTTAAAAGAGACTTAACTACCAGCTTCATGAAGAGAGGTACTCAAAAATTGTCTCTAGAGTCTGGCATGTTATAAGAATTTAACAAATATTTATGGAAGAAAGAAGCAAGACAAGTGGAATTTAGAAAGAAAGGGAAGATGAAGGAAGTCCAGAAAAAAAGGGTTAACAAAGATTTATTATGTAAAAGAAAAAAAAACACAATGTCAACATTTGTCAAACTAAAATTTAAAGTAAAAAAAGCATGAAAAAGGGAAAAGAGGGCATTTAATATCAATCAAAGTTATTTTCTCTGAAGCTACAAGAGTTGAAACCCTGCTGATGGTGAGCAGACCCCTGTTCACCCCTCAGCTCTGCCAGCCCAGGGTCCCCCTTCTCTCACGAGGCTTCAGCCCACCTGGTCATGTTTCAGTTCTACCAATGCAGATGCTCCCACCTTAGGGCTGCGGAGCTCATCCTGTTCCTCACCCTACCCTATTTCCACCCACCTTAGGGCTGTAGAGCTCATCCTGTTCCTCACCCTACCCTATTTCCACCTCCGTCCTCACCGTCGCCTGGCTGACTTTAGCTTGTTTCTCAGGTCTTAGTTTATTGACTGTTCACACAATGAAGTTTTTTTGTTTTTTTGTTTTGAATGCCTCCCATGTACCAGGCAAGGTGGAGAAGACATGGGAGTTTCAGGGGAGAATTTTTTCTTTTCTTTTCTTTTTTCTGATTATTTTTATTTTTTATTTTTATACTTAGTCTCAGTTTATTTAGTTCTATTTCATTTAGTAAGTCACATTTTACTGATGTTTTATGAACACATCCAATACATCAGAAAATCACATTCTATAATTGAATGTATTGGGATAACTGAAAATTTTTTAAATTGACAAAAATTACATGTGTATCGTGTACAACATGATATTGTAATACATGTATAAATCGAGGAATGGCTGAACCAAGCTAATTAGCACATCCATTACCTCCACATACTTATGTTTTTGTGGTGAGAACATTTAAAATCTCTCAGCAATTTTCAAGCATACAGTACATTAACTATAGTCACCATGTTGTACCACAGATCTCCTGAACTTGTCCCTTTGTCTCACTGACATTTTATACCCTTTGAGTAACGTCTCCCCAATACCTCCCTCCCAACTCTTAGAAACCACTGTTCTATGCTCTGTGAGGAAGACTTTTCTGAATTACCCATGCTGGGCGACGTTTCCCATGTTTTATGTTCATTGCACATAGTGCTTCCAGAAGTATCACAGCTGAAATTAATGGTGAAAGCAACATTCATATGGATTACTTCACTAATAGAAAGAACATCTACCATAAACAAACCGCTAAGTCTTATTACTGGAAGGCAGGCATTTTTCTTAATGGCAGGAATAAGACAAGGACACCTGTATTAACATTGGGATTTTACATTATTCTGGAATTACTATAAAATAATACATGAAAAAAAGAAATAAGAGATATCAAGACTGAAAATGAGATACCATTATCATGATCTGGTAGGAAACTGTTAAAGGAAATAATCAGAATCATATACCAGATTCAGTCATAAGAATGTTTCATGTACAGTATTATTCATATTGGGTAAAAATCAGAAACAATCTGCATCCTAAAATGTAGACAAATGGTAAATAAATTATTACATACTGTATGGTATAATAATATGATGTCACAAAATTCAAGGTTTGGGGATGCATTTAATGACAAAACCGTGTATGATTATAATTTACATACTATATAAAATATTTTTATATTAAATATTTTAAATACAAAGTTTTGGAATTATAGGTAGTTTTTATATTATATTACTTAAAATTTTCAGTATTTTCCAAACTCTATAAAATATACTTGTATTGCCTTACAACTAGTTTAAAACTCTAATCTCATAAAAGGCTTTGATTAAAGCCACAGAGAGACACCATCTGGAATTGTTAAAATTAAAGAGATTATCAACACCAAATGTAGGAGAGAATTTAGAGTAAATGTAATTTGCATACACTGGTAATGTGAATACAAAATAGAAATTTTAAAAGGCACAACCAGTTAGGAAATGGTTTGGTAACTTTTGCAAGGGGAAACATACATCTGCCTTGTGACCAAGAAATTCTATTCCTAGGTATTTACCTAAAAGAAAGAAAAATATGTGCACACAAAAAGACTCATGTTTATAGCAACTTATCCAAAAAGAGAAACAACCCAAATAGCTATTAAACAGGAAAATAGATATGCAAATTATCTAATATTCATACAATGAAATACTATTTAGCGATAGGAGGGGAAAAGTGACACACAAGACTAAATGTACCTCCAAACTAAATACTGAAGAAGTCAGACACAAAGAGAACATAATCTCATGATTCCACATGTATGAAGTCCACAACAGGCAAAGCTAACCTGTTCAGAAATCTGAATAATGGTCATCTCTGGTTACCGGTAGAGAGAGGTACAGGGATTGACTGGGAAGGGAAATGTGCGAACTTTATGGGGCTAACAAAAACTTCTACATCTTCACAGATGTGTGGGTTACACGTGTGCATTTATTATACTGACTGCACCATACACTTAAGATCAATGCACATTCTATGTAAATTACGACTCCATAAAAAATAAATAAGAAGAAAGGATTTGAAAACCCACACTAGAGTGGTTAATGATAAAAATCAATAGACATTTTATTACCCCTCAAATATGCAGTTGGTAACACCAATTTGCAAAACTTACCATGTAAGGGGGATAAAGTAGCAAATAAACCTACATTACATAATTTTCTGACCTTTCTACCATTTGTACCTTCAATTTGCATATTCTATTAGCTTACATTTAAGCCAAAGATATTTGCATTCTTCGCATTTATTTACATCTGTCTAATTACTTTGCAAAGATAGAAGAAAGCACTATCAGAAAAGGAGCAACATACTCTGGTTTGTCTTCAGACCATATAAATCTTTCACCCTACAAGTAAAGGAACAAGAAAGTGACAGAAAGAAGCTTAGAGTTCTCTACTCACATTCCATGAAAGACTAGAAGTGCCACACATAGGATGGTGACTAAATGTATGAGCTCTGCAGTCTTTATGACCTCAGTTTATATATTGGCTCTGCCACTTACTGGCTCTGTGTCTTTGGGCAAATTTTATTACATTAATATTCATTTAGTTTATTTTAAAAGCTATCAAAATTCAATTTAAATACAATTCTTCAAGAACATGCTATATGAAGTAAAATGTACCATAGTTGTAAAATACATATGTGCTCATTTCTCACTGCATGTAAATGCTAATTTGAAAATAGTGTCTATAAATCTATTGTTAAATTATAATTCTGTCCTTCTTAGGTAAAAACAATTTTGCCATTCAATAAATTCTTAAATTCAATTCTGATGTGACTGAGTTTTTGCCAATATATTTCAATTGTGTTTAAATGTGAAATAGCATTTTTATGACCTTTAAGCTTGTAAACCACCCCTTTTCCTGGCCTCATTCAAAAGGGCACCATAAAAACAAATAAAGCAACAAAAACTCCATTTGCTATTATTAAAACTGACAGAAGATTTTGTTGGATTAATCTTCTATATATTATCTGCTGATTTAAAATATAACTACAAATACAAAAAGGTTTCTGATTTGTCTTATGGCCAATGTAGAAAAACTGTCGTTTCCATTTGCTGTTGAACATTCAGATCAATTCATATAAGAATCTGTTCATGTTATCTACTTGTTCACAACTGATTTGCAGACACATTTTTACCATAACCCAATACAATAAGCACATAGGCTAGAACGTGATTTGAGCATGAAATAATTAAATAGAATGTTTCTGGTTTAGTTAATTAAAATGACCATAATCACACGTCTAGTCATTAACACAAATGGACCATATGCCAGATAAAATACAAGAAGTTCTGAAATAGACAAGAATGGCAAGCCATGGACAAAGTATGCTCTCAAGAGAATAAAGTAAAACATAATCATTAAAACAGAATAGATTCATTAATGTTAAATCAGTTCAAAATCTATCTAAACTATATGCGAATTCTCTTATTTTTCAATTACTGCTTTTGGAAGGCAAGAACTCCCTCACCATATGCCTGTGGTCTGAAAGCACATATCACGAAGGCTGTTCTCAAAGACTTGCAAAATTTACAAAGATTTTGTGACTTCCTGACTCACAGTGAGCTGTAAATAGAACTCAGTACTTATTTTAAGGCATTTCAGCACCAATTCTCTGATATCAGCAGCATAAATAAATCAGTGCAAATGGACACGAAAGTAATTTCATTACTTTTTCTTTCTGAATCATAAAATACAAATCCTTTAGGTGATTCAAGTTTTGGATAAAGATTTAGAACACGGGTCTCCTTAGGAAAACCTTCCCTTGGTGATACATAACAGGAATTCGCCTCTCTTCATACTTCTTCCCCGGGCACTGTCTCTTTCATTCCCATGGTATCAGTTAGCACCCCATCGTGGTTACTCAAATCTGTTAATATCTCTAGTTCTGATCTCTATCTGAGTACCAGTTCTGACTTCTCCAACTAGAGGTTCATAAATGACTCAACCTCAGCATGTCTTAAACTAAACTCATCTTTGCCCAGTCAAACCTGTTCCTTCTAAATCCTCTCTCTGTGTTAGTGGCTTCACTACTCATGCAGAAAATCAAATTAGAAACCTGAGTCATTCTAGTCTCGTCTCTATCTCTTTTGTCACCCCTGCAAATATCATGTCATTTCTACTTCCTTTGCTCTTTGGAAATCATTTCCTTTCTTCCACCCTTAGTGTTACTGCCTTGAATCATGTTTTTCATCATTTCTCCTGGAAACGATGATAACAAATCCCTAACTGGTCTCTGTATTTCCAGTCTCACACTTTCTAGGCACCTTCCACATTTAGTCACAGAGATTTCTATAAAATACAAATGCAACCATGTCATTTCCCTTCTTAAATCCTCGTGATGGTTTGCTAAACATGAATCCAAATTCCATAGCTCAGCATTTAAAGCACTTTGTGTTCTAGCCACTATCAATCTTTCCACCTCATCTCAAACACTCCATAGACCACATGCTGTGCTCATTCCAGCCAGGGACATTCTTTGACTATATTGTGCTCTTTTTAATCCCAAGACTTTTGCAGATGTTGTCCTCTTATGTAGAAAACTTCTACACATCTTTAAAGCAGTTCAAATATCACCTTTTCTGGGAATACATTCTGATGTTTTCATTTAGAATTAAGAGTTATTTCCTCTATATACCTATTGCTATCTACTTTCTTATTTATTATTAATGTGTTTATGTCTACCTTTTTCACTAGTCATTTGTAGCCGCTAAAACATACCTCACCAAAGGTATAAAGTACATTTCTGTTACACCTAAGAAAGGCTTTGTACTCCATCTTCATTTCAAGCTTAAATATTAGCTATGGTGTAGATAATAATTTTTTTCCCCAAATAATTATACTAAGTTGCCATATAACTACATGAAGAATGCGAATGATTTTTAGGGTAACTATGTAGATACAGAGAAGTTGAGTCCCCTCCTTAAGAAGCTTAATGATCCGGAGCTTTCCAGTAGTAAACCAGAAGCAAATTTCACATGACTAATGTTCTCTAGGGAACTCTACCCCAAGCTTCTGCTATCTGAAATTCAATATTATAGAAGCATTCTCAAATTTCCTTCTTGACAGGAAAGAAATAATGAACTTTGGAGATTACTATTAAGTATTAATATTATTCTCCACTGTTGTTTTTTTTCCCCATGCCTTTATTCAATATACACAGGTACACACACACACACACACACACACACACGTGTGTGTACAGAGTTCTTGTCTCATGGAGTATTCAGGTTTTGGGGGGAAAAACATGCATCACAAAATGAGGTAGAGGTAGTTGCTCTAAATCTGTGGTTCTCAATCACCAAAAGTAATTTTGTCCCCCCCCCAGGGGATATCTGGCAATGTTTGGAGGCATTTTTAATTATCACAATTTGCATCTGGTGGGTACAGGCCACGGATGCTACTTGTAATGCACAGAATCACTCTCCACAACAATGAATCGTCTAGTCCAGAATGTTAATAGTGCAGAGACTGAGAAATTCTGCTCTACAGGGAAACTATTCAGAACTGCAATAGGATATAAAAAAGAAGTCTGACCATGGCCAAGGGCTTAGGAGATCCTTTAGTGAGAGTGAAGGGATGAGCTGAGATCTGAAGGAGAAAAAGGAACTGACTAGATGAGGTGGTGACAGTGAAGCAGCTCAGGAAATTTCGCCCCAAAATATGACTCCAGAGTATAAAGAGTACTTTGAATTAAAAGCCCTTAGAGATCAACAGTCCTTGGAAGGGGAGTTTCCTCTTTCTTCATAAAAAACAAGACCCATCAAAAAGAACAATCGACTTTCCTTCCCCTCCCTGTTATCTCAATATATTATAGGAAAGAAGATCAAGAAGCAACCAGACCTGGCCCAAATCATTTTAAATATAATACCTGTCTCTCAGGTTAATGTAATTTCCAAAGAGAATCATTTATAAGTTAATCTGTTTCCTCCCCCATCTATTCATTCTCCCAAGTATCTATTCATCCTCTTTAGTAACTACTTATTATCCCTAAACGACGACACTGACTTCTCTTCCCCTTTGATTTGTACTCCAGCCATGCCCTTTTTCACTTGGTGAGACATGCACACTAGGGACTGAATTCCTCATCTTCTCCTCCCCTCTAAAATGAGGGTATATTCTGGACCCCATTGGGATATTGGGTAATCACTCTGTGATATGCCCACGTGCACAGTAAATAAATCCTTATTGTGAGTTGACCTTTCAGCAAACCCTCTGGGGTGAAGAGGAAGTTTCTTCTCACCCCCACAATAGAGAGAGGGTGACAGTGATGCAAACACAGGTGCCGGGAAGGTATTCAGTCCCTGGGGTGCATGTCCCATCAAGTGAAAGAGGGCATGGCTGGAGTACAAAACAAAAGGACGGAGAAGTCAGCATCAAAGTCATAGAAAGAGCCAATGACAATCATGCTGGTACTTCTAAGTATGGTTTAGGATTTTGGGCTCTATTCTAGAATAGTGAAAATTCTTCAAAGGGTTCTGGAGGGAAGGGACTAGTACAAAATGATTAATGCTGAATTTAGAAAAGATCTCTCTGGCTGTGGGGTGAAGAAGATATTGAAGGAGGACATGGATGAATGCAGGGAGATATATAACAACCAAGGGAAGAAATGATGGTTATCTTAGACTAGGAGGATGGCAGCAGGGATAGAGAAAAGTGAGTTAATTTGAGAGTGTCAAATTGACAGGACTTTGTGGTAGACTGGCTATGGAGAAAGAAAGAGAAGTGTCAGAGATGACAAAGGTGTGGTTCTAACTGACTCTCTGATGCACAGTGGTGGGACTGCCTGAGACAGGAAAGAGTGAAAGTGAATTAGGTCTGGTAGGGGAAGATGCAGAAGTTGGTTTAAACACACTGATGTATTGATATACAGGCAGAGATGTCAATTAGGCAGTGAAACTATGGGTCTGGAGAGCAGAGGAAATGTCTGAGATTGCCCAGGCAGAGATAATAGGAGAAGAGAGGGCATTGGATTCAATTGAACTCCAGCTGCCTCTATTATTTATATGCAATTCTCATCTGCTGTCTGTTTTTGTAACATCTGTCCTATGGAGTCATGTCTTTTAGCTTATTTCCCATATTTATCTTACTGGTAGGTCACTAGTGTTTGCCTTCTGCATTGTTGGTTCATTTGTTGCTGTGCCTAACTACTCATTTACTTTCAGGCAAACATCCTCAGTTTGCTTATTTGTGTCAAAGAGAAAAAAAAAACAACTAAAACTCCTTTCTGGTTCGTGCAGCTTTTATTCTTTCTCAGACACTTCATGCTGCCAATACCCAGAGTAGTTTAATCAAGGGCTTTCCTCCATATTTGATTTTAGAATCGGTTTTCACATACGCGGCCTCTCTACGTTCATAGACATTTTAAAATAAAATTTCCTTCTAGCTATTTCATGGTCTGGGATAAACAGCTCAGGAATTTAATTTCACTGAGTGAATCCTGAATAGCTCCAGTGGCCTCTTCACTCTTCATTCAAGCTCCATTGTCTCTGAAATTCACTGCCCTCAAGGAGCACATCTTCCCTTGGTTTTATGTCTCCCTGACCAGGGAAAGCCAAAAAGCTAGATTAACTATGATATCTAAAAGTTCTAGTGTCTATGTGATTATGACAAACACAAGATTAATAAAGAAAAGTCTCATTTCTGCTACCCCAGAGGAGAACTGCTTTTAGATATTACCTCCAGCCATAGAAAAAGACATAAAAGATAATTTTCAAACCTGGAGGTATGTCACAAACACTTATGATGATTTTTAAAAATTATACATGCATGCAGACCCCAATCCAACAAACTCTTATTTTTAAGATCTGAGAAGGGGTCTGCTCACCCTAATTCTAAAAGGTTGCACAGAGGATTCTGAAATTGATTTAAGAGACACCCACCCAGCCCGAGCATATGAGACTGCATTGAAAATAGTAGTCACCTGCCAGCAGTTGAGTGTCTAATAATAGTGTCTAAATAGGCCAGCCAGAGCCTAGCAGTCAGAGGGTGAGTATCACAGGATAAATCCTAAAGCAGAAAAGGCGAACTTCAAATCACATGAGCCAGCAGTAGGAAAACTGGTTACCTTGGCATGGCCAGCACATATTATTCTAATCACTAATTGAACCAGGTATACAGAGACACCTTTAAATAGAACGAGGCAGCCAGGGCAGAGCAGCAGAACTGTGGCTTTGGCGGAGCATTTGTATATGCTGAGTTAAGGGGGTAGAGCTGAACAGGAAAAGTAAATTCTGTGGTTAAAAAGAGTTCTGAAGCTCAAAGACAGAGGTAAGTAAACAGTAAATATGGATAATAATCGCCATAATAATTATGCATTAAATTTCTACTGCCATAGGCAAGTAAGGGTTATGATCTCTTTTATTTGTTTTAAGCTTCCCTGCTATTATTATTCACCTTGCTTCCCCATCCTTCTTATTTTTCATAAGGAAAATAAGGCCAAATATTTTAGAAATGAGACTGAGTCTTACCTCTAAGCTATTTTAAATTTGAGTCCTAGAACTAAAATTTGACTACATTACTGAAATGTCAAAAATGATCCTATCTGAATGTTATATTCTGAAATGGAAAATGAAATATACCCTTTAAGAGCCCTCAGCAGTATATAATTATACTTAGATTTAGGAAAATTTTATGGAGAAATGATCAACTGGGACATCATGTGAATGGGTAAACAAAATTTAAAGACATTTGATTTCTCAAAAATCCTGTGCTTTTCTAGGATCTCTGTAAATAAGAAATTACCACTTTGCTAATTAGCATTACAAAGATAATTTTAGTCTCAGAGACTTTGCAAAGCATGATAAAAAAGGTCAGTGAGATTTCTACTTCTCTTGAACTTAAACTTTCTCACGTCAATTTGGCCTTTTTCCAAAGGAAACAAATATCTCCATGTCAGATGTATTTCCTAGGCCCCATTAGTGGGGTGCTACCACGGATAAGGGAAAGAGAAAAGAGGAACCCATGTTTTGCATCGGTAAACATCAATCAGCAGTCAAGTAATAAAGGTGTTGAGAGGCCTTGTTTTCTCTCTTACTGGCTATCATAAAGGAACCCCAGCTCTAATTATGATCAGTAACAGTGTCTTTTCTCAAAACAGCCTAAGCTCACCCCTCAGGGTAAGCAGAGCTGGGCTCAGTCTGAAGATAGTGGTCCAGGCTCCTGTATTCAGCCAATTTTCAGTCCATTTCTTTTCTCCGATCTGTGGTGCAGAGACCAAAGAGGCAATGCGAAGGAAAAGTGCAGATCCAATATTGAGGTGAAACCTCAGGGGAATCTGTCACTTTTAAATATTGCAGACAAGAAACCTACCAAGAAGAGGTTCACTTTTTGCCCTCAGGAAACCAGGTTATATAATTATAGGTGTGTGAAAGAGAGCATGATTTTTATGGACAGGGAAGAGGAAGATAAGACAGCACCCTGGTTTCATGACAGCTCATCTCTAAAAATCTCTAACATAAAGAGAAAACATATAACTCCTTGTTGTGGTTGTCCCTCCTGTAGCCGCAGAGCACAGGATTTAACTGGCTGAAGAGAGAATGCCAAAGAACAAAAAATATAGTAGACACAAATACAAGGATGGGAAGGAAGTGGTATAAATAAGCTCTGAAACCACCTCAAGGATGGCTTCTGACTTCTCATTTGAGAAACACTGAATCAGGAAAGTAGTAAGAGGCTCCAAATTGCAAAGGAGACACACTACAATACTGGAAAACTTACTAACAAGCAAATACTAAGAGATGAAGAGAGGGAATGGAAACTGGACCAGGCATGTCCTGTGCTTTAAGAGACAGAAACATTTTTTTTTTTTATTTAAAAGAATTTTTTAGGGACAGAATCTTACTCTGTTGCCCAGGCTGAAGTACAGGGGCATGACAGCTCACAGTAACCTCCAACTCCTGGGCTCAAATGATCCTCCTCCCTCAGCGTCCCAAGTAGGTGGGACTACAGGTGCATACCACAGTGCCTGGCTATTTTTTAAAAATTTTTGTAGAGATGGGGTCTGGTATCCCTATGTTGCCCCAGCTGGTCTCAAACTCCTGGGCTCAAGCGATCCTTGAACCTTAGGCTTCTAAAGTGCTAGGATTACAGGCATGAGCCACTGTGCCCAGCCAAGGAAACTTTTTCTGTAACAGGCCAAATAGTAGATATTTTAGCTTTTCCAAGTCACACCATCACCATCACAACCATTTAATTCTGCCATTGTAGTGTGAAGTCACCAGAGACAACATATAGACAAATAGGTGTGGCTGTATTCCAATAAAACTTTATTTATAGACACTGAAATTTGAATTTCATATAATTTTCATGTCATGAAATATTTGTCTTTAGCTTTTTTTTCAAAACAGGTAGCAGGCCATAATTTGCTGATCTCTGCTGTATTTGGAAATAAAACTCAAGAAATAAATTTCTGACTTTAGTTTTTTCTAGGATGGGCTGAGGTGTAACTATTAATATATTCTGAGCTCCTATGACACGAATGGCTCAAGATGCCATATACCTATAAAATTCCCACCGAACTCTTATAAAATGTGCTCCTTCCATTGAATTTGGAGGATGTTCATTTAATTATGAGTAAGCAGTGGTTTGCAGTGTGACCTCAGGAGTATATTTAGGCATCAATTTTTCCATTTGTAACTGATGATGTTAATTACTGTTATTTCTCTCCCTCCTGGGGATTTCTCTAATATTAATTAATGGTCACACATATTAATGCTGTAAAAGCACTGAGAAACTTGGAGAATGAATACTTCATAAATCCACTTTAAGAAAAAAGAAATGGACAAGAAGCAAATTGTCACTGCAAAATATTTGCAGTTCATTAGATGATAACCATTCAGTTAACATAACTATCTATGCTAATACTTTCTATCTTTTCAATTTCCTGCCTTTTTTTCCTTTCAATACAAATCAGAGAAACCTCTGTGCTTTTCAGCTTGGTCTGGGCTCTCAACAATCCTCATGTTTACTTGGATTTCCCACTTCTTTCCTCCACAGTGGCAATACCAAACTTTCAACCGTCTTCTCAAGTCTCTACCCAACTCTGACCAATGTCAACAGAAAAAAACCCCAAACTCTGTAAAATAATCTAAAGAGATTTATTCTGGGCTGAATATGTTGATTATGGCCCCAAGAGCCGCACCCAAGAAGCCTTGAGCAAGCAGTCTCGCAGCGGTTGAGTTACAGTTTGGTTTTACACATTTTAGGGAAACCGGAATTACACATGAAGTCATAAATCAAAACATGGAAGGTGTACATTGGTTTGGCCTGAAAAGGCAGGACATCTCAAAGTGGGGGAATACACGTTATAGGTGGGTTTAAAGATTCTTTGCTTTGTAATTGGGTAAAGAAATGAAACTTTGTCTAAAGGCTTGGAATGTTTTAAGTTAAGATAAGGAAGTCTTGTTAATCACAGACAAGCCATCTGGACATATATTCAGACTCAAGTGATCTGTTAAATAAAGTGATGACCTGCAGATGTGGTTTAAGCCTTGTCTTGCCCAGTCTTAGGTTTGTTAATGTGTTACAGAGGATAACTCCAAGAAGGGAGAGGGGCATGATGAGAGGCATATCTGACCTCCCTTCTCACAGCCAGCAACTCAGCTTTAGGGTATTCCTGGGGTCCCCTTGGCGAAAGGGGGTCCTTTCAGTCAGCTGGAGGGCTTAAGATTTTATTTTAGTTCACACCAGGAATACTCAGTATATAACCTTCTTCCAAATCCCAGCCAGAAAATTCAAGCTAGAATTTCTTTTTTTTTTATTTCAAAATATTAAGGGGGTACAAATATTTTTGTTACATAGATACCTTTTGTAATGTTTAAGTCTAGGCTTTTAGTGTGCCCCAAGCTAGAATTTCCTTAACTTTGTTGTCTCGACCCAAAATTATTGATATCTGCCTCATCAGCCTCACCATTTCTCTAGTCACAGGTAAGATTCAGATGTTCTTCTGTCCAAAGTGAACAGCTCCATGTGTACTCAGCAGCCTCTTCCCTTCTGTTGTTCACGGTGCCCTGTTCCATCAACTGTTCCATGTTTCTCCTGTATTTTCAACCTACTTTTCTCTCCTCTTTCTAACAATTTAAATATAAGTTCCCATCTTTAAAGATAAAAATACCCCCACCCGCAGGCTCGTACATGGCCATTTGTCATGCCTTCTCTCTGCTTACCCTAGAGCCAAGCTTCTGGAAGGATTGCTGTTATTTACATTCCCTACTTTCTTATCTCCAGTCCACCTCAGCCCACTGCAATCAGACTTCTGCTCCTCTCAGAAACTGTTATAAACTTCATAATCATCAAGTCTAACAGATGCATTTCTACCTGGAATTTGTTACAAATGGTGTTAGGGTGTGATCTAGTAGGGTGTTTTTCCGTATTACTAGACAATCAACCTTGATTTTTCTTTTTTCCTCACCTTTCACGTCAAATTCGTCAGCACGTCCTGTCAGTTCTATCTCCAAATGTCTCTCAAATTTAGCCACCCTTCTCTGTTCGCACCACCACTGTCTCTCACCTGGACTAATTCAACACACTTCCTGTGACTTCCCACCACTTGTACACTTGTCCCTTACTAATCTAGTCTCCATAGAGCAGCTAGAGAAATTGGTTCAATAATCAATAAACAGAACCACCAATGAACAGGATCCCAATAAATGAGATAATTTATTGCCCTACTTTAAATCCGTTGGTGGCTTCTGATTGAACTTCAAATATTAATAAAATAAAACTTCACCATGGCCTGTGGCTGTTGGCTCCTGACTACCTTCACAGACCTCTGGCTGTTGGTTCCTGACTACCTCTCTCTTGGCTCCCCACTTTGCTCTCTGTCCATGCTGGGCTCCAGGTCACTCCAAGCTTCTTGACACTTTGGAGCCTTCACAGCTGTGGTTTTCTCTTGCTGGGGAACTTGTTTCCTACCCCTATTCTTCTCACTCCCCCTCCTGTTCATCCATGAGGGTGCAGATTAAATGTCATGACCTCAGAGAAGTCTTCAGAAACAACCCCATTTAAATAGATTCCCCCCAACCCCATCATCTCTTCAACCCTAAAAGCCTTTCTCACTTTACTTTGTTACTTTCCCTCATAGCACTTAGTACATTTTATATTCATTAATTTACTTACTTATCTTTGTCTCACAAGATTATGAACTACATCCCTAGGATCACAGATGATGCCAGTTTTGTTCATTAACATGTAAACAATGCCTGGGAACTTAGTGCACCATCAAAAAACACTCAATGAGTGCATGAATGACTTACAAACCTATTTCCATATTGCCAGATGCATATACCGAATATCTGTAGCCAGTTCAACAATTTATCTCAACTGCCTACAGAATAAAGTCCAAAATGCTTAGCCAGGTTTTTCAGGATTCATACTGAAATATTTCAATTTTCCAGAATGTGTATCTGCTTTCTAATATCTTTGCATGTATGTCTCTCTGCCTGGACTGTCTCTCTCACCTCCTTATCAGTCTGACCAGTGAAATTCATTTTTTAACACTCTTATTTATCACTTCTTTGAAGTCTTCCCAGACTATCCTGTACATATTCCTATTAACAGTTAACACTGAGCACTTTCTATAGGCAATTAACTGCAATAAGAAGTTTAGAAACATCCCACACATTTTAAACTTTACCACAACCCTGTGAGATTAGATTTATTATCTTTCTTTACAGAGGAGTAAACTAACATAAAGAGAGGTTGTAACTTACCCAAGGTTTAAAAGATTTCATGTGAGAAGCCAGGAAAGGCACCTAGATAGATGGACTGCAGAGTTTGTTATGTTAATAACTATTCTCCACTGCCTCGCCAAGTACCTCAACATAATGTAATGCATGTATTTATATGTATACATTTCTTTATATTCCTTTCTTTATTAGATTATGAGCTTCTCATGGGCAAGCCAATATCAAAATAATAATTGTAAGCCTAGCTAAATATTCATGAATAAATGGTTAATGAAGGCATTAATTTATAATTGTGCAAAGTCCTTTGCTTACATAATATTTGATGGATTTTGATAATAAAGATTCTAGGAATTTTGAAAAAATACCAATGATTGATTTCTCACAATATTTTTCAAATAGCAAGCCATTTCATATACTAGAACATCAATTTTTAAAAAGTTATTTTTAGCATACTTAACAAGTAACTGGTTTCATCATTCAAATAAACATAAGTAAATATAAGTGCCTCAAGAGAATCTGGTAATGGAGTTAGTTTGGTAAACATTAAGCATTTTATATCTCTTAAGACATACAAATATGTTATAATCACTTTAGTTGTTCTTCATAACTCATAATTAGTATTCCTGCCACCAGATGGAGTAGGAGGTTATTTAAATGATTATTTCTTAAGAAGCACATAAAGAGATCCCTTTAGGTAAACTATTTTTCTTCATTCTTTTGCTTTTCCTCATATTTAGCTTTACCACCACCTTGACATTGACAGACAGACATGCATGCGCACACACACACACACACACACACACACCCCTAAACCATTACATTTTTGCTCCTTGGGTTAAGGCATTGAAGGACATCAGTAAATGCACAAGTGTACAGTAATGCCAAGGAACATATATGAAGCCACTAAGTTAGTGCCATGGAAGAACTTAACATATTCAGTTTATTAGTAGGCATCTAGCAAGAATGAAACACATGTAAACTTTGAAGAGGCAGAGGGAATGAGGAAAAAGGAATTCATGCAGGCCTAGAACGTAGATTACTTCAATGGGGCCAGGTTAGCTGGGTCTATTTTTTTAATGTAAGATTAAATTACATTATAAACATCTGAGAGACAGTATAGCACAACAGTTAACAGATATAATGGGTTGTAAAGTCAAACAGACCCAAGTGTAAATCCTAGCTTCCCCAAGTAACACTGGACTGGTTTCTTATATTCTCCAGGCTTTGGTTTATTCACATGTAAAGTGACAATACCCAACTTAAATAGTGACTGTAGGAAGTGTATAACTCCAAAGCCATTTGCTGTCACCTTATACCTTTTCATTTTGATCATAACTGAATGCATTCTTCTTTATTGATTGCCTATCACTACCAACCCTACTGGAAGAGAAAATTTGTCGTGAGGTGGAGCAAATATGCCAGTTCAATACAAAACCTGCAAAGCTCAGGTATGAACGTTTAATGTGAAAGGAAGAATTCTTATCAAGTTCAAGATTTTCTGACTGATATAAAATCTTAAAGAATGTAGGTATTTCCAGGTACAATGGAAGTATGAGCAAGGTATATAAAGGCAACTTCTTCTCTTTCCAAAATTGAAAGTATGTAAATTATACAAATTTTTAAAAATCTATATTAGCAGTAAGAACTGGCCATGAGTGATGCTCATATATCAGTCAATGAGGAATTTTTCAAGTAGATACAATGAAGACTGAAAGAAACTCTTATGGTCCAACCAGTGACTGGTTCCTGAAAATAAAACAAATTCTCTGCAAGTCCCTTAGCATTGAGGATCAAGGTTACTCACAGCATAAATGAGCACATAAAGGAGAGAATAGGACAAATTTGAAAACGCTGTGGGGAAGGCAGGAGTGAAGGAGGGTGGCAGGAGGTGCTCGAGTCTCCCTCCATAGTGATGGAAGCCCAAAGAGCAAATGCCCCAGATTCCACTAACAATGCTTTGGCCTTCCTCCAACACTCTTCTCACCCACTGCTATATCTTTAATTGATATTTGTCTGCTGTTCTTAACCCTCTTTCCGGGCTTTGGAGTTATTCTTGACAGAACTCTGTTCATCCTCCATTTGACTATAGATTAATACGGAAAAAGATAAAAATAAAGAGACAGTGCAATTGAAAAAAGTAAGTCCGTCATTTTTGAGGAACTGTTTCTGAAGTTGACTTATAACAAAAAAGAAATATAGAAAATATCTTATTTGAATTTTTGATGATATTCTAGAATATATTTCATCTTTGAAACTATAATAAGCATACATCTAGTACAAGCATACATCATTTTATTAAGCTTTACTTTATTGCATTTTTTATAACTTGAAGGTCTGTGTTAGCCCTGCATCAAGCAAGTCGATCAGCGCCATTCTTCCAACAGCTTACCTTACTTCGTGTCTCAGTGTCACATTTTGGGAATTCTTGCAATCTTTCAAACCTTTTCATTAGCATTATTATATCTGTATGTTGATCTAGGATTAGTGGTTTTTGATGTCATCATTGTAATTTTGGGGAGGTGCCATGAACTGCACCCATAAGACAGCCCCATATAAAAGATGTGTGTGTTCTGACTGCTCCACTAGCCAGCATTTCCCCAGTCTCACTCTTTCTCCTTGGATCTCCCTATTCCCTGAAACACAGTAACATTGAAACTAGGACAATTAATAATCCTACCATGGACTCTAAGTGTTTAAGTGAAAGGAGGAGTCACATGTCTCTCACTTTAATAAAATCAAAAGCTAGAAACGTTTAGCTTAGTGAGGAAGGCATGTTGAAAGCTGAGACAGGCTGAAAGCTAAGACTCGTGGACCAAACAGTTAGCCAAGTTGTAAATGCAAAGGAAATGTTCCTAAAGGAAATAACAAGTGCTACTCCAGTGAACACACAAATGACAAAAAACCAAAACAGCCTTATTGCTGATATGAAGAAAGTTTGAATGGTCTTGATAGAAGATCAAAGCAGCCACAACATTCCCCTAAGCAAAATCCTAATCCAGAGCAAGGCCCTAACTCTCTTTAATTCTATGAAGGCTGAGAGAGGTGAGGAAGCAGCAGAAGAAAAGTTTGAAGGTAGCAAAGGTTGGATCATGGAATTTAAGGATAAAAGCTGTCTCTATAACATAAAAATGTAAAGCAAAGCAGCAAGTGCTGATCAAGAAGCTGCAGCAAGTTATCCAGAAGATCTAGCTAAGATAATTGATGAAAGTGGCTACACTAAACAACATATTTTCATTGTAGATGAAACAGCCTTCTACTAGAAGAAGACACCACCTAGGACTTCCATAGCTAGAGAGGAGAAGTCCATGCCTGGCTTCAAAAGACAGGCTGACTCTCTTATTAGGGGATAATGCAGCTGGTGAAGCCAATGTTAATTCATCATTCCAAAAATCCTAGGTCCCTTAAGAATTATGCTAAATCAACTCTGCTCTATAAATAGAACAACAAAGTCAGGATGCAGCACAAATGTGTACAGCATCATTTACTGAATATTTTAAGCCCACTGTTGAGACCAATTGCTCAAAGGATTCCTTTCAAAATATTACTGCTCATTGACAATGTACATAGTAACCCAAAAGCTCTGATAAAAATGTATTAATACAAGGAGATTAATGTTGTTTTCATGCATGCTAACACAACACCGATTCTGTAGCCCATGGATCAAGGAGTAATGTTGATTTTCAAATCTTATTATTTAAGAAATACATTTTGTAAGGCTGTAGCTGCCATAGATAGGAATTCCTCTGATTAACCTGGGAAAAGTAAGTTAAAAACTTTCTGGAAAGGATTCTAGATGCCATTAAAGACATCTGTGATTCACGGGAGGTGGTCAAAATATCAACATTAACAGGAGTTTGGAAGAAGTTAATTCCAACCCACATGAAAGACTTTGAGGAGTTCAAGTTTTCAGTGGAGGAAGTCATTGCAGATGTGGTAGAAACAGAAGGAGAACTAGAACTAGAAGTGGAGCCCAAAGATGTGACTGAATTGCTACAATCTCAAGATCAAACTTGAATGGATGAAAAGTTGCTTCTTATGGATGAGCAAAGAAAGTGGTTTCTTGAGTTGGAATCTACTCTTGATGAAGATGCTGTGAACACTGCTGAAATGACAACCAAGGATTTAGAATATTATATAAGCTTAGTTGATAAAACACTGGCAGGGTTGGAAAGGACTAACTCTAATTTTGAAAGATGTTCTAATGTGGGTAAAATGCTGTCAGACAACATTGCATGTTACAAAGAAATTTTTCATTATGAAAGGAAGAGTCAATCAATGTGACAAAATTCATTGTTGTGTTATTTTAAGAAATTGCCACAGGCACTCCAACCTTTGGCAACTATCACCCAGCTCAGTCAGCAGCCATCAACACTGACCTTCCTCCAGCAACAAGATTATGACTCCCTGAAGGCTCAGGTGATCATTAGCATTTTTTAGCAATAAAGCATAGTTGTCCCTCCCTATACACAGGGGACTGGTTTCAGGACCTGATCCCACCCCAATCCCTCAAACCCAGCGTATACCAAAATCCTTGCATATTCAAGTCCCACAGTTGGCCCACAATTTGAAATGTCAGTCCTCTGTATATACGTTTCCCATTCCATGAATACTGTGTTTTCCACCCAGGTTTGCTTGAAAAAATTCCATGTATAATTGGACCCGTGTAGTCACACCCATGTTTTTGAAGGGTCAACTATACTTTTTAATTAAGGTAAGTACACTTTTTTTCAGATATAATGCTATCACACACCTAGTAGACTATAGTATCATGTAAATCTAACTTTTATATGCACCAGGAAACCAAAAACTTTGTGTGACTGGCTTTATTACAATATTTGACTACTGCAGTACTCTGGAACTAAACTCACAATATCTCCAAGGGAGGCCTATAATAACAGCAGCAGTAGTAGTAATACTGAAGATGTATCAGGCACTATGCTAAGTGCTTCATATGTATTATCTCCTTAATTTTTTCACAAGATTCTTGAGATATATACCATGATTATCCCCATTATATATATGATAAAACTCATCTAGAGAGACTAAGTGACTTGATAATTAAGCAACTATGTAACCTTAGTGTCATACATCTAGAAAATGGAAAAAAAAAACAGTATTTTAATGTAGGCTGTTTGTCCCCAAAACCTTCACAAATAAGAGATCAAACATACAGAATAATTGTACAGAGATTAAAAACAGTTGCTCAATGTGAAAATATCATGTAGATAGAGGACAGCAGCTTGGATACTGCTGAATCATGGAAGAGCTGCTTCTCAAATCGCAGAGGAAGCCATTCAAATATAATACAATGAAAATATAAACAAAGAAGGCCTGAAGATGCAACCTATATGTAATAGGAGGACCTAAAAGAGAAGCCCAGAAGAGGTACAGGAGAAGAGGTAATATAAGAAGTAACACACAAGAGATTCTCCAATCTCGGGAAAAATCTCAAGTTGAAATTGGAGAGTATAGTCATATTGTTGGCAACTGCAAAGAAAGGAGAACCATATATGGATAGTAAAAGTTAAGAAAAAGTCAATACGCATTCAGATGGAAAATTTTAGTCCATAAAGGACATAAGATGGGCCATCCTGAAAATTGTCCACAGTGTTCAATTCTAGAAGATAAATAAAGTGGCAATAACAGAGCTTTGAAAGAAAAAGACAGGAACCCTCAAATACTGCTCCTAGCCACGTTGTTGCCATGAAGTAGCCACAGTTGTTGGGTCAGGGGTCAGGTATGACAGTGGTACAAAACTACCATTTTCTGAACAAACTACTTAAGGATATTGATATTTCATAATAACAAAATAGTAGACAAAAGTCAGAACTGAAAAGCAAGAAATTATAGTTGGAAAGGTTGGAAAGTCGGCAATTAAACCAAACAAACATATAGGGAGAAGTCTAAATAATTTATTCAAAATACATTAGAGAATTGTTTTCTTTTTGAAACTGATGATTGCTATTATTGAAAATAGATGGCAACTAACCATAGATTACACTTTAATAAAATGGGAAAGGGGGAGATAAGGAAAAAATAGTTCTCATTCATATTCGTTTAATGGGGAGTGAAAATAGTATTGTTGTAGTATTGTGTGATATTTTACTAGTTCAAGAGAATTAAAATATCTGATAATATTGAAGACCAATTTTGTTGGCCTAAGAAAAACAGAAATTGAAGGAAATATCATTTATAAACCTACAGAAGTAAAAAACATCATCCTATATACTGGGTATAGCAGTTGGCCAGTACTTGAATGAGGTTTAAGAAAAAAATTTGTAAATTGGTGTGGAACTTCTACAATACCCCTATAGGTACAGTGAAAGTATAAGAAATGCTACAGGTCTTGGCTTCTAACCATTCTAGCTATATTCATGTATTGTTAGAGAAAATAGAAAGCATGAAGGAGAAATAGCAATTGCTAAGTACAAAAGGAAAATCATAGACTTGTTATTTTATTTTATTTTTATTTATTTATTTATTTATTTATTTGAGACAGAGTCTCACTCTGTTGCCCAGGCTAGAGTGCCATAGCATCAGCCTACCTCACGGCAACCTCAAACTCCTGGGCTCAAGCGATGCTTCTGCCTCAGCCTCCCAAGTAGCTGAGACTACAGGCATGCGCCACCATACCTGGCTAATTTTTCTATATATATTTTAGCTGTCCATATAATTTCTTTCTATTTTTAGTAGAGATGGGGTCTCGCTCTTGCTCAGGTTGGTCTCAAACTCCTGAGCTCAAACAATCCACCCGCCTCGGCCCTCAGAGTGCTAGGATTACAGGCATGAGCCACCGCGCCCGGCCTTAGACTTGTTATTAATTGGGACTATGGAAGATAACATGTGACAGAACCCATTTAATCAAGGGATAATACAAATCATAAAATATACTTAGAAAAATTGATATATCACAATACTTAGGAATAAATTCAAAGGAGGCAAAAGACTTGTACACTGAAAACTACAAAACATTTCTAAAATAAATGAAAGACACAAATAAGTAGAGAGGCATCCTGTGTTTATGTACTGGAAGACTTAATATTCTTAAGATGCCAAAACTACCCAAAGTGATCTACAGATTCAATACAATCCCCATCAAAATCCCAACAGTGGTTTAGCAGAAATAGAAAAACCCATATTAAAATTCACATGGAATCTCAAGGGACCCCAAATAGCCAAAACAATCTTGAAAAGCACAAAGCTGGAGGCCTCACACTTCCTGATTTCAAAACTTACTACAAAGCTACAATAATCAACACAGCATGAGTAGTGGCCTAAATACAGGCATAAAGACCAATGGAACAGAATTAAAAGCCCAGAAATAAACCCTCATATTTATGGTCAAATGATCTTCAGCTAGGGTGCCAGGACTACACAACAGGGTAAGGACCATCTTTTCAACAAATGGTTGAATGGAAAAATGGGAAAACTGGACATCCATATGCAAAAGAATGAAGTTGAATTCTTACCTTGTATCATACACAAAAATTAACTCAAAATGGATTAGAGACCTAATGCAAGGCCTAAAACTATAAAACTCCTAAAAGGAGAAAAGCTTTATGACATTAGATTTGGCTACTCATTCTTGGATATGACACCAAAAGCATAAGCAACAAAAGAAAGAATAGATATATTAAATTTTATCAAAATTAAAAACTTTGGGGCATCAAAAGACACTATCATGAGAGTGAAATTACAATCCATGGAATGGGAGAAAATATTTGCAATTCATATATCTGATAAGAGATTAATATCCAGAATATATATATAAAAAACTCCCATAACTCAGCAATAAAAACCAGATAACCCAATTCAAAAATGAGCAAAGGCAGAGCATGGAGGATTTTTAGGGTAGTGAAACTAGTCTGCACGATATTAGAATGGTAGATAACGCATCATTATACATTTGTCCAAACTCATAGAATGTACAACACCAAGAGTGAATCCTAATATAAGCCATGGACTCTGGGTGAAAATAAAATGGGCAAAAGACTTGAATAGACATTACTCCAAAGAGGATATGCAAATGGCCCATAAGCATATGAAAAGTCATTCAACTGTCACTAAACATTAGGAAAATGCAAGTGAAAACCACAATGAGATACCACTTCATAATCATTAGGATGACTAACATTAAAAAAAAAACAACACTGTTGGTTATGATGTAGAGGAACTGTATCCCTTGTGAAGTGTTGGTTGGTAGAAATATAAAATGGTGTTGCCTCTGTGAAAAAGTTTGGTGGTTCCTCAAATCATGAAATGCAGAAATGCCATACGGTCCATTTATTCCACTGCTAGGTGTACATCCAAAGAACTGAAGGCAGGGATTCAAACAGGTATTTGTACACGAATGTTCTCAGCAGCATCTTTCACAACAGCCAAAAAGTAGAAACAGTCCAAATGTCCATCAATAGATGAATGGGAAAACAAAATGTGGCATATACATATAATATCATTCAGCCACAAAAAGAAATGAAGTTCTATGTTACCATATCAATGAACCTTGAAAACATTATGCTATGTGAAATAAGCCAGACACAAAACAATAAATATTCAACGATTTCATTTATATGAGGTATTAAAAGTAGGTAAATCTGTAGCAATAGAAAGTAGAAGAGAGGTTACCGAGGAGGGCAATGGGGAGTTATTGCTTAATGGGCACAGAGTTCAGTTTGAGATGATGAGAAAGTTCTGCAAATGGACAGTGGTGCTGGTTGCACAACAATGTGAATCTATTTAATGCCATCGAATTCTACACTTAGGAAAAGATAAAATGGTAAATTTTATTTTACCACAATAAAAATATGGTATGCTTATCTGCCTTTATCAAAATAGTCATTAGAACATCATAATTAGGTTAACAGAATTTTGCTAAAAAGTTACTTCATACACTATATTTAAAACATCTCATTTTCCAAACCAAAAGTTAGCATTGCTACTATTAATAAATCTCTTGTTAACTTCTAATTTTTAAAAAAAGAACTATTACAGGAATGGAAGGGAAAATACCAACCATAGTGCATTCACTTGAAAAACAAAATCAGTAGTTTTTTTTTTTCAAATTCCTGAACATTAAACAAAGCATGCTAAAATTTACTAAGAATGAGTCAAGCAAAAGATTATTTTCAAAAATGGTATAAGCTACTATTTCTTCCAGTGTATCTTATTTCTTTGAAATTTTCATTCAAAAATAAATTATACTAACACTAGACATTATTAACCTGTAAAAAACCATACACTCTCTTTGGAATAACTAATAGAAAAATATATTACTTGTGATAATATTTGGTAAAAAATGTAGAATAAATTCAAAAATATTCAGGCTCCTTAAAATACTGTTTTAAAATTGCTGTTGTCTTAGAAGAACACACTGTGCTCAAAATCATTCAGTTTATGGACACAGTTCATTTTTAACCAAAGGCATAGGGACAAATGCATGCAATTAGTTCCCTAAATGTTTCTGCAGAGTGAAATTTAATTTGCTCTTTGAGGTGTTATACCACAAGTCTCACCCAAAAATATAATGGCATTTGTGTCATTTAAAATGATAAAATGTTAAACCTATCTTTGATCAATGATTGTTAGTAGTTAATGACTATAGAGTTGATATCTGGGGCCTGGATAAACCTTACAATTAAGTGTACTCGAAATGAGACTTTCTTGGAAGAATGATGCAAATGAAAGACACTGATTTCTCTACCATCTTATGTCTTTTAATAGGCTCACCTAATATTTCATGTTAGAAGAGAGAATTATTTATTACCATTATAGCATATTTGCTTGCTGCCTAGAAGTACAGATTCAGCTGCTGAATTTGACACTAACATCATTTTCCTATTTTTATTTGTCAATGTGTTTATTTTTGTCAATTCACAGAACTACTCTAATATAAACAAAAGGGGCCTAAGCTCCAAAGTGATCCATTTCTAGAAGGCCCTAAATGAAATATGGTGCACACACTAAAGGAAATTAAGATGTAACTTACCATAAATTCTGGTGAAACTGGATTAAAGAATATGGTTCACGCATTGGTGAAAGCAGCAGCAGGGAACAAGTCTCAGATTTTAACTTAAGTGCCTTCCCTAACCAGGTGTTCCCTGGCCCTCCCTCAGGTTGTTTCCTTGTAGATGAGAGACGACACTTTTCTTCAGGTGTATGTCTAGGTAAATGCCTCACCTCAGCCTCCATTAGTGCATGCCAGTTCCACCCCAGCTTGGCTCGCTATTACGGCACACAGCTTCACAATCAATAGAAATATAGAAAAACTGCCTACTAGTTCTTGAAAAGGAATAGAACAGCAAGTTTGGTGTTACCCAGTAAATACCTTTCCATAACTCAGTAAAGAGCAATAATATTTATGAAATTTACATGAAGGATTTGCAATCCTCTCAATTTTCTAGATCCAAGACAGCAAATAGATTTCATGCACAGAACCTGCTTAGAGGTCCAGCTTGATGAAAACGGTTCCAAGGCTTATTCTGAATGAAATGGGAACAAGGACCAACCATGTGTATCTACCATAGCCTTGTAGTGGTGACTTGTGTGCTATATATATTTTGGTCAACTGTGATCTAGACACATTAAAAGTATCCCTACATTAACATCCACCAGCAAAGAATAGTGTATCAGGACCACATTGTGATGCCCCTACAGAACTGATTTGCCTGTGCTACTAATATGTGTAAGTATTCATATGTCAGCATATATTTGGGAAAATTAACAGAAACAGAGCTATGAAAATTATTATTCTATTTCATGTAAGGATGCTTATTGTTCATTACACTTTACAATAGTGTCTATACAAGAATCCACAGGAGATATTTCTTTCAAGATTCAGTGCCAAGAATATTTTAATTTCATCTCAGTGACTGGTTGGTTTTTATCTTAGGGATACTGTGACTCATTCTTTTTCTCCCAGTGATATTGCTACTAGAAAACTCCAATAAAGCTCTTCCTTCTAGCACTGGGTTAGAACAGTACCCCTGCCCTCATGAAATCCATTTTATATCGTAACCTCATCCTTGATTTCAACTAATTTTTTCTATCCTTTTTTTATACTTTTAATCTTGTATAAATGTTTATTTCATGTGCTAGACAGAATAAGACAAAATATAAAAACATACATTTCTCAACCTAGCTGAGTTACTTGGGCAACTCACAATCTTCCAGAGACTGGGTTTTCCATGAAAAGAGAGGTTATTCCATTTTAGTTTTGAAATATTTTCTCTTATTTAAATTAAAGCCAGAAAAGTAGTAACAAATTAATTTTTATGTTACCAACTTTTTTGTTACTATTTTTGTTACTATTATAACAACACAACAAGGAGTATGTGTCCTAATTCTGAATATTCCTGATGACTTCATAATTGCTAACCAGGAGAGATTTCCATAACTCTCTCATTTTGAGGGTGGGAGGTAAAAAGTGAACCTTCCTAGAAAGGCCGATGATATCAATAAATAGGTAAATACACTGCAGTTCACTTGCACACTTAATTACTCTTGAAAAAGACAAAAGCCACATACAAATAAATGCACAGTAAACGTTTTTTGAAGAAGATTATCGGCATAAAAACATTTCTGTGTTTGTATTTGCCTGTAAATGAGCATTTATGGAGCTGGGGTACCTACTTCAAACAGGCATGGCTATATTTTCCAACTCCTTATTCTTTTGAACTAATTTTGAACTCTTTTGAATCTAATTTTAGAACAATTTTCATTACCACAAAAAGAAATCCAAACTCATTAGCAGTCACTCCCCATGCTTACCTCCTGGTAGCCTCTGACAGCCACTAATCTACTTCTCGTCCCTATGAATTTAACTATTCTGAGCATTTCATATAAATGGAATCATACAATATATGGTCTTTTGTGACTGTTTTACTCAGCATGTTTTCAAGGTTCATCTATGTTGTAGCATCTATCAGTACTTCATTCCTTTTTGTTGACAAATAGTAACCCATTATATGGATATACCACATTTTATTTACCCACATATCAGCTGCTAGAAACATTTATGTTCACATTTGTGTGTAGACATATATTTTCAATTCTCCTGGGTACATACTAGGAGTGGAATTACTGGGTCATATCATACTTTATTTTTAATTCTTTGAGGTACTGCCAAACTGTTTTCCAAAAGGGCTGAATCATTTCACATTTCCACCAGCAAGGAATGAAAGTTTTAATTTCTCCACATCCTCAACCCTTGTGATTGTCTTTTTTATTTTTAGCCATGCTAGTGGGTATTGTGGGATTGATTTGCATTTTCCTAATGACTAATGTTGTTGAGCATCTTTTCATAAGTATATTGGCTTATCTGTATATCTTCTCTGGAGAAATGTCTACTCAGTCCCTTTTTAAATTGGTTGTACTTTATTGTTTAGCTGTGTGTTCTTGATATATTCTGGATACTAGTCCCTTATCATATATATGATTTACAAATATTTTCTGCCATTCTATAGAAATTTTTACTTTCTCGATGGTGTCCTTTAATACACAAAAGTTTTCAGTTTTCACGAAGTCCAATTTATTACTTATTCTTTTGTCTTTTATGCTTTTGATGTCATATTTAGAAAACCACTGCCAAACTATAGGTCACGAAGATTTATACCTGTGTTTTCTCCTAAGAACAACTTCTTAATTTTGAATCTCATTTAGGTCTATGATCCATTTTAAGTTGATTTTTATATATGGTATGTTAACCCCATTTTATAGAGGAGAAAACTAGGCAAAGAGAGGTTAAGCAACTTTCCCAAAGTCTCACAGTACCCAAGGGCCAAGACAGGATTCGAATCTAAACAATCTGGTTCCCACTTACCCACCATTGTCATGCTACTTCCATATTACAACTGAATTTTCTTCTTGTCAAAATATATATAAATTGATAAATTATGTGGGTTTTGTTCTTTTAATTATTAGTGAGTAGAGAATATAATAGAAAATTCCTAAGGAAAATGTCAATATTACTACAAAAGGGATCAAGTTCCTGCTTTACCCCAAGAAATATTGCAAAGACACACAAAAACTTTGAAAAGCAAATCCAAAGTCTATGTGCTATAAATCTGCAATCCCTATCCTAGAAAGGTTTTATTGCTTTTACAATTAATCCATTACTTTTGGTAATTGAAATCACAAGAGAAAATTGCACCAAACATTTCCTTTCCTCAATATACAAGGTCTATGTTCATTGACTTTATTAATTTATATCCTCCTTATATTATGTGATATTCTGTGAAAAGTCACTGATTTTCAAAAGATGACCATCTGAAAACTAGATAATGTCTAATTACTATTCCAACTAGGTTGTATCTAAAGAAATTTCATCAAAATGACATGTAAAGATATTTATTCTCATGATACCCCTGTAAAGCAGGATGTGGGTCATTAAAATGACATTTCACATGAAAGTCCAGGGAAATTCAAAAGGTTAATAACTTTGGCAATATTAAATAACATTAACATAGATTTAGACATTGGTCTAGCCAAAACTATCTCAGGTTTCTTAATATCCAATGTAATATTCTACCCACTATGTATCGTAAACTCGTTTAGCACAGCAATCATTAATGATTAAAATCAATTAAAATTCATAAAGAACTATGTATTATCCACTGTGTAAATGAATTACATTATATCAGAGAGAGTTCAGAGCAGTGGATTAAATAGACCTTTCAATTCTACCTGTTCCGCCACTGACAGGCTTTTTAAAAATCAATTAATTTTATCTAAGTGACAGTGGTTATATATTTCCCAACTCTACTTGCCTACCATTTTATTATACACACAATTTAACATATAGTTTGTTGCAAAAGAAAGTATTGGTTAAATGAAAATCAATGTGCCTGTTTGTACCTTCTTGCTGACTTAAAGCTTGATTTTAATTTGTGCTGCATGTTTCTGTTAATGAAACTGTCTATTTAAAAGAACTCCTAAAGTCTATAACATTAACATAATGGATACAGTCTCCTAGAATCTCAATAGAAGCTTTTTAAAAAAAAATGTTAACTTGAGGCTTCTTAATAGATGCCATTCACAAAGAGTTGTTTTCTTTTTTTAATTTCTAATGGGAACACTTTATACTTTCAATGAGCTCTATAATTGAAACCAATCTATACACCTTGCCAACATGAAGGGGTCATCTGAATCCAGAAAAGGTTGAAGCTCTAGGCTTTTCTCTTTCCAATGGCACAAATAAGTTTCTGTGAATAGTAGCATCACAAATTCTAACGCAACACTGGCTACATAAAATTAATTCGGTGATCAACTGGAGAAAGCTGCCCAGAAAGTTTTGCCCTGAACATTTTAGCATTCTGTCCACCCCTGACTGAGAAGTACACAAATGCTTATGCTACTCTTTGATTTCTCAGAACAGAACCAAAGAACAGGTTCTCTCAAAGGCTATATAAGGTCTTCCCAGGATCACCATTAGGGAAGTGTCCCCTAAGGCAAGACCAAGCATACGTAATGAATAAATTCATTCTTCAAAGTATAACATGCTCAAAAATAGTTTAGTCACTTATCATTTTCCAATATGCCTAAGAGAAATGAAAATATAATAAACATAACAAAGTTCTTTAGATATGAAAAATTAACAACACATTGGGTGCTGACAGATAAGTTACTCTAAAGGCCAAAGAGATGATGTAAAGGAAAGTCCTTTAAGTAAGCAATGAGGCACTTGAGCTTCAGGCTAAATAGGGGGAAACATTCTGTAGAAGAAAATATTAAAATAAGGTAACATTTTAATTCTACTTTTCTGGAAAGCTAAAAAATATAACTTTCATATTCTAGTCCAATCACATTACAGAAAGACTTCTGCTTAGTGGAGAACCAACTGGGATTTGGAAATTCTACTTGCTTAAAAAGAAAAGTGGTTACACCATAATAAAAAGGAAGATCATAACCAGGGTACCTGGGTTTACCTTTGCTTTGCGAAAGTGGTAGACCACCAGCATGCTAACGAAGTCGAGCAGCATACACAGGGCTTGGAAGGAGATGATAGCAAGTCGCAAGTACTTATCCTCCTGGACAAAGCACGGGCTGTCGTCAGCACAGTAGGGGCAGCCCTCCCTGCAGGGCAGGCAGACATGGGCTTCTTCCGACACATCCTTTGAACTTCCTGAAAAATGGTGATCCGGACCCCTTCCTGAAAGTTCCAAAAAAAAAACCACAGTGTCATTTGCACCCCTCAAGGTGCCTCTTCATTTCTTTTCCCATTTATTATAGATCTTTTGTCAACCCTCTTGCTAGGGGAGAAAGTTTCTTTGCCTTTGGACTCAAACAAAATTATTTTTATCCTTTTGATTTTAAAATTGTCATTCAGAGTAATTGAGAAAAATCAGCAAAAATGCAAAGAAAACTCCTTAAGGGCAGGCAACAGTTTTCTAAGTTTTTTATTTCATTATCTACCACTCAAAAACAGATAAAATTCCCTAAAGCACAAGTCATATTCCATAAATATTTGTTAGAGAATTAATCAGAAGGAGAGATAAGAAAGTCAATGTTTTCATGTACCAAGTACATATACCCATCACTTTTGGAACTTCTTGACCTACATAGCACAGAATGCAATATGAGACTTTGATTAATCCTTAATTCAGCAGGGATCCCATCTACCAAGTTCATTAGGTCTAAATTGGATAAAATGATACATAATCAACAAGTGTTCAGTATGCAATTGCTGAATGATGGTGTATCCTTTGCCCAGAGTACAGTCCATACTTAAAAGCTATCATGTAATTTCCCACTTTGCATAACCTTAGGACATTTCCACACTATTCACTTACTGCTGCTATTGATCCTCACTTTAATTTTAGATTCTTCTGTCTCAGTTATCAAACTTAAGCTACCTCTGAAGCCCAATAGGTAAAGATTCTCTTTAATCGTTGAGTTTAGCACCAACAAATATCCAATTAGAAACAAATACTTTTTTAAAAACCCAACTACTTCCAACTCTGAACTCCAACTCTGAACATAAGAAAACATTAGTGAATATGTACCCACTTCAGTACATAACACAACTCTCATTAACTGAGTAATTTGGGAGAGGTTCTTCTGGATAACAGCATTTTAATCACACAAAATTTATCAGAAAGTCTTTATTTCTTTCTACTCTTGTTAAAGGTTCACAATCTTTCTACAATGTATTTGTCTGCTTTCCTTCCTCAGTAAAAACAAAAGCAAAAACATAATTGAATATTTGATGATTTAGCATGTATTGCTGTTTAAGAGTCATCATCCTGTTACACAGTGAAAAGCACATGAATTTTGGTGTCAAGCACAGTCATCGTTCCCACCCCTATATAACTCTGTGACATTAGAGAACTCACTAGGCCACTTTTCGTCTTAGTTTACTTATTTATGAAATATAGATTGCTGTGGGGAGTGGATGAGACGGTTTATATAAATCACAATGACTGGCTCTTTCTCTTCTCCAAATATGGGAGATGCAAAGAGGAAGTGGGAATTCATTGGCATCTTAAAAAAAGGTACTACTGTCCAGAAAACAAGGAAGTTACAGGAATGAGATAAGTGTTAGAGAAAGAACCTACAGAGATCTCTGGGAGTGGATAAGATAACAATTAGGCAATATACACAGGAAGACAATAAACAGGTAGAAATATTTATGATGCCATAACTGAGAACTGGAATTTACTCAAAAATGCTAGAATATGACCAAATACTATAACTGAGAAAAAGCTACAAGTTTGAATGATTATTTTATCTTTGATTGACCTTTAAGATGGTAGTTTCCAAATAGTGGTAGAGATTGAAATTAGGTTGTCAGGGATGAAGGACTAAATAATTGACAAGATGGAATATTACTTTAAAAATGCTCCACTGAATGAAAACAGCAAGAAAAATTCATGGGCAATAGGAAAAATGATGAGATTTATAAAAGGGATTTTGGTTTTGTGTTTTGTTTTCTTTTACACAGGTAAGATGTGAAGACAGCTATAGTCAGCAAAAGGAGCCACTGGAAATTGAGGAAAGACATGAGAAGACGAGTAAAGAAAAGACTTGATGGCCGGGCGCAGTGGCTCACGCTTATAATCCTAGCACTTGGGAGGCCGAGGCAGGTGGATCGTTTGAGCTCAGGAGTTCGAGACCAGCCTGAGCAAGAGCGAGATCCCGTCTCTACTAAAAATAGAAAGAAATTATATGGACAACTAAATATATATAGAAAAAATTAGCTGGGCATGGTGGTGCACGCCTGTAGTCCCAGTTACTCGGGAGGCTGAGGCAGGAGGATCGCTTGAGCCCAGGAGTTTGAGGTTGCTCTGAGCTAGGCCGACGCCACAGCACTCACTCTAGCCCGGGCAACAGAGCGAGACTCTGTCTCAAAAAAAAAAAAAAAAGAAAGGACTTGACAAGCTATGACTGGATATAATCAAGGGCACAGTTGCAGAAATTAACTCAAAGAATATCTGATATCTGTTCTTCTAACACTGGAAAAAAGTAGATGTGGATTAAGGATATTTAAAAGGTTGTTCTGTTTTGTTTTTTGGGACAGAAGAGGAATTAGCTGAAAAAAAACATTTAGAAGCAGAGAAAAAAGAAAACATGGAAGCCAATCTTTTAGTCTTATCCTTCTCAACAAAGCAGGTAAGAATACATGTTGAGAGTGAAGGGTATTTACCCAAAGCAAAATAAGTCATTTTATCAAAAAGACACCCACACTTGAATGTTTATTGCAGCACAATTCACAATTGCAAAGATGTGGAATCAACCCAAATGCCCATTAATTCATGAGTGGATTAACAAAATATGGTATATGTATACTATCGAAGACTACTCAGCCGTGAATAAGGATGAATTAAGGCCTTTTGCAATAATTTGGATGAAACTGTGACCATTACCCTAAGTGAAGTATCTGAAGAATGGAAAAACAAACACCACATGTACTCACTATTAAACTGGAACTAACCAATGAGCACACATGTGCACAGAGGGAAGCAAAACTCAGTGGAAATCAACCAGGGGTGGGAAGAGTGGGGAGGGGACGGCTGAAAACCTACCTAACAGGTACAATGACCACTACCTGGATGAAGGGCACACTTATAACCCTGACTCAAGCATAACAAAACTGATCCTTGAAATAAAACATTTGTATCCCTGTAATATTTTGAAATAATAATTTTAAAAAAGAGAATGAAGAAGGCCAGTTTTGAAGCCAAAGACATGAAAGGTTGCAGTAGCGGGGTCTCTCTCTGTCTCTCTCATATGTATATATATGTATATTATTTTTCCGTAGAGACAGGGTCTCTCTCTGTCACCCAGGCTAGATTACAGTGGCATGGTCATAGCTCACTTGCAGCCTCAAACTCCTGGGCTCGAGTGGTTCTCCTGCCTCAGCCTCCTGAGTTAACTGAGACTACAGGCACGTGCCACCATGCCCAGCTATTTTTTAAAAACTTTGTGGAGATAGGGTCTCACTATGTTGCCCACGCTGGTCTCCAACTCCTGAGCTCAAGCAATCCTACTGCTTTGACTTCCCAAAGTGCTGGGCTTACAGCTATGAGCCATTGCAGTTGGCCTGAGGCAGCAATATGACACAAGATGACCTGTTGGTTCACCTGGCAGAAAAAGAATCCAGATAGAGGAAGATGGTATAAATTACTAGGAGACATTGTCAAGACAGTTTGTGATTTTCTACACTTATTAGTAGCATAGAAAGAAATGGAGAGGATAGATCAGTAGAGAAGAGAGAATAAAGAAAGCATCATGCCAATGACAGTTTTAGGTTTATTTTCTACACTTATTAATAGCATAGAAAGAAATGGAGAGGATAGATCAGTAGAGAAGAGAGAATAAAGAAAGCATTGTGCCAATGACAGTTTTAGGTTTATTTTCAAGTGATTAAAAATATGCTTCCAGAGAGCAGGAGTATAAGAGAGGGAGAGTAGAAAAGGGAAGGAGAAAAGCCATCCCAAGGCTGTGTAAGGGAGCCACAGCATTCACTCCTTTGGGGTGGCTGGTGCTCCATCCTCCAGGGACCTCTTGAATCTGAGTCAATCATGGAAACGAAGGGGGAAACATTTCTCCATGATCAACCTTACTCATAGATCAAGGCCAGAGTCATTAACTGCCCCACATTTTTGCATTATGAACATGTGAATCCAGAGCAGATACCTGCACCCTGTGCCATGACAGAGGTGCCCCACAGCAGAACAGAAAGTGAGAAGCACAGGTAAGCTTCCAGTCTGAAGAAAGGCATAATACAACTGCATTTATGCAAAGCCATGCAAAGCCATCAGGAAATGGTCATAGCAATGACTAGAGTAAGAGGTAAGGCCCAGAGCAATCTGAAGTGACAAAAAAAAAAAAAATAGGTATCCAATGCAGATACAAACTTGAGGAATAATAGAGCATATCAGTCAAATATTAAGAGTATGAGAGCCTAGGATACTGAGAAAACAATGAGTTAACTCTTGAGTACAACCTGGATAATCATGTAAGTGAAGCCAGAATCACCGTGCTTTATAAGATAAAGTTGTCAAGGATTCAGAAGGTTTGATGAAGAGGACTAAAATGTCAAGAGTCACAGAACACTACAGATTAGGAGATGATGAAGCATGAGCTCTAAAAATTCAGATTTGCCAGATAGAGGTTAGGATTTCCCCCTTCTAGCCAAGATGGAAGAACAGGGATTAAATTTGCTTGCCATCAGAAACAACCAAAAACAATGGGCAAAATATTGAAACTTGATGGTTTTATAGACACTGGATATTAGCAACAAAAGAGAGTAATTCCTAATAGGTGCAAACACTCCTCAAACAAAAAATCACCATAAAAAGAAAAAAATTTAAATTAATTTTTAAAAAGTACCTGTAGAAAGTACTGTTTGTTTTATGAAATAGTCCTTCTTAACCCAAACTGTGCTTTCTTGCTTCAGCTAAATAGTCTGACATTTTCTCGTTGGCTTAAGAAGCTCTTGGTTACATTTAAGCCAACAATGCATACTATTTACTTTCAATATAAATAAAACTTGGAACTTCACCCATAACAGCAAAGGTATAATTCTCCAAGACAGGATGAGCAGAGAGCACCTCGAATCACTGAAACCTGAAAAATACTGCTGTATGTTAACTGCTTAGTATATTTGAGCTTATTAGTTTTTGTAGCATATGACCACAGCAAGCAGTCTTAGTCACATTTTAGCTATTACATTTGACATGTCCTTCAAGTTTTATAAAAATTTTCAATAATTTTTAACCAATCAAAATGTGAGAGTATCTCGTTCCTCAGAACCAAATCTATGGTTAATTTCTAGCAAATCTAAAGACCTAACCTTATCTATGGCTTTTTAAATGACCATTATTTTACTTTCGCTCCAATTTCTTAATCTTTAATTGTTACTCTTTTTATACAGTATACATTTCTGCAAGTTACTCCAAATCATTTTTTGGAATGAAATATGAGAGAGAAAGAACCGGGAGAATAGCAAACTAAGAGAAACTTTGTTTGACAGAAACAAAGTCTTATTCAACTCAACAAGTATTTTTTTGAGTGGCAAATTACGTCAGGCACTGTCTTAGTGGGATAAATCAGTGAACAAAAAAAAGATCTCTGCTTCTGTAGAATTTTTGTTCTAGTAGGAGAACACAGACACAACCTATGTTAGTCAATATGGTGGGTGAAAAATATTGTATAATAAAGCTGAGAAGTGCCAAGAGGAAAAAACAAAAGTCAGGCAAGGAGAGGGGCATCAAACATGCTGGGGGTAGGAGTTGCAATTTTGAATAAAGTGGTCCGGGTAGGTTTCATTCTAAAAGTGATATTTGAGCAAAGATTTGAAGGAAGTAAGGGAGTTGGCCATTCTGCCTTTATACTGGCAGAAGATAAAGCCAGAGCAAAGGTGCTAAGGTCAGAGCATACATGCGTATATGAGGAAGTGCAAAGAGGCTAGTAGGGCAAGAACAGAGTGAATCGGGGGCGGAGTAGTAGAAGAAAAGTCAGACAAATAACAGGGCCTGACCACAGAGAATACTGTGGACCACTGCAGGAACTTGGATCCTGCCCTCAGTAAAACAGAGAGCCATGGCAGGGTCTGGGGATGAGGAGTATATGCTTTCTGTTGTTAAAGGATTGCTTTGGTTGTGCAGAGAATATACTGCAGAGGGTAAGGGAAGAAGCAGGGAGAGGGCTGAGAAGCTACTGTAGTAACCCAGGGGAGAACTGATGGTGGCTGGGACCACAGTGTAGTAGTAAAGGAGGGTTGGATATAGATAGAGTTTGAAGGTGTAGTCAATGGGATTTTTTGATGAGTTGGTTATGGCCCGCAAGAGAAAGAAAAGAGTCAAGGATAACTCCAAGGTGTTTAGTGTGCACCAGTAGAAGAAAGAAGTTACCATCAACCAAGATGGGGAAGAATGTATATTTTGGAGAAGATCATAAATCCATCCTTGACCTGTCAGTTTGAGGATGTCTGCTAGAGAGGTCTAAGTGACAACTTCAAAAACACATCTTAATATATAAGTCTGGTGTTTGGGAGAAAGGTGTACACTGAAGAGAAATATTTGAAGGTAACAGGCATTTAGGTAGTATTTGAGCCATGAGACTGGATGAAATCACCACGAGAGTAAGTGCAGATAGTGAAGATACCTAGGGCCCTCCAATATTAATGCCAAACAAAATCCTTAATCATCCAAACTGTCTCCTGCTCTGCCTATTTTACAAGAGATGTTGCATTATTTCTTTCTGTAACTGCAAATGCAGAACGCTTTAACAGAAAAACACATTTTCTCTGAATTTCAATTAATTTGCCACTGTCAAAGGGCTAAAGCTGCTATCTTGGTGTTGGTTCCCAGAAAGCAGAACCTGAGATAAGGACTTGGATGTAGATATCTGATTTAGGTGCTTCCCAAAAGAAAGTGTAAAGACGAAGTGACAGAAGGAGATAGAAGGAGATCAGATAGAGAGAGACAAGGAAGAAACAAAAGGCAATAAAGGGTAGATGGATGAGTTGGATATTCCTGCAGGTGATTGGGGATTAATCCTCCTGGGATCCCTCTAAAAACTGCATATCATGCCCAGCAGGTTTGTCTCTCCAAAGTATGGGAGGCTAGAACACTTATGCAGCAATCACCAATCCCTTTGTTTGATCAGTGTCCCAGAGAACTCAATTCCCCCACACTTCTGGGCAGGAGCTGAGCAAGCTTGAGGCAGAAAAGGAAAGAAATTCTGTGGGCACTTGAGGTGGGGTACTGGCAACATGTCCAGTAACAGTAACTGTCTACTATAGACTGCAGCTAAAATCTAAAGTGAGTCAACAGTACATAAGGCAGGGCACAAAAAGTATATGTCATAGCTTCCAAGTTCCAAAGTCAGCTGTCTCTGGTACCATTCATATAGAATACAGTTTGAATGGTACCCCCTAGATTTGAACAACATGCTAACCATGTGATGGACCCAGAGAAGTGAACAAACTTGGGACCTGGTAGGTCACAAAGATAACTCTATTTACGATGTTAAATGCTTTCCTCTACATTCACAAAGCAATTTACTTTGCAGAAGTAGTTTATTCATGCCTCTGGTCCTTTTCCCCCTCCTTAATAAAACTATATTTCAATAAATTTGTTAAAGACAGTAGAGAATGAAATGAATTGCCCCCCGTTTAACTATTGCTTTTAAGGAGTAGATTCCTCTCCAGTTCACTCTTCGTTGTGCTCTTTGTACTCAAAAGTATCACAAGATAACTCATAAATGGCAAGTGGTGATCCATGTGCCACATAAGAAACTTCCTCTTTAATATTTTCTTTAACTTCATTTGACTATCAAAAATTATGAGGCTCTATATGGAACACAGTGTTGTAAAACAAAAAGAAATTAAAACCCAAAGTCAGAAATCTGATTTCTAAAGCTCAAAAAGGCAACTAAAATTAAGGATAGAGTTCTCCACACTCAGTGTTTCCTGTAGGACTCAAAGTATAATTTATTACAATAATCTTTGGAACCAAAGTTCCAAAAATATTTCATCAATTTAGGCAGAAATTCTCTAAGAAAAGGGAATATATGTAGCTAGTACAAATGATACTACTACTAAATAATAATGGACTCTTTGTTAATCTATTGAATGGTACACCTTAGGTTTAGGATTATTTAAAATTTTATATTCCTTGAAGTCAGGCGCTATAATTTATGTATGCATTTCTTTACACACTCAGCACTGAATATAGTCTTTTATACATATTGGATATTTAGTAAATAATTAATTATAAAAGTACTCTCTCAAAAGAATAAATTAACTGATCTATAATATAAATGTTTAGTTGAAAATAATATTCAACTCAATACATCACTCTTAATGCTCTCAAATCATGTATGCTTAAGAATTTATTCAAAATGGTATTTTTCAAGATGCTAGAAACAAACTAGAAAAATATATTAAGAACATAAGAAAGCACAGTTGACTTTGGTACCTGTGGGCAAATCCATTTAGAAGCCTTGCTGTATGATAATTTGATTTGGAAATCTAAGTTCTGAGCAACTTGAAACACATCCTCCTCTGCTTTGCTGAATTTTGAAAACTCTTGAAGATGGTACTGGGAACTTTTAGGTAAAACAAGTATTAGGTCATTAAATACAAAATACCCAACTTCAAATCAAAAGTTAAGTTTATTATATCTGAAACAAGAAGCAGTGCAATTCATCAAAATATGCGCCTAAACTATCCATACAGTTTTGCCATCTTAACGGTAACTTGTTTATACCAGCAGCAAAGAAGTCTGAAGAGCAAGTAGTGGTGAAATCGCAAAAGGCCTTTCCCACAACTTGTTGAGAATTGAATATTTTTCCTTGCAAGAAGTGGTCCAAAGCCTGGAAGAAGTGGTAGTCAGTTGGTGCAAGGTCTGGTGAATACGGTGGATGACAGAGAGTTTCCAAGTCCAGCTGCTGTTGTTTGAGCAGCGTTGTGTGTGCGACATGTGGTCAAACACTGTCTTGCAAGAGGATTAACCTGTCTCTATTGACCCATATCAGTTACTTAATCGCAAGCATCCTCACCATTTCTTCCAACTGGTTGTAGTAGACATCCTGTGTAATCAATTGACCAAGTTTGCTGAAGCTGTAGTGGATAATACCAGTGCTGGACCACCAAAAGGACATCAGTAGCTTTTTTTGATGAATATTCAGTTTTGGACTGTGCTTTGGCACTTCATCTTTATCCACCCAAACTCTTGCAATTGTCAAAAAGAATCCATTTTTCATCACACGTAACAATACAGTATAGAAATGGTTTGCCTTTATGTTGTGACAGCAAAGAAAGGCAAGCTTCGAGATGATTTCTCTTCTGATGCTCATTTAATTTATGCAGTACCCATCTATCCAGCTTCTTTACCTTGCTGACTTGTTTCAAATGGTCCAATATTGTTGGAATAGTAACATCAAGTCTTGTTGCTAATTCATGCATAGGTTGAGATGGATTTGTTTCCACTATAGCTTTCGGCTCATCATTATCCACCTTAGTTGCCAACGTGGCTCATTTTCAAGATTCAGATCACCAGAATAGAACTTTTCAAACCATCAACGTACTGTGTGTCCATTATCAAACACTTATTGATATTTCCAGCTGTGGGCCCAGCATTCGTTCCATGACAGAACTCATATTTGAAAATAACATGAATTTTTTACTTAATCCATGGTTTCACAAAAATTGGTCTAAAAAAATTTTGAAAGATAATCACAAGCCATACCATGCGTTTGAAAGAATGAGGATGTACCTTCACAATAAAAATAAAACAAGAAGTGTCAAAGTGAAATGTCAGAGATATCAACTGTCAAACTTAGTACTTAAGGAAATTGGGCTTTTCATACTTAATAACCTAATACTTCCTGAAGATAAATGGCAAATATGTTGATCTATTAGCTTTGGCAATAGCAGCTCTTTAGTTCCTTATATGGGTGATCAAATATGCTGCCTTGAACAAAAATATATAGAAGGACATTGGGAGAAGGTTACAGTGGCATTTACAGGACATATGAGGAATCTAAAACATTCACCTGTAAAAAGGAGCCTGCCAAAATAAATGTGACAATTTGTGAGCAGTACGTTAACTTATTTGCTTGGCTTAATTTCAATGACAAGAAAAACAACATAAAACCTCTAAATAATTTTTATATATGTATAGTTTTATATTTATATAAACTAGTAAAAGTATAAACCTTAGAATGGTTAAGTAAACCACAGTGCATTAATTCAATCAAATTCTATGTAACTATTAAAATTATGTTCAAGAAAACTATGTATGAAATTTAAAATGAATATAATTCCAAGTTTCTAGAAAGATCATATATACAGATATTTGTGTAAAAACTATAAACTGAAAAGAATTCAGTGAACAATAGACTTTTGAGTGGTCTTTTAAATTCTACTTTTCTATACATTCCAAAGTTTGTTTAGGGAGCATGTAATATTTTTATAATAAAAAATTTTAAAATCACATCCCTTTAGATAGCAAAAAATTCATTTTGTCAAGTGAATTTTTGTTCTAAATCCTAAACATCTAATTAACAATGCTACAGTTATTGAAAAATTTCTGCCCTCTGAATTGAAATGCAGATAATGTTCTGAAAATTAGATTTTTGTAACTTTTGATTCTGATGTAATTTAAAATTCATAGAAAATCTACAATAGTACAAAGAAATCCAACATATTCTTTACCCAGATTCACCAATTATTTACATTCTGTTGTATTTACTTTGTCATTCATATTCTCTTGATAGACATTCATAAATTTATATGTATACTATTCTTTGTGAATCATCTAAGAGTAGGTTGAAGATACTGTGTCCTTTTATTCATAAACACTTCAGTTTGCATGTCCTAAGAGCATCCTTATATATTACCGCATTATAATGATCAAAGTTGGAAAATTTAATATTGATATATTATCTAATTTATAGCCTATATTAAAATTTAATTAATTGTTACAATTATGTTCTTTGGGGCTACTAATATCCCCATCTGGGATGAAATCCAGGATCATGCATTGGATTTACTTGCTATGTTTCTAGGCTCTGATCTGGAACAGTTCCTCAGCATTTCTTTGTTCTTTTTGACCTTGACATTTTTGAAGAGCACAGGCCAGTTATTTTGTGCAGCGCCCCTCAGTTTGGATTTATCTCATGTTTCCTCATGATTAGATTCAGATTATTGATTCTGGGCAGGAATACCATAAAGGTAATGTTGCCATCAGCGTATCCATATCAGGAGGCACAAGGAGTCAGTCTGTCCCAATAATTGATGATGCTAACTTTGATTACTTGGGAAGGAGGTATGCCACAAGTTTCTTCATCACAGCTTACTTTTTTCTTTATAAATAATAATTTTTAGAGACTTTCTCTTATTTTTTGTCGCAGTTTGCTAAATTTGGATATTTAAAGTTTTATTTTTTAACCTTATCCCTGAACAAAACAGTCATATAGAAATATGTTTTAAATATTATATTGCATTTTTAAAACTTTATGATTTTGTATAAGTAATGCAACTTTACACAGGAAAAAAGAAAACACAGAGACAAAATCAAAAATCATGAATATTTCCACCATGCAGGGAGAATAGTCACTAATGTGTTAATAAACAAACTCTCAGGTATTCTGTCTACTGCAATGAGCTAATATGTGAATGACTGACAGTCAAATTTCCCTACTGAAAGTTTTTTTAATATTTGGAGAAAGATTATTATTAACTTCAGTAAATCTCTAATTAGTAGTCTAACAAAGTAAAATAATGCAAAACATTAAAATAATAATAAAATAGATAAACAAGGAGGAAATATCTAATGTAGTAATATTTCAGCCAGTGGGAGAAAAGGAAGATTTTTGGAGGACTGGAGTATTATATCTCAGAGCATAGCCCATATTTAGGATGAGGTGAACTAAAAAGATCTGAGATCTGGAAATATAGTCCTCTGCTGGAAGGTGGAGCAGATACTAGCTTAAGGGAATGAAAATAGGCAAAATATTTGAGAAAAAGAATAAGCAGAATAAACACAAGCTTCCAAATAATGATAAAAATAATATTTCTGAACATTTAATATGTGTCATATATTATGATTAGAACTTTGTATTTATTACTTCATTTAATCCTTATAACAATTCTATAAAGCCGATGATATTATCCTAATTTTACATATGACATAAATGAAGGGTAGGAAAGTTACACAATTCGGCCAAGATCACAGTGCAAGTGAGTAGGAGAGCTGTGATTCAACCCTAAGACTTATTCCAAAGACCATGTGCTTAAATTACTATGTTATACTATGGGTAGAAACTCAACTCTGAGGTTAGCAACCAGGGAAGTCCAACATGGTATGCGATGTGTCCCAGTAGTGAAAAGAACAAAGTCACAGATAAACAAGGTAAATGCAATAGTCAGTACTCCAAGTAGATTGAGAGCACTGGGAACTCTTCCCCTGGCAACTAACCCCGTCTGCCAGACACATTCAGTGACAGGACTCTAATCCCTACAAACAGGATTAATGACAGAAAATATGAAAACTGAAAAGTAGGCAAATGCCTGAGGCAAAAACATAAGCATGGGCAATTAGATGGAGAATTTTTCTACTACAATTGATCAGGACTAGGTTTTCATAATATAGCAAAAGTCTAGCTTCAGAACCAGACTACACGGCTAAAAGTCAGACCAGCAGCAAAAGTGACGTGCTGATTCTGAGAATGTGATGTTCAACTTCTTTTAATCTATTCCATCTAAGTTTTGTATTTGTACTAGAGAATGAAACAAGTATGTCCAGCTCTCCAGCCATTAAACAGAGGGAGAGAAAGGGTAAGACTCAAACATGACAAAAAAACAGAGGCTCAGCCCAGAGACAAATCAGCCGTGCTGAACGTTTTCCCTTTGAGAGCAGCATCCCTAAATTGTACCCCTTTCAAAGAGCTTCCTTTCTTTTTCTTCCCAAACTACACACTTTTTAAGACTCTGATTACTTTGTTGTCTTTCTTCCCTCATCACATGCTTCTCATATCAACAACACTGGAGTGCAAAGCAGGGTTTGTCATTTTTACGTATGGGTCATTTGTAAGTTGGGATTTATCTGCAAATGTACACGAGCTGAAGTCAATCCACAAGACAAAGGTAATAAGAGTGAAAGGCTGGTAGTATGTCCACGTGAAAGAGAAAAGTTTCTATGAAGATAGAATCCATACTAAGACAGATGGATTTAATGAAGATGAGTTTGTCACAAGCTTATACTTCATCAACCTGCAAGGGAACAACCTAGATTTGAAGAGACAGCTATACATCAGTACTTGGTTATTCCAAAATCCTGCTACTTTCCAGATGTCAGATCCTATTAGCTCACGTATGACCAACACTTCAAGAGAGATGCCAAGAACAAGGTGTCTGGGATGTCAGCACAATTTCAAATTATGTCATTTGAACATATCCTGTTGGTCTTTACAAGCCCTTTGTTTACTGTGGGTCTTGGTCTAAATAAGGATTTTTAAAACATTTTGCATTCTAACAGGATTTTTAACAGTCATATTTATATTTTCTCTAAGAGATCAGCACTACAACTTAGCTCTTCTCTCCAAAGGGCAGATAAGACTATAAGAGATGCAGAAATTTGGGGTCTTTCTTCTAGATTTACATCAATAAATTAAGTGAATTTTATCTCTGCAGTATATCCTTTCTATTTACTATGCCTCATTCTCCTTATCAGGCAACTCATTTCCTCCTATTGCCTCTAACCATCAAGTGTTCTTCCTTCCTATTGTCTTTCTCAATGCAGCACTGGTTGCTACAGAATAGACATTTGCTGTCCCATCTTCCTTCTGATCCACACAGAAGTCATTCTCCAAAAGTTCTAGTTTAAGTCACTGGTTATTCTAATATAATAAAATATTTGAGGTAAGGTATTAATTACCAATGTTGCTTAAAGGTTATCTCTTTACATGTATCATTAATGTTTGTTTGTATATGTATATATATACATATTCACTTATTTAACTACATCTATTGAACACTTATTATATGCTATGTGCTGTGGTAGCAGTTTTGCATATGTTAGCTCATATGTTGGGTCTCCAATGCCTTCTTTACCTTTGACTCCAGGGTACCTATGGTCATTCCTTATTTCATGGATATCTCCTCAAAAAATTATGAAAATAACTGCTCATATAATTTGCCTGGATACTATGATTAAAAGACTTAATGAATTAAAACACAGAGACATGTAATATATTCTAATAATGAACCAAAAATATAAAAAAATTTTTGGATAGTTCTTGGTTGATGACTGACCCTAGTGAGTTATATATCTCATATTGCTGGTCAGCTTGCCACATTCTTTCTTCAGGACAAGAAGTGATTAATGTTGGATTTTCATGCAACTTGACAAGGCCATCAGGAAAGATATTTCTGGTCAAAGAGCACTTTACTGGATTAAATTATAACATGTAGCGAGCTTTCTGCTCTGTCATTGAGAAAGGTCAGTCCTAGTTAAGTATGTGCTAAAGTCAAAGCTGAATCCATGCTAAATTCATCTATAGATCATCTTTCTGAAAACTGTGGCCTCTTTCCATGGCTGCAATGTATATAACATGGAGTTAGACTTAGGCAGAGAAGCAGCCGTTTCTTAGAGTGTAGGTCCAGTAAAACACACTGGCTTTTAAAATAAGGAAGAAAGTAGGAGTGTGCAAATTAAATAAAGATAAGTTGTTAAAGGTTAACCAGTTTCTCCTGGTGGTGTTATAAGCAAATGGCATAGTCATCCTCTGATTCTACAATATTTAGATGTTTTATTTCAGTCACATAGTGGGAGCTGAGAACAAATGTGGGTAAACCAGATACAAAATACCTTCACAGAACATAAGCTAAAACCTTTTCCCTTAATCCTTCAGTGTTGAATCATATGTTATGTCTGGACCATAAATGTGAAGAATGCCAAAGTAGCTCTGGTGTCAGCGTGGTTTGGTGTACACACACACGCACACACACACAAAGCATAACCATCCAGAAGATATATTATCATCATTGCCCTTGTTTGTTTCCTATTGCTGCATAATAAATTACCAAAAATTTAGGGGCTTAAATGTCTATACATTATTTCCTAGTTTCTGTTACATAGCATTCTTAGCACAGGGTAACTGGGTTCTCTGCTTGGCGCTTCACTAGGCTGAAATCAAGATTTTGGCTAGGCTGCATTCTCATCTGGAGCTCAGGATTCTCTTCTGAGGGTGTTGAAAGTAATTTACTTCCTTGCATTTATAAAACTGAGATCCCTGTTTTCTCAGGAGTTTACTATCAGCTCTTAGAGGCCGCCCTCAGGCCCTAACCACATGGCCCTCTTTCTTACTTCTTCAAAGCCCCCAGATTTATTCATTCATTCTCTCTCTCTCTCTCTCTCTCTCTCTAGTGTGCTATGATGGAGACTTAGGTATTATTAATACGATGCAATCACAAGAGTGACTATATCATTACATTTGCTACATAACATAGCCTAAGCAAGGAAATGACTATCCCATTCTATTCCTAGGTCCCACCCACACTTAAGGAGAGGGGATTATAGAGTTCACATACAAGCTGAATCTGGGAGGCCATCTTAGAATTCTGTTTACAACTTTGTTATTCAGAACAAAGCCTGAACTCCAAAATATATGACCCAAGGAGAAAGAAAAATGTTCCTCACCTCTGGAACCTAGAAGTTAAATCTATGAAAATCTACCAAAATTCCCAGAGGAAGACAGTCAGGTCTCAATCTCAATGTACCCTTTGAACTATGCCTAGTAGAAATGCAAATTCCTATAGAAACAAATAATAGGTCTGACAAAGATTTATGGATAACTATCTAAAAGAAACCTATACTCCAGTTTTAGCAACCCCAAACCCTAACTTCCCATGAAGCCACTATACTCTTTCTTCTTAGTTATTATATCCAATAACTAGCTACAAGGTGCTGTGACAGCACTGCATTCTTTATACATAGAATAAAACTCAATACTCAAATTGTAACACTGACATTTTCTGTGGTAGGAATAGAATAACCAGATTACCAAATTTTGATTCTGGAGTACAAACCCTGTATAATCCGCTTCCCTTTGAATGTGCGTAGACCTATGAATATGATGGGATATTCTCTCCTTTGCTTAGGTTCACTATATGGCAAAGTGATGGGACAGTCATTTTGTTATATAAGACTCTGTCTCAGCAGGCTGGGGACATTCTCCTGGTAGCTTGAAGAAGCAGCAGCCATGTTGTCAGAGGCCCACATGGCTGGGCCTTAAGGCAACTGTTAGGAGCTAAAAGTGACCCCAGGCTGATACCTAACCCGAAAATGGGGCCCTCAGGCCTGCAACTGCATGAAACTGAATTCATTCAACAATCTGAAGAGGAGGACCCTGAGCCTCAGAGATCATATCCCAGGTGGCACCTTGATTTTAGCCAGGTAAGCCCCTGAGCAGAAGACCTAGCTAACCCACGACTAGAAATCTGATCAACGGAAACTGTATAATAATAAATTTGTACTGCTTTAAGGTGCTCACTTTTATAAGAATAAGTTTTTATGAAGCATAAAAAACATACACACAAATTAATATATAAGTAAATGAACTAAACAAACTGGCAACATTAGTTTTAGGGAATTTCTGTAGCACTATCTCTCAATAACTGAATCCTCATTTGTCTTACTCAGTAGCTACATTATCAAGCTTTTAAAATGTATTAAAAACTAAAATATACCTAAAATTGGGCACATATTTTTGTGGTACTCCAGAGCACTGTAGATAACAAACCAAAATTAAAATTCCTTAAGTGATAAAAGAATGCTAGACCAGTGGGGATTTAACCATATAACATCAGTAAGTATCAAAGAAAATCTTAGTAAGTAATAATGATATATGTTACTTGTATACATATATGTGCACAGAAACAAAGGGAACTTACTCTGAAAGTTGTTCACTGAGAAGACTCGAGGATGATAGAATCCTGCTTTGCAAATGCACTGATAGGCTCCCAGGACGAATCCCAGGCCTTTGATCGGCATACACTAGGAAAAAGAAAAGACACCACCATGGTTCATCATAGCTTATTTCACAGTATGAAGACTCACAGATACCATTGCAAATGGTAACAGAACTAACACACTTTCCAGAAATAAAATATCTCTTTTTGAACCTTTATTTTAGGCTTGTTTGCCAACAGACATTTTTTTAGAAGTAGCAAATTAAGTTTCCTTTCTAAATATATGCCATTACAGCTGCAGTTGCCACACATCTTTAACTCACTCAGTTGCCACGGGGAGTAATTACTAGACATAGTTCTTGCTTTTAATGCCTCACATTTCAACTTACTGCTTTAAGAAATATTTCCAGGCCTATAAGAATATTTTTAAAGTGATTCTGTACTAAATATTTCTATCAATGCAAAGGTAGGTAAATAGGGAGATAAACAGACACATCAAATTTAAGATGTGAAAATTGCTTTTATGAATTAAGTAGTCATAAATTTCACCCTTAAATCAAAATAACACAAACTGATGGAATAATAAAATAAGTAAATTCTAAAATGTAAATTTAGAAAAGAAAAATAAAGATGAATTAATAACCCGTGGGCTTTTGACATAAAATCTGTTTAAGAGATAAATATTCTACATCCACATAAAAAGAAGAAAAACAATGATCAGCTTTTCAAATATATCACAACAACAGACATCTCCCAAAACTCAGTCTTGGCTTCTTTTAAGGATATAACTTAACCCAATAAAAATTTGGCATAACATATTTCATTTTTGCTACACTTCATTGTATAGTAAGGAATAACTTCTAACTATGACCACTACACATCAATAAAACAGAAGTGTTTCAAGAATCTCATCAACACTGAAATTGCTTTTCCAATATCTCTCTACCAAAATCCCAACTCTCTGCCTTTTTGCCATTATAATCTATCAGAGAAACTTAGGATCTAGTGGACTTAAAAATTATAAGATGTACCTCTGACACAGAAACCCCAGTGAAAAAATTCTGAATAATTTAAATAATAATTTCACAATATAAGATTGAATGATTAGCATCAAGATCAATATTATATATCATGAAAACACCAGCAAATAGAAAAGTATTTAGCTAATAAGAGCTAATTATATGTTCTAAAGTCAGAGATATGGCAAGAAATCTTTGAAAAAGAGCTTTTTAAAGGACCTTGAATATTTTATTTCATTAATACCCCTTTTTATGCAACCAACACATCCTTATATCCAACTACATCTTGCAATTGATAAATTTCTTAACCCATAGCAAAATAAAATGGCAAGCGTACCATCAATTCAAGTGAGTTGGCAAATATTTACAAAGTAACTGCTATGTGCCTAGAGAATTCCTACAAAACCTAATTAAAAAAACACATACTATTTATAAAGATCCAGTTATGTAATAGGCCAAATCATATTTCTAAACTATGTAAATAAAATAGCAATTATAACATTTACTTGGAGAAGCACTAGTGTTATGAAAAAAGCCTATTATTTGTGGTCAGTCAAAAATGTAGATTTGAATTCTGACATTATCAATTCCCAACCATGTGAATTTTGCTGTTCTCTTAAGCTCTCTGAGCCTTTTTTTTTTTAATTAGTAAGGACAATCCTTCAGTCAGATTTAGATATAGTTTGAACAAGGAAGAGCCACCAAGATGTCCTAATGGGTTAAATACAGTACATAAGAGGAAGAAAAAAATAAAAGATGATTCCATGGTTTTTGGCCTGAGCAACCTCGAGAATGAAGTTGTCATCAACTGATCTGGGTAATAGGTGTAGGCAGAGTACATTTGGGGGAAAGATCAAGAGTTCAGTTTTTCAAATGTTAAGCATGAAATGTCTATTTGAAATTTAATTCTAGATCTCAAATAGGCAGTTTGATAAACTAGTATGGAGTTTAGGAAAGATGTCTGGGCTGTATAACTTGGGAGTCATTTGCATAAAGATGATAAATAAAGCCATGAGATCCAATAAAACTAAATCACTAAGCAGTGCCTTTAGGCAGTGAAGGAAACAGGTCCAAAGACATTAGAGTAATCTGGTTGCAACATCTGTCACCTCACTTATTGCCAGTGTTGATTCAGCTAATCTGGCTGACAGGTGTCCCTATCCTTCCTCATCTCTCCATGTGTGTCCCTCCTAAAGCTGCTTGCGAGGTCAAAGAGGACCATTCTTCAGTCAAGGGTACACAGGGAGCTGTGCTCCCCCTGTTAGAACCTTCAAACATGCTGTCAAAGAAATAGGTCATATCGGTGAGACTTTGGACACTCCAGTGCTAAAAAGTTAGGCAGAAAGGAAGAACCAAAGGATACTGAGAAGAGCACTTCAGTGCGGAATCATTACTTCATTAACTACATCACAATACTATGAAGATAACATGTGGAATTTGTTGTGAGTTACATTTATTAAACTTCCATCTGGCAAGGATTTACCTAGGTAAACTAATTATTAGATACTAAGAACACATTCGAGTACTTTAAATATTTTGCCTCACTGGAATTCAGGGGCTAATGCTATTCATTACAACAGCACTAATTTTCTGATGCTATGACAGCACTACGACAGTGACTCAGTTGAAAACTAAACATACCCGGGGCATATCTGAAAGTTTACTGGAATAAAAATGTCTCTCTTTCTCTCTACTATAAATTAACTCTAGAGTTGACAGAAAAATGAAAGTTTTAAAAAATCTAGTTGATTAGATAAATAGCACCAAATAAAAAGGCCCTTGAACTTAAAAAAAATGCTTTCTAATTTTATTATGGAAAATACAGCAACATTAATTAGTTATTTCAAACTTTTAGTTCTATTCTTAAATTATGCATTTTCTCAAAGGACAGAAAGAAACTTTGAGTCAGTTGAAAATCAATAAAAGTGTATCATCCTGCAGTACTCAATCCACCTCTCTAAGACAGCGGGGCCTGCGTGGAACCTAATGTGTTATCACTTGTGTACACTTGCCTTAGAGTATATACATGACCTTGGCTTATTTTTTAATTAAGGATTATAAATTTGGAATCAACTTGGCATACTTTCTTGTTCCACCTACCAAAACCATTCCCTAGTTACCAGATGCCTGTTACCTCCCAACCAAAATTATATACTTTTCAGATTAGGAAATTAGTCAATCTAGCTTTTTAAAAAAAATCTGTAAATATAGTGACTACTCAACTAATGTTTACCCCCATTTGGATTGAGGAGCTGCTTTCTAAGCAGCACTTCTTCCATGAGGATAGCTGTTCCATGAGTAGCCTTTGATAAAAATATAAAAATTAAGAGTTTTGGTACACACGTGAGTGAGGCAGCTTCTCACTGTTTTGGATGCCCTCTTCAATGAACCTTACCCAAGCCATCAGCAGAGCTTTACTAGAGAGAGCCCTTGAGAATCCATAATCAAATCCAGGTTCCTAGGAGTGGACCAGACCCAGATGGGTAAGAGATGGTGGTCAAGGGTTTAGATTAAAATGTATAAATTCCTAGAAACATACAACCTACCAATATTGAATTATAAAGAATAAAGAAACTGAACCTATCCCTAACTAGTAAGATGACTGAATTAGTAATCAAAAACCTCCTGAGAAAAAAGATTCCAGAACCAGATGGCTTCACTGGAAAATTATACTTAAACATTTAAAATAGAATTAACACCAATCCTCCTCAAAGTCTTCCACAAGAAAAAAAAAATCAAAGAAGAGGAAACACTTCCAAACTCATTTAATGAGGCCAGCATTACCCTTATATCAAAACCAGGCATATATACTGCAAGAAAAGAAAGCAACAAATATTTCTGATGAATATTGATGCAAAATCCTCAAAGGATTTTGTTGAATTTGCAAACCAAATTCATCAGCACATTAAAAGGACCATACATCATGAATAAGTGGGATTTATACCTGGAATGCAAGGATGGTTCAATATATCAATCAGTATAGTACACCATATTAATAGAATGAATACAAAACCAAATGATCATCTCAAGTGACACAAAGAAAGCATGTGACAAAATTTAACAGTCTTTTATGATAAAATGCTCAACAAACTAGGAATAGAAGGAAATTATCTCAACATATTAAAGGTCATATATGAAAAGCCCACAGCTAACATCATACTCCACAGTGAACAACTCAAAGCTTTTTCTCTAAGCTCGTGTGCAAAGTAAGAATGCTCACCCTCACTATTTTTATTCAACATAGTACTGGAAGTCCTAGCCAGGGAAGTTAGTCAAGAAAAAAAAAACTAAAAGGCATCCAAAAAAGGAAAGGGAATAGTAAAATTATCTCTGTTTGCAGATGATATGATCTATATATGTAGAAAACCTTAAAATTCCACACAGAAAAAAACTGCTAGAACTAATAAACATATGCAGCAATGTTGCAGGATACAAAATCAACACCCCTAAATTGTTTGTATACATTAACAATACACAATCCAAAAGGAAATTTAAGACAATCCCATTTACAGTAACATCAAAAAGAATAAAATAATTAGGATTAAATTAACCAAAAATGTGAAAGAAGTTCACACTAAAAACTACAAAACATTGCTGGAAGAAATTAAAGAAGATACAAATAAATGGAATGATATTCAGTGTTCACTGGAATATTGGATTAGAAGACTTAATATTGTTAAAATGTGCATACATCCAAAGCAATGCACGGATTCAATGAAATCCCTATCAAAATCCCAATGGCATTTTTTGCATAAATAGAAAAAAAGTCCATAAGTTTATATGGAATCTCAAGGAGCCCAAATAGCCAAAACAATCCTGAAAAAGAAAAAAAAGTTGGAGGCATCACATTTCCTGATTTGAAAACACATTACACAAAGCTACAGTAATCAAAACAGTGTGGTACTGGCATAAAGACAGATATATAGACCAATGGAATAAAATAGAGTGCCCAGAAATAAACCAGAAATAAATGATCTTCCACAAGGGTGCCAAGGCCACTCATTGGGGACAGGACAGTTTCTTCAACAAAGGGTGTTGAGAAACCTGAATATCCACATGCAAAAGAATGAAGTTGGACATTTACCTAGCACCATATACAAAACTTAACTCAAAATGATTTAAGACTAAAACATAAGATGTAAAACTATAAAATTCCTAGAAGAAAAATGGGAAAACCTTCATGACATTAAATTTGGGAATGATTTTTTAGATACAATACCAAAACCACAACCAGCAAATCCAAAAATTGACAAATGGGAGTATATCAAACTTAAAAACTTCTGTGCATCAAATAATACAATCAATAGAATGAAGAGGCAACCTACAGAATGGAAGAATGTATTTGCAAACCATGTATCTGATAAGGGGCTAATATCCAGAATATATAAAGAACTCTAAAACTCAATGACAAAAAAACCCAAATAATCCTATTTTAAATGGCAAAATTTCTCTAAAGAAGATACACAAATGTCCAACAAGCAGATGAAAAAATGCTAAACACTAAAGAAATGCAAATCAAAACCATAATGAGGTATCACCCCATACCCATTAGGATGGCTACTATAGAAAAAACAAAGTAAGAAATGTTACTAGGATGTGAAGAAATTGGAACTCTTGTACACTGTTGGTGGGAATATCCAATGGTGTAGCCACTATGGAAAACAGTATGAAGGTTCCTCAAAAAATTAAAAATAGAATTACCATATGATCCTGCAATCCCACTTCTCAGTATGTATTCAAAATAATTGCAAGTAGGATCTTAAAGAGTTGCAAAACCATATTCATAGCAGCACTATTTACAATAGCTAAGAGGTGTAAGTAACATAAATACCCATCAATAAATGAATAAATAAACAAAACATGGTAACACAGAAACAATGGAATATTATTCGGACTTAAAATGGAAGGAAATCCTATCATATTCTATATTATGGTTGAATGTTGAGGACATTATGCTAAGTGAAATAAGCCAGTCACAAAAAGACAAATATTGTGTGATTCCATTTATATGTGATACCTAAAGTAGATAAACTCATAAAAATAAAAAGTAGAATGATGGTGGGGCTAGTGGCAAGGGGAAACGGGGAGTTGTTCAATGGGTACAGAGCCTCAATTTTGCAAGATGAAAAGTTCCTAGAGATCTGTTACACAAAAATGTGAATATAACTAACATTGATGAACACTTAAATAGGTTAAGATGGTCAAATCTTATGTTTTTTATGACAATTATATATTTTTGAAAGTTCAGAGGAAAATAGTTTTTCTTCCTCAAAGATATGTATGCAAAGATTAAAGGTCCTACTGCAATCAGCATGACATATAATTCATCTCATATGTCACAGATTGCCAATTCCAGGTAAACATAATTGCAGAGCAAAACCTGGCCAGTATGACAGTAATGAATATTTTATATGGAGGTATTACTGAGCAGTGGAATGGCTAAAATGAAAGCTAAAATGAGATATGGACAGCGGAAGTCTTCTTTGGCATTTAACAGAAACAATACTTGTGCCTAAAAATCACATTTACATATAATTCTGAAGAAAAACTAGTTTGGGCTGAAAGGAGGAGGCAAAAAAAAGTTCAAATACAGTAAAGTTTATGTAACTCAAAATCCTCTAGAAATGGACCTTTAAATGTCCCCTTTAAAATGTCATTTTAGAATCTCCATAAAATGCAAAATGTTTTTGGATTCTCTAAACTGAACACCATGAACAGAATTTAACATCTTTTTCATGAGTCAAAATCATTACTTTGACAATAGGTACCGAATAGTGCTGAAATTCACTAATGCCCTCTGGAGCAGCTAGTGACAGTTTATGACTATTTTCTCAAACACTAAATATCCCAGACTCCTGTACTTTTTGCCTTCTTATGCCTACTTTTTATGTTTTTTTCCTTCTTTGAGCTGCTAGCTGTCATATTTTAATCCTAAAATAGAGACTTACCTCTATAAGTGTCTTTGCCCCTTCTAAACTTTGGTCATAATCGCCTGTATACCTGAAAACTAGATCACCAAGCTTCCAAAGTAAAAGTACATGAGATAAATAATATAGTAAGAGTAAACAAGATAACAAACAGTTAATATTTACTGAGTATTTACTATATGCCAGGCACTGCTACACATGTATTAACTCAACCTTATATCAACTCTATTATTATTTGCATTTTAAAGATGAGAAGATTAAGGTATAGACTGCTAAAGTCATTTGCCCAAAACCACATGGCTAGCAACTGGCAGAGTCAGGATCTAACCCCAGAGGACTGGCTCCAAAGAGAGTAACAACTACTTTCTGGGACATGTGACTTCATAACTGTATTCCACACACACACGGAGCAGATCCATGGTCATTTTAGAATTTCTTTTGATTGTTCCAAGATTTTACTTTTCTATTCTTCCTGGGTTTCAGGCAGTATTTCAGATGGATCCATTTGCTGGATTATTAGGGTTTAAATAAGTGAAGGTTATTAATTTAAAAATGTACATATGAAATATATTTTAAGAAGTGCAATTAAGTCCCACACCTATTACAAATTTTAAGAATACACCTCTCCCTTCCCAATGCAGAATTCCTCAACTCAGATCTTAGAAAACAAATTTTCATTGTGGGATATGCAAGTGGACCATCTCTTCTCTGCCTGAATTTCCTGAAAACAAAAGACCCCTTTTGTGCCTAAGTGGAATCCCAGCAATGGAAACGAAGGGGTTTCTATGGCAGTCCAGTTTATCACTCCATTTTCACTTTGGTAGCTAATACATGGCTCTTCTCTGCTTTGGCAGAAGACTTATCTAATTCCAGAAAGTTTTCTATTATATTGAATTTGCTGAGCCTTATCCAAAAGCAGATGGCAACACCATAGAGCATTAAGAAAGATGAAGAGCTTGCCACTGGCAAGATGAAGTGGTAACTGAGGCTTCTACATTTTAAAAAGACAACAGCTTTTATTATTCTTTTTCTCCTTCTTTGTAACTTGTGAAGAAATAACTTGAAAATGTTGAATCTGCTAATTTGGGAGTGGCTTTGGGGGGACCTGGTACTAAAACAGTACCAACTCAATTATACTAACATCTACTGGCTTCTTTCCCACAACTATTTGCAAGTTTATTGAAGAAAAAAAAAAAACACTCAGAGGAAATCTAAAAGGCCTCCAGGCAATGACAAGGTTCACATCACCCACATATTTCATCAAACCATCTTCCAGGAAAACAAGAACTCATGAATAACAAATAATGCAGTATTTCACCAGGGAGAAAAAAGAACTACATCTTATCTCTATTATTCAGCAGCTGTCAAAACCCAGTTTTAAAAGCATGATAAACTGGGGCAGGGTTGGAAGGTAGAGGGGAGGATGTTTTCTTTTAGGATATAGTTAAAATTAAAAAAAGAAACTGTTTTCTATTATTAATTTTTGAAATACTCTTATTATAGTCAATGGAGCTGGCTCTCACGAAACAGAGCTAAGGTATAGCAACACAGCATCTGGTTCAGACACATCATAAGTCTGCAAACTTCACGCTGACACACAGCAAGATGCTTTGTGGGGGCTGAAACTGACTCAGGAAAATGTCAGAATTACATCTCGCTGAGTGAGCAAGCCCAATTTTCTAGACCCTCCTACAGAAATAGCCCCAAAGGCTTGATAAATGTAAATTCTTTGTATGTTCAACACTATTAAAAAATGAAACTCTGCCCTCCACTAAACCACAAACTCACTGGGATGCACCTATGCTCTATTTGACACCCCAGGCTCCCTATGGTTGCAGTTCATAAACACTGGGGACTTCGTTTTCATCCTTGACTGAATTCAGCTCTTGCTTGCTGAAGCCCGTTCACTATTTGCTGCAGCAACAAAGAACAAAGTCATGGCCTGGCTCTCAGAGAGCTTACAACCCACAAGCACAAAAGAAAACTCAGACCTGCTATAAATATGCTCTACCCTATTTGCAACTAAAGGGTTTCATGTATGCTTTGTTCGTTTTGAGTAGTCCATCTTTAGATATTTTTCTAACATAAATTGTTGCTTAAAATACAAAATGCTGTACTAAGAACAAAAATTAATATGAATAATATCTTTGAATTCAAGATGAAGTTAAATAAAATATTTTTAAATATGAATTAAAGCCATGAGACAAACTCCCTCAACTACCTTTGAATGAACCAACACGTCTCCCTGAATCTATACCCACAGTCTCCTGGTAAAATAGAAAATCTGTTCCTCCTCCTTATTTAAAGCTACTTAATGCCCCTGCTTGTACTCTGGATCCATTCTCCTTATATATGTTCCCAGTGATTTTGTCTACAAATAACACCCACTTCTCTTGTTCAACCTTTTCCTCTTTACTAGCAACTTTCTTCCTTAGTAACTATGCAAAAATCTCAGCCATATTTAAGAAAATAACAAAAGCAAATGTTCCCTCAACCATAAATTCACCTCTAGTTACTTCCCAAGCTTTGAAGGATTTATCTGCACTCATTATCTCCATTTCCCTATATCCCACTCACTCAGCAAAGCAGAGCACTTTGGCTCTCCTCACCTTGCTCGCTCCAGTGAACTGATCTTGTCAAAGTCACAGGAAATGTTTCTGTCATTAAGACTAGTAACTATTTTCAGGTTGTACTTTTTTTTTTTTAAAGACAAGAGGGTGTAACTCTGTCACCCACCATGCTGAAGTGCAGTGGCATGGTCAAAGCTCACTGCAGTCTCAAACTCCTGGGCTCAAGAAATCCTCCTGACTCAGTCTCCCAAGTAGCTGGGACTATAGGCACATGTCAGCACTCCCAGCTATTTTTTTTTTCAGAGATGACGAAAAATGAATAACTGCATTATATACATCAATTTACATAAATCTAATAAAAATATCAAGAAATGCCAGTTGTGGAAGAATACATATAATATCATTTCAGTCTTAAAAAATTCAAAAATGTAAAACTTTCACAAAGTACAGTTCAGGATATATACTATTAATATAAAGAATAGAAGTAATCAACAAAAAAATTTAGAGTAATGGTTAACTTTTGGTGGGGGAAAGAAGTATAGGATAAAGGAGGAACACACAGAGGGTTTCTGAGATACTTGTAACAATCCATTTCTTAAACTGGATAGTGGGTTCAGTCTTCTTCACTGCAATGTCCCCAGATCCTAGCACAGGGCCTGGCACATAGTAAGTGCTCAATAAATATTAATGAAATGCAGGAAGGAAGAAAGAAAATAGACCTCAATTTTTGGCTATGATACAATAGCTTGTAGCAAGCTGAAGTTCCCACCAAAAACAACTAAGGCATCTGGACAAAATACAATAGAAAATAAAATAATAAAATAAAATAAAGAAGAGAAAAGAAAAGAAAAAAGAAACCTATGCAGAGGCATCAAAAGCTGCCAGTGAAGCCAAAATCAACATACTAAGATCCAAGAAAGAAGGAAAGTACATAGAAGTTCTGCATTTTGCATTTCTTTATCAAACTTAGTATTTCATGATATGAGTCACTGGGGGAAGACTGAGAACCCAGACAGATGTAAGCTAGTAAGAAGTAGAGATGTCAGCAAAGCACTGGCACTCTCACAGGCATAAGAAGGAAAAAAGTCAAGTTTGGGGCTGCAAAAATACTCAGGCCTCAAGTAGACAAAATCCCAGGGAGAAGAGAAGTACAAAGAAATGAAACTAATCCTCAAAAAAAAAAAAAATTTGTTGAATTCTTAATCTGCCTAGGATAAAAGTTTAAGAAGCAAAGCAGAAGCTGAAGAGAAACAGTTGAGGGGTTTTTGCAGTATCACAATATTAAGAAGACTATATTGGAGTTTAGGACCTTCCATGGATGAAGGGCCCTACTAAACAACCCAGGTTTTCAGTGAGGCCCCCTAGAAGTAAGAGTGAATAAAAGGTAGTCTGAGCCTTTCATAGATTGTTGTCCATCATTGGAACAACTCAAGTGTTGCTTGCAAGAAAGTGATATGTCCCTATCTACTTACTTATTGGAGATAATGTAAAGCCCCTCTGGAAGAAAATAATGTATTCAGAACCACTATAAGAACATAATACCTGACATTCAATCTCAAATTACCAAACATGCCAAGAAAAAACAGACAATATAAGCAGACCCACAAATGACCGAGTATTGAAGTTATTGACACAGATTTTTAAAATGACTATGATCAATAAATACAAAAATAGAGGAAAATACATAGAATTTCCTCAGATAGAATCTATTTCTTTAGAAAAAGAATGATCGAAAACAAACAAAACAAGTGAAATTAACAGATGGTTCTAATTAGAGATTGAACACCAGAGAAGAAAGGATAAGCAAACTAAAACATAGATTAACAAAAAATATCCCAACTTAATCATGAAAAATAAATATAGAAAATAGTACAAGGGATATATGGAACACAGAAAAGGGAACTAATATATACACATTTGGAGTCATATGAAGGGAGAAGACAGAAGCAATATTAGAAGAGAGATATCTAACCAGCAATTCAAGAAGCATGATACATCCCAAAGTGGATAAATTCATATCAGAGTTAAACTAGAAAACCAAACAAACAAAAAAAATCTTAAAACAGCTGGGGATGGGGGGATTCATACTTACAAATGAGTAGTAACAAATTTGATAGCTGTTATCACAACAGAGATGACAGAAACCAGAAAATAATGGAATGACATTATAGAAGTGCTAAAAGGGAAGAAAAACCTGGAATTCTACTGAAAAAGAAAATATCCCTTCAAATGTGAATGAAATAAAGGTTTTTCTAGTCAAACACAACCTGAAAAAATTCCTTATCACCAACCCTATGATAAAAGAAGTGTTAAAGGAATTTTCAAGCAGAAGGAAAATTACACTAAACAGAAGCACAAAAATACCGGGGGGAATGAATAGCAATAGAAAGTAAATATGTGAGTAAATCTAAATCAATATTGATGACACAAGATAGTAATAGTAATAATAATGTATTATGGCCTTAAGATGTATATTAAATTTAAGTGTAATATAAAAGACATTAATTGTAATATAAAAGGCACATGGGAGGAGTAAATGCAGTTAAATAGTGCTGATACCTTATTTTGGAATGGTTAAAGGAATAATTTCTATTAGCCTTTAATAAGATAAGGATTTATGTTGAAATCCATAGAATAATCACTAAAAGTATAGAAAAATACTGTATAACTAACAGGGAAAGAGAGGGAAAAGCTGAATAATAAAAAGAAATACTAGATTAATGCCAAATAAGGTAAGAAAACAGAGGAAGAAGCATCATAGTAGAACAAATAGAAAATATGTATATATAATTATATATATATATACACATTAAGATAGTAAATATGAATAAAATAAGAAAGGAAAGAAGGAAAATATGAAGTCAAGCAGGCCACTGGAATTTTAACACTGGTATTCTTTTTAATTTGCCCTCACTGCTATATGGGTTTCCCGCTGTTGATTAGAAAGCAACTTCATTTGCATATTAAAGCTATTTCAATTTATATGAAATATGATTACATTCATAAAAAGAACAAAAACAAGCAAAAGCAATAGATGCTGTTAAAAATTAGGATAGTTATCACCTTTGAAAAGGGATAGGTTGGTGATTGGAAGAGAGCAAAAATGGACTTTTTGCTGGCAACATCCTCTTTTCCTATTTGAACACTGCATAAACAAATGTGTTCAGTTTGTGTGTTATTCAGTAGTATTTTACATAGCAAAAAGTTTTTAAACCTATAACCACTAAGGAGAGACTATCTCACACTCACCAGGATGGCTACACCATTAATATGAAAGGCAAACAATAACAAATGTTGGCAAGGATGCAGAGAAACTGGAACCTTTGTACAAGCTGGTGGGACTAGAAAATGGTGTAGCCACTTTGGAACAGCTTAGCAGTTCCTCTAAATGTTAAACATAGCATTATCACATGACCCACCAATTCCATTCCTACATATATACCAAAGACAACTGAAAACCTATGTCTACACAAAAATGTGCACGCAAATGTTCACAGTAGCATTATTCATGATAGTCAAAAATAGAAATAACCCATGTGTCCAACAGCTGATGAATGGATAAATAAAATGTGGTTTATCCATGTAATCGAATATTATTCAGCAATAAAAAGCAATGTAGTATTGTTACATGTTATAAATGAATCTTGAGGAAGTATGCTAAGTGAAAGAAGTCAGTCACAAAACACTACATATTATATGATTCCATTTATATAAAATATCCAGAATAGGCAAATCCATAGACATAGAAAGTAGAATAGTGGTTGCCAAATGTTGGGAGAAGGCAAGAATGGGGAGTGACTGCTAATAGGTACAAGGTTTCTTTTTGGAGTGACAAAAATGTTCTGAAATTAGATAGTGATATGGTTGTACAACTCTGTGAATATACTAAAAACCACTGAATTGTATGTTTTAGAAGGGTAGATTTTATAGTATGTGAATTACACTTTAACAGAGCTATTATAAAAAGAATAATCAAGTATACAAAAGAAGACATTTCCTTGAAAACTGAAAAACTACAGACAATAGAAACAAACATACATAGTAGCATACAGGTAATGGAGTTACAAAACTGAGACTTTTTAGGGTAAGGCTTAATGTGTTCAAGAATACAAAAACCAATATTGATAATGCTTGCAGAGATCCTCAAACAATTGAAAGAATCAAATGGATTCTGAGAGATTTTAGATGTTCTCACCACAAAATAAATAATAAATATGTGAGTTAATGGGTATTTTAACTAGCTTCATTTGATCATTCCACAGTGTATACCTATAACAAAACACTGTTTATGCCATAAATATATACAATTTTGATTTGGCAATTAAAATTTAAAAAGTAAAATAACCTATACATACCCACCAAAAGGGATAAAATTTAAATTGGCAATCAAAGTGTTAGTGATAATATGGAATAAATACAATCCTCATATAGAGGTGGTGTATGTATAATTGGAATCTGGAAATTAGTTTGCAATTATCTATTAAATGTGAAAATAACATATCCTCTTATTCAGCTATTTCAACCCTAGGTATATACCTAACTGAAAGATATGTGAACATGCCCCAGTAGAAGTGCAGAAATAAATGCACTATTTGCAATAGTCCCAAACTGCCAAAAGAGCCAAAATTTCATCTACATTAGGAGAAATAAATTGTGCTATATTCATATAATAGAATACTCTACAACAATGAAAATAAATGTCAGTGTTATATAAAACAACATGGATGTATCTCTCACTCACTAAAACAATGTTGAAAAAACAAGTTACATATGCTTCATTATTCTACTTATATAATGTTTAAAGACAACAAAATGCAATATATGGTGTTAAAAATCAGGATATTTGTTAACTTGGGGGATAGTGAGGAGGTGGTGATTGGGTAGGAGGCACATAAAGGCCTTCTTGAATTTGGGCAATGTTTTTTCTCTTGAGCTGGGTGATAGTTATACAGTGTATTCTCTTCGTGGTAACTCATTATGTTGTATACTTATGATTGTGTGTCTTTATGCAATGGTTTATATTTCAATAAACATTAATAAAATTAACACTACTCCCTATTTTCCCTTAAAAAAAAATCTTTTAGTTCCTTTCTCTTTTACCTATCAAAAATTCTATTTTTTATTATTATGACTTATTTGAAAGAATCAGAATATTTTGCCTATTCCATTTTTGCTGATAAAGATAGGATCTATGTAATGATATTGTAGTATCTATGGAATGCTATGAAGGAGAAAGCCTCTGGACATTAAAAGTGATTCTATAAAAATTATGTATGCACCAAGTACTTGGCTGTCTCTCAAGTGTTTAGAATCTGAATATACATTTGCATTTCCCCAGTGAAATTTTGGAGGATTTTTCAATAGTAATTAGCAAATGAACTTACAGAATAAAGGGCATAGGGCTAAACTAAAAGGCAGGAACTACATTGCCAATTAAATGCTAAACCAAAACTAAATGCTATATTTCCAAATGGCACTGACCTTTTATTATGGGGAGAAAATAAAATACTATCACTCACAAAGAAAATCATTTTAATTAGTATAAATGCTATCATTCTCAGCTGAAAAATATGCAAGATTTTTAACAAAACAATTTGTTTTGTTATTCTAGAAAAAATTTCAAGATGTATAAATGTCCTTAGGTCATTATCAAACAATAAAAAATGTTTTTTTAAATAGGACACATTGTAAATAAATATTTAATATACAAAAATGTTTTTAAGTTCTTTAGGAATATACAGTTTTATATAGACAGTTGAGTTATTGGTTATAAACCTTTCTTACTTTATCATTAAAGCAAGCCCTTCAAAATAATCTCTATGGCATAACACAAATTTCTGCACACACTCTTTCAATTAATAGAACTTTAGTACATTTTGCCTTATCTGCTACTCTAAATCTAATTGCGACCAACAAATAAAACATTTGGATGCAAATACAAATTTTGGGAAAATAGTGAGTGAGAATTAGGCATTAAAAGCTCTGAATTTTACTCTTATTTTTAGGCTATGGTCCCAACTTTAAATTACAAAAGTTTCTATTAGTGATTTTTTTTTAAAAAAAAGCAGAAACTTGATCTCCATTTTGTGCTAAAATCAAGCATTGTAATTTGGCTAAATTCACCTTACAAAAGTGAGGAGGTTAGGCCTGGCGTGGTGGCTCATGCCTGTAATCCTAGCACTCTGGGAGGCCGAAGCAGGCGGATTATTTGAGCTCAGGAGTTCGAGACCAGCCTGAGCAAGAACGAGACCCCGTCTCTACTAAAAATGGAAAAAAATTAGCTGGACAACTAAAAATATATAGAAAAAATCAGCCAGGCATGGTGGTGCATGCCTGTAGTCCCAGCTACTCGGTGAGGCTGAGGCAGGAGGATCTCTTGAGCCCAGGAGTTTGAGGTTGCTCTGAGCTAGGCTGACGCCACAGCACTCACTCTAGCCTGGGCAACAAAGCGAGACTCTGTCTCAAAAAAAAAAAAAAAAAGTGAGGAGGTGTAAGAAATAATTAAGCATTGTAGAGTACTTTTTAAATACCAAGTGTTACATGAATGTTAAAAACATGAGCTTAAGTACTACAAAAATTAACTATTTAATAAAAAGTTGGATTTTCCAAGAGAACAAAGTACTCAACAGCAGAAATCTATTTCCCCTAAATTGTAGATTGTTATAGTCATTACTGCTCTTGCAGAATTTTAACAAGGTTAACTGTAGAATAGGCAAAGAAATATAAGCAAAGCTATAGAATATTGGCTTAGAAATAACCACTTCAGACTATCTTTTATCTCTTTTCTAGCACTGTATGTCATTTATTTTATATTTTTGTGTATTTCTCTGAGCATATATTTAATTCTGTTATGCTTACAATGATCATGTTCAATACTAAGAGACTTCTGGAAGAATTAGGAAAATAATAGACAGGGTAGCTGTTCAATACCTGTTCTGATTCCCTAAATATCTAAAACATGGGTCAGATGTATCAGATACCAATAAAAAAAATTCAGTGGTTTGTAACACACTGTGAAATTATATCATCAGTCAGCGTTATCCTCTTAGAAATGGAAGACCTCTCTAGAACCTGTGCCTTTAATCTGGCACAAGCATCACTAATACCATGGTACACTTATAAGAATATGTAATTTGAGCCTTTGATATTCATTTAGGCTCTAATGGTTGAAAAGGCAGAAGCAACCAATCAGCAAAGCTGTATTTCCTTTTATTCTTAATACTATAAACTTATTAAAATAACATTAATATAAGCATATGAAAAATTATACAAGAAAGGTTCTAGAAATCAAGATATAACTTTAAAGCAAGAATGAATGCCAAGAAATATCCTAGAATTTTGCATGAATTTTTCTCTGCTTATTTTTAATTGCTACCTCAAAGATTCCCTTTTTTATCTGAAAGAATCTGAGGGGTGCCCTGCTCAGTTGTAGGACATTGCTGAGCTTGCCGTGAAGCTGGCAGTGTTTGTTTTTAATTAACTAAACTGTTGGGCTTAACTTTATCACTTTCACTAGAGTGATACTCAAAATATTTAATGACTAGTATGGCATGGATATCAAATGATCAGAACGAATGCTAACTACAGGGCTAGAGTATGGTTCTGGAAGCCCCCTGCAGATACAGAAGTCCTCTTTTAGTTGGGGAGGTGCAGCAGTTGTTGATGGAGAGGCTGGGACTGGGAGGAAGTAGAGCAAGTATCTGAGTGGTTCTGGGCAGTGGCTATGCACTCACTATTAAAGAAAAAAAAAACTATTGGAATGGCAGCACTGATGTCCCAGACCAGGGTGCCACCATTAACAGAAGAAATTTCCCACCTGATTCACATGAAAAATGGAAATTCAAATGCAAGGAGATAGTAGCTACCTTTACTTCTTTATTCATTGACCTTGTTTTATACTAAACCATCTGGTCCAACCAGGAAGCCTGAGATCCTCTCACATCTTCCTTATATCTTGTACTGTCTGATTTCCATGGTTTATCATGTATTCCAGGAAAGGCATTGCCACCACCACCTCACTCCGGATCCCCCAGGATAGTTTAACATGAAAATAAAGTTGTTTACTTGCTACTACCACCACCCACTGCCTTCTGCTGAAGCTGTCACACAGATTGGCTTAACCCTCCTCCTTCAATCTGTCTTAGTTGGAGACTTCTTAAACGGGTCACATTTTTATTTCCAATGTTAGATATCCTACTTGAACAAAGAAAACTAAGTTTTAAACAGAATCCCAAGAATATCCTCCCTTCACGGCCATGTTTTGTGCTTAGGAACGATGTAGAGTGAAAGAACAGGTGGGGCGCTAGCCCCTCTGTATAAACAAACACCTGTTCAGGCTCACAGACTACACAGGTGTCACCTCTTAAGTGAGAAAAATCTCCGTCACCTGGAGAGAGTTGACTATTTTCTCTTAGTATTTTGTTTACATTTCTATTACAAGCCCATATAAAACTACTTTTAAATCATTTATCTATAGGCAGATGGACTGGGAATAACCGGCAACCAAATATTTGCTGAATGAATTAAGGAATGAATGAATGACATATTCAAGTTCAGGAAATGAAAATGCTATAATGAGCATATGTATATAAAAACATATATTCTTGTTTTATATAAGAGATCAAAGAAAGAAAGGCAGGTAAATCCCAGCAAAGGTAGGAGAGGTCACCAACTGATGTTCTCCAGCATTCAGGTCTAATCCTGAAATAATTGTCCTATCTCCAAGGCAACCAAAACTCAGAAAAACATTTAGAAAATAAAGTATGGCTTCCCTGCCAACACTCCTCTCCCTGGAGAGTGAACGCGGAGAAAGCTGCTTTTCCCTTACCTTCCTCACCATCCCCATTTCTGATCCTGGCCCTAATCCTTTTAAAATTAGTATATAAAGTTGGCCAATGGGGCCAAGTCAAGAAAGTGGTGTTGCAGCTCTACAAATACCACTTTTGATACTATGTTCACACGTAAAGGGCAAGTTAGAGAGAAGTGAAAAAAGAATAGCAATTCAGAGGGATTTTGACCAATAAAGAATATTGACAATGTATGTTAGCTAGGGAAAGAGGCCTAAGGGTCATTTTAATCCATTTTTCCATAGCCCTCTTCTGACTAAAATCCTGTCAACAAAATCTATGACCATTATTGCATTTTATTTTAAAATATTGAATTTTATTAAGAAGTATGAATTTCTGAATATTCATGATACATAGTCACTAATGAAAGAGGTCACACCTCCATGCCCCACTCATCTTTGCAAGTTAGGGTCAACTCAATTAAGATAAAACTTACTCTAATTCATCTTTAATCAGCCAGGCCTGGATGCAGTTCACTAGCTAAAGGTGGAAATTCAGCCGCTATCACCTTGGAACTACCTCACGGTTTAACTTTATTCAACTTTTATTGTCACCAGGATCATCTTTGCAACAAGAATCAAACTACTCCCACAACACAGGTAAGATACATTTCCATATTATTCCACTAACAGAATTTCCAGATAAAGTTAGCAAGTACAGCTTTCCTTTAGTCTCACCAGAAAATATCACCAGCTCGACTTCACAGAGCTGGGGTAGCTCCACCTTCTGTTGGGTGAATAATGCCCCTCCCCAAAGATATCTGTATCCTAACCCTGAAACCTATGCATATTGACCTTACATGGCAAAAGGGACCTTGCAGATGTTATTAAGTTAAGGATCTTGAGGAGTTTAACCTAGATGATCCAGGTGGGCCCAATGTAATCACATGAGTCCTTATCAGAGGAAGGCAGGAGGGCCAGAGTCAGGGAAGGAAATGTGATACCAGAAGTGGAGATCAGAGTGACACCAGGAAGAGTCCATGAGCCAAGAAGTGCAGGCAGCCTCCAGAAGCTAGAAAAGGCCAGGAAACATGCTTCCTTAGAATCTCCAGAAGGAACCAGCCCTACTAACATCTTGACCTAGTCCAGTGAGACTGATTTCAGAATTCTGACCTCCAAAACAGTAATATAATACATTTATGTTGTTTTAAAAGCAACTAAGTTTGAGTAATTTATTAAAGCAGCAATAGGAAACTAGAAACTATTCCTATCACTTGCTCCTCCCCCTCATATAAATATCTTGTTGCAATGGATTATAATGCCTATAACCTCATTTGGGGGTTTTCTGGGATAAAATCAATTATTTGTGCTATTTCTGCCTTGGTTTCCCTATCTGTAAAATAAGGAAAGCCCTTATTAAGACATGGCTGACATGCAAACTATGGAGAAAGTCACTATTAGTCTGCAAATTTAAATTTTTACAAAGGAACTATAGCTAATAACCTTAAAAGATTTATAACCTCATCAGTACATTTGCATTATTAATGACTATAAATTCTTAGGACTATGAGAGTAGAACTAATATCTCTCCACACTTAATTGGAAAATCTGTTACTTTTTTCTTTTGCAATATTTTAATATTAATCTGGCTTATGTTTAAATTATTTCTAAAAATACAAATGGCTATATTACAAGATAAATAGGAATATGAATATTTTCCAGTTAGGATCTCCATGGGCTACTCCTATTGCCTGATTTCACAACAGATCAAAGTACTACAAAGACTTTAACTTTTGTTCTATGATAGAAGTCAGAAATCTTGTGGAGAGCCTCTCGCCACACAGTAAGATGGGCCACAGAAGAACCTCCATCAGAGAGAAGCTTAGTAGAGCTCCCACTGGTCAACCAGCAGGAGGGCCCTTTTGTCTCTGTTTGCCGAATGTTGCCTGACAGGATCACTGAAGAAACAGATCAAATATTCTGCTGTGGCAATGTAAGACGGATGGAGTCTGTCCTTAGTTAACTTGGCAAACGAACTGCTATGGTCTGAAAGCTTTTGTCTTTCCAAATTCATGTTAAAATCCTGGCCCCCAAGACAATAATATTAGGAAGTGGAACCACTGAGAGGGGATTAGGTCACAAGGGCAGAACCCTCATGAATGGGATTAGTGCCCTTATAAACGAGGCCCCAGAGAGTTAGATACCTTGCCCCTTCTACCATGTGAGCACAGAATGAGAAGTCACCATCTATAAACCAGAAGGATTTGGCCGCACCATACACTGAATATGCTGGCACCTTGATCTTGGACTTCCAGGCTCCAGAACTGTAAGAAATGAATTTCTGTTGTTTATAAGCTACCTAGTCTATGGCATTTTGTTACAGCAGCCTGAACTGACTAAGACATGAATACTGCTTCCATCTCAAGACAGGGCCAAGTATAGCAAATAGTATTCATTTCAGAAAATGCAGCTGCATTACTTGAATATAATAACTATGAAAGAAACTGGCATCTCTGTGTTTCATCATGGTATGAATGCATTATGCTTAGACATTTAATTTTTTTTAACATAAGGCATTTGGAATGTTTTATCCATGAATGAATCAAACCATAAAGCATATAGTCTGAGATTTCATGACCTCTTTTTAAAAAATTAAGATAAATATGTTCAAGATATCTACTGAATATCATGGTGACCACAGTTAATAACAATATATTATATACTTGAATATTGCTAAGAAAGTAGATTTTAAGTGTTCACACTACAAAAAATACTAAGTTTTTGAGGTACATATCTTAATTAGCTAGATTTAGGCATTCCAGAATGTACACAAACATATTGTATCCATAAATATATACAATTTTTATTAATTAAAAGAATTTTAAATCAATATAGTTATTATTAGTAATATGACCTTAAGCCCGAAGCAAAATAAAATAATACCAAAAATACTGCCAGTGAATTCTTTGCTTTCCGGTCTTTATATTTTGAGATCTTCTTTGAATAGAATGCTGTACGATATGAAGAATGTTTTCATCTGGTTGAACCTTTAAAGCAGTGAATCCTGAGGAATGTCTCTTCTGAGAAAAATGCTAAGCCCAAAGCAATAATGGAAATTCAGAACCTAATGAAAGCAAATGTGACCCAGCAGCTTCAAGTTAGTGTAGGACAGAGGTGGAGAACCTGCAGCCTTAAGGCCGCATGTGGCCTGCTAAGTCCTTACCAGCGAGCGGCCTTTTGACTGAGTCCAAATTTTACCAAACAAATCCTTTTATTTTTATTAATACATTTTTGTTCATCTTTTATATTTTCATTTTTAAAATAAATATATTTAAAATACCAAAGAACAAAATAAGTTTCAATGAAATAATCCTCCCAGATTGACCAGCACAATTAGAACATTAGTAAGCCATAAGAGCTAAATTGACAACTGCTACGCTCATGATTTAGTTCTGACTTCCTCTGACTGATTGGTGCCACTACTGCAAGAGGCTGATGGTTGAGAGCTTATGTGGGTCGAGTACACCAGTCTGTTACCGGGTTTTGACAATGGTGCATTGTGTTTTTGTTTGAAGTGGAATTTGTGAATAGCTGCACAGCTCAACAGTATTTTTCAATTCTGCCTGCTTAACAGCCCACCATGTCAAAGAAGACCAAGAGAACACTGAAGGAAGGAAACAGATTTCTAAATGAGGATTAGGAATTGCAATAATATCTTGTTTCTGCTAAAGATAAGATTATTTGCTTGTTTTGTGACATGTAATATCAACATTAAAGAAATGCAATGTTCATCAGCATTATAACACTTACAAGGACCATAAATATTTTAAATTAGAGGGAGAGGCACGAAAGGTTGTATTGCAGAAATTGAAAGATGAAAAGCAAAAGCAAAGACAATTCTTTCAGGCAGCAGTAAGAACCTGGAGATAATGCCACTGAAGCAACTTATAAAGTACCTTACAAACTCGGTGGGGAAAGGGAAGCCATTCAGTGATGTAGAAATTGTGAAAGAATGTACTGTCAAAATTGTACACTGCTTAGACCTTGATAACATTTCAAAGTATAAACAACTGCCTCTTTCAAGGAGAACCATATCTGATTGGCAGCATGAATTAGGCTTCAACTTAACAGAACAACTTTGTCCAACACTTCAAAAGGAAAATATATATTCTTCAATCATTTTCGATGAATCAACTGATGCTACTAACTTGGCACAGGTTTTGTACTTCATTCGAGTCATAATGGAAGATTTTCTTTACTATGAAGAGTTAAATGCTTTGGGCACTCTTCTGAACAGAACACAGGAATAGATATTTTCAACAACTTTCAAGATAAATGTCATGAAGTTGGAATGAATTTGGTAAATTTAGTGAGTGTATGTGCAGATGGTGCATCTTCCATGACAGGAAAACATGAAGGGTTTATTGCACAAATAAAAAAGTATTAACACATCCAGATGCTCTCATTTCTTTCCATTATATCTTGCATCAGCAAAATCTCTGTGCTATAGCTACTCTTTTAAGTGACGCTTTGCAACAAGTTATAAGTATTGTTAATTATATTTGTGTATGCAACATGGCATTATCAGTTGCATAACATACTAAAGTTGAACCATGATGTATTCAGTGTGGATTTGTCATATCATTCCAAAGTATGTTGGCTATTGAAGGGACAGGTGTTAGCCAAAATTTTATCTCTGCAAGAACAGGTAGTTAAATTTTGTGAAGAACAGAATAAGCAATGTGAATATTGAAAGATGTCTATAGGAACACAGCATTTCTGTGTGATATCATGTCAAATCAAAATGACTTGAATATTTCTTTTCAAGGTAAAACTAAGTCTATGTATGATACGTGGCAAAAAAAATCCAAGCATTTCGAAAATAGCTATCTTTTTTTTTCCAAAACACTTCTTCAAAAGGAAATTTCATATGAACATTTTCCCCAGTTAGCAAAGGTCATTGTGGAGCAGGATGATATAAGTGAATCATCTGAAGAATACACAGCTGTTATAGAGAATACATTGAATAGCTCGCTGACCTTGAGAATCACATTACACTCAAATTAGCATTTCAGCCTCATCTAGTTGAAATCACCAAGGCTCCTAAAGAACTAAAGATGGAATTGATTGAGCTCTCCGTAGATGACATTTTAAAGTCATTGTTTGATGCTAAGAAAGATGCAATTGAAATATGGGAAAATGCAGAATACCCAGGCCTTCGGCAACATGCCTGAAAACTGCTTTCTTGATTTTCAACCACGTATTGCTGTGAATATACATTCTCCTACCTAACCCAAATCAAGACTCCCTTAAGGTCCCAAATGACTGATCCCATCTAGAGGATCAACTGAAACTATGGACCTCCATGCTGCAACCAAATATTCAAATGCTTTCCAACAAAAAGCAGACGAAACAAAGTCATTAAAAGGTTAATTTTAAAATTAACAAACAGTTTTCATTTTTTGAAATTACTATGTACATAGTAGTTACATTTTTACAAAATAATGTACATTTTTAAGTATATCTAATTGAAGTTTCTTGAATGTGGCCTTATTTGATTACAGCTAAATTAATGCAGCCTTCCAACATGAAAAGGTTCTCCACCCTTGGTATAGGAGGTCTGAGTTATAGTCTAGCTTGTATTACTATAATAATTTTCTTTGACAGGCATAATGATCTTAAGTAAAACACCTAACTTAACATTACCTCCCTCTTTTGAGAAATGAGACATTTTTCCTATTTCTTGACAACATGTTGACAATTCTAAATGGTCCAAAGTCCATAGTGCATGTGTATTTTCTAGCAGGTATATAACCCCCTGCTAGGAGTAATATAGACGAAGTAATGGTTTTTGAAAAAATGCTCCACGGAACACCTGTCTCAGAATTGTCATGGGTGCTTGTCAACCTTTCTGAGACCTATTTAGATGTATTAATTTAAAACATTTTAGGGACTAAGTCCAGGAATCTAAAGTTTTCAAAAGCATTTTAGATGATCTTTATATGCACTCTAAAGTTTAGAAACTACTGAACAAAGTTTTGATATTTCAAGGATGATCTACGAGATCACCAACTCTACAATGATAGGAACAAATTGGAAAGAGAGTAATATAGTAAATAAGTCATATGGTATAAAATTAGTAACTTATCACTGTCAACCTAATAATTGGGTTATACTAGCAGATTAGGCAATTTAACATTTTCATAAGGCTATATAGTAGTAAGAAATAAATTCAAACAGGTCTTTTATATTCAATTTCAAAGGACAAAATTAAATGAATCAGGAAAATCAGGTTTTAGTCATCTGCTTATTTCCTTCCTTCTTCAATTAAGTAAAAATTTAGAAGCAAGAGAATCATAGTTTATCTCTGAAAATACCTGAACATTAAATTTAGGAAATTCTGGCTATTTAGCAATTGCTTAAAGAGGTAAACAATATTCATTTCTAATACCTAAGCTGATTAAAAGGTAGCCAAAGACACCGTAAACTCATCTCCATATGACCATGATCTAAATCTCACTCTCCTGGAATAGGAGAATGCTAGTCATCTGATCTAAGTCTGCTCAAATCAGAGGATTTCAGTGCTTTTTACATGACTTAATGAGTACTTTATCTACCAGAAGATCTAAGAAGGTGTAACTCCTTCCTTAGGTGAAGAAAGCTAGGGACCCACTTCTCCCCAGCACAATCCCCGTTTGGCTGAGACTGGCAATAGGAACATCTCTTAACTATACGCATCAAGCTTCTTCTGTGAAAGTATTAAAATCAAGTACACAAAATCATGAGCCTATGACAGAGTATGTGAGTTATTTGGGGGAAAAAAAGAATTTAGTCTTCATTTTTACATTATAATTTATATGCAACAAAGCCTTAAAAAAAAGGTACTAATCCCTTGCTCCTATGTAACCATCAGTAAAAAAGGATAGATTCCAGAGACAGTGAGAATAATTGTCTTAAATAACAGAGAGGATTACTTTTCACTCCCCAAGAGTATACACCAAAATTTTAAGTGATTCTCTCAAGGTGGTATGATTTGGGTGCTTTTGATTTTCTTTGTTGTGATTTTTCTGTGCCTTCCAAAAATTTTACAACAAGGCTAAATTACTTGTCTTATAAAAATAATAACAGAGTTGTTAAAAAATGAGTTGAAAAGATCATCAGTCAGAAAAGCACATCTCTGTGGGTTATTAAAAAACAAGAAGATCAGGTATGAGGAACCAAACTAAGAAGGCAAGAGACTATAGAACTGGAGAAACAAGAAAGAACATGGCATGGAGAGGGAATGATGTAAGGCAGTAGGGATTAACAGCGAACTTGGAAACATCTAGGCTTTTAAATGGAATCAACCTAAGCGTCTATCAACAGATGACTGGATAAAGAAAATACACACACACACACACACACACACACACACACACACACACACACTACACAAGGGAGAGAGAGAGAGAGAGAGTACTTGATCGTGGAGTACTACTCAGCCATAAAAAAGAATTAAATGTCTTTTGCAGCAACTTGGATGGAACTGGAGACCATTATTCTAAGTGAAGTAACTCAGGAATGGAAAATCAAATACTGCATGTACTCACTTGTAAGTGGGAGCTCAAGGATGGGTATACAAGTCACATAGAGTGGTATAATGGACACTGGAGACTCAGAATGGGGGAGGGTGGCAGGAAGAAGAGGGATCAAAAATTACTTATTGGGTACAATGTATACCATTTGGGTGATGGGTACATTAAAAGCCCTAACTTTACCACTATACAATTTATCCATGTAACAAAAAACCACTTGTTTCCCCTAGATCTATTGAAATTTTAAAAAATGTTTCCTTCAGTATTTAAAAGGCCAGAGATAGCATTCACATGTCAGGGCTTAATGATGAAAGTGTAGTGGAAGAAATAAAAACTCTGTAACTCAGCATGCTCTTTTAGAGGATACTACATAAGAAATAACATAAATTATTCTCAGATAGATGTGTATGTTAGATTTCAAGAAGATTGGAAGATATGGCATATTTGTATCACCGAAGAGGCTAGAAGAGAAAATAATTCAAGACCAGTAAGTACCAGGAACTCTGTCAACCGAATCACAGTTGGCTATAAATACAGAGGAAAGTAGAGGCATGGGGAAGGGGGTGTATCAGAAAGTGGGTCCTTCATATGCTTAGATTTTGATTTGCTGGGTTTTTTTTAGAGTACATGTTAAAGAATGGACTAAACTTTGTACATATACTAGAAAGATTGACACAGACCTTTAAGAGAGGTGTCAGGCTAAAATCCTAAATAAATAAGACTTGGTTTAAAAAAAACTAAAAATAATGGTGTATAAAGCGGAGGGAGAAATCACTAATTTACTTATGCCAAAAAGAAATAACAAAGAAATTTCCACTGCTAGGAATAGGGAAACCCAAATACTGTGATGCGTACTCCCACTACAATACAAATAGATCCTTTAAAAAAAAAATACACACACACATTTTTTCCTCCCCTTGATTCTCTTTTCTTTGTATTCAGTTACTACTTCATTTTTCCTATCTATTAGCTTCATAGTTGTTTATCCATTTACTATTACTTTAGATGTTTCCCAAGAGAGTACAATATCTATCACTGACTTATCAAAATCTAATATAAATTCTCTTCCCAGACAACACAGACATTAAAATACACAACTTCTCTACCAATTTAAGTTCTAGCATGTTTTAGCATAACATTATTATTGATTTGTACAGTCAACATTTGCATTTACCCACATTTAACCTTTCTGTTCCTCTTCCATCTTTCCTATATTTCCAGACTATCATTTGGAATCTTCCTCTGCCTGAAGAATACCCATTAATATTTTCTTAATGCTGCTCTGATGCTGATGAATTTTCATCTTTGCTTGTCTGAAAATGAGTACAGTGGGGGTTCATGCCATGGTGGTCTGGTGGATCGCCCAATTCCCCAAAGGAAAGTGGTGTGTCAGACCAGGGTGGGTCCCCTGCCATCGCAAAGTACTGGGTTACCCATTTGCAAACAGACACTATAGGGAGCCTCTCAGGGCAGCGGTAGCAAGAGAGGAGCAGAGTGCACTCTGAGAGCCAGTTGGTGAATTATAGATGGCCCCTCCCCCATGAGCAGACTTTCCAGTTTCTATTTTTTTTTTGCCTAGACAGAGTCTTGCTCTGTTGCCCGGGCTAGAGTACCGTGGCATCAACCTAGCTCACAGCAACCTCAAACTCCTGGGCTCAAGAGATCCTCCTGTCTCAGCCTCCTGAGTAGCTGGGACTACAGGTGCGACTACAGGCGCATGCCACCATGCCAGGCTAATTTTATTTTTCTATTTTTAGTAGCGATGGGGTATACCTCTCGCTCAGGCTGGTCTCGAACTCCTGACCTCAAGACTCAATACCATTCATAATACCTACAGAGAAAATAAAATACCTAGCAATATATTTAACCAAGGAAGTGAAAGATCTCCACAAGGATAACTACAAAACACTCAGGAAAGAAACCGCAGAAGACACAAATGGAAAACCATACCATGCTCAAGGATTGGCAGAATCAACACTGTTAAAATGTCCATGCAACCCAAAGCGATTTACAGATTCAATGCAATCCTCATCAAAATACCAACATCATAATTCACAGGCCTAGAAAAACAGTTCTACACTTCATTTGGCACCAGAAAAGAGCTTGAATAGCCATAGCAATCTTAAGCAAAAGGAACAAATCTGGAGGCATCACATTACCAGAGTTCAAACAATACTAACAAGGCTACAGTAATCAAAACAGCATGGTAGTAGTATAAAAATAGAGACATAGTCCAATGGAGCAAAAATAGAGAACCCAGATATAAAACCACCTACTTACAGCCAAATGATCTTTGACAAATCAGACAACAATGTATGCTGGGAAAAAGAAGCCCTATTCAATAAATGGTTCTGGGAAAATTGGACAGCCACATACAGAAGAGTGAAACAGGACCACCACCTCTTACCACTCACAAAAATTAATTCAAAATGGATAAAAGACTTAAATCTAAGGCATGAAACCAAAAGAACTCTAGAGGAAAATGTAGGAAAAACTCTTCTACATATCAGCCTAGGCAAATAATTTATGAATAAGACCCCAATGGCAATCATGACAATAATAAAAACTAATAAATGGGATTTGATTAAACTAAAAAGCTTCTGCACAGCTAAGGAAACAATCAACAGAGCAAACAGACAACCCACAGAATGGGAGAAAACATTTGCAAGCTATGTATCTGATAAAGGGCTGATAACCAGAATCTACAAAGAACTCATGCAAATCAGCAATGAAAGAAAACAACCCCATTAAAAAGTGGGCAAAAGATATGAACAGAAGCTTTTCAAAAGAAGATAGACAAATGGCCAACAAACATATGAAAAAATGCTCAACATCACTAATCATCAGGGAATTGCAAATTAAAATCACAATGAGATATGACCTTACCCCTGTTAGAATGGCTTTTATTAAAAAGTCCAGGCCGGGCGTGGTGGCTCACACCTGTAATCCTAGCACTCTGGGAGGCCGAGGCGGGTGGATCGCTCGAGGTCAGGAGTTTGAGACCAGCCTGAGCAAGACTGAGACCCCGTCTCTACTAAAAAATAGAAACAAATTATCTGGCCAACTGAAAATATATATAGAATAAATTAGCTGGGCATGGTGGCGCATGCCTGTAGTCCCAGCTACTCAGGAGGCTGAGGCAGTAGGATCGCTTGAGCCCAGGAGTTTGATGTTGCTGTGAGCAAGGCTGACGCCATGGCACTCACTCTAGTCCAGGCAACAGAGCAAGACTCTGTCTCAGAAAAAAAAAAAAAAAAAAAGTCCAAAAATGACAGATGCTGGCATGGATACAGAGAGAAAGGAACACTTATACACTGTTAGTGGGACTGCAAATTAGTATTAATACAACCCTTGTGGAAAACAGTATGGAGATTCTTCAAAGAACTAAAAGTAGACCTACCATTCAATCCAGCAATCCTACTATTAGGTATCAACCCAAAGGAAAAGAAGACATTTCATCAAAAAGACACCTGCACTTGAATGTTTATTGCAGCACAATTCACAAGTACAAACATGTGGAATCAATGCAAATGCTCATAAATTTATGAGTGGATAATAAAATGTGGTATATGTATACCATGGAGTACTACTCAGTCATAAAAAAGATGAATTAATAAATGCCTTTGCAACAATCTGAATGGAACCAGAGACCATCCTCCTTAAGTGAAGTATCTCCAGAATGGAAAAACAAATACCACATGTACTCATTATTAAACTGGAACTAACCAATGAGCACACATGTACAAAAAGGGAAGTAAAATACAGTGGAAATTAACCAGGGGGGAGGGGGGAGAAGGGAAGGGGGGAAAAACCTAGCTTATGGGTACAATGAATACTATTTTGGGTGATGGGCACACCTATAGCTGCCACTCAAGCATTACAAAAGTGATCCATATAACCAAAAACATTTGTACCCCCTTAATATTTTTAAAGATAAATAAATAAATAAATATTAATACATGAACCAAAAAAAGCCTTAAGAATCACAAGAAGAAAGTTTGTAACTCTGTAAGTGGGTACTAGGTGGCTAAGCTATCTACTTGTAGCTGACAATGTCCCCAGTCCACTGCAGCCTCCCTGCTCTGTGTGGGAGGGGAGAGAACACTTCTCTGCAGCAGGGCCTTGTACCATAATCCTAAAAGTATGAGACTTCCTGTTAAATAGTCAAACGCTCCTAAACCAAAAAAAAAAGAAAAAAAGAAACATTCAGTATAGTTCATTACACGAACAGAATAAACTATAAAAAGCATATGATCGGCCAGGTGCGGTGGCTCACGCCTGTAATCCTAGCACTCTGGGAGGCTGAGGCGGGTGGATCACTGGGGGTCAGGAGTTCGAGACCAGCCTGAGCAAGGGCAAGACCCCATCTCTACTAAAAATAGAAAGAAATTATCTAGCCAACTAAAATATATATATATAGAAAAAATTACCCGGGCATGGTGGCACATGCCTGTAGTCCCAGCTACTCGGGAGGCTGAGGCAGTAGGATCGCTTGAGCCCAGGAGTTTGAGGTTGCTGTGAGCTAGGCTGATGCCATGGCACTCACTCTAACCCGGGCAACAGAGCGACACTCTGTCTCAAAAAAAAAAAAAAAAGCATATGATCATCCTAGCAGTGCACCAAATGCAGAAAAAGCACTTGATAAAATTCAACTCCTTCATGACAAAAGCTTAGCTATGAGGAGAGAAGGGAACTTCCTTAATATAATAAGGATTATCTATTTTAAAAAAACCTTCAGCAAGCACCATAATTAATGATGAAATATTAAAAGCTTTCCCACTGAAATAGAATCAAGGATGTCTGTTATCTCTGTATCAACACTTCTATTCAATATTGTACTAGAACTCCTAACCAGTGCAATTAGGAGGAAAAACAAATTGGAGGAGAAGGTGTGGAAATTTGAAAGGAAGGAATAAACATGTTATTATTCAGAGCTGACAAAAGTGTGCACATAGAAACCCTATAAGAATCACAAATAAACTATAAGAATAATCAATTTTATTTTTGTATACTAACAAGCAGCTACAAAATAAAATTTTAAAAATACTACAATAGCATCAAATATTAAAAACTTACAAATAAATCTAACAAAATATGTGCAAGACCTCAAACAGAAAATCATAGCACATCACTGAGAGAAAATAAAGAAAACCAAAATAAATGTTAATGTCTTAATAGACTTTATATTGTAAAGATGTCAATTCTTTCCATATTATTCTATAGATTAAATGCAAACCAATCAAAATCCCAGCAGGGTTATTTTTTGTTGTAAATAACAAACTTATTTTAAAATTTATATAGACATGCAAAGTTAAAAAATAATAAAAACAACTTTAAAGAAAAGACAAAGCTGGAGAATTTACAGAACATATTATTACAACTGTGATGTACTGGTAGAAGGACAGAAAGTAAACAAATGAAACAGAGTAGAGGTCAGATATATGTATGTATATAGTCAGACTTATGGGAAGCTATCTTGTCAAAACACTGGGATTAGTGTATATACATAGAAATAAATATATGTAGAAATAAATCTACTTTTACCCCTATTTCACACCTAAACAAAAATCAAATCCAGGTGGATGAAAGAAATAATAAATCTTCTAAAGATAACACAGAAGAACGTATTTATGACCCTAGAGTAGGCAAGGATTCTTTAGTCACAACACAAAAACTGTAATCATAAGGAAAAGTCTAATAAATTGTATTTGATTGAAATGAAAACCTTTTTTTTCCTACAAAGATATCATTAACAGAGTGAAAAGACAAGCTATATAGGGGAGAAGATATTTCAATACCTACGTTTGATAAAGAACTTATATCCAGAATATCTACTGAATTACTACTATAAATCAATAATAAAAAGAAAACACATTTTGGAAAAAAATAGTCAAAAGACTTAAATATGAACTTACTTCAAAAAAGAGGATGCCCAAATGGCCAGTAAACACATAAAAGAGGGCTCAGCTTTATTAATTATCACAGAAATGAAAACTGAAACTAAACTGAGATAGCACTATATATCAGATAGGCTAACATTAAAACTGACAAAATCATATGTTGACAAGCATGTGAAACAAATCTTACATTCATATATGGCTGGTAGAAGTTTATATCAATACAATCACTTTAAAAAACTGACAATATCTACTAAAAAGTAATATTTGGCTACCCTATGACTCACCAATTCCACACCTAAGCCTTTACTCAACGGAAATGTGTAAATACATAAACACCAAAAGATGTGTATGAGAATGTTCATAGCTGCATCATTCATACTAGCCAAAAATCCAAACATCCATCATAATGGAATGGATAAATTGTGGACTATTCAAACAAAAGAATACTATATAGAAATGAAAATAAACTACTATTACTATACAAAATATAAAGGAATCTCATATTTCAAATTGTTAAGCAAAAGAAGTCAGACACAAAAGGTGCATATGACATTACTCAAACATACAACATTCAAAAAGAGGAACATTTATCTCTGGTGTTAGGAAAGTGCTTACCTTTGAGGGGATGGTGTTGACTGCAAGAAGTACAAGAAGATTTCTGGGAAGCTAGTCATATTCTATATCGTGATCTGCACGGCGCTTTACACAGATATGCTTTCTGTGTAAAACATTATTGAATGTCAACTAAGATCTGTGCATTTTACTTTATATATGTCATTCTTAAATTTTAAAAGTTAAAAAATATTAGCAAAGTATTGCTGTAAGAAATGGTGCTATTTCTTTTTGAGAAAGATGTAAAATTCTGCTACATTTTCAAAAAATATTCTGTATAAGAATTTAAGTATATACAGAATCCTGCATAGTTATAAATTACTTATTTTTTCTACTTGCATAATTCTCAGTCAGATATTATATAAAAACATAAAATGAGTAATATCATTTAGAATATCTTTTTTAGCTGTATCAGAAAACCATGACTTAACTGAATTATACCCAATAAGGAATTTATTATCTTACAAAAGAACGTAACAGGTAGAAATTTCCAAGATTGGTTAATTCAACGCCTTAGGACCATTTTCAAGGACCCTTTGCTTCATCTCACTGCTTTACCATCTTCATCTATCAATCTTGTCTTGAAGCCTGTGACTTAGTGATCACAAGATGTCTGCAAAAGTTCCCACCTTCATATCCTCACAATAGGGTCTAGAAGCAGAAGAGGAGACCTTTTCCATTGTAGAACAAATAAAACATTTATCAGAATCTCTTCAGCAGACTTTCTCTCATGTCTCTTTTGTTAAAGCTGTAACATGCCCTTTCTTAAACCAACTATGGCAAGGGGAATAGAAGACTGCACCAAACTGGATACATCTATCAGAATCTAACCCTGAGGCACTGGGGAGAAAGCAGATACAGTAGAATTAGAAATCTATTAACAAGGAAGAGGGGCAGGGAGATGGTTGTCAGGAGGCAACCAAAAATGTCTATTAAAACAGCCAACTAAATCTCAAAGGAAGTACAACATAAATAATTCTTTGGTATTATTCATAATATTTGTAATGCTATTAATTTTTAAATGTTCTTTCTGGTTCAACTATCTATATATCTTGGAAGAATTACACAGATTTCAAATAATGTAAAAATTCAAGCACAGAGTTTGATTTAACCATATTTTGTGTCTTACTTTTATGATAAGTAGACAAGCTAAATACAAGGATTCACTTTTTACAATACTTGCCAGTTTAAGTATTTGAGTAAATACACATATAGCTCCATCATCCATATCTTTTACAACAGTATCAGGGCAATTATCTATTTTCACAATTGATAATAATGATAACAATGACAGTAATTTTTGCCAGGCACTGACTGAATGCAGGCACTATTTTCAGCACTTAAAATATGAAGACTCTTCTTGAATCTTCACAGCAAATCTTTTAGGTACTACTGTTATCCCCTTTTTTACCAGTGATGGAACAGAATCACAGAAGAGTTCTTAAAATTTCCCAAGGCCACACAACTAGTACATCATGGAGTCATTTCATCATATTTGTGATTGGCAATTTTAAAAGATCATTAAGAGGACACCCAATACAATAAAGTAAGTCCGGGTACGTGTCAAGATTTTTTTTTTTTTACACAGTACAATAACTTAGCCTCAGAGGAGCAAATATGATACAACGAAGGTATTAGATTATATAAACTATAAACAAAATGATAACATTGTTTTACAAGCTTCAAGAAAAGAATACTTTTTAGAATAGCCAATCCTTCAGACTATGCAAATCCCTGAAGAGGGAGAGGAAGGAATTATCTAGAGAGAAGGTCTTAGATATTGGACAAAATGCCAACAAGAGTGAATTTCTATGTTTCGGAAAATTCCACAGGACCATAATGCAATAGCAGAGGTACATTTTCTATCTCATAAAGCCATGGACTATTGCAGTTACCATGTTGAGATATTTTAAATCAGATTCATGAACAAAATTTAAAAGTCAACAAGTTATTTATAAAACAATATTTCATCCTTTATAATATCAACAAAAGGAACTGTTATTACATCACCTCACAACACTAGAGATTTCCTATGCCTATGCAAAAAGCTATTAGTGAGTAATGAAATATTTAATAGCAAGAATGTAGTTGCATATCTTTGGCATCTGACCAAGTTTAAGCCATTAGTATATCATGTATTTATGCCAAAAAATCCAAGTATATCATTCCTTTGGTCTCTCCCTGATAAATACTAACTCAAAAGTATGTTGGATTATTCTACAAACACTATAATATCACAAGAATCTATAGAGTATACTTATATACTGAATAAATGATCTGTAACACTCGGGGTTCTCCCAGTGTCCTAGAGATCTATGCAGTAATCTGTCTACAAGTAAATCTGGAGAAAAATTATTTAAAAAATAAAAGATTTGCATTGAACTTTTTCACCTAGCCAACTGTTCACCATGAGGTCCTTTTGTCCTGACCTTTCCTTAATATCACAATGATTCCTGCCCATTCCCTGACCTGCGTATTAGCAATAAAGATACATCTGAAAGGACTTTGACTTTTTAAAAAATGTGGGAAAAAATGTTTAGGATGGAAATATCAAATAGACAAAAGCAGTGAGCTGAGTCCAAAATCTCATTCTGTATTTGTCTTATACTTCCCTTTTCATATCCAGTATCACATTTCATTTTCTCAAGAACTTTAAGAGGTAGTGAAGGAGGTAATATTTATACTACTTCATAAGGAGAACTGGGTCACATGAAACTGAATGCCTGAAGTGACCCAGCTATTCAGTAACAATCATAGCTGGAATCCATTCTCAAGTGTTTCCCACTCAGACCTTGGCTCCTGCAGACATTGCACTTTCTAGCTCTGCTTGCATAGTATGAAAGAAATTAGATTGCTTATTTAAAAACTGAAACTGACCTGTCACAACAGCTCTGGACTTCTCCAGACTCCTGATGTCAATTCTGTTGCCAGATTCACTAAAGCTTCACAATGACAGAAGATTGAGCAAAATGGGGTAGGGTATGTTTCCAACAGGACAAAATTAATAATTATTGATTTTGAGGAGATGGCAATAATAGAATAAGCTCACAATGCATTCCATTTTGTGTTATTTTAATAATTGTTCCAAATTTTACTGATGATATACTCTCTATTTAAATTCCTAAAAGTCTTTTGCTAGCCACAGAGCAACTAGTTTAATGCCTAAACTTTTGGGGTTTTATTATTATTTTCATATGCCAAAACTGGAAATAAATATTCTTTAACTGCTAGTTGTCATTTTATATAAGTTGCCTATTGTCTTCTTAATAATTTCATTTTAGCTTTTTATAGATAAAGTATTCCCTTTGATTCCTAGTATGAAACCACTCTTCTTTTAACGTTATGAATAGACCTAATGCATTTTCCCTAAAGGAACCACAGTATATTTGAACTATAATGTATGTATGGGCTTAAAAAATAAAGCACTATCTGAGGAACTCTGTCTAGAGTAGGAATCTGGGGGTTGTCTATACTTGGCCCAGAACATTTAAAACTAAACCCAAATGATGTCAAATAAGAAGCTCAGCCCATTTGTTTTCTTTCTGTCAAAGCTCCAGGAAATCACCCTACATTTATATGGTTGGTACTATCTTATCTTAGGAAAAAAGAACAATTGCCATGTCCTTTGAGAATAAAGAATTTTGATATATAACTTCTGTTTATATGCTAAGTTAATACATCTTTGGCCTCTTCTTATTTTGGAGGATATTTACAAACTAGTAAATAATGATTCTTTTCCTCTTGATTGAAATCTGTTTTTAGTCATTCATTCTCCCTTCTCCATTGTATCATGTCCAATCACTCAGTCACAGTGGGACAAGTACTCTATTACGGCATTCACAACTTACCTGGGGATGAGCTCTGGAGTCACCTGTAGTCAAATGTTATGGAATTAAAATTAAGAAAATCCTTTAAATCTGCCTTAAAGTCAGCATCTATAGTCTATATATATACAATATGTATGGTAATTCCTTTACATATTAAATTTGAGAACCACTGAGGTACCTACCAAATGAACAAAGGGAAAGACTATAAGCAAAAGTACAAGCATTCAAACCATTCTGTATTTATTTTTTTTTTATTTGTAGCAATTAATTTTTTATTTTTATGGTTGTATATAATAGTTGTATATGTTTATAAGGTACCTGCCTACTGAGTCCCTAGCTACTAAGCAATGGGTAGAAATTTCTAATGTGCTTCTGCTTGCCTACAGTGTTTACTCCACTCCCTCTGGATACTAGGCCTCTATAACCACAAAAAATATAAGCAGATTTTGTGGATCTTGCAAGCCTCATTCTCCACAGTGTTGTTATGGGAATTAGAGGAAATGAAAAAGTCATATGGGGAAGAGTTATTTACTAAAGCTAAGCTTAACTTAAAAAATAAAAATCAACTGAAATTTAACATTCTTTGAGTGCCTCTTGTCTTGTCTATAAGGCCCTATGTATACTAAGAAAGTGAAGTTCCTGTCTGTCAAGTTTCTCTAAACTTAGTCTCAAATGCCTAGTTCATCCTCTAGAAGCCACTTAATGTCAAGCAAGGGTTAATAACTCAGGTATCCTATCTTTCTCCTGCTGCTCCAAGACAGCATCTTTCTCCTTCAGATGCTGATGCTGGGAGAACCCTGGAACTCTAAAGTGTGTTAGAGCCATTCTTAACATGGAGAATAACTATCCTTCCTTAGTGGCAAACATAGGCTGTTTCTAGGATTAGCATCGATTTTTTTTTTCTTTTGGTTATAAGGAGAGAGCCTAAATATTGGGATTTTAAACTTAAATGTTCTGTTTGTAGTTAAGTAAGCTTACTATTTAAAGGCAGAAGGAGGAACTGCAGGTTTTAGCAATTTCCATGTCCCTAGTGCCTATCCAAACACAATGCTGGCTCCTTACAGGTTTCCAGGAAACATTTGTTAAACTTAGATGTTGAGGTTTTGTACCATGTTCTTTCTGAGCCTCAATTTCTTTATCATAAAATAGATAGGACAGGGGATGTCTTAGTAAAATATCAGCTTTAATATTCTATGAATTCTTGCTAGATCTCATTCCAAGTAAACCAACATCACAGGTTATAAACTGAAAAAGTGCCATAGTTCTAGCTTAAGAAACACTGTCAAGTTCACCAAATTGGTAGATTTCGCCAATTTTACCTTTTCTATCTTCACCAAAATCTGTTTTTGCCAAAGTTACTTTTATGACCTAATCCAGCCAGCTAACAATGACAGTGGCCCCCAAACTTGTCAGCATGTCAGAACCACTGGGAAACTGTTTCCCTCCTCAGATCTACTGAATCAGAATCTCCAGGTATGGGAAACCAGAATATATTTGTCAAAAGCTACCCCAGGTGATTCTGATAAACATTCTATGAATCTCTTAAGTTTAAAATCACAGAAGTATATGGTATATACTTTATTGGATGCCATATGTTAACAAAGGACCTTTATCATTTTTGGCACTCCAGTTTTTTGTTTATTTTTTTTTCTTCTTTTTTTTTTTTTTAAGAGAGAAGCCCAATTGTACTATTTTTATTTTTATTTTTATTTTTATTTATTTATTTTTATTTCAGCTCTTCATGGGGGTACAAAAGCTCAGGTTATATTTATTCTTTTTTAAAAAATTCCCAACATATTTAGGGCATACAAGTTTAATTCTGTTACATGTATATACTGCATAGTGGTGGAATCTGGGCTTTTAGTGTACCTATCACCTGAATAGTGTACATTGTACCCAATAGGTAATTTTTCATCCCTTACCCCCTTTCATCTTTGCTCCTTTTAAGTATCCAGTGTCCATTATACCACTCTGTCTGTCCTCACATAACCTTAGCTTAACTCTCACAAGTGAGAACATGTAATATTTATTTTTCTTTTCCTGAGTTACTTCACTTAGGATAATGGCCTCCAATTCCATCCAAGTTGCTGCAAAAGACATTATTTCACTCCTTCTTAAGCTGAGTAGTATATATCCTTTTGTTTTAATTTTTTATTAGGGAATGTTTCAAACATAAACAAGTAAAGCAAATAGTAAAACCCCATGTACAATTATCAATTCATTGCCAATCATTTTATTTTAATTCATTTTATCTATATTGTCACTGCCACTCCTCTATACTATTTTGAATGAAGTTCCAGAGAGAGAAAAAGATATTTTTGGAATCATGATAAAATGGGTTCTTCTCAAAACAATGTCATATCCTAATACTGTGGAGAATGAGGCTTGCAAGATCCACACCTCTAACCTGGAGTGCAGAGTCTAGAATGGGAGAGGCCAGGTATACTGATGAAAGCTATAGACAGTGGCCACATCTCTTCACAGGCATGGGTGTTGGCCTTTCTTAAGATTACAGTTATTCCCTATACATTGTAGTGTGCTATCACACCTCCTGGAGCAATATTTAAGTCAGACTATTTTTCTGCTATGGGATCATAGATAGAATTCCTTTGTTCACCTTCACCTCTAATCACAATAAAGGATAGACAGATCCAAACCAGGTGATCACACCAAAACAACATTAAATGATAGAAAAGTATAATATTCAAGTAATTCCAGTACTACAATTATGTCAGCAAAGAAAAAACTGCTGGAAATACTGCTAAATGTGTCATACTACCTCCTAAGAAACGATAGTCCTCCCTTTCTCTTTCCTGTGGCAGTTCTGAAAGCAATATTTTAAGCAGTGGAGAAAAGATACTATTTTAAAAATAAAAACAGGAATTTATTATTCTATTACCATTCATTATAATTTGGGCATTCAACATAGAACCAAACATCGTATTCTATAGTTGTGGTGTCCTTCTAATATGGAAGGACATTTCATTTTACTCCATGGGATTCTCTTCAGTAGTTAAAAGAATGGGGTTTTTCTAAAAGCTTTAAGGCCTTAACCATTCAGATGTCAGTAAGTCAAACTGCAACAACCTACCATTGCATCCATTTGTTTTTATCCATGAAGGAAAATGAAGGTTTTTTTTTAATGAAAGGTATCAGGGAGTATAATTGAACCCCAACAGCACAGAGCATAAACTTTTTCCTAAACATTCCCAAGTTACAACATCTAAACATAATCAGATCAGAGTAATAATAGGATCAATCTAACAAAGCTGCAAATCCTACATGATATCCCTAGGGAAGCTCGGTTTCCTTTGATTTTGGTCTCCATTACAATGCTACTTTATTAAACTGTTCAAGAAGCAGAAACACTGAAGTGCCTCCCCAAATTTGAGTTCCTATGCTAAATTTTAGTGTATGTGACTTTGCTTCTGTGCTTTTTCAGCAACCATAAAAAATTCTAGTTTCAATAAATGTGAGTCATTACTGTTGGAGACAATTATAAAAAGAGGTGATGTGCTGGGTATAGAAAAGAGAAATAAAAGGATAGCTTAGCTAGAAGTGAAAGGTTTTTAAAAACTTAAAGGAAATAAATACAGATGTTACACAATCCTACATCTGTTAGAAAAGAGGGAGCTGGAAGTATATGTAAGAGGTTAACAGTTTGTCCTTTGGGACTGTGCCTCAAGGAAAAACACAGTGAAATCCAAGGGCAAGATTAACAAATCCAAATCATAAAATCTGAAAACCACTGAATATTTGTATGGCAAGCCAGGCAATGGAAATAAAATACATCTTAATTTGCTTTTATCTACAACAAAGCAAAACAAATTTTTAAGCATTTTAATCAAACTACCAGGAAGAATGATCCTAGAACATTTCCAGTTATCTAGGTATAGTAAATGGAAAACAATCATATATGGAATTATTACTAAATGGAGATGTATAAAAATACCATTCATATGATTTTTCTTTAGCATGCTACTTTGATTGTTTTGTTTCTGTAGATAAAAATAAATATTTATAATAGCTTTTATTTGTTTGCTGGACACATTGCTTTTTCTATCATTAAAGATTAAAATATAGTATCAATATGTTCTTCATGGTTTCCAGAGACTAAGGAAATATCCAACAAAACAAACATTAGATATCAAGTATTTACATAGAACATACACTTAATAAGGTACTATTATTATTGACACTCCTGAACAATTACCTACAAATATGAAATGTATTTTTAGATACTAAATAAAGTTTATCAACAGAGCTCAGTCTTTCTGGATCTTTTTGGGACCTCTGCTTCAATCACAGTTCCACAGATGCCACATGTGGGTTCTAGGATTAAAAACCGTGAGGATTCCTTGGTATATAACATCAAGTCCTGTCTACATGTATTTCCCATTCTTCATTAGCAAGATGGGAAACAGTGCCTTCTTATTCAGGAACATTCCAAGTAAATAAACTTTCCTTGATACCTGCAATACCATTCTACCTTATGCCCCTGCACACAATTTTTTAAAACCAGTATCCTGAAGACTTGATTCAGAGTCACCTAGACAACCTGATTCCACTGACTTCTCCAGTTTTTCCGTGGTCTCAACGATTTGGTAACATAATGCCTCACAAATGGCTAATCTGTTGCTGTGCTAAGCAGCATTTCTGCTGTCAGCAGTGCAGCAGCAAATGAAGTACCTCACAAGGGAGCCATTGAATTAAATGGTGCACATTGGACTGGCTATGTTCTCTCCCATTTTGGAATGACTTCACCTTCTCAGTTCCCAAGTGAAATGAAAACTCTCTCCATCTGTGGCTAGATTTGCATTCTGAAGAGGTTTTGAGATTTATGATTCTAGAGAAAGAAGGCATGAGCAATGAAGCACTACCAAATTTAAATTGCCACACTGGCTTTTATAACTATTACTATTGATGGGACAGTTAATTGTCTGTGTGCTTCATTTTTAAATTTTGGGCTTATCTGGAAACTGAAAAATTGACAAAATTACAAAAAGAGTGCAAAAGGAGAGAATGAAGAAAAGAGATGGAAATTAAGAATGATTTGGCTTGAAATATCAAATCTTTTTATCATGACTACATTTGGTAAAATGACTGGAATCTTTTTAAAACTGTGTTTTATAGAAGTTTGTATATATTAAATTATTACAAGATATATGTTAGTAGACATTTCTATTGACTGTATTCATCTAGTTTAACAGTTTAGTTGCTAGAGAATTCATTTTCTAAAACTGAAGACAAACATGTAAAGAATGATAGTGTTAACAGTGTACCCCATAGATAATGCTAAGGCATATACAATTTGTTCCTATAATTTATTTGTTTGTTTGTACCTTAATTCTTTCCCTTTCTCCCCATCTCTTCCATATTCTTTTGCTGTATATATTTGATCTGTTAAAATTATAGAAAAGAATGAAATTATATAAAAATCAACCCAGTCTTCACTTACACACTCCTATCTGCCTGTTTACTTTTCTTCATACTACTTATGATTATCTGACATATCATATATATTACTGCTATTGTTTATTGTCCATCTTCCCTTTTAAGAAGCTACAGGCGCACCTCATTTTATTGTACTTACCTTTATTGCACTTCGCAGACACTGCAATTTTTACAAACTAGAGGTCTATGGCAACGATACACTGAGCAAGTCTATTAGCACCATTTTTCCAACAGCATGTGCTCACTTCATGTCTCTATGTCACGTTTTGGTGATTGTTCCAGTATTTCAAACTTTTTCATTATTATTATATCTGACAGGATGATCTGTGACCAGTAATCTTTGATGTAACTATCATAATTGTTTGGGGTACCACACCCACATAACATGGTGAACTTAATTGATGAATGTCCTATGTGTTTGACCACTCTACCACCCAGCAGTTCCCTCATCTCTCTCCATCTCCTCAGGTGTCCTTATTTCCTGAGACAACAATAGTGAAATTAGGCTAATTAGTAATTCTACAATGGCTTCTAAGTGTTCAAGTGAAAGGAAGAGTTGCACATATCTCACTTTAAATCAAAGGCTAGAAATGATTAAGCTTAGCAAGGAAAGCAGTTGAAAGCTGAGATAGGCTGAAAGCTAAGACTCTTGTGCCAAACAGCCAAGTTGCAAATGCAAAGGAAACATTTTTTTTTTCAGCTCATCATGGGGGTACATAAGTTTAGGTCATATACATTGTCCATGTCCCGCCGATCCCCCCGAGTCAGAGTCCGAAGCACGTCCATTCTCATTCTCCAGACAGTGCGCCTGGCACTCATCATGTAGTCATAACTCCATCCCCTCCCCCCCGACCTCCCCGGGTCTGCACCTTCAAGCATGACCATTCCCCAGAGGGTGTGCAACGCACTCATCATGTAGGCATACACCCATCCCCTCCCCCCAGCCCCCATCCCAGTCTGATATCCAATTGGTATCCTTCCCCAATGTGCATTTAGGTGATGATCAGGGAAACCAGTTTTCTGGTGAGTACATGTGATGCTTGTTTTTCCATTCTTTGGATACTTCACTTAATATAATGGGTTCCAGCTCTCTCCAGGAGAACCAAAGAGATGTCGTATCATCGTTACTTCTTATAGCTGAGTAGTACTCCATGGTATACATATACCACAGTTTACTAATCCATTCGTGGATTGATGGGCACTTGGGTTGTTTCCACATCCTTGCGATTGTGAATTGTGCTGCTATAAACATTCGGGTACAGGTGTCTTTGTTAAAGAATGACTTTTGTTCTTCTGGGTATATGCCCAATAATGGGATTGCTGGATCAAATGGTAGGTCTACTTGAATCTGTTTAAGGTATCTCCATATTGCTTTCCATAGGGGTTGCACTAGTTTGCATTCCCACCAGCAGTGTATGAGTGTTCCTGTCTCTCCGCATCCACGCCAACATGTGTTGTTTTGGGATTTTTTGATAAAGGCCATTCTCACCGGCATTAAGTGGTATCTCATTGTGGTTTTGATTTGCATTTCCCTGATGATTAGGGATGTTGAGAATTTTTTCATACGTTTTTTAGCCATTCTTATATCTTCTTTTGAAAAATTTCTATTCATGTCCTTTGCCCATTTTTTGATAGGATTGTTTGATTCTTTCTTGCTGATTTTCCTGAGTTCTAAATAGATTCTTGTTATCAGTCTTTTATCTGATGTGTAGTATGCGAAAATTTTTTCCCATTCTGTAGGCTGTCTGTTTATTTTCGTGACTGTTTCTTTGGCTGTGCAGAAGCTTTTTAATTTAATCAGGTCCCATTCGTTTATTTTTGTTGTTGCTGCGATTGCCTTAGGGGTTTTCTTCATAAATTCTTTGCCTAGACCAATGTCTCTAAGAGTCTTTCCTACATTTTCTTCTAGAATTCTAATTGTTTCCCGTTTAAGGTTTAAATCTGTTATCCACCGTGATTTGATTTTTGTGAGAGGTGAAAGCTGTGGGTCCTGTTACAGTCTTCTACATGTGGCTATCCAGTTTTCCCAGCATCATTTATTGAATAGGGACTCTTGTCCCCAGAGTATGTTTTTGTCTATTTTGTCAAAGATTAGATGGTTATATGAGGATGGTTTTATATTTGGGTTTTCTGTTCTGTTCCACTGGTCTGTGTCCCTGCCCTTGTGCGAATACCAGGCCGTTTTAAGAACCACAGCTTTGTAGTATAGTTTGAAGTCTGGCAAATCAAAACCTCCCATTTTGTTTTTATTGCTTAAGATTGCTTTTGCTATACGGGGTCTTCTCTGATTCCATACAAAGTGTATAATTATTTTTTCTAAATCTGTGAAAAATGATGTTGGTAATTTAATAGGAAATGCATTGAATCTATAGATTACTTTGGAAGAAGTTGGGGCCCCATTCTGACTCTTCTGAAACAGAATAATGCCCAGCCTAGAATCTTGTACCCAGCTAAGCTAAGCTTTCTATATAAAGGAGAAATTAAGACATTCTCAGATAAACAAGGACTGAGGGAATTCACCAAGACAAGACCACCCCTCCAAGAAGTACTCAAAAGAGAGTTACACATGGATCATCACAACAAAGACCCACGAATGTAAAACCACCCAAGAGCTAAAGATCAAATTCTAGCCACCACAATGGCTCAAGAGAGAAAACACAGCAATGAAGTTCTACCCAATAAGATAAACAGAAATCTGTCCCAATTATCAGTTCTCTCACTAAATGTCAATGGCCTCAATTCCCCACTCAAGAGACACAGACTGGGCCAATGGATAAAAAAACACAAACCAAGTATCTGCTGCCTTCAGGAAACTCACTTAACCGGCAAAGATGCATTTAGACTGAAAATAAAAGGATGGAACTTGATATTTCAAGCAAATGGTAGCCAAAAGAAAGCTGGTGTGGCAGTTTTAATTTCCAATAACTTAGTCTTTAAACCAACAAAAGTAATAAAAGACAAAGACGGTTACTACATACTGGTGAAAGGCACAATTCAACAAGAAGATATAACCATACTTAATATATATGCACCCAACCTAGGCACACCCAGATTCATAAAGCAAACCCTACTCGATCTAAACCAAATGATAGACAACAACACTTTACTAGTTGGAGACTTTAACACCCCACTGACAGCACAGGACAGATCCTCCAAGCAGAAAATAAGCAAACACATAGTAGACTTAAACAGAATGCTAGAACAAATGGGCCTGACTGACATCTACAGGACATTCTACCCGAAATCCACTGAATATACATTCTTCTCATCGGCTCACGGGACATTCTCTAAGATTGACCATATCCTAGGACATAAAGCAAGTCTTAAAAAAATTAAAAAAATAGAAATCAGACCCTGCATCTTCTCAGATCACAATGGAATAAAAATAATAATGAACCCTAACAGGAACTCTCATTCCTACTCAAAGTCATGGAAGCTAAACAACCTTCTCCTGAATAACAATTTTGTAAAGGAAGAAATTAAATCAGAAATCAAAACATTCTTTGAATTAAATGACAAAGGTGACACAACTTATCAAAATCTATGGGATGCAGCTAAAGCAGTCCTGAGAGGAAAATTCATTTCCATAAATGCCTATTTCAAAAAGACAGACAACTTACTAATAGACAACTTAATGAATAGACTCAAAGAGCTGGAGAAAGAAGAACAGACTGACCCCAAACCCAGCAGAAGGCGAGAAATTATTAAGATCAAATCAGAATTAAATGAAAAGGACAACAAAAATACTATAAGGGAAATTAATAAAACAAAAAGTTGGTTCTTTGAAACGATAAATAAAATAGACACACCACTGGCTAGACTAACCAAGAGCAGAAAAGAAAAATCTTTAATAACTTCCATCAGGAACATGAAAGGAGAAATCACAACCGAAGCCACAGAGATACATGACATTATCTATGAATATTACAAAAATCTTTATGCACACAAATTGGAAAATGAGGAGGAAATGGACAAATTTTTAGAAACACACAGCCTTCCCAAGCTCAATCAGGAAGAAACAGAATTCCTGAATAGACCAATATCAAGAACTGAAATTGAAACAGCAATAAAAAACCTTCCCAAAAAGAAAAGCCCTGGTCCAGATGGGTTCACACCTGAATTTTACCATACATACAAAGATGAACTGGTGCCCATCCTACATAAACTATTCTTCAATATTGAGAAGGATGGAATTCTCCCCAACACATTCTACCAAGCCAACATAACATTGATTCCAAAACCAGGAAAGGATGCAACAAAAAAAGAAAACTACAGACCAATTTCTCTCATGAACGTAGATGCAAAAATTCTCAATAAAATCCTAGCAAATCGTATCCAAGTGCTGATTAAAAAAATAATTCATCACGACCAAGTAGGCTTCATCCCAGAGATGCAGGGGTGGTTCAACATATGAAAATCTATAAATGTAATTAACCACATAAATAGAAGCAAAAATAAAGACCATATGATCCTCTCAATAGATGCAGAAAAAGCATTTGACAAAATTCAACACCCTTTTATGATAAAAACACTTAACAATATAGGCATAAATGGGACCTACCTAAAAATAATACAAGCCATATATGACAAACCCACAGCCAACATCATACTGAACGGGGAAAAATTGAAAGCATTCCCACTCAGAACTGGAACCAGACAAGGCTGCCCACTGTCCCCTTTACTTTTCAACATAGTATTGGAAGTCCTTGCTAGAGCTATCAGACAAGAGAGCAGAATCAAGGGTGTCCAAATGGGGACAGAAGAGATCAAACTCTCACTCTTCGCTGATGACATGATGTTGTATCTGGAAAACCCCAAGGACTCAACCAAGAGACTCCTGGAATTAATTAATGAATTCAGTAAAGTCTCAGGTTACAAAATCAATACACACAAATCAGAGGCATTCATATATGCCAATACCATTCAATCAGAGAACCAAATTAAGGACTCAATACCTTTCAAAATAGCAACAAAGAAAATAAAATATCTAGGAATATATTTAACTAAAGAGGTAAAGGACCTCTATAAAGAGAACTATGAAACGCTAAGGAAGGAAATTGCAGAACACGTAAATAAGTGGAAATCCATACCATGCTCATGGATTGGAAGAATTAACATCGTTAAAATGTCTATACTACCCAAAGGAAACATTTTTAAAGAAAATTAGAAATGCTACTCCAGTGAACATACAAATGATAAGAAAGCAAAACAGCCATATTGCTGATACAAAGAAAGTTTGAGTGGTCTGGATAGAACATCACGCAAGCCACAACATTCTCTGAATCCAGAACAAGGTCTCTAACTCTCTTCAATTCTGTGAACGCTGAGAGAGGTCCGGAAGCTGCAGAAAAAAAGTTTGAAGCTAGCAGAGGTTGTTTCATAAGGTTTAAGGAAAAAAGCTGTTTCCATAACATAAAAGTATAAATTGAAGCAGCAAATGCTAATGCAGAAGCTGCAGCAAGTTATCCAGATGATCTAATTAAGATAATCAATGAAAGTGCCTAGATGAAACAACAGATTTTCAATGTAGATGAAACAGCCTTACATTGGAAGAAAATGCCATCTAGGACTTTCATAGTTAAGAAGGAAAATTCAACGTCTGGCTTCAAAACTTCAAAAGATAGGCCAACTGTCTTTCTTGTTAGGGGCTAGTATAGCTGGTGACATTAAGTTGAAACCAATGCTTATTCACCATTCCAAAAATCCTGGGGCCCTTAAGAATTATGCTAAATTGACTTTTCCTGTTCTATAAATCCAACAACAAAGCCTGGATAACAGCCTATGTGTTTACAGCATGGCTTATTGAATTTTTTAAGCCTACTATTAAGACCTACTACTCAGAAAAAAAGATTGCTTCCAAAATATTATGGTTTATTGACAATGCACCTGGTCATCCAAGAGCTCTGATGGAGATGTGCAAGGAAATTAATGTTTTCGTGCCTGTTACTACAACATCCATTTTGCAGCCCATAGATCAAGGAGTCATTTTTAAGTTTTTTATTTAAGAAATACATTTCATAAAGCTATATATAGCTGCCTTAGACAGTCATGCCTCTGATGGATCTGGGCAAAGTAAATTAAAAGCCTCTGGAAAAGATTCACCATTCTAGATGTCATTAAGAACAATCGTGATTCATAGGAGGGAGTCAAAACATCAACATTAATAGGAATCTGGAAGAAGTTGATTCCAACCCTCATGATGACTTTGAGAGGTTCAAGGCTTCCACAGAGCATGTAGCCACAGATGTGGTAGAAATAGCAAGAGAACTAGAAGTGGAGCCTAAAGATATGACTGAACTGCTATAATCTTATGATAAAGCTTGAATGGATGTGGAATCGCTTCTTATGCTACACTTGATCTTAGCCAAAAGGCCGAGAAGCAATGAATTGCTTCTTATGGATGAACAAAGCAAGTGGTTTCTTGAGATGGAATCTCTTCCTGGTGGAGATTTTGTGAACATTGTTAAAATGACAACCAAGGATTTAGAATATTATGTAAACTTAGTTGATAAAGCAGCAGCAGGGTTTGAGAGGACTGAGTCCAATTTTGAAAGACATCTCACTGTGGGTAAAATGGTATCAATTAGCATTGCATGCTATAGAGAAATTTTTAGTGAAAGGAAGAGTCAATTGATGGGTTAAATTTCACTGTTGTCTTCTTTAAGAAACTGCCACAGACACCCCAAACTCCAGCAACCAACACTCTGATCAGTCAGCAGCCATCAACATCAGGCAAGATCCTGCACTAGCAAAAGACTGCAACTCACTAAAGGCTCAGGTGATTATTAGAATATTTTAGCAATATGGTATTTTTAAATTAAGGTATTAATATATACTTTTTATAGATACAATGCAATTGCACACTTAATAGACTACAGTATAATGTAAACATAACTTTTATATGCACTGGGAAACCAAAAAATTCATGTGACTGCCTCTATTGCAATATTCTCTTTATTGCAGTGGTTGGTCTGGAACTGAACCTGCAGTATCTATGAGGAATGCCTGTACGCTCCTTAAGAGCAGGGATTCTGGCTGGGCGCGGTGCTCATGCCTGTAATCCTAGCACTCTGGGAGGCTGAGGCGGGTGGATCATTTGAGCTCAGGAATTCGAGACCAGCCTGAGCAAGAGCGAGACCCCGTCTCTACTAAAAATACAAAGAAATTATATGGACAACTAAAAATATATATAGAAAAAATTAGCTGGGCATGGTGGCGCATGCCTGTAGTCCCAACTACTTGGGAGGCTGAGGCAGGAGGATCGCTTAATCCCAAGTGTTTGACGTTGCTGTGGGCTAGGCTGACACCACAGCACTCTAGCCAAGGCAACAGAGTGAGACTCTGTCTCAAAAAAAAAAAAAGAAAGAAAGAAAGAAAGAAAAATAACAGGGGCCGGGCGCGGTGGCTCACGCCTGTAATCTTAGCCCTCTGGGAGGCCGAGGTGGGTGGATCGCTTGAGGTCAGGAGTTCGAGACCAGCCTGAGCGAGACCCCATCTCTACTAAAAAAAAAAAATAGAAATAAATTATCTGGACAACTAAAAGTATATATAGAAAAAATTAGCCGGGCACGGTGGCACATGCCTGTAGTCCCAGGTACTCGGAGGCTCAGGCAGTAGGATCCCTTAAGCCCAAGAGTTTGAGGTTGCTGTGAGCTAGGCTGATGCCAGGGCACTCACTCTAGCCTGGGCAACAGAGTGAGACTGTGTCTCAAAAAAAAAAAAAAAAAATAGCAGGGATTCTTTATTTCTTTTGTACACTAGTTCAATACCGGTATGTAGAATAATACCTGACACATAGCAGGCACTCGATAGAAAACAGATCTTTTGATTAAACAAATAAACATTTGTTTGCTGAAAGTGATATCATGGTATAGGAGAGAAACTAAGATTACAAGGGTGTGAAAGAAAGAAATAGCGGGAAGTTATGAGCATAATTAGCTCCAGGGAAGGCTGTAAAAGCTTGGAAAATTTATCATTATTGCTCCTCCATTTTTTTCTTATAGCCCACTAAATTCCCTTCTGTTTTAGCTGTATACTGCCTACATCCTTGGTACCCAGGACCCAGATCATGATGAGAAGGAGGAGGAACAGCATTTAATAATGTTCAGTCTGTGCCCAGCACTGCCTCAGACATATTATATATTTGATTTTGTTGTTACAGTCCCATATGGCCATAATTTTACATGGACATAAGAAAACCTTGTATTTGTGTGTGTGTGTGTGTGTGTGTGTGTGTGTGTGGATTAAATGAGTTAATATATATTAAGTGATTGGAATAGTACCTGGCTATAAATGCTACATAAGTATTTGCTACAACTATTTTTATTATTTTTGTTTTATTTCCATTTTGGGGATGAGGAAACTGAGACTCAGAGTGGTTACTGAGTTGACCAATACACAGTGAGAAGTCAGAAGAACCTAGATTATAACCCAAGTCAATATGGTTCCCAATCTGTGATTTTTCCTTTATATGACATTTATACTAGTTGGCAGCTCAAACTCTTAATCCAGTTTTGCTAAGTCTTCTCTACTACTGGAATAACTCATGCCTGAATTTTTGTGGGAACTACTCCCATCAAAGCATACTGGCCCACAGATTATTCTTTCAAGATGCTGATCCTTGCTGATAGAACATACCAAGTTAATATTTTACATGAGATAATGTTTCATTTATATTCTTCTCTAATAATGCACTGTCTTTACCCAAATTTTCCCAAAATGTTTTCCATAAAACAGTACTTGTATAAGGCTCCTTGAAAAAAGTGTCCTGGGCAACTAAATTTGAAAAACAACGAATTGTATATCTCCCCTTATAGAGTCACAAAGCACCCTGGCATTTAAAGGTTTTGAAAAGTCTAAGTAAAGAAATCAGTTTAACTTTGTTTAGCCCAGAGGTTTCGAATGTATTTGACAACAAAATCCTTAAAAAAGAAAAAGAAAAAAGGAAAGACCTATTACTAATCTAAAAGGACACTTTAAGAAATGTTACCTTAAGTTGATAGAATGAATCTAACGCTAGAAATTTCAGGTTACAGAGGAGACATTTCATTGGAAAAGGGTTTTCTTTATGTTGATGATATGCTAGATTACAGCAATTCTACCCATGATCAAGGCTGATACTACCACGTACTGTCACAGAGCTGGAGAGTACTTCAACTCATTCATTCTAAGACAAGGAATACAGGACCAGAACTGTTAAATTACCTGCACACAATTTTATGTTATGAAATATTAATACCTTCAGGACTGGGTTTGAAAAAGAAGAAGCCAATATTCTATTCCTGGCCATAACAATTACTTGAAGTAGAGAAAATCAAACTCCCTCTCTTTCCATTTTCCTTCAAATGCAGGATGTTTTCGCTCCTCTTTACTACCAGGTGGGGCCATTATCAGAAATATGCCAGATAGTTCACAGGGCTACTTAAAACTTTTATGAAAAAAAAATCATTAGGCTCCTTAGAACAGTGTTAAACTTAGCCAATAGTATAACTCAATAAGAACAGATGACAAATTCGATCCTCTTTTCACAGAAATTTTTTATTTTAATACTTACAAATTTTTGAATTAATTACAAACTTAAAACCTACAAGTGCAATACAGAAAACTTTATCCTGAACCATTTAAAAAATACTTTAGTGTATATCTCCTACAAAGAAGGACATTCTTCTACAAAACTTCAATATAACCATGAAAATCAGAAACTTAATATTGTTACCATCTACTACTGAGTTCCTGTTAGGTTCACCATTTGTCCCCATAATTTTCACGACAGTAAAAAATATCAGTTTAGAAACACACTGTGGGTCTTTTAGGTCCCCTCAGTCTATAAGAGTTTCTCAGTCTCCCTTGAACTCTTTTAATAAACCTTGATGAGGAGAGGAAGATGGCGGAGTGGAGGTGACCTCCTGGATTCGTGCTCCCGGAGAGGAAGGCGTGGATCTCCACCTGCCACAACGCTGGAGGATCGCTCCTCCACAGGAACGGCGGTGTGAACCCACGGAGAATCACCGTGGGACACAGGGAACAGGAAAAAACAGAGGCGAGTGGGAAATCAGACCGAGATAATTTGGAGAGTGCGGGATGGAAACCAGACAGCGGAGTGCGGGACGGCCGTGACCGCCTCACCGACGAGTGGGGCGGGTTCAGCCCCACAGCAAAGCGGCTTGATCTCCCCACTGACCCCCACATCCACTCAGTCAGGGATCTGACTGAAATCGGTGCAGAATCACCACAGGAGACGTGGAGCTCCGAGGACAGGTGACATAGGCGGGAGAGAGCTTGGACTCGGGCGGGTCTCCGCGGAGCCCTATCTCTTAAAGGGACAGATGCGGACCTGCATCGAGGCGAGGGGCCGCGTGTCTGAAATATTAAAGTGGGATTTTTTTTGCTCTTTTCTTCCCCTACGGCGGCTTTCCTCCGGGGAGCCAATGTGGGCCCTGGCGCCTGCCGAGCTCTGAACGCTCTCCCCCCGGCGCCTGCGACCGGCGGACGCGCGGTCGCCATCCCGGTTCCCACAGCTAAGCGGAAAGGACCTTGGACTCTGGCGGGTCTCCGAGGAGCCCTATCTCTTAAAGGGACAGACACGGACCTGCACCGAGGCGAGGGGCCACGAGCGTGAAATATTAAAGCGCCCAGGAGCTACTGTATACTCCTGAGTGCTCCAGACCCCTAGCTCTGATTCCTATCGGACCCTGAAAATTGCCCCCCAGTGCCAGTGATCTGCGGGTGGGCAGCAGCAATTGTGCGGGCCAAGGTCTAACTGCTGCAAAGCCATAGGGAACCAGGCGGCTCCCCAGGAGGCTCCATCCCCTGATCCATAGACCCTCTCCAGGTCCCCTTCCCAGGTGTGAACACTGAATGCTTCCCCAGACCCAAGAGTGTGGAGCCCGGACCTTAGGAACACTGGGACAGTGTAGACCGTTGCCCGTGGGAGCTGCAGCAGCTGGGGCACTGAGTGATTGAGGGCACTGCCTCCTCGGCCTAGCCAGTGTCTTTCCTGTGGAAAGAGACAGAAACCACACATCCAGAGGAAGAACCAAAAGTCAGGGGGGGGGGGGAAGAGAAAAAGAGAGGGAGAAGAGGCTTTCTGCTTGCAAATAGTGTGAATCCTGCCTACTAACTGAAAGTCCACAACACAGTGATTTAACTTGCCAAACTGGTCTTAGGTCAAGCCAACCCTCTGGGGGAGGACCCACCAGAAGCAGTCCCCCAACTGAGATAGAAAAAAAAAACTCTAAACAACACACAACAGTCTCCCCCTCTAGATAAAGGAAGCAACATACCTAGACTGTTTCACAGCCTAAGAACAGAGCACAAGATGTGCTGTTAACTAGACTAAAGCTGTGAGAAAAGATCTAAGGATAGAGCCAGATGGGAAGGGCTCAGCAGAAAAATATGGGGAGCACAAAAAACCAAACAGAAACCTCGCCCCCAAAGAGAAATACCAACTCTCCTCCAATTGGCACAAGCCAGTTTCAGAATACCAACATGTTACCAGAAGAATTTCAGTCTTGGGTTATAAATATGCTGAATGATATACAAGAAAAAATTGATATCCAACGCAAAGAAACCGCAAAAAAATTCCAGGATCTGGAAGAAAAATTCACTAAAGAAATAGAAATCTTGAAGAAAAACAAAACTGAACTCCTAGAAATGAGGGATTTATTCAGGGAGCTACAAAACACAGTGGAAAGTCTCAAGAACAGGGTAGATGAAATAGAAGACAGAATCTCAGAGATCGAAGATAACTCTTTCCAATTAAATAAGACAGTCACAGAGATAGAGCAAAGAAATAAGAAAAAAGATCAGAGTCTTCAAGAAATGTGGGATTACGTGAAGAAACCTAACGTGAGAGTTATAGGCATCCCTGAAGGTGAAGAAGATAATAAGCAAGGGCTGGATAAACTATTTGAAGACATAATAGAAGAAAATTTCCCAGGCCTTGCTAAAACTTTAGATATACAGGTTCAAGAAGCTCAAAGAACCCCTGGTAGATTCATAGCAAATAGGAAAACACCACGCCACGTAGTCGTCAGACTGACCAAAATATCCACTAAAGAGACCCTTCTTCGAGCTGTAAGGAGAAAGAAACAAGTAACATACAAAGGGAGACCCATTAGAATTACGCCAGATTTCTCAACTGAAACTTTACAAGCAAGAAAAAGTTGGGGCCCCATTCTCACTCTTCTGAAACAGAATAATGCCCATCCTAGAATCTTGTACCCAGCTAAGCTAAGCTTTCTATATGAAGGAGAAATTAAGACATTCTCAGATAAACAAGGACTGAGGGAATTCACCAAGACAAGACCACCCCTCCAAGAAGTACTCAAAAGAGAGTTACACACGGATCATCACAACAAAGACCCACAAATGTAAAACCACCCAAGAGCTAAAGATCAAATTCTAGCCACCACAATGGCTCAAGAGAGAAAACATAGCAATGAAGTTCTACCCAATAAGATAAACAGAAATCTGTCCCAATTATCAGTTCTCTCACTAAATGTCAACGGCCTCAATTCCCCACTCAGGAGACATAGACTGGGCCAATGGATAAAAAAACACAAACCAAGTATCTGCTGCCTTCAGGAAACTCACTTAACCGGCAAAGATGCATTTAGACTGAAAATAAAAGGATGGAACTTGATATTTCAAGCAAATGGTAGCCAAAAGAAAGCTGGTGTGGCAGTTTTAATTTCCAATAACTTAGTCTTTAAACCAACAAAAGTAATAAAAGACAAAGACGGTTACTACATACTGGTGAAAGGCACAATTCAACAAGAAGACATAACCATACTTAATATATATGCACCCAACCTAGGCACACCCAGATTCATAAAGCAAACCCTACTCGATCTAAACCAAATGATAGACAACAACACTTTACTAGTTGGAGACTTTAACACCCCACTGACAGCACAGGACAGATCCTCCAAGCAGAAAATAAGCAAACACATAGTAGACTTAAACAGAATGCTAGAACAAATGGGCCTGACTGACATCTACAGGACATTCTACCCGAAATCCACTGAATATACATTCTTCTCATCGGCTCACGGGACATTCTCTAAGATTGACCATATCCTAGGACATAAAGCAAGTCTTAAAAAAATTAAAAAAATAGAAATCAGACCCTGCATCTTCTCAGATCACAATGGAATAAAAATAATAATGAACCCTAACAGGAACTCTCATTCCTACTCAAAGTCATGGAAGCTAAACAACCTTCTCCTGAATAACAATTTTGTAAAGGAAGAAATTAAATAAGAAATCAAAACATTCTTTGAATTAAATGACAAAGGTGACACAACTTATCAAAATCTATGGGATGCAGCTAAAGCAGTCCTGAGAGGAAAATTCATTTCCATAAATGCCTATTTCAAAAAGACAGACAACTTACTAATAGACAACTTAATGAATAGACTCAAAGAGCTGGAGAAAGAAGAACAGACTGACCCCAAACCCAGCAGAAGGCGAGAAATTATTAAGATCAAATCAGAATTAAATGAAAAGGACAACAAAAATACTATAAGGGAAATTAATAAAACAAAAAGTTGGTTCTTTGAAACGATAAATAAAATAGACACACCACTGGCTAGACTAACCAAGAGCAGAAAAGAAAAATCTTTAATAACTTCCATCAGGAACATGAAAGGAGAAATCACAACCGAAGCCACAGAGATACATGACATTATCTATGAATATTACAAAAATCTTTATGCACACAAATTGGAAAATGAGGAGGAAATGGACAAATTTTTAGAAACACACAGCCTTCCCAAGCTCAATCAGGAAGAAACAGAATTCCTGAATAGACCAATATCAAGAACTGAAATTGAAACAGCAATAAAAAACCTTCCCAAAAAGAAAAGCCCTGGTCCAGATGGGTTCACACCTGAATTTTACCATACATACAAAGATGAACTGGTGCCCATCCTACATAAACTATTCTTCAATATTGAGAAGGATGGAATTCTCCCCAACACATTCTACCAAGCCAATATAACATTGATTCCAAAACCAGGAAAGGATGCAACAAAAAAAGAAAACTACAGACCAATTTCTCTCATGAACGTAGATGCAAAAATTCTCAATAAAATCCTAGCAAATCGTATCCAAGTGCTGATTAAAAAAATAATTCATCACGACCAAGTAGGCTTCATCCCAGAGATGCAGGGGTGGTTCAACATATGAAAATCTATAAATGTAATTAACCACATAAATAGAAGCAAAAATAAAGACCATATGATCCTCTCAATAGATGCAGAAAAAGCATTTGACAAAATTCAACACCCTTTTATGATAAAAACACTTAACAATATAGGCATAAATGGGATCTACCTAAAAATAATACAAGCCATATATGACAAACCCACAGCCAACATCATACTGAATGGGGAAAAATTGAAAGCATTCCCACTCAGAACTGGAACCAGACAAGGCTGCCCACTGTCCCCATTACTTTTCAACATAGTATTGGAAGTCCTTGCGAGAGCTATCAGGCAAGAGAGCAGAATCAAAGGTGTCCAAATAGGGACAGAAGAGATCAAACTCTCACTCTTCGCTGATGACATGATGTTGTATCTGGAAAACCCCAAGGATTCAACCAAGAGTCTCCTGGAAATAATTAACGAATTCAGTAATGTCTCAGGTTACAAAGTCAATACACACAAATCAGAGGCATTCATATATGCCAATACCATTCAATCAGAGAACCAAATTAAGGACTCAATACCTTTCATAATAGCAACAAAGAAAATAAAATATCTAGGAATATATTTAACTAAAGAGGTAAAGGACCTCTATAAAGAGAACTATGAAACGCTAAGGAAGGAAATTGCAGAACACGTAAATAAGTGGAAATCCATACCATGCTCATGGATTGGAAGAATTAACATCGTTAAAATGTCTATACTACCCAAAGTAATCTATAGATTCAATGCAATTCCTATTAAATTACCAACATCATTTTTCACAGATTTAGAAAAAATAATTATACACTTTGTATGGAATCAGAGAAGACCCCGTATAGCAAAAGCAATCTTAAGCAATAAAAACAAAATGGGAGGTATTGATTTGCCAGACTTCAAACTATACTACAAAGCTGTGGTTCTTAAAACGGCCTGGTATTGGCACAAGGGCAGGGACACAGACCAGTGGAACAGAACAGAAAACCCAAATATAAAACCATCCTCATATAACCATCTAATCTTTGACAAAATAGACAAAAACATACTCTGGGGACAAGAGTCCCTATTCAATAAATGGTGCTGGGAAAACTGGATAGCCACATGTAGAAGACTGTAACAGGACCCACAGCTTTCACCTCTCACAAAAATCAAATCACGGTGGATAACAGATTTAAACCTTAAACGGGAAACAATTAGAATTCTAGAAGAAAATGTAGGAAAGACTCTTAGAGACATTGGTCTAGGCAAAGAATTTATGAAGAAAACCCCTAAGGCAATCGCAGCAACAACAAAAATAAACGAATGGGACCTGATTAAATTAAAAAGCTTCTGCACAGCCAAAGAAACAGTCACGAAAATAAACAGACAGCCTACAGAATGGGAAAAAATTTTCGCATACTACACATCAGATAAAAGACTGATAACAAGAATCTATTTAGAACTCAGGAAAATCAGCAAGAAAGAATCAAACAATCCTATCAAAAAATGGGCAAAGGACATGAATAGAAATTTTTCAAAAGAAGACATAAGAATGGCCAAAGACCGTATCAAAAAATGCTCAACATCCCTAATCATCAGGGAAATGGAAATCAAAACCACAATGAGATACCACTTAACTCCGGTGAGAATGGCCTTTATCAAAAAATCCCAAAACAACACATGTTGGCGTGGATGTGGAGAGACAGGAACACTCATACACTGCTGGTGGGAATGCAAACTAGTGCAACCCCTATGGAAAGCAATATGGAGATACCTTAAACAGATTCAAGTAGACCTACCATTTGATCCAGCAATCCCATTATTGGGCATATACCCAGAAGAACAAAAGTCATTCTTTAACAAAGACACCTGTACCCGAATGTTTATAGCAGCACAATTCACAATCGCAAGGATGTGGAAACAACCCAAGTGCCCATCAATCCACGAATGGATTAGTAATCTGTGGTATATGTATACCATGGAGTACTACTCAGCTATAAGAAATAACGATGATACGACATCTCTTTGGTTCTCCTGGAGAGAGCTGGAACCCATTATACTAAGTGAAGTATCCAAAGAATGGAAAAACAAGCATCACATGTACTCACCAGAAAACTGGTTTCCCTGATCATCACCTAAACATACATCAGGGAAGGATACCAATTGGATATCAGACTGGGATGGGGGGTGGGGGGAGGGGATGGGTGTATGCCTACATGACGAGTGCGTTGCACACCCTCTGGGGAATGGTCATGCTTGAAGGTGCAGACCCGGGGAGGTGGGGGGGGGGAGGGGATGGAGGTATGACTACATGATGAGTGCCAGGCGCACTGTCTGGAGAATGAGAACGGACATGCTTGGGACTCTGACTCGGGGGGATGGGTGGGACATGGACAATGTATATGACTTAAACTTATATACCCCCATGATGAGCTGAAATAAAAAAAAAAAAGCTTTAAAAAAATAAATAAATAAAAATAAACCTTAACATTTTTTTGAAAATTAGAGACTAGTTATTTTGTGGAATGTAACTATCTTCATATTTACTTGATGTTTCCTCATGAATATATTCCGTTTATGCATATTTGGCAGGGATTAGCACAGAAGTAATGCCATGTTCTTATTGTATCCTATCAGGTGGCACACAGGTTAAACTGTCCCATTACTGATGACATTCACTATGGTCTCTTAATTTAGGTGGTATCTTTCGGCTCTTTCCCCCCTTTGTAATTAATAAATATTTTGTTGGGAAGTATTGTCAAACTACATTACTATATCATTCCTCAAAAAAAACCCTTTATATATACATACATATATATTATTAATAGTTGTCCTTCAGTGGATGCCCAAGTCCCCTAGAGTTGGTCCCTTACAGTCTGGTCCAGAGATGCAGAACCCATGGATATGGAGAGCCAACTCTCTGTGTGTGCGTGCATGTGTGTGTGTGTGTGCGTGTGTGTACACATATATGATGAGTGTATTTCTCATTCAACTCCTGCTTTCCTATATAATTCAATTGGTTAAAATCCATAATTATCATTATATATTCTAATGGCAAATTGAGCCAGATTTGGAAAGTGGCAAGCTGGATTCTGTAAACTTTGGACATATCCCATTATTCCCTGATTTCTGATACAAGATATTCTGGGTTCCTCTTGTAAGTATACTCCACACACAAAAACATATACAAACATACAGTTACATCAATATTTATTCCTATATCTAGTAGAATCATGAATTCCCACTGATATTTATAATTCTCATTTGCTATCACAGGCTTATTCTGGTTTTCTTTCTTTCCAAATTTGTACATCCTTCTCAGACAGTGAGAAACCTGGCTCCTGTTATCCTTAATTTAGTTACCTGATGAATCTTCCTCTATATAACCTACCTTTTCTGTCTCTGCTGCTACTACTCCCTAGGCAGAAACCCTCCTTATCGCACTTGAGGTATCTAAGGTTATTAAGTATGAAATGTCCAATTTCCTTAAGTATTAAGTTTGACAGTTGGTATTTCTGACATTTCACTTTGACACTTCTTGTTTTATTCTTATTGTGAAAGTACATCCTCAGTCTTCCAAACACACAATTTAGCTTTTGATTATCTTTCACATTGTTAGAGCAATTTTTGTGAAACCATAGACAAGTCAAAAATTTATGTTATTTAGAATGTGAGTTCTGTCGTGGAACTAATGCAGTGCAGACAGTTCAAAATATCAATGAAGTATTTGGAAAGCATTTGGCTAATGAATGCACAGTATGTCAATGGTTTGAAAAGTTCCATTCTAGTGATATTAATCTTGAAAATGAGCCACCCAGGCAACCTAAGACCAAGGTGGATAATGAGGAGCTGAAAGCTGTAGTGAAAGCAAATCCATCTCAACCCATGTGTGAATTAGCAGCAAAGTGTGATGTTACTATTCCAAATATATTGGACCATTTGAAACAAATCGGCAAGGTAAAGAAACTGGATATATAGGTTCCACATGAATTAAATGAGCATCAGAAGAGAAATCATCTCAAAGCTTGCCTTTCTTTGCTGTCATGACATAAAGACGAACCATTTCTATACCATATTGTTACATGTGATGAAAAATGGATTCTTTTTGACAACCACAAGCATTTGGCACAATGGTTGGATAAAGATGAAGTGCCAAAACACAGTCTAAAACTGAATATTCATCAGGAAAAGCTAATGGTGTCTGTTTGGTGGTCCAGTGCTGGTATTATCCACTACAGTTTCATAAAACCTGGTCAATAGATTATAGCAGGCCGGGCGCGGTGGCTCATGCCTATAATCCTAGCCCTCTGGGAGGCCGAGGCGGGTGGATCACTTGAGGTCAGGAGTTCGAGACCAGCCTGAGCGAGACCCCATCTCTACTAAAAATAGAAATAAAAAAATTATCTGGACAACTAAAAATATATATAGAAAAAATTAGCCAGGCATGGTGATGCATGCCTGTAGTCCCAGCTACTCGGGAGGCTGAGGCAGTAGGATCGCTTCAGCCCAGGAGTCTGAGGTTGCTGTGAGCTAGGCTAACCCCACAGCACTCACTCTAGCCTAGGCAACAAAGTGAGACTCTGTCTCAAAAAAAAAAAAAAAAATAGATTATAGCAGATGTCTACTGCAACCAACTGAATGAAATGATGAGGATGCTTGAGATTAGGCAGCCAAGATTGGTCAATAGAGACAGGCCAATGCTCTTGCAAGATAACACTCGACCACATATCACACAAACAATGCTGTTCAAACTACAGCAGCTGGACTTGGAAACTCTCTGTCACCTACCATATTTACCAGTCCTTGCACCAGCTGACTACCACTTCATCCAGGCTTTGGACCACTTCTTGCAAGGAAAAATACTCAACTCTCAACAAGCTGTGGAAAAGGTCTTTTGCAAGTTCATGGCCACTTGCTTTCCAGGCTTCTTCACTGCTGGCATAAACAAACTACTGTGGAGATGGCAGAACTGTGTCAATGGTTTTGGTGCACACTTTGATTAATTGTACTGCTTCTTGATTGAGACATAATAAACTACACTTTTGATTTGAAATCAGACATTTCATATTTAATGACCTAAAATATATCAGACAAATTAATTTGCAAAGCAAACAATATTAGCAGTGATAAATGTCATTTCATAATGATAAAGAAGTCAATTCATTAGGAGGACATAACTTTCCTAAACATGTTATGCTATTCAAAAGCTTGTTAATTAGCTGGCCATGGTGGCATGTGCCTGCAGTCCCAGCTACTCGGGAGGCTGAGGCAGGAGGATGGCTTGAGCCCAAGCATTTGAGCTTGCAGTGAGCTATGATGATGCCACAGCACTCTATCCTGGGCAAAAATTAATCAATCAATTAATTAATTAAACATTTTTAAGAAAATGAAAACATATACCAAAATCAGGGAGAAAATATTTACAAATTATATATTCTAGATATAAATCCATATTCAGATATATGAAGAACCCTCAAAACTTAATAAGCAAATAACCAAATTTTATTAATAATAATAGGCAAAAGAATTGAGGTGAAACTTCACTGAAGTAGTCAAATGAACAGCAAATAAGCACAGTGAAAGATTCACAACATCATAAGTAATTATAGAAAGGCAAATTAAAACCACAATGAGATACCACTAAATATTTTTTAGAATGTTTAAAATTTAAAAGATTGCTGCTAAGGATCTGCAGAAACTGGACCTCTCATATATACTATTAGGAGTATAAAGGGGTGCAACCACTTTGCAAAATAGTTTGACAACATCTTAAAAAGCTAAACATACACCTACCGTGAGATCCAGCCATTCCACTCTTTAGTATTTATTTAAGAAAAATTAAAGTGTATTTCCATGAAAAGACATATATGAATATTTATAGCACCTTTATTTGTAATAATAACCAAAAACAACCCAAACATTCATCAACAGCTGAATGGATAAGTAAACTGTGCCACATTCCTATAATGAAAGACCCTTCAGTGAGACCTACTCATGATTAACATAAATACAGATAATAGGAATGATGTCTCATTAGGAAAAATATAAAAACCTCTGATTTAGAAAATAAATATCTCAGACTGGTGTGGATCTACAATGTAGTAATGGATAAATATTCAGGTCACAAGCTGGTGCTCATAGGTGATGCTTCTAAATCCAAGATGAACTGCAAGTTTCTTGTCAACCATGATAGGGAAAACTTTTATCCTTTTATTTCTTCTCCCTCAAATTATCTTGTGAAAGAAAATTTGACTATTCATATGTTACTTTCACTTCTCCCACAGCTCTCTTAAGATGTTCTGTTAATAACTGTTGATAAACAATATTTTCCCAACTTTTTAGATGATGGTACATAAAAACAGAACATTTCAGGTAAAATTAAAATAAAGCACTAAGACTTTCCTAGCTAAAGAGGAATCTTTGCATATGAAACCACTCCCCTAAGGATAGATCCACCAGTATCTTTGTTTTTCTAAGAAATTTCCAATAAGTTTATAGCTACTAAATGGTCTGCATATAGTCAAATTTTAATACTCTATTGAAAGACCTATTAAAAATATTTCATTATTTTTTAGTCCTTATTTTGCAGAGTGAAAGAAAAATATGATTTGAACATTATCACTCTCTCATCTTCTAATGGAAGTCCTAGCAATTGAAATAGGCCAAAGACAAACACGAAACAGGAACAAAGAAGACCATGCTAGATTAGCAACCACTTGCTACTGGAATAAGACCTGCAGAATTTAGCCCAGTCTGAATGGTCTACTCATTCCATTCCTAAGCATTCACACAGACAGTGATATAAATAAATTAACATTGAGCTACATGCTTTTGCATCAAAATCATGAAGATCTAAAATAAACTGAAAAAGTTATTTCACTCTAACATTTGACCTCTCTTTTATAAATACAAAGTTTTTATAAATATACTTCATTATAGGTAAAATCAAAATATAAAATGCTAGAATAAAAAATATGTAAAATAAAGAATAAGTTTGAGACACACACACACACACACACACACACACACACACACACACACACACAATCCTCCTTACTGTAAAGTTTCAGAGGTCTACAAGCCCTATCTTGCTTTGGAGGCACCTATTGACAGTTCAATTCTAGGCAGGATCAAGAGAGGAAAAGATAGCCAAAGGGTATATAAGCATTCCTTATTAAAAAGGTTCTTTGTGACAGGTCTATAGTGGCTCCAATCATTCCTTTCTCCTCTCCAAATTACCAAAATTATACAAAAAAAAAAAAACTAAGTAAAAGGAGTGGGCTTTCTGTATAAACAAAGCTTCAAGAAGATTCCATAAATATAATTCCAAAGAGTTTCCTTCCCTCTCTTAATTCCTTTTATATAGATACACTGAACCTAAAACTAGCAGAAGTCTTTGTGTTTATTCAAAGGGACATTACTTTTTTCAATTGAGATCCTCAAATATAAATGTTAAGTATTACAATTCTCTGGAAATATAAATCCCAATATATATGGAGATACCTTCCTATTGTAATGTTCAGCTTTCTGACAAAACTGTTCAACTCAGTACTATCCAGTTTTACACCTTTAATTGTGTATCTGATTCACAGAACAGGAGATTATCTATTGTTCAGAGATTGTCTGCTATAACTTTCTCATTTTACCGTTGAGGAAACTGAGACCTAGAGAGATTAAGTGCTCTGATCAGGTTCAAACAGTTCATTAGTGGCAAGCAAGGATTAAAAATAAGTCTACATAGACTGTCCAGAGACCTTTCTATCACTTTGTGCTATGCAAACTTTTTAGCAATCCACTGTTTGTATGTTACAGATAGATGCCATTGTGAAAATTATACATGTAAATTCATAATTTTCTCCCAATTAAGATACATTAAAGGAAAATTAGATAAAATTCACTTATTTCCACCTATGATCTAGAAAACAGTATTAACTTACATTTTCTACAGATCAGGTTAGTTGATTCGAATTAAAAATCCTGCTAGGGTAACATTATTTTTAAGAGTATTATTTTAATTCCACCCCAAAATGCTAATCTATTCTAGAAGTAACACCAAAATGACATTTCGATATTGGAAATCAGTGGAAAATGGGAATACTCATGTGTAGATGAAAACAGCAAGACTTTTGTGACTTACGATTTCTAATTGGGGAAAGTATCTAATCTAGATAAGAGATCAGTCAGGAAAGAACCCTGGTGGATACCTGGGAATAGTCTTGGAAGATGAGCAAGTTAACTAAGAAAACAAGGAAACCAAAGGCCATTCCAAGAAAAAAATAAACTGAAAGACTCTGGTGCATATATAGAACTATGTGCAGTTTAGTTCCCTTGGAGCAAGAAGTCTAGAAGTGCCAATTATTAATAGAAAAAAGTCTTTCATATCATACTAAATAATTCAGAACTAAACCTTGAGTCTACGGATGGCAAATTGTGTATAAGGCTTAATGTACCTGAAAACCCAGAGAACTGTTTTGCTTCATCAGCTGAGACTTTAGAACTTTTTAAAGACAGGACACACAATCTCCTGTGTTCCATAGAAAATAATTCTTTACTGTATTAAACATAGCCACTTTTACATAGTTATTGTACCTGACTGAGGCTTGGATTTAAAGCAGAAACATAAGATGTCAGACTTTCATTTTTAATAAAATACAGTGAATACAGCTAAGATAGTGGTGATCATATGAATAAAACTATTGCAAAACATCCTTAAAAACTACGTAAACAGTAAGAATAAATGAAGCCATACAAAATACACTTGCAGTACAACTTTAAGACAGAGAACACTACAAAAATCAAAGTAGCTCTATGTAGAAAAAAACAAACACCATTCTCCGTTTCTTTCTTTCTTTCTTTTTTTTTTTTTTTTTATTTCAGCTCTTCATGGGGGTACAAAAGCTTAGGTTATATACATTGTCCGTGTCCCGCCCATCCCCCTGAGTCAGAGCCTCAAGCGTGTCCATTCTCCAGACAGTGGGCCTGGCACTCACCATGTAGTCATACCTCCATCCCCTCCCCCCACCCCCCCACCTCCCCGAGTTAGCACCTTCAAGCATGACCATTCCCCAGACGGTGTACTCTGCCCTAAGCCTTTACAGTCAAGAAGTCAGGGGGGCTAGGAAAAACTGTACAGAAGAGAGAAGAATAGAATGGAGGGTCTGTGACTAAACTCAGTTATCCTAGAAAGAAATAATCTACAGTAAGTGTGAAAATACTATGGACAGAAGTCCTAATAGATCAAAGTGTTGATTATAGGAAGAGGACTTAACGGTGCTCAAGGAACTCCAAAAAGCAGTCTTAAAAAAGGTAGTGCTGATAGAGAAAGAAGAGAAAAAGTGAAAGGCACTGATTGGAAATCACACATAAAGGGAAAGAAAATGAAATGGGTAAATTAAAGATGCTACAAGACACATAAACTTTTAAAAGTTGAAATATGCATAATCTCTCCCCTCCCCCCTCGCTACTCTCCAAAGGAACCATCCCTTAAATAAACTCTATTTCACTTTACTGACAAAAGTAGGATGGCTCTTGAACAAGAAATCTCACTATTATCAAAACTGCCAAGTCCTATCCAAGAAAGTAGAGATATAATCAAAACTACTTTAAGAAGAAAACATAATTTGATAACCAAAATAATTCATCAGATAAAAACCTAAACATAAAGCAAAATAACACTATACTACAATACTCCAAACTGGATTAAATATATTCAGTATCTTAATATCCTTAATATTTGGGAGAGTATTAAATGAGCCAGAAATTCTAAAAATAAGAAAAATAAGAAGGAGTAAAATGATGAAACTCATAATTTTTTGAACTCAGGAAAGAAATAGAAGAAAAAAACAAAAATCATATCAGAAATGAAAATTAAATTACAAAATACCCAAAGAAGAATGTATTTGAATAAAACTTACAAGGTCCATGAAGAAAATGAAAGATATTTTAAAAGTCAGAAAGAAAGTAGTTAAAATAGGCAAAGAATGTATGTATAATTCTTTTTGTATTATTATAATTGGAGTCATTAAAGGAGGAAAATAAAACAGTGGAAAAGTACTAATACATAAAATTATATACCAAAAGAACTTTCCAGAAATAAAAATTCTTGATCTAATGGTTCCCAAACTGCATGCTGAGTGAACTCAAAGGAATGGTATGAGATACTTTAAATTTTTGAGAAAAATACAATATTTGACATCTGTTGAAAATCACACAACCGGTTCAAAATATTTCACAGATTGTACATTAGATAGCACTACATTTCTTTTCATAACGTCAAACATTTGTAAAAGTAAATTGTCAATACTTGTGATAAAATAAAAACAAGCACAACATGAAAATCAATGTGAGACAGGCAGTGTCCAATTTGATTCTAAGGTTTGAGAAATTGAGGCTCACACATCCCAGTAGTAGGTGATTTGGATTATGAACAAAAAAAAAAACACTATTTTTTTCTTTCAATTATTTTCACATGGTCACCAAGTTGTTAGGACACAAACATTTATTTAGGTATTTGGATGAAACTACTTAAATAGAGCTGTTTGGGCCACGAAAATATTTCTCAAACTCTATAGGCACCATGAACTGAGAAAGTTTAGAACCTCCGTTTTAATCTACAGATAGAAAGAGCCTACCTGGGAAAATTGATTTTCAGTGATCAAACTCTGAGACATACTCTATTGGAACCATTAGACATTAAAAATAAAGAAAAATCTTTAGGGTCTTAAGGTAAAAGATCAAATAACTTGAGAATTAGACTCACATCAATTTCTCAAAAGCAACATACTAAGCAAGGCAACAACAGAACAGCATTTTCAAGAACTCCAGCAAAGAAAATATGAAATACAGTATTTATATCCAGCTAAGCTGTCCTTCAAGTATCAAGTCTATAGAATAATAGTTTTAAACATGCAAGAACTCACAGAATACAGTCTACATGAGCCCTTATTGAGCAATCTACAAATAATAGGTGGTCAAACTTAAAACTGATAAATTAGATAGCAAAGAGTAAAATAATTCTTTAAAAAGTATCTAAAAGCATTTTTGACATGTAAAGTACAAAGGTAACCACTAAAACAGAAATCAAACCTTCCTAATACCACAGGAAATTTTAGAAATTAAAGAACAAAGTATACAAATCACAGAGGGAAAACCCACCAAATAAAACATAATACACATAGAAATTATTACTAAATTAATTATTTGTCAATTATTAATTATAATTCAGTATTATAATGAATTATAAGGTAATTATTAGTTATTAACATCAGTTCATATCAATAATCAATCATCAATATTAATTTACTCAATACTTATCGATATTAATTTACTCAATAGTTATTAATTATTGCTATTGATTTGATTAATAACCATTAATTATTGGTGTTAATTTGATTAATAGTTACTTGTTGCTATTCATTTACTTATTAATTTGATTAATGACCACTGATTATTAGTATTCATTTGATTGATAAGCATTAATTATTGGCATTAATTTTATCATTAATATTAATTTGACTAAATTATTAATACTATTATAATTACAGCATTGAGATTAAACATAATAGTCATATCAATAAATGTGGATTGGCTTAATAAACTAATTATAAGACAAAACTTTTCAATTTGGTTCACGAATAAGATCCAACTACATGCTAAATCAAAGATGCTCCTAAAACACAATGATTGAGAGAAGGTGACACATTCAAAGTGAATGGAACCAATAAGAAAGGAGGAGTTGTGATCTCGCCATGAGATAAAGTGGAATTCAATCAACAAACATTAAATACAAAGAATTCTTTTTAAAGCTAAAAGCCACAATTCACAATAAAATAATCACACTTATGAATACTCATGAACAAATTAATGCAGGAAATTATTAAAAACCTTTATAAAGCAGAAATTACAGGGCATGCAAGAAGACATAGAAACAAGATAAAAAGATATTTTAACATACCACTCTTAAGTACAATAGTAAAACCAAGATATAGCAGACCAAAACTGCTACAAGCTGCAAATTATATATCAAACTTTTCATACTCATGGGATAGAAAACACACCTTCATCTTAAGTGCATATGAAGCATTCACAAAAGTTTATCATATATTAGGTCACACTGAAAGCATGAGTAAGTGCCATAAAACAATACTTTCTGGCAAAAAAAATCATAAAAATTTAAAATTAATAAAATAAATTATACAAAATACCCTTCTTCCTAAATAGTAAGTGAAAAAAACTCTGCTACTGAACAGCTCTTGGGTAAAAGACACACACACACGTATATATATCCAAGGAAAACTTAAAGTCTTAAACATTTCTGTTAATAAAAACAAAAGAATGAAATAAATATGCTAGAGAAGCAAGTCATAAGCTAGAAAAACAGCAACAACAAAGTAAACCAGAAGAAACAAGGTGAAGGAAATAATTAAGGCAAGCACAAAAATCAATGAAGTAGTAAAAAGAAAAACACTGATATAATTAATAAAACAAAATCCTGATCTCTTTAAAAAGTAAAAAAAAAACTTGTTTTAAAAAAGGGAGAAAGAGAAAGCAAATATACAACGCATAAAATGATAACAAAACAGCACCATTTAAGCACAGATGCAAATCTCTAAGTCAATAAATTTGGAAATCTAGATGAAATGCATTATTTCCAAGGAAAATACAGTTTATAACATTTACCCAATTGATGATAGAATGTTTAAAAATACTGATTTATACCTCACAGAGAAAGCTGTAGAGGAAATGCCCCATTAAAAAGCACCAGGCCCTGATGGTTTCACTAGAAAATTGTACCAAACCTTTAAAGACCAGGGTTACATAAATTATTCCAAAGTACAGAAAATGAAGGAAGCCTTTCAAATTCTTTATTTATTTCAGAATATTACAGGGGTACAAATGTTTTGGTTACATATATTGCCTTTGCACTGCCAGAGTCACAGCTACAAGCATACCCATCCCCCCAGACAGTGCACACAGCACCTGTTAGGTATGAATTTACCCCTCCCCTCCTCCTATCTGTCTGACACCTGACGAATGTTACTTCCATATGTGTATATGTGCTGATTGATTAGTACCAATTTAATGGTAAGTACATGTGGTGTTTGTTTTTCCATGCTTTTGATACTTCACTTAGAAGAATGGGCTCCAGCTCCATCCAGGATAATTCAAGAGGTATTCCAAATTCTTTTGATAAAGCAAGTATAACATTAAAATCTAAATCAGTAAAGACAGCAAAACAACAAGTTGTTGTTGTTTGAACAGATCAATTACAGATCAATATCACTTACCAATATCAGCACAAAACTACAAAATAAAATATTAACAAACTGAATCTAACTCTATATTAAGATATATATATATCTTGACCAAGTGGAATTTATTCCAAGAACTATAGTAATGGATTAGGGAGTCCATTAATATAACACACCATAATAAAACATCTAGTGGGGAAAATTATATGATTATGCCATAAAAGGCAAAAAAAAACCACCTTTGGCAAAATTTAACACATCTATTTCTGATTAAAAAGCACTCAAAGAAACAGGAATTGAAATATACTTGCTTAAAGTAATAAAATATATATATATATACTTTAGTTTTAAAGCCAGCATCTTACTTAATAGGGAAATACCAAAACTTAACATCTATTTCTGATTTAAAAGCACTCAAGAAAGCAGGAAGTGAAACAGACTTTCTAAACAATAAAATACACACACCTCAGCCTTAAAGCTAGCACCTTATTTAATGAGGAAATACAAGTGTAAAGATACATTACACTTAAGATCTGAAACAAGGTAAGGATATCTATTTCCTCTGCTATTGTTTAAGATTGTACTGGAGACAACAGCAAATGCAAATATTAATAGAAAATAAAAATCTATTATTGTATCAGTGGTTCTCAAAGTGCAGTCTACAAACCCCAAAGGATCCCTAAGACTCTTAATGGGTCCACAATGTCAAAACTTTTCCCCTAGTAATACTAAGATGTTAATTGCTTTTTCTATTGTACTGACACTTGTACTGATGGTTTAAGAGTACAGGGGTTAAAACTCCTGGCATTTTAGCATGAATCAAGGCAATGGCATCAAACAACTAATAGCAATTGTATTTTTCACTGTCAGCCACCAGAAGGGAAAAAAAGTTTTCATTTAAGAAAGCCCTTGATCAAGCAGTAAGAATTATTAATATTATTAAATCTCAGCCCTTGAGTATATTTCTTTTTAATATTCAGTGCAGTGAAAGGGAAAGTATGCATAAAGCACTTATGCCACATACAAAATTACAATGTTTATCTCAAGGAAAATCACTTGTACAATTGTTTTAGTTGTATGCTGAATTAGCACTTATTTCATGCAACACCATTTTCCTTCCAAGAAAAATTGACAGATAAATTATGATTATTCAGATAGGATATCTGGCAGACATTTTCTAGACAATGCACAAAATAAACTTCACTTCAAGGGAAACAACTGGCAAGACTTTCTGCCAATGACAAAATTCAAGTTTTGGAAAACTTGTATCTACCAACATAAGCTTGACAGCTTTCCAATATTAAAGACTTCTGATGAGATCAGTGGTAATTTTAACAGATGTGATGTTTTACATTTTGCAAAGAATTGTACAACATTTGAAATATCTACATAACTCAATGAAACAATTTCTCCAATACATGATGTAACAAAGTCATCACAGGTTAAAAAAAGAAAACCATCCAAACTGCAAGATACACTAATGGATTTAAAGTAACATAGTCTAACAAGTACACTGAAATGGTCTCAGATTCCACACTGAAAATAACATTTAAGAAATTACCACATGTCAAATTTTGGAGGATAAAGGAGAATATACACAATTCTCTGAAAATGTTACTAAAATATCCATTTGTTTTCCAACTTCATATCTGAACGAGGTCAGATAATCTTCATATTGTTTAACCAAAATAAATACTGCAACAGATTGAATTCAGAAACAGATATAAGTATCCACCTGTCTTCTTTTAAGCCAGATGTCAAAGATATTTATAAAAATGCACAATAATCTTATTACTAGCTGTTAATATTTTATAAAAGATAGCTATTTTTTATTAAAAATCTGTGCTAACATGCCATGGATTACCATTGTTATTTTTAAATGAATTAGTAAAAATTTGTAATTTTCTGAGTCTCCATTTCTAATAAAGTAAATAACTCACATTACCAAGAAGTCTTGGGGTCACTCAAAAATATTTAAGAGTGTAAAGGGGATCTTGAGTGAAAAATGTTTGAAAACTGCTAAATTACAGCATTGAAATGGAAAAAGAAGAACTACATCTAGTTGCAGGGTTTCTAAAAAATCACAGAGCATCAATAATTAAACAAATTAAAGCAATAAAAGAATTCAGTAAAGTTTCAAAACACAGAATCAACATACAGAAATAAACAGCTTTCACACATGCAAGCAATAACGTGGTAGACTGAATATAACAGTAAAATAAAAGCATTTATAATAGAGAAATAGAAAATAAAGTATTTCAAATAAACAAAAAAAATGCAAAGCCTATGTGACAAAAATTTTAAAACACCTGAAAGATACAAAAATAGTCTTGAATAATTGAGAAGCTGTCCCTTGTTCTTCAATAGGAAAGTTCAACATGGTAACCATATCATTTTCCCATAATTTACAAATTTAATACTATTCCAAAAAAACTACCAAAATGTTTTTTATGGAGCTACAAAAGTTCATATGGAAAAATACTAGCCCAAATATTAAAATTTTTTAAATTTCTATAATTCACCTAGTGTGGTACTAATGTATGAATAGACAGATAGACCGGGGAACAGAACAGAAATAAACTCAATATAGAATTTCAGTAAAAGATAAAGGTTACCTCTCAGATTACTGAGGCCAAAAGAATAAATATATTAATAAATGGTTCTGGGACTAATGGATAGATATTTGGGGAAAGACAAAATCAGATCCATACCTCAGGACATACACGATTCCAAGTGTATCAGAAATCCAAACCCAAAAAATTGGCCGGGTGCAGTGGCTCATGATCCTAATCCTAGCACTTTGGGAGGCTGAGGCAGGAGAATTGCTTGAGGCCAGGAGTTTAAGACTAGCCTGAGCAAAACAGTGAGACCCTGTCTCTACAAAATTTTTAAAAATTAGCCAGGCATGGTGGCATGTACCTGTAGTCCCAACTACTCAGGAGGCTGAGGCAGAATGACTGCTTTGAGCCCAGGAGTTTCAGGTTGTAGTGAGCTATGATAATGCCACTGCATCAAAAATTAAACCATACAAGTTCTAGAAAAATATACTGGTAAAGTCTAACATAAACTGGTTGTAGGAAAAGATTTCTAACCATGACTCAAAATCCAGAAGAAAGAAAAAATGATAGATTTCACTTCAAAAACTAAACATGTCCAAAAAAATACAATAATCAAAGCTGAAAGATATATATCTAACAGGAAGAAAAGACTTGCAACATTTTTCACAGACAAAATACTATTATTATATCCGTAATAAATACAGTACTCTTAAAAAGTAAAAGGAATGTAATGAAAACCACAAGACATTGCAGAATGAAATTAAAGAATACATAAAAAAATGAAAAAATACACCATATTCTTGGATTGGAAGACTTTATATTGTTAAAATGTCAATATTTCCCAAAGTGATCTTTAGATCCAATGCAATCCCTATCAAAATCACCACAATGTTTTTTGCAGAAATAAAAAAATCCAAAGGAGTGCCTTTGTCTTATCACCCACACAGTGAAGCCAAAGAGATCTCCACAAGAGAATATAGTTAATTCTTATGGGGGGTGGAGGGTAGGTGGTGAGGGGTTGGGGAGTTGGAGGGGTGTGGGAGAGGAAGTGAGGGTGGGGGTCAAGGTAGAGAAAACCAAACAAAAAATAAAAAATCCATTCTAAAATTCACATGGAATCTCAAGAGAGCCCAAATATCCAAAACAGTCTTGAAAAAGAAGAACAAAATTGGAGGATTAACACTCTGATTTCAAAACTTACTGCAAAGCTAAGGCAATCAAAACTATGTTGTACTAGCATAAAGACAAACATAGACCAATGGAATTGAATACACAACCCAGATATAAACCTTCACATATATGGTCAAATGATTTGCAACAAGGGTGCAAGGCCACTTGATGGAGAAAGGACTGTCTTTTCAATAAATGCTGTTTGGAAAACTGGAGGTCCACATGTGAATGAATGAAACTGGATACTTATATAACACCATATACAAAAATTAACTCAAAGTGGATCAAAGATCTAAACATAAGAGCTAAAACTATAAAACTCTGAGAAGAAAACATAGGGCAAAAACTTCAAAACATTTGATTTAGCAACGATTTCATAGATATGACACCAAAGGCATAACAGGCAACAAAAAAATAGAGAAATTAAACTTCACAAAAGTTAAAAACTTTCTGTATCAAAGGACACTATCAATAGAACAAAAAAGCAATCCACTGAATGGGAGAAAATATTTGCAAATCACATTATCTGATAAGGGATTATACCTAGAATACATAGAGAACACCTAAAAACAACAACAACGAAACCCAATTCAAAAAAGGCCAAAAGACTTGAATAAACATTTTGCCAAAAAAGATATACAAATGTCCAATAAGCATATGAAAAGATGTTCAACATCTCTAATCATTAGGGAAAAGCAAACAAAAACCACAATGAGATACCACCTTACAGCATTAGGATAGCTACTATTACCAAAAAAAAAAAAGAAAACAACACATGTCAAAAAGAATACAACCATCGTGCTCCATTAGTGGGAATGTTAAATGGTACATCTGCTATAGAAAACAGTATGGCAGTTCCTCAAAAACTTAAAAATAGGCTTATCATATGACACAAAAACTCCATTTCTGGGAATACAGGCCCTCCCAAATTAAAAGCAGAATTTCAAAGAGATATTTATGCACCTATGTTCATACCAGCACTATTTATAATAACTAAAACATGTATGCAACCCAAGTATCCATCAACAGAAAACATAAACAAAATTATATATATATAATGGAATATTGTTCAACCTTAAAAAGGAAGGAAATTCTGAGATATGCTACAATATATAAACCTTAGGACATTATGCTAGCTGAAATAAGCCAGTCATAAAATGATGGAGACTGTATGATTCACTTATTAATATATGAGGTAGGCAAAATAGTCAAAAATCATTGAAACAAAAAGTAGAATGGAGGATCTAGGGGTTAGAGGAACGGGGAGAAAGTGGGGTTATTGCATTTAATGGGTAGAGAGTTTCAGTTCCGCAAGATGAAAAAAGTTCTGGAGATAGATGGTGGTGATAATTGTACAACAATATTCATGTGCTTAGTATCACTGAAAAGTGTACTTGAAAATGGTTAAGATGGTAAATTTTATGTTAGGTGTATTTTATAATTTTAAAAAATTGAAATTAAAGGCAAAAATGACAAAACACCTGGTATTAAATGGGCAAAAAACATGAATAGGCAATACAAAAATGGCTCCTCACCACATAAAAAGACAGTCACCTTTACCAATAATAAAAATACATATAAACACTGGACTGAAACATTTCTCACCTATCATACTAGAAAAATTAAAAAGCCTGAAAACACATGTTAATGAAGCAGTGGAAAAACAAGCATTCATATCTTGCTAATATGGTCTGTCTGTCTGTCTGTCTGTCTGTCTGTCTCTCTCTCTCTCTCTCTCTGTGTTTTTTTTTTTTAAAGAGACAGGGATGTTTCCCAGGTTGAAATCTCAATTGAACTCCTAGGCTCAAGTAGTCCTCCTGCTTCAGCTTCCTGAGTAGGGTGGGACTACAAGCACATGTCCCCATGCCCTGCTTCACCTTGCTGGTATGAATATAAAGTCACACAACCCTTGTGGAGGGAAATTAAGCAATATATAACAAAAATATATACATATTTACCTTTTGATACAGTAATCCTACTTTGGGGAATTTTTCCTGAAGATATTCCTTCAAAATATATGTAAAAGCATAAGGTTTTTTATAAGAAAATTGTAAGAAATCGCAAAATGTAAGAAATAACATAGAAGACAAAACATGGAAAGTAATTAAACAATGGAGCATCCACACAATGGGACACTATATAGCTATAGCAAATTATGAAGAAGAACTCTAAGAACTGATAGAGAATTATTTTCAGAATATAGTACTAAGTTAAAAAAAATAAATAGGAGAGTATAGAAATTATGGCACATTTTGGGGCAAGAAAAAAAGAAGAGTGTGTATGTACAGATCAAACTAAACCCAAAGTAAGCAGAAAAAGGAAAACCACAAAAATTAGAGCAGAAAACAATGAAATTGAAAAGAGAAAATTAATAGAGAAAATCAGTGAAACCAAAACTTGATTCTTTGAAAAGATCAAGAAAATCAATAGGCCTCTAACTAAGAAAAAAACAAGAGAGAAAACAAATTACTAATATCAGAAATAAAAACGAGCAGATCCCATGGACATTAAAAGGATAATAAAGGAACACTATGAATAACTCTATGCCCACAAATTTCATAACACAGATGAAATGGACCAATTCCTTAAAAGACATAATCTGCCAAAACTCACATAAAAAGAAATAGATATCTGAATAGGCCAACTTCTATTAAATGAACTCAATCAATAATCAATAACCTTCCAAAATAGAAAGTTCCAGGCCCAGATGGGCTCACTTCTTAATTCTATCACACATTAAAGGGAGAAATAATACCAATTCTCTATAATCTCTTTCAGAAGATAGAAGCAGAGGGCATACTTCCTAACGCATTCTATGAGGCCAGGATAATATCAAAAACAAACATTACAAGAAAGGAAAACCACAGATCAAAATCTCTCATGAATATATATTCAAAAATCCTCAACAAAATATTAGCAAATCAAATCCAATAATGTATAAAAAGAATTATATACCACACCCAACTGGGATTTATCCCAGGTATGTAAAGCTGGTTCAACATTCAAAATTCAATTAATGTAATCTATCACATCATCAGGCTAGATAAGAAAGATCATATGATCATATCAATAGATGCAGAAAAAGCATTTGACAAAAATCCAACACCTATTCGTGATAGAAAACTCTCAGTAAACTAGGAATAGAGGAGAACTTACTAAACTTGATAAAGAACATCTACAAAAAGCCTATAGCTAAAATCAACCTAATGATGGAAACTAGACACTTTACAGCTAAATCACAAACAGTGAGAGTGATGTTCCCTCTCACTACTCCTTTTCCTACTCAAAGTTTTAGCTAATGGAATAAGACCAAAAAAGGAAATAAAAAAGATACTGATTGGGAAGGAAAAAACAAAATTTTGTTCACAGATGACATAATCATCTATTATATACAGAAAATCTGAAAGAACCAATTTTAAAGACTCCTACGATTAATAAACAGTTAAATCAAATTGCAAATACAAAGTTAAAATACAAATGTCAATTACTTTCTTACATACCAGAAATGAACTGAGATTTGAAATTAAAAAACCAATACCATTTATAGTAACTAAAAATAAATACTTAGGCATAAATCTAACAAAATATCTACAAGTTTTATATGAGGAAAACTATGAAACTCTGATGAAAGAAATCAAAGAACTAACTAAATTAGAGGTAATCCATGTTCATGGATAAGAAGATTCAAGATTGTCAAGATTTCACTTCTCTCCAACTTTATCTATAGATTCAATGAAAACCCAATCAAAATCTTAGGCAAGTTATTTTATAGATATTGACAAACTGATTCTAAAATTTATAGAGAGAGGCAAAAGACTCAAAATAGCCAACACAACATTGAAGAAGAAGAAGAAAGCAGAGGAGGTCACTATCCAACTTCAAGACTTACTACAATGGCATAGTAATAAGACAGTGTGGTATTGGCAAAAGAATAGACAAATAATTAAATGGAACAGAATAGAGAACCCAGAAATAGACCCACATAAATGTATTCAGCTGATCCACTCATGAATTTGGGTTGATTCCACATCTTTGTAATTATGAATTGTGCTGCAGTAAACATTTGTGTGCAGGTATCTTTTTGATAAAATGACTTTCTTTCCTTTGGGTAGATAGATACCCAGTAGTGGGACTGCTGGATCAAATGGTAGGTATACTTTTAGTTCTTTCAGCAATCTCCATACTGCTTTCCATAGAGATTGAACTAATTTGCAGTAGCACCAATGGTATTCCTTTCTCTCTGTATCCATGCCAACATCTATTGTTTCTAGTGAATGATTTATCTAAACATCAAAAGCATAATCCATGAAAGAAATAATTGATAAACAGGACTTTGTTAAACTAAATTTTCTGCTCTGAAAAAAACACTGTCAAGAGAATAAAAGATATGCCACAGACTGGGAGAAAATATTTGCAAAAGACATATCTGATAAAGAACTGTTATCCAAAATATACAAGGAACTTTTAAAACTCCACAATAAGAAAACAAACAACTGGATTTAAAAATGAGCCAAAGGCCTTAACAGATACTTCACCAAAGAAGATATACAGATGGGAAATAAGCATACAAAAAAAATTCTCCACATCATATTTCATGGGAAGGAAAATTAAAACAATGCAATGCCACTACAAACCAACTGAATGATGAAAATCCACAACACTGAAAACACCAAATACTGGCAAAGATGTAGAGCAACAGGAACTGTCATTCATCACTGGTAGAAATGCAAATGATAGAGCCAGTTTGGGAGACAGCTTGGTGGTTTCTCACAAAACTAAACATACTCTCACCATACAATCCAGCAATCGTACTCCTTGGTATTTACCCAAAGGAGTTGAAAACTTATGTCCACACAAAAACCGACACACAGATGTCTATAGGAGCATAATTCATAATTGCCAAAACTTGAAAACAACCAAGATGTGTTTCAGTAGGTGAACGGACAGTAAGCTGAGGTATACCCAGACAATGGAATATTATTCAGCACTAAAAATAAATTAGTTATCAAGCCATGAAAAGACATAGAGGAAATCCTGTGAGTAAAATAAAAACAATGAGTTCATACTTAATTAATTAACAGGGAGAAGTAGAAGTTCTTCATTTTAGTAGAATGCCAACAGGAAATCTGTATAATCTCAAAGTATCTCACCACAAATAACAGAAGAAAATGTCGTAACTTTGCAGTGGAGAAAATTAGTTTACACCAGGTACAAACAAGGCAGCAAAATTAACAACAATATTGAGACAAATGAATATTTTATACTTCCTGTTATGATATTCTGTGAACACATCAATTCTGTGATAATCCTGACAAAAACGTATTATCTGTATCTAATCATGAGAAAACATCAGATAAACCCAAATTGAAGACTAGCCTACAAATCATCTGGCCTGTATACTTCAAAATGTCAGTCCTGAAAACAAAACAGATTGAGAAACTGTTCCAAACAGGAAACTAAAGAGACATAACACTTAAACAGACAGTCTGATCTTGGTTTAGATCCAGGCCAAGAAAAAATATTTTTTAAGTTGTGAAAGGTATTATTGGAATAATTGGTGACATATAAACAATATATTGAGATTAGATAATAGTATTGTATTAATTTTCATTTCCCGATTTTGGCAATTGTAATGTAACAGATGCTCTTTGTTCTTAGGAAATATACACTAAAGCATTTGGGGACAAAGGTATAATATAGCTGCAGTTTATTCTCATATGATTCAGATTTTAAAAATATACACACACACAGTCATCCTCATCATTTGTAGATTCTGTATTTGCGGATTCACCTACTCATTAAAATTTGTGGACATGTACACAGTAGTGAAGAATTTAAGTTGCCCAATGAGCACAATCCAAGCTGAGGTCAAACAAGAGGAAACTTTTAATCTCTCATACTATAAACAAGTGTCCTTTTTATAGTCTATGTAGTGTCACACTTTTTAGCTTTTTGTTGGTGATTTTCTCTTTAAAATGGCCCCCAAGCATGGCACATAAGTCCTGTTTAGTGTTCCCAAGAGCAAGAAGGCCGTGATGTGCCTTATGGAGAAAACATGTGTCAGATGAGCTTCCTTCAGGCATGAGTTATAATGCTGCTGGCCATGAGTTCAATGATAATAAATCAACAATATATATTAAATAAGATTCTTTAAACAGAACACATAAATCAAAGTTATGTATTGATCAGCTGATGAAAATATTGTGACCAGAGAATTACATGAAGCTATCCCTGTGTTTCTCCGTATTTCTCCTAGGAGCATATTCACTAATTCAGTGTTTTCAGTGACTTTCTGGAACTTAACTACCACATATAACAAGAATCAACTGTGTGTGTGTGTATATCACTATTTCTTGGAAAACCATGTGAAGAAGAAACTCAGTTGCATTTTGGGGTCTTATCATGCAAAAAAAAACTTTAATACAAGAATTATGCTTATATTGGTTAGATGCTCACACTATAAGACTGTTTAAAAGAAGCAGATCAACTCTCATCTTAAACTCACTTCAGGGCACATATTTATTGAATGGTTGATGTAATCATCACTAATATTTAAATTGTGCACACACTCTCCTCATTCTCTTTCTCTATCTCTCTGTCACTCTTTCCCCTCCTTTCTGTAAAAAAATAATTGTTGGATTTATACATTTAACAAGTATGTTAACTGATTCTACTGTATTATGGAAGAATTTTGGAGGACTAATTGTAAGTTGGAAAGTGTAAATTCTAGTGTACACTACATGGCATAAGACCAGATGAAAAATGATGATGAAAGCCATCTTAACTGGGGTAAAGTGATAATTCATTGGGGCTTTGATTTGCATTTCTCTGCTGATTAGTGACACTGAACATTTTTTCATTTACCTATTGGCCATTTGTATATTTTCCTTTGAGAAATGTCTATTCAGATCTTTAGCCCAATTTTAATCAAATTACTTGAGAGTTGATACTTTTTTTTTGCTATTGAATTGCTTGTTATTTGCATATTCTGATTATTAATCCCTTGCCAGTTGAATAGTTTGCAAATATTTTCTCCCATCCTGTGGGTAATCACTTCACTTTGTTGATTGTTTACTTTGCTGTACAAAAAGCTTTTTATTTTTTTAGCTATTTGTCCATTTTTGCTCTGGGTGCCTGTACTTTTGAGGTCTTACTCAAGAAATCTTTGCCTAGACCCATGTCCTGAAGCATTTCTTCAAGGTTTTCTTCTAGTAGTTTCAGAGTTTCGTGCCTTACTTTTAAGTCTTTAATCCATTTTGACTTGACTTTTGTGTATGGTGAGAGACTGGGGTCTAATTTCATTCTTCTGCCTATTGATATCCAGTTTTCCCAGCACCATTTGTTGAAGAGATTGTCCTTTCCCCAATGTATGTTCTTGGTGACTTTGTTGAAAATAATTTGACTATAAATACACGGATTTATTTCAGGGTTCTTCTGTATTCTATTTCATTGTACACTGTTGGTGATGTAAATTAGTACAACCATTATGGAAAATAGTATGGAGGTTCCTCAACAAATTAAAAATAGAATGATCACATGATCCAGCAATCCAACTGCTGAATATATTTCCAAAAGAAAGGAAATTAATATATGAACGAAATATCTGTGCTCCCATGTTTTTGTAGCACTATTCACACTAGCCATGATACAGAATCAACCTAAGTGTCTATCAATAAAGGAATAAAGAAAATGTGGTACTTATATATAATGGAATATTATTCAGCCATAAAAAAGAATGAAATCCTGTCATTTGCAACAATATGGATGGCATTAGAGGACATTATGTTAAGTGACATAAGCCAGGCACAGAAAGACAAATATCACGTTCTCACTCAAATGTGAGCGCTAAAAAGATTAATATCATGGAGGTAGAGAGTAGAATGATGGTTACCAGGTGCTGGGAAGGGTAGTGGAAGAGAAGGATAAAAAGGAGGTTGGTTAATGGGTACGAAAATGTAGTTAGAAGAAGAATAAGATATAGTGTTCAGTAGCACAATAGAGTAGATATAGTTGACAATAATTTATTATATATGTCAAAATAACTAGAGGAGTAGATTTAGAATGTTCCCAACACAAAGAAATAATAATGTGTGAAGTGATAGATATTCCAATTACCCTGATTTGATCATTAAACATTTATACTTGTATAAAAAATCATATGTACCCCATAAATACGTACAACTATTCTGTACCAAATTTAAAAAATATACATATATATAAATAAATTTTTTAAAGGGTTAGTAGAGCAAGAAAGCTGAGGGTACTCATAAAATATAGTTCATACAGTCAGTTCTGTAGATCAGTTTGTGTAGGGGAGAAAGAAAATCATTATGGAATTAATAAAACTGAAAGAAAATGCAAGGATTCAGGAACTAGATCCAGGAACTAGGGCCTAGAGGTAACAGACTACCAAGACAAGAAGTGGCAAAGAAGGACATGAGAGAGAGAGAGAGAGAGAGAAAGAGAAAGGTAGAGAACAGACAGAAAGATGGAGGTAAAGAGATTTACATTAGAGTTTGCTTTACATTATATATTTCAAACATGAGGTTAGGTGTACTTGTTACTGGCTTTCTTTGGAAGAAGAACAATGGTTAACCACCATCTCAGATGCCACGCATATCATTCCAGAGGCCACCATAAAGAAAATATTGTTCCAACTTTCCACCGTGACCCTCTGACGTTGACCACCCTGGATCAGATATAAATTTTTCACATTATTTTTTAAAATATTGTCATCTTTTTCAAATGACAAAAAAGCTTTCCTGTGGTTTCAAAGTGTAATTGTCAAAAACAATATAAATCCTTTTTGTTCAACTTCAACTGGTACTCTTCCAAAATACATATTTGAAACCTCTCCCAAGTAGGCAGTAATAAAAATTTTATATCATGTGTCTGTATGCTTCTTTCATAAATAAATGATACAAAGTACTTTTAACTTGCCCATTGTTATCAGAACTGGTTGTCTTAGTTCAGCATTGCTATGACTCAATTTAAAGTCTTAAAATTTAGCCTTTCAGAAAGTAAATCTGAATCCCTATTAAACAGTTTTTCAAAATCTTGTTTTACAGACCAACGTAGTACCTTCAGACCAACATGAGCTTAACTAAGGATGTGCAATTTAACATAGTTACAAAAGAGTTGCAGCATATTTACAGATGTAAAAATTAGGGAAGTAATCCCAGGTAACAAATTCAGCACATGTAAAGACTTAAAAACAAGAGAAAGAGGGGTGTGTGTGTGTGGCACACATGAGCACACACATGCATGTATGTATGCGTGCACTGTGATGAAGTAGTAAAAGACTAATTTATATCCCTGTACTTTCTCTTAATTAGTTATCCTATTAACACCTGTACTCTCCATTAGACTCTGCACATCATGATGACAGGAGCCGTGTCTCTTTTGGTCACAGTTGTGTCCAAAATACCTCAACAAGTATTTATGGAATAATGAATGAAAATATGGGGACCAGTTTGACTACAGCTGAAACTCAGTAAAAGATATGTAGTACTATCTAAAAACTAAGGTTGGAGGAGCCCAGTATAGCCAAGTTATGGAGGACCTTAAAAGCCAACCAAGAACTCAAATAAAAGTGATTAATAAATTAGACAATAAGGAGTCACTGTATATCCTTGATCAGGGAAATGACATAGTAAAAATGGCATTTTGGGAAATGGTAGGGACATAACGGATTACCAACAGCAGAGGAAAAACAGGGAACAGAAAATAAGTTGGGAGGTAATAATTAGTCCAAGTGTCCAGTGATAAGAGCCTAATTAGGTGTAATAATTATGGGAGAAGAGAGGAAAGAGGAAGGAGGCATTTCAAATAAAGACTTAAAATACAATAAACATTAATACCATTTTTTAAATTGCTTATAATAACTTAGATTCACTCTTTAGCGACTGAGCCACAAATGTAAACTGAGAAAAGATTCCATTCCTAAAGTAGCTCTTCTCCTCCATGGATTTGTCCCCATTTTTATCTCTAGTACATTAACAGTGTGGAAGACTTGAGACACAACAAACCATATTTCTGATTTAATTCCATGATGTCTTAGGGCACCTTATAAATTTTTGCTGGGTTGTCTGCCCCTTAATCCTCTCTGGGCAAAATCACCCAGCCAAGGGAAAAGGTAAAGAACATGGCCAACATAGGCTTCTTCTGTGCTAGTCAAGGTGAAACATCTTACCTCTCTGCAGCCTTCCCATTCTAGCCACCTCAGTATTGTATCAGAAGAAACTCTTGTATCTCACATAACCCCTTCAGCAATCTTGAGTTTAGAGATCCATGCAGATAATACTATAAGGTAGTATCTATTGTGATTATAGGTGAAGAAACTGAGGCCTAGAGGGTAAGGACACTTGGTAAGGTGATATAACTTTAGTAAACTGCAAATTTAAAATTAAAAACCACGTATTTCCAAACCTAAGCTCTGTCATACAAGTGGCTTTTGAAGAATAAGTTTGACCATACCCTTTCTTTTAATGAAAACTTACTAACTTTATGTTTTCTAAGGAATACACATGAAGCTGCTTAGAAAGTTCTAATATAGTATTCACAACTGAATTCAATAATGTACCATCACCTCTTCATGTATAGTATACACACATAAGGGCATAGCCTAAATCACAATAGCTTCTCACCAGGGATGGGGTAGGGATTTACATTACCAACTGCACTGAGTCTTAATTGGCTAAAACCACCAACCCCTTTTATGCCTGCAGCTTCTAGGCCAGATTACTCATTCTTGTAATTGTAAAAATAATATGAAGAGCCAAAAGACATGGTTTTGTTAAATTTATCTCTGTTAAATTTTGTCTTGCTAGATCTAATCCATCTCTCTGGGTTAATAAACAAAATAAAAGATATTGCCTTACTCCAGGATTTCTCAGAAAGTTTAATATGCTGAGATGCATTTTGATTTACAAATAAGGGATTAGTTATCAAATTTATTGGGCCAAGAAAGATAATTTTTATATAACACATATTAACTTATTAACAGTTTGGGGTACTATTATTCCAAAGATGCTTTCGAGATCTTTGGGGAAGCTGAGTCATTTTAACATATTTATTTTCCATCCCAGCTTTGTCTTATCCACAAATTGGATAACCACATTTTTTATATGTGTAATCTTTCTCTAAATTATGGTAAAAACATTGGAAATATAAGATTCAATACAGAGTTCTTTGTCCTGTCCCTAAAAACCTCCCTGTGGCAATACTGTCCAGAATTTTCTAACAGAAATGTCCTAAACCTCTGCTGTCCAATACAGCAGCCACAAGCCATTGTAGCTATTGAGTATTTGAAACGTGGCTATTCCAGCTAAGGGACAGAATTTTTTATTTAATTTTAATTAATTAAAATTTAAATTTATATAGCTACATGTGGCTAGTGGTTACTTATTGGACAGCATAGCAATTAACAACACACCATGGAGTTGGCATTCACAGTTCCACAGCTTTGATCTAATTACTATCACCATTTACCAATTAAGAATCCTTAATTATTCTCAATTCTAATTTCTCCATCTTGATATGAGATACCATGAAAGACTTTGTCAAACATCATGTATTATGATTATTGCATTTTATTCATCCAACAGACTAAGAACTGAATCAAAGAAATAAATTATAGTAGACTATATAATTTGTTCAGAACCTATTTTGGTATCATCTTATTACTGTCTCCTCTTCAAGTTGTTCACAAATAGTTTTTTAAATCCATTCTAGATCCCTTGCTCAATAACCACATTAGGGTAGAGGCTACCGTAACAGATAGCTCAGATAAGCACATCATTACAGAAAGTCCTAGTGCACAGCACTGACCTAGAGCAAGGACTGGAAAACTGTTTCTGACCTACAGTCTGTTTTTGTATGGTTAGCAAGCTAAAATTGTTTTTACATATTTAAAGAGCAGTCTAAAAAAATAAAAAGAATATGTGATAGAGACCATATGTGCTTTACAAATCCCAAAATATTTACTACACGGATATTGCTGTCCCCTGTCCAAGAGGAAGATGTATTTTAGTCCCTAGCTAGCAAAGCCTAAAAGAAAGCCCCCAGTAAGATACAGAGGAGAGACAAAGCTTTGAGATTGAGTCCTGCCAAAGTAGAGTGGCTCAGGAAACATCTTGGGCTTTCCAAAGGAATATTACTCAGCAACATAAAGGAAGAAATTACTGATAGATGCAATAAACAGATAAATCTCACAGACATTAGACTGAATAAAACAAGCCAGACACAAAAGAGTACATAATGTATGATTCCATTTATACGAACTCCTAGAACAACCAAATCTGTGGTGACAGAACTCAGATCAGCAGTTGTCTGGCATGGGGGTGGGAGGAGATTGATTGCACAGAAACACCAGAAAACTTTCTCGAGAGATGAAAATCCTCTACATCTTGAATTGGCTGGTGGTTACATAGGTGTATATCTTTGTCTAATAGTTGACCTTCAAATGTATTTTATTATACATACACAATACTTCAATAAAGTTGGTTTAAAAATCTATTCTATAATCTTTTTTAAAAAAATCAATGCAAATATATCAATTACAGCACACAATATTCAATTATTTTCTCTTTTTGAAAATCAGAACATTTCCCCCTCAAGCCTTTCAACATTTTTCCAATTCTTCACAAATTCCTCATGATCCCAACATACAGAATATAATTTATCTAGGCCAGAAATTAACACAAAGCAAATAATTGTTCACTTATAAGCTCTTCACTCATTCTGGGTATATTTTTTCCTTACTAATATTCACTTTAACCCACTCTGTCCCTTTTCTCCTGAAAAATCTTTATTTTGGGAAAGAATACTCAATTGTAATAAAATTTGAGGAATCATAGGAATATCTCTGGTAGTGGGGCCCAGACATTGACATTTTCTATTTCATTTCTATTAACATTAATACCCAATGTTGAGAACTGGACTAGTTTTCTTGGTTGGACTTTTAAAGTTAGAAGCTAGGATCTTACAAGGTCATCTAGTCAGACCATCTTATTTCAGACACGAAGAAACTAAGGCATGTAACAGTTTTTATTAATCAAAAAACTTTACTGAGTAACACTTTCAGAACAGTTCCCTTGCCAACTTTCCATTTCATAAATATTAATACATACACCTTTTTCCAAATTCTCACAATATATTTTGAAGGGATTAAAAATGTCAGGTGTAATCACATATAGTTATTGTATAAAGCTCATGTTGCTAGTACACAAATGCTTAAAACTGGAGGAAAGTAAAGCTGAATAGGATAAACTCAGGGCCAATAAGCTACCACATTAGTCTCAGCCTCCACACAAAAAAACACTAATCAATGAAGTAGTGATGTTTTTACTAATCCTATCTAATAGTGCCTCATTTATATTAACACAAAACCAAATGAACTCTATTGGTTTTACTTCTGCTGTTTGATCCACCCTTGTCCAATAAGGTTTCTCTCTCTCTCCCTCCCTCGCTCCCTCTTTCTTTCTTCTCTTCCCTCCTACTCCCTTGAAGTGTCTTTTATTTCCATGTTTCTATTTCTTTGTAGCACAAGGAGCTATCTGGGGGTTAAAACAATTTCAAATACACTGGTTTCCTTTACCCTCAACTCAGGCCAAAAGGGTACATTTGCATACAAACATCAATGGACTAAATAAAATTATTCATATCTTTTCAGCAAAGCAAGTTGCCTGAGGACTTCTACCAGGCAATATTTTCTTAGTTTACTCATACTCAAATGGAAGAATGAAACATTTATTTAAGAATGTGTGAAGGAAGAATAATGCCCTGCCTCCCTTCAACCCCAAATATGCCCACAACCTAGTCTACTTTGTTAAAGAAACTTTGCTACTTTACATGGCAAAGAATTAGGGTACAGGTAAAATTCAGCTAAGGTTGCTTACCTTAAAACAGAGAGTACCCTGGATAAACCCAATATAATCACAAGTGCTCTTGAAAATGAAAGAAGGAGGCAGAAAAGAGTTGGAAGGAGACATTACTATGGAAGAATGATAGGAGAGATGAAAATTTCTGCCTTTGAAGCTGTATGAAGGGAGCCACAAGCCAAGGAATGTAAGTGGCCTCTGGAAGCTGGGAAAGGCAAGGAAACAGGTTCTGCCCTACAGGTTCCAGAAAGGAATGCAGCCCTGCTGACACCTTGATTTTAGCTGTGAGACCTATGTCAGTCTTCTACAGAAGATATATATATTAATATGTATGTGGTTTTACCACTGAAATGTGCATAATCTGTTACAGCAATAATAGGAAACTGATATAGAATACTTGTAACATATAGTAAAGTTAGTAAAGTTAGTTAAAGTCTTCATTCAAAATTTGTACTTATGTAAAAGGTGAAATATTTGTGTGATCTGAAATGTTTAAGTGTAAAACCATCTGCACTCTGGTGTTCATTAGAGCATTATTCACAATAGCCAAGACACAGAAACAACCCAAATGTCTGTCAACAAACAAATGGATAAAGAAAATGCGGTATGTGAGGGCTGTTCAGAAAGTATCCAGTCATGTAATCTGTTCTGGTTATATTAACAATCGCTGGATACTTTCCAGACTGCCCTCATACGATATGCAATGGAATACTTTTCAGCTTTAAAAAAGGAGATCCTGCATTTTCAATAACATAGAGGAAACTAGAGGATATTACGTTCAATGAAATAAGCCAGAGAAGGCAAAATACTGCATGATATCACTTATATGTAGAATTTAAATAAACAAACAAAAAATCAAATACATAGAAACAGAGTAGAAAGGTAGTTACCAGAGGTGAGAAAGTATGGGGGAGATACTGGTCAAAGTGTACAAAGATGCAGTTATCCCGATGAGTAAGTCTAGACATCCAACATACAGTATGATGACCATAGTTAATAATACTGTATTATATACCAGAAATTTGCTAAGAGAGTATATTTTAGGTGTTTTTACCACACACACACACACACACACACACACACACACACACACATACACACACACACACACGTAACTATGAGATGATCAATATACTGACTGATTGATTGACTGATTTTTTAGAGATAGGGTCTCACTCTGTTTCCCAGGCAGGAGTGCAGTGGTGCCATTACAGCTCACTGTAACCTTGAACTCCTGGGCTCAAGAGATCCTCCCACCTCAGCCTCTGAGTAACTAGGACTACAGGTATGCACTACCATGCCCAGCTATTTTTTTTTTTTTTTTATTCTTTGTACAGACAGGGTCTTGCTATGTTGCCTAGGCTGGTCTCGAATTCCTGGCCTCAAGCAATTCCCCCCACACCTTGGCCTCCCAAAGTGCTGAGATTATAGGCATGAGCCAACAGGCCTGGTCTGAATATTTTAATTTACTCGACTGTAGTGATCACTTCACTATATATATGTACACCAAAACTTCATGTTTGATACCTTAAACATATAAATAAATAAATAAGATTTGTACTGGTAACATATTCAAACTATTCTAAATGAAGAACATAGGTCTTTTACAAAATAAATTTAAGAGAAACCTGTTCAATTATGCTAACCACAGCCTCAAATCTTTGCTGACAAAACAGTCTAGAAAACAACCAAGTACTGTATATACATTTATACTTAGCTCCAGCTAAAGAAATTAAGTACAGGAATGAAACTTAAAGGTAAAGTGAAAAGCTCCTTCTTCTGATTGGCGTAAATAAGGAGATTATCATCTTCTAAGTAACCTTGATAAGGGCTCCAATATCAGAGAAATGGAAACAACAAACTAAACATTCCTTTTAACCTCAAATACCTAAGCAGGGAAATATAGAAGACTTGTAACTGAGAGAGAAGAATTTTTTAAAAAAAGAAGAAATAAAAAGAACCAAAACTGCTGAGAAATACACAGGCCATAATGTTTTAAGATTATGATTCATTAAAAGATTTGGACAACCCACCTTTTAATTGAAAGCCAGGATTCTGGCTGAGCTGATAAAGGAAAAGGTAAAAAATTAATGAGAAACATAAAAATGTACTGTAAGCTGCTTAAGAGAACAAACATGTATTGTTCCCATAAGATAATTAGAAGCACCATTTTAGATTTAAAATATACATTAAAATGTTAATTTGCAATAATTTTCTTTTAATAAAGCAAATTTTCTAAAAGGTGCTTTGTTAGTTTAATAGCAAAATCCATTGGTTATAAAATAATGAAACACTTTAAATCTTTTTTTTAAAAGACCTATTTTAAAAGATTGCCCTGAAAATGATTTATTTTGTTGGGTAGTACTATTTAAAGTTAAAAGTTTGCTAAGTTGTAAGCTAAATATTTAGTAATAAAACAAGATAGGAAATTTAGAATTAAAGCAGCTAAATTCAATCAGACATTCTAATATTTAGAACCTTAGAGTTAAGCCTTACTACACAGCATAGCAAATTATAGGAAATTATAGGAACATGTCCACATAGAAGTAATCTATTAATACTACAGAACATAATCTAAATTATTATCATTATGTAGCATTTATTTGAGTGTATAAATGTCTCACTAGGCAGTCTGTGAGGCATAACCCTCACAATACCCACATTTATCCATTTTATACAGATGTATTTCTGAGTCTGGGGTTTAGAAAAGTTAAGTGCATGGCCCAAGGCCTTCAGCTATCAAAGGGCAGGGATGGGATTTTAACCCAGATGTGAGTGGCTCCCAAGTCTATGCATGCTCTTTCCAATGTACAATACAACAAACATTATATAAAAACTTTTGAGGTTTCATTGTTCTTGCATGGGGCAGTCTAGCTCATCAAAATGGGTTTCAAAATACAATTACATAGCTACTAGACAATAAGTAGAAATTCAACTCTATGTCTGTTGCCCCAAAACTAGTTTTCTTTCTATAGATTATGATCTCCAAGCCAATGTTACTTATGTTGCCTGATAATTACACTTACTCACCCCAGAATTTTTAATCTCCATCTGAGCTTTAGCAAATTTAATCTGTATGGGAGATGGGGGTTATGAGATCAAACAGAGCACCTTTTCTAGTTTCTGAAGTCATGACACCCAGATGACAGGACTGAAACATAGACGGCATGTACTGAGGATAATGTAAAAGAAATGCTTATGCTTCTTCTTTTTATGCTTTTCTGGCTTCCTTGTCTAAACAGTTAAAGCAACACAAAAAAATTCTTTGGAATCTCAAATGATATTTACGTATTTAATTCACTCATCTAATTATATATTGATTCATTCATACAATACCCCTTTAAGACTGATATCAAACATCGCAGTACCTCAGGCCCATAAGTTTATTCATCTGATCCAAACTTTTCACTTTAAGAATCAAGACACTGAGGCTCAGAGAGATGAAGAAAGTTTCCCCAGTCAGCAAAGACAGCAATGTCAGACCTAGGAATGGAACCCGTATCTTCGAACTCTTTATAAAGTTCTTATGATACGAGTACATCATATAACAAACAAATGACTAAGTCATGGAGAGCTAATTAAAATATAGGCCAAGGTCAGAAGCAATGAGTAGAGTGGGAAGAGTGCCAGCCTTTTGCTACCGGAGCCTCTGCTGCAGGACACAGGCACAGGAAGACACTGAAGGATGAATTTTACTAAACTTCCATGTCATTACTGTGCTGAAACACGATGACAGAAATGTAGAAACTACCTAGAAAATGCTTGATGAATCTAATTCAATTGACATATTCTTTCAACACTAAAGAATATTTACAGAGGCAGTAGACTCAGCCTAGAATTGAATCCTAGACTCATGACTTCCTAAATATGTAACTGTGCATGAGTTACTTGGCCCCTCTGTCTCAGTTTCCTCATCCATAAAAAGGAGATAATGATAGTATCTTTCTTATAAAATTGTTATGAGAAATAAATGAATTAATACTTGTAAAGCACTTAGAATCACACCTGGTATATTGTAAGCACTTAATAAATATTAGTCATGATTATTCTTATTGGATACTTTTAATGTGTCAGGTCCTCATCTGGGCACTGGCAATATAGCAATAAGCAAGGTAAAATCCCTATCCTCGTGAAGCTCTCATTTTAATCTTGGACAGGGAAGACAGATAGATAAAGAGACTGACAGACAGACAGCTAAGCAGATAATATGACAACAGGTAGGAATAAATGTAATGAAGAGTGAAGCAGGAATCCTAACTGGGGAGGCTACTTGCAGGGGATGTTGTTAACGCTCCAACCAGATCCTGCTTCACTAAGGGACATACCTCCCCCTCAGCCACTGTGACTGTGGCTGCTGTGGGCTCACAGCTGCTCCCTTCTGCTTAAGAATTGCCCTCAACTGCATGGGAGCTGTCTCACGCAGACTGCTTCCCATTATCATCAGCCTGGGGCAGCCCAGGATTGACTGACATGGTGGAGAAATAGCCAGTCTCCTCGCCCTAAGGTGGAACTAAGTATCTGATGTGATTTGTGTTCTAGGGTGTCCCCTGAACCCAGGCTGGAGCAAGTCCCCAGCTCAGCTGACATCCCTGCTTAGCTTCTTTCCCTGGCCCTATAATAATGTTTTTCTCATTTGCCTTCACCTACGAGCACTCCCTCAATAAGTGACTTTCACAAGAATACCTACAACAGTCTCTGCTTCTGAGGTCCCTGACCAAAGACGTTATTTTTAAAAATGGGGGCAGGGAAGGCCTCCTTGAAGAGTTGATATTTGAGCAAAAATCTAAAGAAAAGAGCTTTGTAAAGGTCTGACAGAAGAGTATATTAGGCAAAAAGAACACCCTCAATCTGGAGAGAATGTGGCATGTTCAAGGAAGAAAAAGGCTCTGGTAGACCACAAACAGTTTTTCAGGTTTTATTTGAAGGGTAAAGGGAAGGGATGCCATTACTTCACCTTTTTTTGAGCAGGAGAGAGACATGATCTGATTTGTTTTTTAAATCAATTACACCAGCTGATGGGTGAACAGAGAGGGCAAACACGTAAGTACAGCTGCCGGTTAGGAGACTACTACAAAAGGCCACACAAAGACATTATCATGATTTGTGATTTAATAGTGAATGATGAGAAGTGCATGGATATAGTCTGCATTTTGAAGGGAGAGACAGATTCAATGATACAATTGATGTAGGTAATAGAAACAAGAGTTATGAATGACAGGATTTTGGCTACACTTGGCTAACATGGGAGGTACCAACACAGGGAAGACGAGGGCAAGAAACAGATTGGGAAGGGACAGGTAAAGAAAATCTGCAAATGAAATACTGACAAAGCAGTCAACATCCATGTCCTCTTTTTTGTTAAGTATTAAATGAGTAGAAGTTAGAGTATCAACAGATGTTAAATTCTTCTCATTTTACTTGCAGTTTCTGTGCATTTTACACATCTAGATATTTACCCGACAAGATAGACATTCTGACCAACAACAATTTGACATCATATGAATCACAGATAGAACCAATACTTTGCCCCAGTATAATCTTATGTTTTATAATGCCAAGAGAATGTCAATGGAGAATTTTGCTTCCATGTTCTTAGGAGACAAAGAAGGAAGTTCTTGACAATATTAGAACACCTGCTAGAGTAGTATCTCCTTTACTGAACAAATCATTCACACTTTACCAGACAGAAGAGATTACATCCAAATCAGAGGCTGGCTTTTTTCCCATATTGCCCTTGCTATTCATACAATCACCTGTGATGGTACACTTTCTCTATTCATTGCAAACCAAAGACAAAGCAATCATAGGTAGCCTGATTCCCAGAAAATATGAAGTGACTCATCATCATCAAAGCCATCCCAGTGAGTCACAAGCACGACTCAGGAAATCCAGCAAAAAGATGCCTTTATGAACTGAAATTATCTTGCTGAGTAAACTAAGTTGATTTAAAGAGGGATTTCTATTCCTTTTACTTTTAATTATAACAGAATATTAAAATTAAGACATGATTTTGATATTGACTAAAAATTCTGTTAAATCGTGGTGACTCACAAAGTTTCTCCCACTATCTTCCCCCTCAAGATGTTCTGTTTGCTTTCTCTTAGTCAGCAGTCCTTCCCTTGGTTCAAGTAACTGGACTCTCATTTATCTTTTATTAGTTGATTGATTACATGACAGCAATATAAATGTAGTTGATGTAACAATGGCAAGATAAAGAAAATTAATTTATTTGTAAGTAAACCTACATCCTTTAAAATATAATAAGTTATAAATTTAAAGAACTTTATTAAAATCTCCAAACCAAAGTCATGGAGACAGGATGCTCCATAGGAGCAAGAATATAACTTACTATGAAGAAACAGTTTCTGCATCTGATTGTCTGACATTCTCTCTCTCCAATCCTCAACACTTATCTAGAAAAATATGGTGCCTACAAGAACCTGGCAGGAAATCTGGTCACTATTCTTGCCAATTTGTTTCCAAATATACCACCATCAGCAATAATAATATAATGACTAACATTTTTTGAGGGACACATATTTATTATCTATTGTGTTAGGTATGTAACATCTCATTTAATCTTCAAAACAAGGATTAACCTCATTGTGAAGATGCTCCCCATTTATTTAAACATGCTTGGCCTCGGCAGGCCACACCTACCATGTAAGTGGGAGAATGAGGAACCAGCTTCAGTTTCAGGGTCAGACATCTCCCCTGACTCCACACAGTGGCCATCTTATAAGTTTTTCTTCATACAGATAATAGTACACATTCCTCTGTTCTCTACTAGAAAAGGAATTCTAAACTCATAAGGCAGCAGTGTATGAAGGATGTCTCTTTCACAGTTACATTTTCCACAAAGGAAAAACTGAAAAATCTCAAAGGAACATTTAGAAAGCAATGAGTTTATGTCCTTGGTCAGGAACAGAAGACAATTTTCTACTAATAGCAAAATACATCTTTTGTGTACTGTGTTTGTAATTGATCAAATCTTTCACACATATCCTGATGGGGAAAAAAAATCACATCCAACTCACTGTGACTGATTTCTTCTTCCATTGTCTTATAACTCTCGTTATTTTTATCATCATCCATCATTGTTTGCCTTCTTAATGAACCATGTAGTTGTGGACAAACTGTATTATAGCAAATAATACAGTATTTTTTGCCAAAAATGAATCAGTCTAACCACGAAAATATTGTTTTGTCTAAAAAATAAATTTATTTCTGTGGGAGGGCAGTGGGGGAGAGAGATAGACAGACAAAAGCAACCCTCTGTCCATAAAATTTGGCTCAAATTTGTATAATTTAGGTTAATTTCTTTAAAATCTTTAATCTTTAACCTCAAATTTTGTGTTCTTCTCATAAGTCTTTATTCTAAATTTAGCTCTATTTCCCATTCTCAGACTTTCCACTCCCTCATTCAATGATTCTACTATATAGAGCTAATAATCTAGTGATAAAAAGGGAGAGCTGGAAGGTTGCATTGAACAACATAACTAGATCAATGAAATGTTTTAAATTGTCTGCTCATAATGGGAAAATTTATCCAAGAAAAAAAGGGTTTGTTCAAAGTAATCTTGAAAGATTATTCTTAAGGCAAAAGGAACAACCAGCTCATTCCAAAGAGGCTTTAAATTCTAAAGAAATCAGAATTATTAATTTACGTGTTTCCTTAAAATGCACCATGGTATGCTAACTTCAGTTCTACAGTATTTAGGAACACTGAGAATATAAAAATGTGTGTTATAAGACGCAGCCCCATGAAACTCATTGGTATATTTGATACCACAGTGATGTTGAAGCCACTGCACCCTCTTTATGATAAAAAACAAAAGAAGTTTCTCTACGGTCTCAGGATTAAAAATATTTGTCACTTCTAAACAACTGGACTGTTCTAATCTAATAGACACTATAAATCAGGGATTGATCCCATTTCCCTCTCTGTGTGCCTGCTCAAAGATCAATTTGTGGCCTACATTTAGTATCTAATGGCATGTGTCTTTTATATTACCTCGTAAACTTCTTATTTTTTTTCCTACCCTTCCCTTTCTTTCCCTTGAATTCTACCTTTGCCTATTAGTTTTCTTTAATGTTAGCTTGTTTTATGGGCATTTCTTTGTAAGTTGAATATCTCTTTTTTTAACATGATGGAGAGAGATGGCAATTCATAATACAAAAATTATATAGATGCATATTATAACTGCAATCATGTTAAAAAATATGGCTGCATAAAGGCGGCACTGTGCCAGTATTAAGATAATTGTATGAGGCTTTTAGTACTACAAACTTTTTACTTTTTTCGAATTATGCCATATTCTTGTCCCTAAATTTTTAAATAGTTTGGTTACATTTTTATTATAGTAGAATTTTATTTTTGATGTACAGTACTTTGGGGCCTCTTGTGCAATCAAAGAAATACAGTACATTTAGTTTAGTTAGGATTAGTTCTTAATTAAACATTTCAAAAGGCAATTTTATTTGCATAACATATAGCTATCTAGAAGAAATGAAGTAAATGGAAATTATTCTACCTATATTGAAAGAAGGAAGATATGCAGTAATACAGATAAATATAAGTAAATACTCCATGAAATCCTTTGCCTGATACATATGAATACCTTCCTGCTACCTTCCTGATTATCTAGCATATTTCTACTGCTAATGACAAAAGCCTACATTTTCTGATTATTCCTTCAGCTGAGCATTGATCTATTTCTTCCTCACACATTTTCCACTGTCCTTACCTTTCTTTTTGAAATCACATTTTCTTTTTCCTTGCACTGACAAATTATTTTAAGGTTTTACTGTCATATGAATTGTCCTCTTTTGCTGTTAAGTTTTATCAGCGGATTCTGCAGACTGTCAGTATCTCTTTAAACATTATATTACATATCATTAACTGATTTTCCTGATACTTTTCTTCTTAAATTCTAGCCTCTGAAGGCAAAATATAACCAGTGTATTCCAAATGGCATTATACCGAGTAGTAACAGGAATTTAATCATGTGAGAAAATCAGAGGTATAATATATGGAATTCTTTCAAAAAGCCAATGCTAAGAAATGTCTTTGACATATCTGACAAAAAGAGCCATACTGAATCTGAGTAAGCTTTCCTACCTCTTGGTCTGCATGTGCTGCTTGGGTTTTAACTATAATGCCAGCCAATCTTACCTTCAATTATTCAACCCTGACATTCTAAGTAATGTTACTTAGTGTTTGTTATGTTTTTGTGACTACACAGGGTCACCAACTGTGTGATGATTTTATTGTCAAGGTAATTCATTAAAATGTTAATTAACATGGCTCGTGATAATGAAGACTTGCAAATCCAATTTCTTATTATTAATTGCAGTCTGGATTTGTCATTCTAGCTTTATATCTTGTTTATGAATTTAAAACTAGTATTTCTCTATGGTTATTATCTATAACCATAACAAGATGGTTTTCAAAAATTCAAATTATATTTTTCATAATCCCTTGACACAAGGTTTCTCAAAAACAACAATCCCTCACATTTGTGGGCCTTGACTAATTTTTGATGTGCACTTAGAAAATATTTAAATGCTCTTCTCTTTGCCTAGAATGTTTTCTCCTCACCTGTTTAATAAGCTCTTATTCATATTTTAAATCCACCCCCCTGTGAAAATTCTAAGTCTTTCAGATCTGCCTCTCTGATATTAAACTTTTATATATATTATTACATGTCATAATTATTTACACATCAATCCCCATAGTAAACCATGAATTCATCGGGAAGTAGCAGCTATGCCCCATTCAACTTTGTGTCCCCAGTGCTGTGTCTGGCATATACCAGAAGTTCAATAAATGCTTGTGGGTGAACAAATGATCCTCATACACCACAGAGCATAGGTGAGAAAACAGAGGACTCAAATAATACTGAATTGTTAAAAAAAAGGGGGGGATAAAATACAAAAATAAAAATAGAAAATGCACAACAAGCCATTGTATATTAATCCAACCATATCACTAATTACATTAAATATAAATGACCTAAACACACAAATTAAAAGACAAATTGTCAGACTGGATACAACAGAGAGACCCAAATATACGGTATATAAAAGCAAACCTATCCTAAATATAAAAACAAAGATAGTTTAAAAACAAAGACATAGAAAAAGATATATCATTTCAACATGAATCAAAACAAAGCTGAAATAGCTACATTAAAACCGCAAGAAGTAGACTTCAGAACAAGGAATAACACCAAAATAAAGACATTACATAATTAATGATAAAGAAGAAGACATAAAAATTCTAAATATATAATACATGCAAATAACAACAGAGCTTCAAAATATGTGAAGCAAAAACTGATCAAACTAAGGAAAAATAGACAAATCTACAATTGTAGTCGGGGACTTCAACACTCCTCACCCAAATATTGATATAATAAGTACACAGAATATCAGTAAGGCTATAAAAGACCTGAACAACACCATCAACCAATTTGATCTACGTGGCATTTACAGAACATCTACCCAAAAACAGCAGAGTATATCTTATGTTCAAGTATTCATTGAATCTTTACAAAGACAGACCATACACTGGGCCACAAATTTCCTTAACAAATTTAAAAGTATATATAACATACAAAGTATGTTTTGTGACCATAAAGGAATTAAACTAGCAATCAATTAACAGAAAAATATCAGGAAAATCACCAAATACTTAAAATTAATATATTTATAAATGACTGTGTGACAAACAGGAAGTTTCAAGAGAAATTTAAATATTTTTTAACTAAATTAAAATGAAAATACAATATATCAAAATTTATTGGATTCAGCTAAAGCAATACTTATGGGAAAACTAATAGTATTAAACGATTACATTAGAAGAGTGGTCTCAATTCAGTAATCTAAGCTTCTGACTCAAAACTAGAAAAAAGACCAAATTAAATAAAAAATAAGGAGAAAGTAAAAATATGAGGAAAAAATCAATGAAATTGAAAAACAAAAATAATACAGAAAATCACATCAAAAGTGAGTTCTTTGAAAAAATTAGTAAAATTGATAAGTTTCTAGTGTGAATAAGAAAGAGAGAGAAGACATGAATTACCAACATTAGGTATTAAAGAGGATACCACTAAAAACCCCATAGACATTAAAAGGATGGTAAGAGGATACCACTAAAAATCCCATAGGCATTAAAAGGATAATAAGAGAATACTATGAAAAATTCTGTGCCCATAAATGTGACAACTTAGATAAAATGACCAATTCCTTGGAAGACACAAACTATTCAAGAATAAATAACTTTAAGAGTACTATACCTACTTTAAAAAATTGAATTCATAGTTTAAAACCTTCCAGCAACAAAGAAAATTCTAGATCCAGATGGTTTCACTTCTGAATTCTACCAAACATTTAAGGAAAAAATAATACCAACTCTACACAATCTCTTTCAGAAAACAGAAAAGAATAAAACACTTTCCACATCATTTTATGAGGCCAGCATTACTCTGGTATGCTGATGACAAAAGCAGATAGACATCTTAAGAAAACTAGAGACTGATACCTCTCGGCATAGAAAAAATCCTTAACAAAATGTTATAAAATAAAATTGAGCATACGTAATAAGGATAAAACACCCCAAACAAGAATATTCATATTATATAAAGAACTCTGATAATTCACAAGAAACCAAACAACACAATTTGAAAACAGGCACATACACATGAAAAAAATGAGCAGAAACTTCACCAAAAAGACATATGGATGGCAAATAAGCACAGGAAAATATACTCAGCATCATCTGTCATTAGGGAAACACAAACTAAAACCACACATACACACCTATATGAGACTGGCTAACATTTTTTAAAAACTGACAATTGAAAGTACTGCTGAGGATGTAAAACAAATCAAAGTCTCAGATATTGCTAGTGAGAATGCAGAATGATAGAGCTGCTTTGGAGAATAGTGTGTCAGTTTCTTATAAGGCTCAACATGCATTTACCCTATGCCAGTTGCACAACTAGGTATGTACCAAGACATTTCTAAAAATATGTACATGAATATTCACAAAAGCTTCATGCGTAATTGTTAAAAACTGAAAATTTGATAAATAGAATGTCCTTCAACTGGTGAATGGATACATAACAGTGGTACAATCACATAATGGAAAACTACTTAGCAATAAAAAGAAACTATTAACACACATGACATGAATGAATATCCGATGCATTATGATAAACAAAAGAAACCAGACACAAAGAACTAGATACTGTATAATTTCATTTAAATGACTTCCTGCAAAACTTTAGGGGAGGAAAACAGAATTAGTGGTTGCCAGAGGTTTAGGGTGAGGAGTAGTGGTTGACTTTGAAGGGGAAGCACAAAGAAGTTTTGAGGATGACTAACCTGTTCTATAACTTGATTATGACGAGAAATGAACACTGAACTCTTTGAATTTATCAAAACTCACAGATATGTATACCAAAAAGTTAATTTTAGTCTATGAAAATTTTTAAAAATGTAAAATCTGTAAAAGAAAAAAACCAATTCAAATCATTCTTCCTATTCAGATTGTATATCTATATCCAGAGTGAATCCTTGTGATGGATCTTCACATTTTTTGCTCAGAGTATGAAAAATGTCATCAGAAATTGTCAATTTTTTAAATCTAACTTTAGATTTTATTGATCCTCTGTATTGTATGGCTTCTATTTCATTAATTCTGCTAGGTACATCTGAGTTTAGAATTGCTGTCTTTTCTTTGGTATAGTAAATCTTTGCTTATATACTGACTGTCTTTATAACCAACTGTACTTTTTGCCTTCAAGTCTACTTGGTCTGACGTTAAGATGGCTATCTTACCTTTCTTTTAGTATTTACCTGGCTTATCTATTTTCATCCTCATTCTTTCAAACTATCTGTCTTTGTGTTTTGAGTGTTTTATCTTAACATCAAATAACTAGATCTTGTATTTTTAATCCAATCTGTCAACCTCTGTCTTTTAACAAGCAACTTCTATTTATCATTATTAGTGAATGTTTTTATTTGTTTCTACCATCTTATTTTGTGCCTTATATTTGGCCTGATTTTTCTTTTCTCCTTTGGTATTGCTAACAGGTTTTTCTCATCCTTAATCCATTTTTCTCCTCTAATGCATACATAGTTATGCAATATTTTCTTTTTAGTAGTTACATTTTAAACTTTACAATGCATAAAAATCTAAAATTAATTAACAGAAGTACAGCCTAGGGTTTAGGATCACAGATTCAAACCATATCCTCTGGACTCAAATCCTGTCTCACTTCTGTGGCTTCTGGTTGTCAGTTTTCTCATCCATAAAATGGAAATAATATTACTAAGCTCACAAGGTTATTGTGGCCCTTAATGTAGCTTAATATATTTATAGCAATCAGAACATGGCTGGCATATCACAAGCACTAAATTCATGTAAGCTAGTAGTAGTATCTTTTACCTTCCTCATTAGTGTTACCTTCCTCAGTAGTACTCTTATCATTTACCTTCCAAGATAGGACCCTATTAACTCCCTCCTGTCTTACATGTTATTTTTGTCCACTATTTTAATTATATCTTGTAACTTTTTTCTAATATCATATATTATGCATTATTAATGTTTTACACTTAAAGGTTATTTGTAATTGCACACAAAAGTACTATTTCTTTGCTCACCTTTTCTTTTAAAAAAAATCAGGTCATCTTTCTGGGATTGTTCATCTATATTTCTATTTTCTTTATATACGTTCATTTAGTAAAGGTCTGCTAATGGTAAGTGATCTCAGCATTTTATCTAGTTAATCTTCATTCTTGAAATATAGATTTGTTGGGCATTTGATTTTAAATAAACAATTATTTTCTGTCAGCACTAATTTTCTAATTGGTTTTTTTTCTGGACAGTTATTTTTCACTCGGGCTATTTTTAATATTTTCTTTGTTTTTATTATTTTACAGTTTTACCATGATATGTCTAAGTTTCTTTTTACTTATTGTCAGTGAGATACACTAGGTTTTTTGGATCTAAGAATGTTTATCTTTTATGAATACAGGAAAATTCTAAGGCATTATTTCTTTGACTATTCCCTCTTCCTTATTCTATTTTTCAGTCTACTAATCTGGGCTGCTATATGTTAGTAGTTCTTTTTTAATTCTCCATGTGTCTTTCTCTCTCATATTTTTTTACGTATTTCTCTATGTTATACATTCTGGATAACTTCCTTGAATCAATCTTCCAGTTCATCAATACTCTCTTCACCTGAGTCTACTATAATTTATGAGTTTTTATTAATTATATTTTTATTTCTAGATGCTCATTTGTCTTTAAATCTGTATGCCATATTTAGTAATCTCTCATTTATCGTTCATTTTATTCCTTCCTATCTTCTATTTTTTGTATTACGTATAATATTTTGTTGGTAATCTCAATATCTGAAGTGTTTAAAAATCTAAACCTGTTGTTTGTCATTTTTATTAGCTTGTTCATGGTTTCCTAATGCTATTGTCATTTTTCATTACATGCTATATGGCTAAACTCTCTGGGAATAATGAGGTCTTAGGCTGCAAGTGGTTTTTCAGCAAAGATTTGTACTTGCTTCAGCCAGGCAGTATAGGGGGTTCTCCAAACAAGGATTACTATTTGTGTCTTCGTATGAATTTCTCCTACTAGGCGAATCATTTAAATTCAAGTTCCAGATCCAAATGAGGGCAGGCCTGAGGACTATAGTTGCAAATTCTCAAGAAAGCTCTTCTCCCTTCCTTAAAACCAGAGTCACTAAGGTGTCAGACAAGTTTCAAGTGAAGACAAGTGAAGTTCCTTAGATCTAGGCCACTTTCCTCTGAAGAGTGCTGCCCCCTTGAGGGTCTAGGTTTAGCTACTTTTTCACGGACTTAGTAAAAGTCTAGTCTCCACAGAAGTTTCTACCAGAATGCCATTATTTCCCACAGCAGCCTAAATTCCTAAACTTGCTGATTTCAACTCTCTATATCCTTTGGGTTTGGATTTTGTTTCTTTTTTGTTTGTTTTGAGGAGATTTTCCTCATATTTTTTACAAAGTCAGTTATTTAATTAAAATTATGTGTATTTTATTTTATCCATCTTTTCAAGATATCATATTTATCATTCTACCAGAAGGAGAAATTTTTGTATAGGTTTTTTTCCCTGTAGGAGCTGAGAGGACTATCCAACTCATTGTAACTACACCTGAAAACTCCTGTTACTGCTTTAGTTCTCTTTGCAAAGCTTAAAATAAAATCAAATTAATAGTTGGATGCCTTTGTATTAATATTCTGAGTGTGGGGGAAAAGTCTTTAGGATATATACTTCACTGCTCTTTTGTTTATGTCCTTACTGCTTCTGTGACAAATATGTTCCCAAATCATTCTACTTGCCTTCACTTTTCTTGATACAAAATCTCTGGAATTGATTCAGGTGAGTTTCTTGCTTAGGTTTGTTATAATAGAGAAAGCATTTTTCTTGATTAAAAATGGTCTCTGCTCAGCAGATTCTGCTCTCCAGGACTACCATTTTTCAAGCAAAGAATGTGACACTCTTCTCATTCAAGTTAGAGTATTTCTTTTGCCTTATCTCTTTCCAGCTAAGGTCCAATTACAAGGATTTTTACTGATCTGCTTGGACTAATGCTCTGTGTTTCTTAACTCTCTGTCTAAATTTTGTTTTAGAACAGTATGATTTTTTTTTTTTTTTTTGAGACAGAGTCTCGCTTTGTTGCCCTGGCTAGAGTGAGTGCCATGGCGTCAGCCTAGCTCACAGCAACCTCAAACTCCTGGGCTTAAGCGATCCTTCTGCCTCAGCCTCCCGAGTAGCTGGGACTACAGGCATGCGCCACCATGCCTGGCTAATTTTTTCTATATATATTTTAGTTGGCCAGATAATTTCTTTCTATTTTTAGTAGAGACAGGGTCTCGCTCATGCTCAGGCTGGTCTCGAACTCCTAACCTCGAGCGATTCACCCGCCTCAGTCTCCCAGAGTGCTAGGATTACAGGCATGAGCCACCGCGCCCGGCCTAGAACAGTATGATTTTTTATCACCATAGTATGCTATATACAAAATGACCTACAATCAAATTTAATTAATTCCTCAATTGAGTTGTCACATAATCAGGAAGGGCAAATTACCTTACTCTTATACTCCTTCAACTGGATACTTTGAGCATGTCCAATAACCATTAATTAAACATTCCAAAGGAAGAAACAAAGCAGTTTTTGTTTTTGTTTTGTTTTTCTAAATCAAAATCAAGCAAAAGAGAGAGGAGTCCAGTGAATACATAACAGCATGTGGATGGATTCTGCTCAGGATACAGTAATACTACCATCCACATTTTAATCAACAGAATTCACACTGATCAGTGTTATTACACTGAATGCTAATTAAATGTACCATGCCTTGACACCCAAAATAAAGTGTTACCAAATTCAACCCCAAGCAGCAGGGATCCATTCCTTTGAAAGCTACAATTTGCACAAAAGCTTACTCAATAAGAAATGTATTTTTCAGCTGTTTTCCCACAACATAACAATAAATAGAAACAGACCTGGGAAGCAGTGAGACCATTAACAAGTCAAAGATGATGTCCTAGCTACATAACAATGTGATCTTCAAATAAATTATTGTAATACACAATATTTTTTGTATTAACATGCAAAAGGAAATCAATGGTCTGGGAGTCAAGATACCTAGGTCTCTATTCTAGTTCTGTCAACAGGAGTGTGATCTTGAACAAATTATATAACCTATCTAAGCATCATTTTTTCCACATGTAAAATGACAGAACTGGGTAAAATGATCCAAATTTCCTTCTAGAAGCAAGTTATATGAATTTTTAAAAATAATACATAATAAGTACTTTGCCAATGGCAGAGGGCTGTATGGAATGAAAGTCCTTATGATCATGCTTTGCTAACACGTCTGAGTTGGGGCAATGAAAGATGGGTAAAGAGGCCTGGAAACACTCAAGTATAGAGCTTCCACTTCTCATTTTTCCCTTTAAAAAACTTCCCAAATCTCTCTTCCTGGCAGCATCTGAAGCACAGGTATCGAAAAGGTTGTTACTGATATGAAAGTAATAATTAATGAAGGGCTAATGTCAAGAGTTTCAAGAGTTCAATGGGAGGGGGTTTAAAAGAAAAAGGATTATTACTTAGTAAATCAGTGGTTCTCAATGTTTTGGGTCTAGCAGAATCACCTGGGGGGCTTTATTAAGTCAGGTATTCAGAAGATTTGGGGAGGGTCTCAAAATCTGTGTTTCTGACAGGTTCCACAGACAATTCTGATGAAGACAGTCCTGGACTACACTTTTAAAAATATATCTCTAAACAGAGCTCAAATTATAAAATTTCTATGAGACTGTAGAACAGTGCCTACAGAATTGAACTTCTTGCAAACTTTTTAAGGACATTTACACAAAATCTGACCACATAATCTTTTAATACTAATAGGCTATAAGAATTCTAGAACTGAAAATGTTATTAAATTAGCATAATTTAATATATTTTTCCTAAACAAATGGCCCCAACCATATTTTTAAAACAAAGATAACTTTCTATAACTCCAGCAGCATTGTTTTCCAGACAGTAATTCCTATTTCTTCATCACCACAGCTCAGCATTTTTTATATAAAGCTCCACTTCTCAGCACATACAAAAAGTCAGAGTTTAGGATACAGATGATGATGAAGAATCTATATTTACAATTAGGGATTTACTTAATTATTAAAATATGCCAAAGAATACAACAAGGTAGTTTTGTTCATTTTTGTAACACTTGGAAGAATTAACACTACATAATATCTCTTCAGTTTCTAATAGTTACATGGCTTACATAGTTAAGAGGTATTGACATTGGCAATGAGGTTGCCAGTTTTGGAAGTATAACCAGGATGGTGCTGACAATCATATCCCATAGAGCAAACCAGAGAAGATAAGGAAGGACATAGGTGATATGGGAGGTGCATCTCCACCGACCAGAAATCAATTACAGTCCTTGTAAGCAGTAACATAAAAAAAAATGATTTGGGAATCAAAATATCTGAATCATAGTCCCAGTGATGACATGAACTCGTTGCGTGACTTTGGATAAGATATGGCCTTTCTTGCCTTAGACTGTCATCTAGCACTTATTATGATCTAGAATCCCATGAAATTATGATGTTGACATAGCATGGACCTCACTTACAAATCTGGGAGCTCAACCTTTGTTCAAAGAAGTCCTGGATAAAATTTTAGAAGTCTAGTACGTGCCTGGATAACCTTCCTCTCTTGCTGCAATTTGAAAGAACATTTGCAGCTCTATTTCTCTGCCTCACAAGCAGCCAACATTTTTCCTCCAAATTAGGCTTCCCCTCCCTGCCCAATCTCTGATTGCTGTGTTTATCCTAGTATATCTTGACTGTTTCTATTTCCATTCCATTTTGTACAGGAGGACTAACTTCTGTCTTGATGAATGAATCTCCTGAGAGAAGCAATCCATTTTTATAAACATTCTGAGAAGGTAATTTCCTGCTCAAAACAGAAAGCTAACATTTCTATGTCTTTCTGTCTATATTTATGGATTGACTTAAACATAAAAGCATGTAAATAAGAGATGGGGTCTTGAGAGAGGGTAAAGGAAAAAAGGCTAGAGAAAGAAGGGTAAACGAGAGGAAAGAAGATAGGAAACATGAGAAGTACAAAGTAAATCATCTACCAGAGCAGTGAGTACATTATACCGTCTCTATTATCTGAATAAACACCAAATCACAATTTTCCCTTGTTAAGAAAATATGACAAGAGAATTGAAAAAGCAAATAAGCAAACAATAGATTCCTAAAAAATAACACTCACTTAAGAAATTTAGCAAGAATTTGGAAACTCAAGCCTAAATGATTTCAATGGTTTGGCAACATTACTAAATTGCATTAATACTATTGGAATAAGTGGCTACATTATACCATCACTCACAAATGTTTTTGACCTCTTGAGTATTAGATGCCCTCATTCACCACTGTTGATGTGGATTTCAGACACTGACCTTCTGACTCCTCTGATGGCAAGAAGGATGAGAGTTGCTTTAAGATGACTCAAGGAGGTATTCATCATCGAAAAACCATTCAAGGGCACTTCTGGGTATGTTTGACCACAAAGAAGCTTATCATGATGTGATATCATGTTTCCAACTCACATACTCTGGGATAGTGTATAAGTAACATTCAAAGGTCCTTGGTGTCTGTTGCTACATTCTAAACCCTTAACTTACCTGCCATATGACAAATGTGTGATCAGAGTGAATGGAACAGAGTATTTCCATCACCACTTCCCAGCAACACAACTTGAAACAGACAAACTCTCCGAAAATCAGGCAGCATGTAAATAAGGTGGCTTCCAGCAATGTCAATTCTTGTACTCATTCAACATTTGACTTGCTGTTATGCTCAGCATTGTGCTAGGAATTAAAGATAAAACTGGGGGTAGAACACACAATGTAGCTTAAAGTCTAATGGGAGAGACAGAGAAGCAAAATCACATAAACAAATAGATAGTCAAAATTTATTATAAACAATACGAAGAAACAGGATAGGAGGAGATGAAAGCAAGTAACAGGGAAAACAAACCTAGTCTGAAGTCAGAAGAAGCTTCTTTAAAGAAATGCTATCTGAGCAGATTACTGAAAGAGAGAATGAACTAACTAGATAAAAATGTGGGAAAGATCCACGCAGAGTTAACTGGGTATATAGGTGCTTTGAGATGGGAAGGAGTGTGAAACATTGGAGAAGCTAATAGAAAGTCAAGCCATTGCTGCTGGGGCAAAAATATCTCAAAGCACAAAGGACCTTATGGGTCTTCATAAGGATTTAGACTTTATCCTAAAAGTGGTAATAAGCATCAAAATCTAGGCATATCAGTCTCTCAACTCTCCTAACTGCAAAGAAAATAACAGAGCAGAAGTAAAACAGTGGATGTGAAGAGATCCATCAGATAGACTGTTTTGGGTAGTTTGAACTGAGGTGTCACTGGATAGATATTAAAAGAAGTAGACAAAAATATGTATGACGTAAAATCAACAGGACTTGGATAAGGTGACAAGGAAGAAGGAGATGTAAAAGAAAGCTTACAGGTTTCTAACTTGTACAGGTTGGTAGATGGTGTCATTGACTGAGGTAAGAACATAGAGGAGGACTAGGCTGGCGCAGAGTGGCATTAATGAGATCAGACTGGGATGTGTTGGGTCTGAAGTACCTTTGGGACATCCAAAAGTAGATGGTTTGCAGGCACAAATCCCATCCTTGTTGCCTGGCTTTTCCCCTGTCTCCTCTTCCCTATATATTTCAAGCATGCCTTCCAGGAATTGCAAATCCTTCTCACTCTATTTTACAGAAAATACCAACTGTACCAGCTCTACTTCCAAACTCAGCTCCAAGCCTTCCCCTACAAATAGGAGAAAAAATAATCAAGCTGCTTAGGGGAAACAGCTAATTTCTTCACTAGCACAAAGACTCTATATAATTCTTCTAGCAGAATCACCTTCCTTGAAAGGCTCAATGGTTTTAAGCAACAATTTTCCCTTTACCCCAAGTGAATAACAATGGGCAAATGAATTAATCCTCTGAAGCTACAGTGGAGTATACCTGAAGTATCTTATTTTATACCTTGATGAAGATTCTGTGTGTCTTCAACGTCAATAGCAACCTCAATCCCTATATCTCTCCAAGTCTCTGTCCCTGAACCAGCAGAACTTCCTTCTGCATTAAAGGTGGTAAAAAGAGCTTGAATTCACAATGTAAAAGGCCAAAAGTCTGGGTTTTAAGGTTATAGAATCTAAGACTCTATCCCAGCACCAAGAATCTTAACAAGAGAACTGATAGCATACTGAATTTAGTAGCAATAAACATACTAAAACTAAAGACACTGAATGGTACATACCATAGATATAATACAAATTTTAAGGATAAACCCTTTTGAGTATTAGGATCTCACTGTATTGGTAACAATATATGCAACTTGTGATAGAGCCTGGCAACATCAGCTCTATTCCTCAGTTTTCTCATCCACGAAATGGGGTAAATAGTTGCAATTTCATTATATGGTTGTAGTGAGTACTAAATTGCTTAACTCATATAAGGTTTACATGAGTGCCCAGTCCATAGTAAATGCTCAATAATGTTAGTTAATGTTGCTATTGCAGTAAGAAAAATGAGTAAACAGGATTGATTTGCTGAAGGTCCCACAGCTAGTGAAAGCAAAACCAGAATTTAAACCCTGCTCTTTCCTTCTACCCTAAAATATAAAATTAAAGCAGAGCCAGTGTGGGAGGAGAAATATAGCTGAAAAATCACAGGCTTTTCAGCCATGTAGACAACTAACATATAATTAAAAAATATTTTTCTAAGTCATTTTACCATTCTGGTCCCATTATGATAAAAACACTTTACAGACAAAGGACTTAAAGCAGAACTTTTTCACAAATTCCGCTCACTAGGATTTTATCACATTACCACATGCTAACTTCTTAGATATTTTGAATATATGTTTAAAACCTAAATTGATCAGAATCCAACTTCATGTACCCCATTGTCCTATGTAAAACATCTGCTCTATTCAAACTAAAATTAATCAATTAACTAATATTAATTATTATCACAAATTCATTGCTTCATTTTTTTTAATGAAAAGTCAACCATGTGCCAAGTCCTATGTCAGGTTATCGAGGTGTTAAGGTATATAGACAAAGTAACATTATCTCTATTTTATAGGTGAAGAAAATGAGACAAGAATTTGTAATTTGCTTAAAGTCACAAGTGCTTATGACTTGCTTAAGGTTATTGGCAAACGACTAAAGCCTAGGTTTTTCTACTCACACATTAAGGAACATCAAAAACTAAGTAACAAAAGGACATAAGCATCACCTTAAAATACTTAGTTGCCAACACAGCTTTTATGTATTACAGCATTGGTTCATTTGGAAAGAATTTACGGAATAGCAATGACATTTTATTAAAGAAAAAGAAACAGCACTCAGAAGCTTAAAATATTAATATGAAATAGACAATTGAAATTATATGCTATTCACGTGAAACCATCAATCCCAATTTGTTTAATTCTATTAAAAGGCATCTAATGCCATTATAGAGAAAACCCAGCACTCTGATTATGGATGGCCAACAGCGTAACTACAGATGACTTCTTCCCTCCTGCTCCTCAGATCCATTTGGACTTCTCTGGCCCTTTACAGGGAAGGGCCCACAAAGGCCTTCATCCATCATCCAGGTGCTGGTTATTTCCTGGACACTCAGCAGAAAGTGGTGGGAAACACAAACAAGGCACTACCCTCATGGACTGAGAGACAACTATGAATGAAATAATTGTAATTAAACATGGAAATTACAGACTGAGATGATTGCTCTGAAAGAAATCCAGTTCTATGAAAACCTCTAACAAAGAAACTTAATGGTCAGAGCAAGATTCCTGAACATGAAGACTGAGCTGAGATCTGAAGGCTGAATGAGACTAACTAGAAGAGGAAAGGCTGGAAGGAGGGCAAATGAAGAAAAGGTCTCTCAGACAAAGAAGGAACCTGCCCTCAGAAATCCAGGAGAGCTGAAGCAGAGGAATTAAAAGGAGCATAGTAGTCACCAATTCAAGAATGTGAATCTGAATCCAATCAGCCATGCAAAGCCACCGAAATGTTTTAAGCCAGGGGGTGATAACATCAGATTTTCATTTTGAAAATATCACTGAAGTATCAAAGTGAACACTGGATTGTTGAAAGAAAAAAAGGAAAAGATCAGGAAAAGTTCTGAACAAAACCAAGAAGGAAAGTTGGGTTTTCAGAGCCCGACACTCCTAGTTCTGCTGCCAAAAAATTCCATCTGGGATCATACTCTCTGTGGAATTCCAGTTTTTCTATATGTTCCCTTTCCTTTGTAGCCAGCTGAAAGGTCTTCCATTCTGTCAGTGCCCTTCTGTGTGCTATGATTCACTAATCAGAGCCAGAGCCAGGTGCTAGTAAGTCAGTGGAGAATGCCATCTCTCCCATTCTTGCTATAGGTTATTATTTTAAGAGAAGACAAATATCTTAACTAGTAGCTTACTACATTAAGATAGGTTGGCTTATGCTACATTTTAAAAATTCATCCTGAAATCCTAGTGAATTTACCCAGGAAAAGAAAAAATATTTCTTGTTCACATTACATGCCCAACTCAAGGCTATAGGGGACTCTGCTCTATATGGCCATTTAAGGATCCAGGATGTCAGACCTTCCTCCTTGTTGGAACTGCACTATCTGGAACACATGACCTTCATGCTTACCTCAGCACAAGAGGAGAGAGAGTGGGATGTTTTATGCCACCAATACATGCTTGGGTTCAGAAATAGCACATAGCATTTCTGTTCACAGCCCATTGTCTGTTGTTCAGAACCAGGCACACAGCCCAACTCAAATGCAAAGGGGATGGAAGGTGCAGGCTCCTGTGGGCTTAGAAGGGAAGGAGAACCAGATATTGGGAACCATTAATAAAGTCTAACATAAACTAAGAAAAGTCTTTTTATTCTCCTCACAAGAATCCCATATTTTAAAATATTCTGTCTATAAAACAAAATCTCTGTATTTAAGTATACTTCATTTCAAGGAGATACACTGAGAGCTTGATATATACCTAGCCAAAAGCAAAGAAATGTGTTAACTGTGCAGCCTTACCTTGGGTAAATGTACCATTTGGTTAGGCTTTTTGAAATATTAAAAATATATCAGAGAGTCTCAATTTACTTAAAAGCAAGCATGAACCCCATAGATAGTCCTGAAGACTAGATATCTTTTAGGTATCATATGACAAGTTTCAAGGACATCATCTTGGCATATGAAGGATCTTCATGATAATATCAAAGGTAAACAAAATAATCACTATGGTAACAGCTTAGCAATCAGTGTCCCGGTCTTCACTGGACTTTATGCTGGTTCCCTCTGCCGTGTAACAAACAACCCCAAAGCTTAGAGGCTTAAAACAATAATTTCTTATCATCTCTCATACTTCTGTATATGCATTAGGATCAGCTGGGAAGCTTCTGCTTGAATTCTTTCATGCAGTTGCAGTCAGATGACAACTAGGCCTAGAGTCATATGACAGCTTGAGTAATCTGGACACCCATAATGTTTCTTCACTCCTGTGTCTGGCATTTCAGCTGGGATGGCTGGAAAAGCTGTGAACTAACCAAGTCTCTCTCTCTCTCCATTTAACCTCTTCAAACGCCTTGCTTGAACATCCTTGCAGCCTGGAAATCTCAGGTTAGGTGGAATTCTTACATGAACACTGGCTTCCCTGAGAGCAAGCATTCCAAGAAATCAAAGTGGAAACTTCAGGGCTTCCTAAGACCTGGCATCATAAGATGTGCAGTATCAATCTGGTCACATTCTCTTGGTTAGAAAGAGCCAGCCCAGATTCAGTGTGTAAAAGACCAGACATGAGCATAAATACCAGGAGGTATGACCCACTGAAAGGGAGGGATCTTTGGAAACTAGTTACCATACTACTGGTTTAGGAAATAAAAGTGATAGTCAAAAACATCTGATATGCTTCAACAAGAATGACTTACTTAGAAAACAACCCTCAATGTATCCAATAAGGCTTAAAAAAAAAAAATCTCCAACACCAAAAGATGACATTAACCAGAAGGTGACATTCGTATAAAATTTATTATACCATGTATTGGACCTTACAGCCACTTCTAAGTACACATAGTTATTACATAGCAGCATAATGTTTTAAAAATAGTGAGAAGCAGCATCTTTAAACATAAAATAAAATGAAAATAGCATTTTTGAAAAGACACTAAACCTTTTAACAAAATAAAATATAAAAAAAAATTACATCACAAAATTTGGAAATAAACTTTCTCTGAGGTTTCTTCTATCCCCATTCATTCTCTCCTAATACACAAGTGCAAAATACAAAGAAATGACAGAATGTCTTCCAAAGTGCACTGCAATCATTAATTAGTTATTCCCCACAATGTTCCCCTGAGGAAAATAATGATAATTATCCATTATTATGGAAAGCAATAGCAGGCTTCCAAAGACCAACTTACCCAAGTACATACCCAAAAAATGTGATTTTTCTCTAAAGCATTCAGACCTCAACTCTCACCATTAAACCACGAGTAGTCTGCCATTCCTGGTTAAGCCATCTGCTCACTTTGGAAATATCTTTTATCTTGTAGACGCTAAAATTAATGTGTTAAATGAATCATTTGCTAATATTGTAGCAAGATCTCTATTTACCCTACTTGATCCCAAATCCTAAAAAGTAAATAAGAAAGCTCCAGAAAGTATAACAAAATTGGTTTTACTTGCAAGAAATAAATCATTATTACTTCCCCAGAGGAAATAACTGAAAATTTATAATTATGTCACATATTTTCAGATGCTCTGAATATCACATTAAAGATGATCATAAAACGGTATTTGAATAACATGCTATGGTCGATTAACACAGTCTGACCTAGAACAAAGTATGATGACAGGACCCTACCATTTTGCTACATCTGGCCTAGCTGGTCTTGTCATTTATCTTTTCCTTTTCTATTAGCTCCAAAAGGAAAGGGCTATGACAGTCATAATGGCTAAAAGCACGGATCATTTTACAAATAAAACTGAGTGTTTTTCTGAACAAATGTGCATTATTCAAAAGGACAACTGACTCTACCATGTTAATTGGCTCTAATTTTTCTACTGGAATTACATCATTTTCCTTGCTAAGCTATTCATAATCCAAGCATATCACATACTGATTTGCTGAGACTATGAAACTAGTCTATGAGAATTAATTAGCAAATTAAGAGACTTTGCACTAAAAATTTCTCAGTAGAGGAAAACAAAATTGTATCAGCATAGTGCAAAAAAACATAAAAAAATAGAATGATGTAAAAAAATAAAAATAAAAACAAGCTTGCCGGGAGTTAGCTATGCTCCCCACAAAGAGGTTTTTTCTTCCGATCAGGTCTCTCAGGCAGGGGTCATCGCAAAGGATGAAAAAATAGTAGGAAACAGAAATAATAATAATAAAATAATGATAATAATACACAGAGCCAAAGATATAGTTTATAAAGTAAAGGTTTATGAAAATAGATAAAAGGAGGGTATCCGGATGGATATATTTCTTCCCGTCAAAAATATATCAAAGACTGAAACTCCACACAGGTATTATATAGGGTAGATACAGATTCCCGTTGCCAAGGGCAATGGGATTTACATACTAACAGGCAGTTTGCTTTAGGGTCAAAGTCTTCTAAAAGGCTACTACAGATCCTTTAACTAACTCTAACTAGGGGAACAATGAGTTATAAAATCTTCTTGGGACAAACTTCTAAGTTTTATGATTAGCAAAAAACAAAGACATCTTGGCTCCAGTGATTGTGTTCTCGGAGACAGAGATGATCTCAGAAGTCAACATGAGCTGTGCTTTGTGTTAATTACTTTAACCGCATGGTTCCATCTGGGCCTGGGTTGGACATTAACATATCTCTCTGATCAGCTCTCATCTTCAGGGGTCTTTGCCAGCTCCGGCAACCCATGGCTCTAGGAAGAGGCCTGTCTTCTCTTTCAAAACAGGTGAGAACCATAGGCCCAGTTTACAGCTGTCTCTTTGAAGTGCAGCTATTACTGATCAACAAGATGCCCTCCTGAGACGAGGCAGCTTTTGAACTAACACATTTCTTTTTTCTTTAAGGCAAAGCCTTATTTGACTTCTGAAATCAAATCTTGTCTCCAGAAATACAGGGGGCATTTCTATAACTCAGTATTCTTAGGCTCAACACAAGCTGAACACTTTCCTACCAGTTGACCACAGGTACAGTAGACATAGTTTCATTGAAAGTATTTGGTTTAAAGAAGTAGGTCAGGAGTATCAGAAACTTGGTGTTTTATGGGAATGTGGACACCTGGCCACAATAGTAAACTATTTGGCTGACGAAAGTAAAAAGGTGAATAAGAACAGACATGAATCAAAATGGGCAGCTAGATTTTAGGTAGTTGCTCTTAACCTTGGCTGCACAATAGAGTCCTGGGGGGAGCTTTAAAAATTATTGATCCCTCAGATATTCTAATCCAATTAATCTGGAGTGTGGACTGAGCTTCAGAATTTTTAAGAGATTCCTTAGTGGTTTGAATGTGCAGCGAGGTTTGAGAACCACTGATTTAAAGTTTAGTCATAGTCAGGTATGATCACTCAGGATAGGAGGCTGTGACCCTGGGTAAAATCAAAAGGGAAACACTGGTTTTAGCAATACAACAGAATAGATGTTCACACAATCTCCTCCTGATATAGTACAACTCAAAATGCTAATTAAAATGTTTAAAAACATATTTTCTAATGTCTTGCTCAGCTGATAAGAAATTAAGAGAATTCCTCAGAGGCCAGAAACAAAAAGAAAGCACAAATCCACAAAAATAAGTAGCAAAGGAACTGGCAGTTGCTTTGGGGTATATAGCAATTCGTGCTAACACAGACTCTAAGTTTTAATCAGCCACATATAGAAAACAGAAGACAAAGCCTAAGGCCCTTTTAAAGTAGAAGGTCAAATTAGAGGTGCTCCCTTAAACCCAAAGCCTTCAATGGGTGACACTCTAGCACATGAAACGGTGGGGGAGGGAGAAATAAGGCCAAAAAATAAAATTCCACCAAAACAATAATACAAATCAGTCTTAGCCTTGAACTCCGGATACTTTGGAAGAAAAGGAAAAAAGTCTAATCTGTGTATGAATTTATATTAACTTTAGGGCCTAAAAATTCTCAGGCCCAAAATTTAATTAAAAGCATTCTGAGATGATAGTGACCACCAACAAAAGCAAACACCATTTTTCTCTGGAAGAACACCCTTTGACACAGGCCTAAAAGATTTCTGCAGATGAAAGTCTGAGAAACATGGCCTCACAATACATGGAAAATAAGCCTCCTTGAAAGAAAATTGTAAGGTAAAAAAGATAAAGGAATTTGGTGTGGATGCGGACAGACAGGAACACTCATACACTGCTGGTGGGAATGCAAACTAGTGCAACCCCTGTGGAAAGCATTATGGAGATACCTTAAAACAGATTCAAGTAGACCTACCATTCGATCCAGCAATCCCATTATTGGGCATATACCCAGAAGAACAAAAGTCATTCTATAACAAAGACACCTGTACCCGAATGTTTATAGCAGCACAATTCACAATCGCAAAGATGTGGAAACAACCCAAGTGCCCATCAATCCACGAATGGACTAGTAAACTGTGGTATATATATACCATGGAGTACTACTCAGCTATAAGAAATAACGGTGATACGACATCTCTTTGGTTCTCCTGGAGAGAGTTGGAACCCATTATATTAAGTGAAGTATCCAAAGAATGGAAAAACAAGCATCACATGTACTCACCAGAAAATTGGTTTCCCTGATCACCTGATCATCACCTAAATGCACATCGGGGAAGGATACCAATTGGATATCAGACTGAGACGGGGGTTGGGGGGAGGGGATGGGTGTATGCCTACATGATGAGTGCGTTGCGCACCGTCTGGGGAATGGTCATGCTTGAAGGTGCTGACTTGGGGAGGTGGGGGGTGGGGGGAGGAAATGGAGGTATGACTACATGGTGAGTGCCAGGCGCACTGTCTGGAGAATGGACACGCTTGAGGCTCTGACTAAGGGGGATGGGCAGGACACGGACAATGTATATAACCTGAGCTTTTGTACCCCCATGAAGAGCTGAAATAAAAAAAAAAAAAAGATAAAGGATCATGCCAAATACTGTAATTATCAAGTTCAAAACTGAAAACAAAGCAAATTTCTTGTCCTAATAAAGTATATCTTACAAACAAACAAAAAAATCTAACACAAATGTTCTGTGTAGTAGTAAAACAGTTAAATTATTCCTTAAAAAGCAGGAAAAATATAAGGATTCCTACTCTTATTACTTCTATTCAACATTGTAGTACAGGCTGTAGTCAGTGGAATAAAAGAAGATAAATAAAAAAATTGAGTGGAAAGGAAGAAACAAAACTGTCATTATACATAGACAATAAGATAAACCCCAAAAAAAGTACTGGAATTATTAACAGAGTTTAGCCGGGTAAATGTATATAAGATCAGCATATAAAATTTGATTAAAATTATACACATTAGCAAAAAGAGTTAGAAAAAATATACCATATACCACAGAAATACAAAAATAAGTAGGTAGCAATAAATCTAAAAAGTGATGTGCAAGACATTAAAGAATATTATAAACTTTAGTTTAAGACATTAAAGATGACCCAAATAAATGGAGAGATATAAGTGTTCAAAAATGTGGAAACAGGCCGGGCGCGGTGGCTCACGCCTGTGATCCTAGCACTCTGGGAGGCTGAGGCGGATGGATTGCTCGAGGTCAGGAGTTGGAGACCCCGTCTCTACTAAAAAAAAAATAGAAAGAAATTATCTGGCCAACTAAAAATATATATAGAAAAAAAAATTAGCCGGGCATGGTGGCGCATGCCTGTAGTCCCAGCTACTCGGGAGGCTGAGGCAGTACGATCACTTAAGCCCAGGAGTTTGAGGTTGCTGTGAGCTAGGCTGATGCCATGGCACTCACTCTAGCTGGGCAACAGAGAGAGACTCTGTCTCAAAAAAAAAAAAAAATGTGGAAACAACCCAAGTTCCCATGAGTGGACTAATAAAATACATGAGTAGATTAATAAAATGTGGTATATGGCCAGGCGCGGTGGCTCACGCCTGTAATCCTAGCACTCTGGGAGGCCGAGGCGGGTGGATTGCTCAAGGTCAGGAGTTCGAGACCAGCCTCAGCAAGAGCGAGACCCCATCTCTACTAAAAATAGAAAGAAATTATCTGGCCAACTAAAATATATATATAGAAAAAAAAATTAGCTGGGCATGGTGGCGCATGCCTGTAGTCCCAGCTACTGGGGAGGCTGAGGCAGTAGGATCGCTTAAGCCCAGGAGTTTGAGGTTGCTGTGAACTAGGCTGACGCCACGGCACTCACTCTAGCCTGGGCAACAGAGTGAGACTCTGTCTCAAAAAAAAAAAAAAAAATGTGGTATATGTATACCATGGAGTTCTACTCAGCCACAAACAACAATGGTGATCTAGCATCTCTTGTATTATCCTGGATACAGCTGGACCCCATTCTACTAAGTGAAGTATCACAAGAATGGAAAAACAAGCACTACATGTACTCACCATCAAATTGGTATTAACTGATCAACACTTATGTGCACATATAGTAGTAACATTCACCTAATGGGTGTGGTGTGCACTAGCTGGGAGATGGACATGCCTGAAGCTCTGACTCTGGTGGGCCAAAGGCAATATATGTAACCTAAACATTTGTACCCCCATAATATGCTGAAATAAAAAAAAATAGGAGTACAATATTCTAATGTTAGCACTCCCCATATGGTGGTAACACAATTCAATAAAATTCTAAAAGGAGTTTTTGTGAAACTTGACAATCTGATTTTTAATGTTTATTTAGCAGAAGAACACCCAAGAAAGGTCAAGACACATCTAAAGAAGAATTAAGGAAAGTTTTTACTCTGCCAGAAAGAAAATCGTGTAATAAAGCTATAGTAATTAGTAAACTGGGATACTGGAACAGGGACAACAAAAATAATAAAAAAATACATACAGAAAAAGACTCACACATATATGGAAACATGTACAGCAGAGCAAGCACTGAACATCAGTGGGTAAAGAAAGACCAGAAAGTTGTCTGAGACAATTAGTTATCCATACTAGGAGCTGGAAAACTATAGTCTACAGGCTAAAGCCAGCAAGACTCCTGCTCTGTAAATAAAGTTTTATTGGACACAGCAATGCCCATTCATTTACATTCTGTCCTTGGCTGTTTTCATACTACAATGGCAATGTTAAATTACTGCAACAAAGATCATGAAACCTGAAAAGCCTAAAATACTTATTATCTTCTCCTTTATAGAAAGTTTGCTGACCCTTGGTTCATATGAAAAAAAAAATTAGAATCAATTCCTACCTTTTACCATAACAAAAATCAATTCCAAATAGATGAAAATTTTAAATTGGAAAGTCAAATCTTTAAAAATATTTCTTTGATTTTATAGTAGGGAGGAATTTATTAAATAAAATACAAAAAGCACAAATCATAAAGGAAAAAATTTATAAAATTCTAATAAATTAAAATTAAGAACTTTAGTTCCTCAAGAACACTATAAAGAGAATCAAAAAAAGACAAGCCAGCTAGGCGATGGCTCAAGCCTGTAATCCCAGCTATTTGGGAGGCTGAGACAGAAGGATCACTTGAGCCTAGAAGTTCAAGACCAGCCTGGGCCATAAGTGAGACCCTATCTCAAAAAAAAAAAAAAGACAAGCCACAATCAGAGGTAAGATATATAAGCCACCAAAGGATTAATATATATAATATATAATTAAGTCTTACAAATCAATAAGATGAACAATGCAAAAGATAAATAAGGAAAGAAAATAGGCATTTCATGCAGATGAAACATGAAGGACCAAGAAATATACAGATAAAAAATTCATCTCATTAGTAGGCAGGGAAATGACAATTAAAACTGCAATAAAATACCATCAATTTCACATCCTCCCAAGCTATGGTCTAAATATTTGTGTCTCGCTAAAATTCATATGTTGAAACCTAATCCTTTTGGTTTTTTTCTGTTAGAGACAGGGTCTCTCTCTGTCATGCAGGCTGGAGTACAGTGGCCCAGCCTTCCGAGTAGCTAGGACTACAGGCACACACCACCAGGCCCAGCTAACTTTTTTGTAGAGACAGGGTCTCACTATGTTGTCCAGGTTAGTATCAAATTACTGGGCTAAAGCAATCTAAAGTGCTGGGATTACAGGTATGAGCCACCAGGCCTGGCCTTGAAACTTAACCTGTAATATGATAGTATCAAAAGGTAGGGTCTTTGGGAAATGGCTGGATCAGGAGGGTAGAGCCCTCATGAATGAGATTAGTACCTTTATAAAAGAGGCCCCAGAGAACTGCCTTGGCCCTTCCACAAAGTGAAGACACAGAAAAAAAGTGCCATCTATGAACCAGAAGCAGCTCTCATCAGACACCAAATCTGCCGGCCCCTTGATCTTGGATTTCCCAGCCTCTAGAACTGTAAGTAGTAAGTTTCTGTTGTTTATAAGCTACCCAATTTATAGTAATTTGTTACAGTAGCCTGAACAGACTAAGACATCCATGCAAGTCAAATCAAAGAGTTAGACAGTACCAAGGGCTGTACGTGTGATAATGCATTGGAACTCTCATACAATCCTGGTGGGAGCACAAACTGGTATAGCCACTGTAGGAAACAATTTAGCACTATGTGATAAAGTTGAATGTGTACAGCAATTCTATTCCTTAAAGGGATTCTTGCATACATGAGCCAGGAGATCTGTCCAAGAATGTTTACTGAAGCATTATTTCTGATAGAAAAAGAAAAGTGAAAACTGAAAAAAACATAAATGCTCATTGACCATAGAATTAATAAATTGTGGTATAAACAATAAAATAGTACGCAACATTGAAACAGGATGAATAACTATAGCTATATTAAAATCTAAAAGAGGCCCCTGGTTCAATGGACATTGATTGTACTTAAGCATTCTTATTTCTAAGCCTGGATAATTAAGATATAAGACTTATCATAGTCTCTACAATGCAGTTATGTTCTATATTCAATGTATGTTGAATGCATAAATAAATGAATAAACGAATGTGAATGCATGCTTTATGTAGGGATGATTAAGTACCCTGAAGGAGCAGTTTCCTAAATTTAGGACTCTGCTTGAAGTCTTTCTTTCTTTTTTTTTTTTTTTTTGAGACAGAGTCTCGCTCTGTTGCCCAGGCTGGAGTGAGTCCCATGGCGTCAGCCTAGCTCACAGCAACCTCAAACTCCTGGGCTTAAGCTGATCCTACTGCCTCAGCCTCCTGAGTAGCTGGGACTACAGGCATGCGCCACCATGCCCGGCTAATTTTTTCTATATATATTTTTAGTTTGCCAGATAATTTACTTCTATTTTTAGTAGAGACGGGGTCTCACTCTTGCTCAGGCTGGTCTCCAACTCCTGACCTCGAGCGATCCACCCGCCTCGGCCTCCCAGAGTGCTAGGATTACAGGCGTCAGCCACCGCGCCCAGCCTTTCTTTTCATATATATATATAAATAGTTGCTTTTTAATAATCAGGCTTAATTTATACATAGCATGAGATATATATTCCTAATATCATAGCTTGTGCTGTAATCTTCTTTAAATTTTCATAAAGCCTTGATTTAAAGACAATCTTTCTATATGATTGCATATACATACCTATATGAAATAGACCTTACTTGACCCCTTTGTCAAGATTTCTTTTTTTTTTTTAAATTCAGGATATTATGGGAGTACAAACATTTTGGTAACATGTGTTTGTCTCACCCAAGCCAGGGCCACAAGTGTGTCCTTCCCCCATACAGTGTGCCCCGTCTCCATTAGCTGTGGGTTTACCCACCCCACCCCCTGCAACTGACCAGCACCCAGTGAGTATTACTAACACATGAGCACCTTAGTGTTGATCGATTAGTACTAGTTTGATGGCGAGTACATGTGGTGCATGTTTTTCCATTCCTGTGATACCTCACTTTGAAGGATGGGCTCAATCTCTATCCAGAAAAATATAAAAGGTGCTAGATCACCATTGTTTTTTGTAGTTGAGTAGTATTCCATGGTATACATATACCACATTTTATTAATTCACTCATGTATTGGTGGGCATTTGGGTTGTTTCCACATCTTTGCAATTGTAACTTGTGCTGCTATAAACATTGAAGTGCAGATGTCTTTATTACAGAATGTCTTTTATTCCTTTGGATAGATGCCTAGTAGTGGGATTGCTGGATCAAATGGTATTTCTATTTTTACCTCTTTGAGGTATCTCCAAATTACTTTCCACAGGGGTTGTACTAATTTGCAGTCCCACCAGCAGTGTTAAGAGTGTTCCAATCTCTCCACATCCACACCAGCATTTGTTATTTTGTGACTTTTTGATAGAGGCCATTCTCACTGGAGTTAGGTGATATTTCATTGTAGTTTTGATTTGCATTTCCCTAATGATTAGAGATGTTGAGCACTTTTTTATATGTTTGCTGGCCATTAGTCTGTCTTCTTTTGAAAAGTTTCTGTTCATGTCCTTTGCCCATTTATTGATGGGGTTGTTTGATTTTTTCTTGTTGATTTTCTTAAGTTCTATATAGATTCTTGTTATCAGCCCTTTAAGGGATGTGTAGAAAGCAAATATTTTCTCCCATTCTGTAGGTTGTCTATTCACTCTAATGATAGTTTCCTCGGCTGTGCAGAAGCTTTTTAATTTGACCAGGTCCCATTTGTTTATTTTTCTTGCTGCTGTGATTGCTTTGGGGGTCTGCTTCATAAATTCTTTGCCTAGGCCAATGTCTAAAAGAGTCTTCCCAACATTTCCATCCAGAATTCTTAAGTTTCGTACCTTAGGTTTAAATTTATTATCCATTGTGAGTTGATTTTTCTGAGAGGTGAGAGGTGGGGATCCAGTTTCAATCTTCTGCATGTGGACATCCAGTTTTCCCAGCACCACTTATTAAATAGAGATTCTTTTCCCCAATGTATACTTTTGTCTGCTTTGTTGAAGGTTAGATGACAATACGAGGATGGTTTTATATCTGGGATCTCCATCCTATTCCAAGGTCTATATCTCTATTCTTGCGTCAGTACCATGCTGTTTTGCTTACTATAGCCTTGTAGTAAAGTTTGAAGTCTGGCAGACTGATGCCTCCCAATTTGTTCTTTTTGCTTAAGATTGCTTTGGCTATCTATATAAGGTCTTCTCTGGTTCCAGATGAAGCATAGAATTGTTTTTTCTAAATCTGTAAAGAATGATGGTGAAATTTTGATAAGGATTGCACTAATTCTGTAGATCACCTTAGGGAGAATGGACATTTTAACAATATTGATTCTACCAATCCATGAGCATGGTAGGAATTTCCATCTGTATGTATCTTCTACAATTTGTTTTCTCTGCGTTTTGTAGCTCTCCCTATATGTATCTCTCACCTCCTTCATTAAACATATTCCTAAATATTTAATTTTCTTTGATGCTGTTGTAAAAGGTGTTGCATCTTTGATTTGATTTTCAGCTTGACTGCTATTGAATGTATGAACATATATTCAATATCTATATATTGAATATGAATGCCATTGATTTGTATGCATCAATTTTGTATCCTGAGACTTCACTGAATTCATTTATCAATTCCAGGAGTCTCTTGGTTGAATCCTTGGGATTTTCTAGATATAACAGCATATCATCAGCAAAGAGTAAGAGTTTGACCTCTTCTTCCCCCATTTGGACACCCTTAAATCCCCTCTCTTGTCTGATTGCTCTGGCAAGGACTTCCAACACTATGTTGAATAGAAGTGGAAATAGTGGGCAACCTTGTCTAGTTTCTTTCATTTTAAATGGCTTACACCTTTCCACTTGGCTCTGGACACAAAGTGAAATTCTCTGGTATTTAAAAGTATCTCACAGAATTAGTTTCCTAGATACTAGGAAATTTTTATTTATTAAGTGTATAGCCTTGGAAACAACTGGTAAAACCACAGTTTACTTTTATTTTGTAGAAGAAAGGTATTCACATCCCAATAGTCAGGAGGCATATAAGAGAAGAAGGATGAACAAGAGAATGGAAGATTTTTCATCTTCATTTTTCCTAACCCTCATGGACAGAAGTCAGAAGATTAGTCTAAGGCCAAGAAACTCACAAAGTAGGTCTAATTGCATAGTAGATATATGCATATGAAAATGGGCCTATATAACTTGCGAACTGTAGGCCAAAATTAAGGGCCATTCAAAGTAAATGTTGATACTAATTAATGATATAATATGAATACAAAGTGAGTTATATTTAATAAGCAGAATAGACAAAATTTTAATATAAACAGGTTTCAGAAATGTTTTCAAACTTTGAGAAATTATCTTGGATAAGTTAGAAAAGGAAAAAAAAAGATAGCAGATGTAGTTTACTTACTCTGATGATTAGAAGATAGAGCAGAATTGATTTCCTTATTTCTAAATAGCCCATCAGCTTTTTCTGGCAGCCCAATATCACTGTTGGCTCACACAGAACTCAATGTTAACCATAATTTCAAAGTCTTTTTCACACATATTAAGAGGTATTGCTTTGGTTTGAATATGTCCCCCTACGTTCATGTGTGGGAAATTTAATTGCTATTGTAACAGCATCAGGGGGTGGGGGCATGGGGGACTTTCAGAAGTGATTAGGTCATGAGTGGATTAATGCTGTTATCATGGGAGTAGGTTAGCTATGTCAATGTGGGAATAGGCTAGTTATCTTGGGAGTGGATTCCCGATAAAAGATGAGTTTGGCCCCTATCTCTCTCTCTTGTGCTTGCTTCCAGCTTCCTTCCTTCTACCACTGAATGACCCCCTTGCCAGATATTGCTGCCATGCTCTTAGACTTCCCAGCCTCCAGAACTGTGAGCCAAATAAACTTTTCTTTAGAAATTACCTAGTCTGTAGTATTCTGTTATAGCACCAGAAAACAGATGAAGACAGGTATGCTAAGCTATCTATATATATACCAACCTGTACCTGAGACAAGGTTTACAGTTTAGGTAAAACAGCAATGCAGGGCTTTATGTTCATCCCTATCAAAATTTATCTCGTTAATTTCAGCCTATTGTTTTTATTCTGTTAGAATTTGGAAGGAATCTTAATTTTGTAACTGTAATACATAATGCTATTGGCCTTCTTTCATCTGCAGATTTGCTGAACATATCTACATGTTTAATTAGGGCATGGAAAAGGACAACTAAGGATGACAACTAAAGCACACTATTTTTAAAGATCAGATTCTCCCATATGGAATGCAGGATAAGAAACACTGAATTCCAGATTCTTAGAAGTTGTTTCTAAATAAACACATCTTTTTCTAAATATTTTCATATTTTCAGGTTATAATAGTAATCAAAGAAGCTGTTTAGTGTTTATTTTGCTGCTAACCATCAGGGTTCTTTTAAGTCTAAGGTACTCATTAATCGTATTGCAAGCACTATCAGGTAATGATGGCAGATGGCAGCCACAGGGTTATGGACCCATAAGGTCTTTAATCACAGCACTTACTGATACACCTGCAACTCAACACTTCTGAACCAATGCTGAAAATAGAAACTCATTCTAAAAAGCCATGGCATATGTGGAAGGCAGAATTCTAAGATGGCCCCTAAGATTCTGGCTCCCTTTGTACATACCCTTTCTAATCCCTTCCCCTTGAGAAAGGACATGTTTGTGAATATGATGGATTTTACTCCCATCATTAAGTTATATTACACGACAAAGATGAAGGAATTTTGCAGATATAATCCCAAATCAGTTGATTTTGAGTTAAAAGGGAGATTATCCTGGATGGGTCTGACTTAATCAGGTAAGAGTTATTCAAAGGGGAAAGAAATTCTCCTGCTGGCTTTGAAAAAGCAAGCCTCTAGGCTATGAAAGAAATACATGGCCAAGACCTGAGGACAGCTCCTACGTGGCTGAGTGTGACCCATGGCTGACAGCCAGCAAGAAAACAGGGACTTCAGTCCCACAATCACAAAGAAGTGAATTCTGTCAATGACCTGAATGAGCTTGGAAGGGACCTATAAGCTTCTAATAAGACCACAGCCCCAGCCGAAACCTTGAGACCTGGGGGGACCCTGGGCAGAGGACTCAGGTCATCCATGCCTAGATTTCTAATCTACAGAAATTGAGACACTAAATTATTTTTGCTGTCTTAATGATTAACTTTGTGATAATCTGTTATGCAGCAATACAAAACTAATACAGCATATAAGAAATCAGACTCAGCCATTTGACCCTGCTATCCAACAAAGTACCTGGTGATTTGATGGACAAAGCTGAAATGAAATGTATTGAAAGTTGTAAGGGAGCCTGAGAGAAAAACAAAACTCAGCCTATCACTGTCAAAATTACCTACCTGGAGTAATATTGTGTTAGGTTTGCTCTTGGTAAAAGAGCTTGTGGGGGGGGCAGTGGGGATGAATATAAATCATCTATATAACTGGAGAGACTGATGGAAATAGCATCCAGGAATAGCAGGGTATCTAGACTCATAGAACACCTGATGTCATTGCAAAGCCTGAAACAAGAATTTCCAGGAAGTAACAGACCCAGAAGGACTACACCCAAGACATTCTACATTGATTTCACAGTCTGAGTATTAAAGTAGCTGAGCCTCCAAATTAGCTAAGTCTCTTGAAAAAGTAGTTTTTAGAATTTATCTAGTAGTTGGATATTTCCAAAAGAGGATAAAGTTAGTTGCTGAAAATTTTGGAAATAATCAGCAATCAAACACATTACATTACATTACATTACATTAATATGCTTCCAAAGAGCATTTTTAGAGCTGGACATAGTGGCACACCCTGTAGTCCCAGTTACTTGGGAGGCTGAGGCAAGAGGAACACCGAGCCCAAGAGTTCAAGGCCAACATGGACAACGTAGCAAGACTCCGTTTTTGGAGAAAAAAAGGCATTTTTAGTCTCCAAACAATCACATACTCAACTGTTTTCTAACAGAAACAGCAAGGTATTCTGGATCTAGATCTAGATCTTTAAAATCGATTTCCCTTCTTGAACTTCCTTATTTTACTGTATATAACCAAATGCAATAATATTAATACAATACTATTAGAAATAGAATTTTTTCACTTCTAAATTATTTATTATTTTATAATTTAGTGACTCATTCTTTTATGAGCCTTTAAGAACTTTCTGGATTAGTGACTATGTCAAAATCTTTAAAGAAAATCTTTATGCATCATTTTTAAAAATAATTAAACCAGAATTCTTCAGAGAACATATTTTAAACTAAAGCAGTTATGTCTTTGTCAGGTGGTAAGCAGCTTTGCTCCTCAGGATCTGCTACATCACACAGCATTTTTACAAACTCATTTTTAGAGTACATATCAGCTCATATGATTTTGTAAATCAATTTGTCCTGCTTTGCCACGAAGAAAAACACTTTATCAAGGCATCTTTTTGAATGGTTCGACAGAAATAAAAAAGAAATGAAATAACTAACTTGTATAGACAGCTTTGTTCTTAGATAGTATTTTATAAATTCCCCAAAGAGCCAAAGCCCCAAGTACAGGTGGTAGTATAAACCTCAAAAAAAAAAAAAATTGTTTCTTAGGTCTTAGCCACGGACGTTCTCTTTAATGATCCATAAGTGAATTGCATGAAATAGTCAAAGCTCTCGGATTCATATACACATTATCCTTCCATTTGAAAGAGCAAGCTAAACAATGCTAATTAAGTTAAACTGAGACAGTTATTTGGAAATACCAGGAATAAATAAATCCTTTTCTATGGTGCCTACAACTTTATTAGGTATTAGTTTTATAATTACTAAATTGGCAAAGAGCCAATGGAAATATTCAGTTTGCTGATTTGGTCCCAAGGCAAATTTTATAATTTTCTTCCAAAGGGAAAAACTTCTCTTTCAAATGGTTATCCCATCGACAAGTCAGAACTACTTTACACATCATTAATTGCTGCACAGCCCAGAAACTATCAGAGTGCTATATATATTATGGTTTCATCATGGCTCATATGTTTATAAAGCATCATTCATTGAAAAAACTTGTCACATATTACCAATATCCTCCCCACAATAGGCTTGTGAAAACTAGCATACTTTATATAATTATATTCTGCCTGTGCCAAAGAAGATTCTGAGTGGCATTACTCGTAACGATCAACTTCCTTCCCATCTACTTAAAGTTGAAGGTAGAACCCCAGATTTAGGATTCCCCTTATTTAAGCTTTCCATGAATTTGAGGATGACTTTTCACAGCTCTTTCTGGCACGAATACAATATCTCAATGTTAACTCCAATAAGTATTTGGCTCAAAAAGGGACCCTTTCCCCATAATTTCAAAGAAATTAAATTTTTAAAATCATGACAGGTTATTGAAGAAATCATTTTATACAAGACTAAGTTCAGGATTCAAAGGTATTTAAGGTAACATAGTTAATGCAACATCAATTTTAAATCAATAAAAAACAGATTATCACTTCAATGAAAAGTAGGAATGCAAATGACCTTCCCAGGAAGAGAGAATGGCACCAGCTAGTGCTAGAATGAATCGTGGAAAAAAACAAATCGGGTCTTCTGTGGTGCTACTGTTGTTACACATTCCCCAAAATCTTCAAGTTGGATAAAGGCACTGCTGACGCTCAAAGCATCTGAGGCTTCCAATGGAATGATTTCAGAATAACCTGTTAATTTAGAGACCACTCTTCAATACCTATTAACAGGCATACACAATTCCCTCAAGAATTGACCAGAATACCTATTCTGAACATATTAGAGCATAATGAAGTCACTGTGGAAAGTATCTCATGCTTGCTAAGGTGCCACATTAAAAATCAGTTGCATAAAGCAGTGACTGTTTAACTTATAAAAATAAACTTACGTTTTGGAAGGAGTCAGCATTAATTGCTTTAAAAGCCAGGTTTCCTAGTATTTATAAGTTTCTTTATTGATTATTAATTGCTTAAGCATTGTTTGCTCCATGTATGCTGCCTGTCCCCACCCCCAAAGCAGGCACCATGTCTTTATCATTCTATCCCTCATAATGCTCAGCTCATAGTCTTTCACTTATTTGTTGAATTGACCTAAGAGTGCATATTATGGTTTTAGTCTTTAATTTTTCAATTGGTAGTACCTTAGTCAGAAGTTCTGACTGGAGATTTGAAAAATTATTTTCAAAATTAAAACTGAACCAAATTTTTAGGGGAAATAAAGCATGTGACACAAACCAAGAAACAATAATAATTTATTATTTGCTGGGTTCTTACAAAATGAAGAAATCACTTTATACAGTTAAGTCTCTCTCTTTGCAAAAGTGCCTTGGCCTTGAAGGATAATATTTATATTTCTGTGGTTTGCTTGTATTCTATAATGGCAACCAAACTTGGCATTACTAGTTGCTCAGAAAGAACAAGCCCTTGTAGCTATTTTTAAAATCATTGTAAATGAGCTTTCCAAGAACACAGTAGGTTAAAGTCTTCATATGGGGTTAGGGGAATTCATTATCTTTATTAAAGGACTGATCCTCAAAAATGTATCAACTTAGAATAGATTTGTCATAAGGGGTGACAATGGCTATGTACCAACAGTAGCCCTTCCTGCTTCTAACGGGCAAAACTGAAGCAGACAAAAACAAAATTCTCTTTTAAAGCACAGGTTCAAGTTAGCTTTGGAATACCTTTCAATAATAACAATTACATAAGCTGGGCGCGGTGGCTCACACCTGTAATCCTAGCGCTCTGGGAGGCCAAGGAAGGAGTATTGCTTGAGGTCAGGAGTTCGAGACCATCCCGAGCAAGAGTACAACCCCTTATCTCTACAAAACACAGAAAAATTAGCCGGGCATGGTAGCACCCAACTGTAGTACCAGCTATGCAGGAGGTGAGGCAGAAGAATCACTTGAGCCTAGGAGTTTGAGGTTCCGGTGACCTGTGATGCACCACTGCACTCTGGCCCAGGTGACAGAGTGAGACTCTGTCTCAAAAAAATAAAATGAAATAAATAATCACAATTAAATAAAGTCTAATTAAATAATGCCTAATTTAATGTCAAAATAACTATTATAAAAGACTTCATAATTTTATCTATATCTGAAATAGTTCAATGCTTTCAAAATTTAGTATTGATTTCACAATTAGCATTATTGCCCATCCTTCTCAGTATTTTAATAAAATTATAAAAAGTTAGGTTATATTGAAAACATTATTTCTAAAATCTCAGGAGAGACTGTTGGGACTGATTAAACCACACCTTTGTCTACTAGTAGTATAGACAAAGGGGCAAGAATTATATAGAGAAACCTTACTTTCAATCTAGTTTTCCCTAAAGAATACAATATACAACCTCATAAAATATTGAGGTTTCTGTTTGTATAATTTCGTTTCTGTTTTTAAGTTTTAAAAAAGTCTATAATTCTAATTCATGGTTACATATTAATATTTTTCCATGAAATCAACAGCCAGCTTTTCTACCAGCCAGATTTTGAAATTTTTATTTCAGCATCTGGTGCCTTCCATCTAGCTTCTGATATTGTTTAATGAAATGAAGATTCACCAGGTCTACTGCCAATATTTATCTACATCTGTGAATTAATCACCCTAAGTGTGACCTAGGTTGTTTTATGCTATCAACAGCTGCTGTCTCCTTTTTTGGATTTCCCTGCAAATTCCACAAACCCATATGGCTACTGAGAGGTCTTCTAAAATTGCCACTTTTCTTAGAAAATTGCCATGTTTGGTTTATATAAACATTTTATTCATTCAAGCCATTCATTTACTCATTCATCCAATGTTCATTAAATACAGACCAGGGTTGGGCACTCAACTATTTATTAAGCACAAAACACTTAAAAATAACTCCATTCAGGTGTCTCACCTGATGGGTCTAGGTACATTAAAATGTATTTGAATTGTCCAGCAACTATCGTGGTGCCATAAGAGTTTAGTTGTACCAAATTCAGAAGTTAGTTGTGCATGCTATTAAGTCCAACAAACCATATAACAAGATAAGGAAACAGATGAGAGTTATCTTATTAAACGTAAAAGTAGAACTTCACCACTGGATAATGACTGAATTAAAAATTATAGGACAAAATCCTTAGTACCACCAAAAGTAGTAATCATCAATTATTTTCAGAATGTATTACTTTCCCCAACCTCTAACAAAAATAAGAGGAACTTATTTTAAGGAAAGTGTTCATTTAACCAACATCTTAGCAACCAATGACAGGTAGATGAACCATTGAAAAAGTTGGTCCAAATCAGTTGGTCATCTTCATGAAGGCAAATGTTGGCTCATCATCAGTAAAGAATTTTAAGGAATTTCTTCTGAAACGCAGTTCAGCTCTCAATTAGTAGATATTTGCTAATTGATCAATTCTTGGTACTAAATTCTGGTATGCATATTTTATGTATTTTATCACATAAGAATCCAATACAAAGCACATGATATAAATTTCTGCTTATTCCATTTCCCCTACATTTAGTCACCATCCATTTGCTCTATCAGCAGACAATGCACCAGGCACACTAAGTACACTAAGCACTTAGAAATACTGCAATGAAGTTCATGTTTCCTTATCTCTTCTAAATCAAAATTCTACCTATTCTTAAAGGTATGAATCCTGAGGTCTTTTCTCACCATTTCAGACCAAAAGTGACCTCTTTCCTCTTTGAACTTTCAGAGCACTTATTTGACATTTACGTTACCAATTCATTTGAACAGAATAATTTAATCCGCATTATGATACAGGATGCCCTATCAGGAATTTCAGCCTCAAATGACTGATCAATGCCCTTGGAAATACGGAGTAGAGTAACTGATTTGTTTTGCTATCTGTCTTGTAATATTAAGACAAATGTTCGGTCTTGCCACCAAGATTGTAAACCTTGAAGGATATGAACTGCATATTATATTACTTTATAAAATCTCCACAGTTCCTGATACAGTATGCTACTTAGAGTTGGTATTCAAATAGGTGATGATAACTGAAACTAAGATATATTGAAAACTCATTATTACTATTTTAAGTGCCTCGCATATATTATCAGTTTTTTATGCTGACCACAGTATCTTCAATGGCTAAAACCAGAAACCGGCAAATAGTAGATACCAATAGAACAGCTGGTCCAATACAACTTTCTGCAATGAAGGAAATGGCCAAAAAAGATGTTTTAAATTTTACTGGCAGAAACATTTAAGCAATATTAGCTCACAAATTATTCATTTATATCTTCTCTACTAGAGAAAATACAGGGTAGTGTGTACCAGCCAGGAAAACTTGGTTGACAACAATATTTTTTGAATCATAGCTGGTCAATCTTGAGGTTGGTTGCTGCCACTGGTCCTCTCACCCCTACCTCCCACTCTGTACCTCCCAAATTTGATAAAAGAAAAAGAAACATTCCCAACAGCTCATCTCCTCTTTTCTCTCCCATTTATAGAAAAGGCAAAATTAGCTCTTTACCAAAAGTCAGTGAAAGTAAAAATAAGCCCACTTCAAAGGCAGGCTTTCCTGTCCAGTTTCTTCTCTCCATAAACACTCCACATCCTCCCTCCACACTCACTCCCACCACCCCAACAAGTAGATGAAGTTGTTTTCTCAGAATAAAATCTTTCTAGTTCTGAATTATAATGTGTGATTGACATGTAGCATTAGATGACATAATATGGCCCCTGGGTTCTTTTTCAGTTATGAAGTTTAGAAAGGATCAAATTTTCTTGATCTTCATGCTTATAACACCTATAAAATGTGTGAAACTAAACATGCAAAGCCATTCAGTAGAATATATTCTAATCATAAAGTCCTGAACAAGACACCTAAACATGATGTTCTGGAGGTGTATTACTAAGCTTAAGGAAAAGTCACTGGATTGGCATTTGGTATGGCTCACATGGAAACAAATTCTATTTCCTAATCCATTCTCGATTTTGTTTGATTGGTTTAAGTCCTACATGCCTTTTTAAAAGCAGAACTAGAAGAGCTAGAAAGTAAATCCCAAAACTCTCTGAAAGCAGTATATAACCTGCAGCTCATAAATCTCTGTAGAGTCATGGAGTTATCGTAAGTAGCTCAAAAAGCTCAAGAAACTATACCAAGCAATCATTCTAGTTTAAATCAAATTATCTTGACCACTGATGTCTTATTTTTCAAATGTATATAAAAGCAGTTGTGATTTATAATGCAAGAAATTATGGATTTGTGTTATTTTATTTATTAACAGATATTAAAATTATAATCATACTTTAAGAGAGATGCAACCAATATTCTAGGACTGCTTGGAACTGTAACAACCCTGGTCCAAATTGTGCCATTTCTCAGACAGCACTTACTGGAAGTGAGAGCTTCTAGCTTTCACTTTTCTTTCTGGGAAGTAATGATGAAGAGAAAGGAAAAGAAAGACAAGAATAGAAAAAAAGGAAGAGAGAAGAGGAGAGGGAAAGGAAGAAAATAGAAGAGACAATGAAATAAGGAAGAAAAGACAAAGAAAGGAAGGGGGGGGAGGAGAGAGGAGAAGAAAGGGAAGGTTGAAAGTTGATGAAGATAAGTTTTTCCAATTGCATTTATATATACTGCAAAACTTGATGTCATTAACCTAATCTAGTTTTTAATTTTGTGGTTCAGTTGTAGAGGAGGATTTATATGGATTTAGCTGAACAGTATTTGTAAAGCTCGCTATTTACACATCAAAAAGAAAGAGATGCAGTTTTTAAAAGTATCATGTGTTCCTTCATTCTTTCAGATTCAGATAAATGACAAAAATATCTGACAATGGTGAATTAAGAGTAATCACTAGTCAATTTGTAGAGCCACCTACTCTAAATTCTCTACACCCTTTTTACAAAATGCATCTATCACAAATGAAAAACAATAGAAACTAAAGCACATAACTAAGTCATTATGGCATACACAAAGTTTTTACTTGATTCTAAAAATAATAGTTGATTATAGTACATATGATAATAGATGTTCTCTAGTAAGAATTAAAGCCATTAATTTTAATTGAACCTCTATTCATTTTTAATTAGAACTGCTTGCAATGCAATGAGTTAATGAAATAAAACATAAATTAAAGTTAGACCTAGAATCTAAATATCCAAGCAGGTTTTCAGATACTAGGAAGAATTTCACGGGCAATCAGGCTCTACCTGGAATTTTCTATTCCTGAAGGAAGATGTGAGTACCCGGCAAACTATGGTAGAATTCATCTAAATCTTTCTTATGGGTGTGAGATAGTGATGAAACTAGTGACCACAGAGATAATATATTACATGAATATGACATTAGAAATGACACAAGAACAGCCTTACCAATGAGATGTACAAGTAGGCCATAGCCCTTGCCCTCAAGGTATTCTCACAACAGCAACTGATCACTCCAAATTCTTAACTCATATGCAATCTATATTAATTTCTTAAAATTTCTGAGCCTCAGTTTCCTTAGCTATAAAACTGGAATAATAGGTATTTTCTAGTACTGCTTTGAGGATTAAATACAACTTCATATATATTTATATACATCTGTATACATACAGATACATACGTGACAAAGTGAAAGAGAAGGCATCCCATAAATGCAGTTATTGTAATTAATAGTAATCAAATAATTTTAGTACGGCATTATAGGTGTTATAATAAAAATATGTACTATGTACTATAGTGGCACATGGAGAAAACAATCTGGCCTACCTGAAGTGGAGAATAGACTACCAAGGGGTCACAGAGAAACAACCTGAGGACTCAAAGGATAAGCATGAATCTAAGTCAGGTGACTAACGTAGGAAATAGTATGTTATTCCAAAAGGAAAACATGTGTAAATACATACATGAAGATATGAAACAGCAAGTTAGAATCGTGGAAGGCAAGTAGTTGGGTACTGTGGAATGAGAAGGACTTTAGATTTAGAAAGCTAACTGCAAATACTTGTTGAACGCCTTTATTATAGACATTGTTACTTCACCTGAGATACAGCGGTGAACAACACTGATGTGGTATAAGCCATCATGGAGCTTACAGCCTAGCACAGAAGGTCAATACAAATCAACAATTATAGGCCGGGCACGGTGGCTCATGCCTGTAATCCCAGCACTCTAGGAGGCCGAGGCAGGTGGATCACTTGAGGTCAGGAGTTCGAGACCAGCCTGAGCAAGAGCGAGACCCCGTCTCTACTAAAAATAGAAAGAAATTATCTGGCCAGCTAAAAATATATATAGAAAAAATTAGCTGGGCATGGTGGCACATGCCTGTAGTCCCAGCTACTCGGGAGGCTGAGGCAGGAGGATCGCTTAAGCCCAGGAGTTTGAGGTTGCTGTGAGCTAGGCTGACACCACGACACTCACTCTAGCCTGGGCAACAGAGCAAGACTCTGTCTTAAAAAAAAAAAAAAAAGCAAGCAAAACAAATAAACAATTATAAATAATAATTTCAAGCATACAAAATGCTATGGAGAATAGCTAACGTTTATAGAAAATGTACTATCCAAAGTATTTTACATACATCATGGAATTTTCCTCATTTTACAGAAAATTGAGGCATACAAAGGTTAAGAAACATGGACAGTCTGAATCCAAAGCCAGCAGTTTTAACTATTATGCAATACTTTCTCAAAAAGAAAATACAGCATAATCATCATACGAAATTGTTTTTTTTTAATCATGTGGGCAGCAGTGAAGGTGATGAATTGGAAAGGAATAAAACTGGAGAGTAAATAAAAACAGAGAGTACTGTAACAGTCCAAGCAAAAGAAGAGAGTAGATTTTAGGTGCTCCTTCCATAAAAAAAAAAATGGAGGAGAGGTAACCATGTGAAATGATGGATATGTTACTTTGTTTGACTATAATAACTACTTTACTAGGTATATCAAACATCCTGTTATATATCTTAAATATATACACTTAAAATATCATTAAAGTTATGAAAGAAAAAAAAAAGACTAAGCAAGAAGCCATTAGGACTAGAACTAAGTAAGTTGTAGTAAGAATGAGAGAAGAAAATAGATTCGTGAGATACTGAGGTAAAAGCAATAAGACATCACAAGTGACTAGATTCGGGAGGAAAAGGGAAGCCGAACCTCACCACCACAGAGTCCAGGCTACCTACCAAGCACTTTTATAACTCAAGCTCTAATCAACTCTGACCAAGGAGAAAAGGTACAGCATTTCATTTCCACACATCCCCACCCCCTAACCCACCCTTAGCTTCAACACATACTTCCTATTTCACCTATTTAAAGAAAACTCTGTGAAATCTTTCACTTAAAAAAAAGATTCTGAAATCTCTGAACTATTTCAACAAAAAAAATACTGAATTGACTTTTCATTTTGCACATATATACATTATTCGTTTGGTCCTAAGAATGTTTTGACTATACACAAAAAATAATATGGAATGAATTTGCAATCTGCTAATTAAAAACAAAAATTAATTAGCTGCTGTCCAACTTATCAAATGATAGGTGTAAAAATTTCAGACCAATCTTCAGAAGAAAACTTTGAGGCATTATCTGACATCCATCTAACTCACAAACAAATACCCAAATTATTCATATACAGCACCAGCCAGACAGACTAGCCTTAACATGTAAATGATTTTTAACGTACATTTAAAATTTCAATATAAAAATTATAAAGAGTAAAATACAGTATATTACATCTTCTGTTTGGTGTTTGTCAAATTTGTTTAAAAAATGGTGTCAAAATAAAAATCCTAAAAGTGTCTTTTTTATTCAAACTATATAATAAGTGAATATTTTTACCTGTAATGCATTCGCTATAGGTAGAAATACATATCAAACTTACATGTGAAATTTTATTTTAGACAGATTGCTGTTTCAATCAATGTGATTATTATCCTTATGTCATCACCAATGCTGATGACACTGCACTAAGAGTTCAGTGGGGTCTGAGGCTGAAAAGATTGGGAGGGAAGGTAAAGGAGAAAAGGTGGGTTGTAAAAGTGTGTCAGCAGAATCATCAAAGTAAACAAGAAAGAGAAAGCACAGAAACCAGGAAGTGGAATCAAGGTCGTAAAGCATGCAGTAGCTGATGAGTGCACTTGCTCAGATCTCTCAAACATTGTAGTCTTGGGACTCCTCTAAACTCTTGAAAATGATCGAGTAGGGTTTGATTTATAGGGGTTATATCCATTGGTAGTCGCCATTTGTGATATTAAAACTGAGAAATTTTGAAAATATATATCGATTCATTTAAAAATAACAAACACATAGCATGTTAACACAAAGTTATGAAAAAATCATATTTTCTAAAACAAAAAAAATTAGAAGAGTATCACTGTCTTACAGTTCTGCAAATTTTTAAATGTCTGGCTTATTACAAGACAACTGGATTCTCGTCTCTCTCTGCATTAAATCAGTTTTTATGTAACATTTTGTGTAACCTCTGTATACCCGTAAGAGAATAAAGAGTTCAAAAGGCAAATGAATTATTATGAAAATAGTTTTAACTTCATAGACTCCCTATGGAGTGTGATCCCAGGACCACACTTAGAAAATGACTGCATAACTGCATTAGACAAATATATTTTAAAAGCTGACACAGATGAAGGCAATTTGCAGATATAAAAACATAGCCAACATGCTGGGTTACTCAGCTTATAAGTCTATAGATTCTGGGCTTCAATAGAAATAGAATTGTAATTGGGCCAAGCCCATAGAGACAATTATCCATTATCCTATTTCCAAATGTAAATATAGAGTCAACTCTATGGAATCTCCTCCAGGTGATCATGGAATTACAAGCACCAGCAGGGAAAAACTGCTTTTGCATGCATAAAACAAAGATTGTACTGACAAGCCAATAATAAAATCTACTGAAATAATTACATAATCAAGATTAGGTCATGGCTTCACTTCATTACAGTAATTATGGTAAGATAATAGAAAGCATTGCTGAGGGACAGCTCTCTTTCCTGAAGAGCTATAAAAATAAAGTGGATATCCACATATTTAGAATAGTGTGAAGAGACTCCTTTCTGGAGACAGAGCACAAACCAAAAGCCTCCCCCAGACTTACAAGTCCCTGAGCATTTTTATCCCATTGAAATGGGCTCTGATCATCTAACATTTCCCCCTTTACACACTTTTCTACTTCCCGTATAATAATTGCTATAAATTGTCTCCATTTACAGTTCTTTTTTTCTCTTAATTCTTCTGTTTTCAATGGCTTTTTGTTCCAATTCCAGTCCTACTTTTATTCTTGTTTAATCAATTACTTTCACTGTTCCTTATACCTCTCTGTATATCTACATGTGAGTTTTTATTTTGAAATACAAAAATCTTGTGCATTTTAAAGACAACAGCAACCCAAACTATGAACAAGTGAAAGGGGAGGAGAAAAACACAATGACTTCAAATGGCAAAAAATTTAAAATAGACATTTGCACATTACTTTGAGGGCAAAAGCATTTTCAAGTTATCGCAATACTTTATGTTCTGCTTGTCATCATCAACCACCCACTTGTTCTCTCTGAATCTATAAGCCCTGGGGAGGGAAAAACAATGATAAATCGAAACTTGCCCTGGATGAATACACGTAAATGACTTGGTAAATATACCAAAAAATAAATAAATAAGAAAGTGGTAAATTAAGGCCTTTTATCTTTGAAAAAGAAGATATCAAGGAATGGAGTTTAACTCTTGTATAATACAGCCAGTTAAAGCTTTCTAAATCAGCCAAGGGCTGTAGCTAAGCAACATGATTCTTCACTGTGCTCAAAAAGGGGGCTGCCAAGCATCAGTAGCCTCATTTCTCACTGAAAGCTTTGACAAGTTTCCACCATATTTTATATAATTGTAGCAGAGGGAGTGCCAGATTAGATCTGATTTGCTGTCATAAAGGGATTTTTTCCCACATAAGCTAATGATGCAAAGCTATATTTAACCCCCAAAAAGTCACCCTCAGGAACTCACTGTATATTCTGATTGCTTCTCATATCTAGAATTGGACAAGTAGCAATTTTTATGCTACTGAATATGACAAAAGCAAAGGTTTAATAGGTAGGGTTTTTTTTCCCTGATTGGCTCCATTATAAATTTAGCTACATATTCCAAATCTGTTCCCTAACTTCATATTTCATCAGATGTTCTCTCACTGAATTGAAAAGATCAAGAAAGCCTGGTACTTTGAGTTCATATCCATTGGTGTATGCAAGTCAATTCTCCTTCCCAGCCTACTCTTGCCCAGCTCTGCATAAGTTGTAGATTTCCAGCCTTCAAATTCAACCTCACCCTGGATCCCTAGGTTTCAGGGAAGCTTTGCAGAATTTTAGGTGTTTTGTCTTCAAGCAATGGTTACAGTCCAAAATTTGCTGATGTAGTATCATAAATGCAGTGGATCCCCTCATCATCACTGTACACGGTGAGCTGCAATCCTGCATAATCCCTTTTGTTTTATTCCATTGCGATTTGTGTTCTAATTCTCTGCGAGGAGTGGGCACCTCCCCTTAACACCAGCCTCTTAGCTCATGTCCAAACTATGTGTATAGCCCTCACCAACCTCTGTCCAAGACAATGAATTTTACCCCTTGGGTCCTGTTTCAAACTGGACATTACTACCATCCCAAGTCACTGTCATACACTGAACCAAAAGTACCATCACAGGCAAGAAACTTCAGCTACCACCACTCACAAAGCCACAAGATGGGGTCCCTTACGTATTGATCCTAATCCAAATTAGTGTGAGAGTTTGCCACACCATCTTGGAAATTTGTTTTGTCTACATAAGAGCTAGATCAGTTCTTCCTGATTGGTCTCCACCTAATTTCCCACACAAGTAAGATTCCATCATGACTCTTGGCTGAGCTCCCACAGGTAGAACCACAAGATTAACAATATCAGCCATGGGCCACTATTTGTCAGTGACTCTTTTTCCAAACAACCATTAATCACCTGTACTACCTTCCTATAGTTGAAATTCCTGAACTACCATACTAGTTTTATGACCTTGGTCAAGTTAAGTAACCACTCTTAGTCTTAGTTTCCTCATTTAGAAAATAGGAATAACAATAGTATTTATCTCACAGGGTAATTAAGTATTAAATGAATATGACTTTATTATTATTAAATATTTTCTTATACAGATATTGATAAACTTTGTATCAGTGGGACACCTTGCTTTGGGGATCTCATAGTCTCTTCAGGCTTGAGCAAGAGAAAGTTACTAAAACAACAGCCTAGCAAATTTTATCAAAAGTACCTTTACCTACACCACTCATGAATAAGATTTTGTGAGGCTTTTATTTTTTTAAATATTTTATGTAGTCCAGAAGGTCATAAAGTAGAAACCTGATTGGTCTCCACCATTAAATCAAGACTTAGTGGTTTTATATCTCAGATAGATATACAGGTAGATATAGAACTCCTTTGTACATTCTAATTCAAATACATCAAAGGTCCTAACACTAGATCAAAGGTTCAAGAAGGTTGGTAATACAATCTAGTGATGGAACGTATACAAATGAATGTCATTCAAGAGCAGACACCAACACCATGACCTTGTCATAGCTGGAAAATGGGTTTATCTTCTACTCTAAGATATCTGGTTCCTTGATAAGCAAAAGAGGCCAATTAGATTTTTTTTAATAAAAACCAATGTTGTCCCCTACATTTCCCCTTTTCTGGTTCAGATTATCTAAAATTTGCAATCTAATGTCAGCTAAGCATCTTTTGGCTTTTTTATCTCACTTTCATCAAAATTTATCAGTTCTGCATTATCATCCCAAAAGTGCTTAATGGGTAACTAGAAATCTAATCCTATAAGAAGGCAGCAATGCTGAATAATAGTTTGCCTTATTGTTATCCCATAAAAAAGTCAGAAAATCTCAGGTTTGGCAGAAATAAGCACAAAAGAAAGTGAGAATTCAAGGTACTTCCAATGCAGGACAATGAGAGTGTTCTTTTGGATGGAAACACCTTTTAGCGGTTCCCTTTACAGTATAATAGAAGTATAAAATCTTAAGAGTTCAGAAAAACTTAAAGAGGTGTATAGTATAACTATATAGCCAATACCACATGCAGTTTTAATGAGCCCCACAAAATTGTCATGTGGTACTTTTCACAGCTGAAAATACCAAGGCATACAGCATCCTCACCAAGTGGTCATCCTGGCAATGTGTAATTGAATAACTCTGACATTCAAATTTACAATCTCCTGTTTAAAAATGTATATTCTCAACTTCTGAACAATTCTGATTGCTTGAAAGTTCCATTACATTAAACTAAACATAGCCTTCTGCAGTTTCTGTTGGTTTACCAATAAGTCCTAGCCCCTGGGTCCCTTGAGAAACAGCATAAGTATCCACATAATAGCAATTTTGATATTTAAAGACAGTTATCAGATGATCCATGAGTCTTTCCTGAAAAAACATCCCAAATTTATTTGATTCTTCAAAAAACAAAGTTTCAAAGTCTACAGTAATACTAATTTTCTGAAGGGGATCCACTTTGTCTATATACATTTTAATTTATGAGAACTGAACTTGTCATACGATGTCAGGTATTTTCTGCTAAGTTTAGAATACCATGAGATATAAACCTCCCAGATCTAGAGAACTAATACAAAGTTGAATCTGCCATTGCTTTGCAACCATACCATACTGCTGACTCATACTGAACTTTCAATTATTCTCCCAACCAAATACTGTTCACATGTGCTGCTAACTAAACCACATCATTCTCCCTATGCTTGAAAAGACAGGGTTTTTGATTCACATTCAGGATCTTACCTTTGTTCCTATTAAGTTTCATCCCGATAGGGTTGTCCATTTCTCCAACCCAGCAATATCTTTTGTAGTTTCTGCTTTTAACTTCCAATCAATTTGTTATTCTTAACTACTTGTCTCTCATATCATTATTCAAAGAATTAATGAATATTCTGACCAGCACAATGCCCCAAATAAAGCCTATAACAACTTCTCTGAAAGTTTACATCAATCCATTCAATCACTTCCTAATGTACAGCCTTAGACACAAATCCAGAGCCTATGGGAACTTTAATTCCTCTCCTCACTGAGAGAGATGCTGGATTTTCACAGCAATTACTTTACATAATGCCTATCACCATGTCTAAAGTAACACCTGACATAGGGCAACATCCCATAATTTCTGCTACCCAATTCCCAAAGCTAAATAGAGTTTTTAATCTAAAACAACCCATACATGCTCACTACTAGGCCTAAATGAATTTATCTGGTTATGTATTTCCTAGAAAATAACAATAAGTATAAGATAGTAGTAAAAGAAACACAGATGTAGAACCAGATAAATCTAGGTTCTAATTCAAGGTCTACCAACTATTAATTGTGTGGTTTTAAGTAAGTTATTTAACCTCTCTAGGTCTAGATCTCTTATTAGTAAAATGGGGACTATAAAGATTAAATTATTACATGTAAAGCACATAGAACAATTCTTGGTCCAAAGCAAGCACTATTAAGTACTTGTAGCCATTATTAGCATTAATAATAAGCAGCTTTATTTTTTAAATTTTGATAAATTCTATTAAGCTGAAATAACAGAAAAAGTGAAGCCCATCCACAGTGTTTACTGTGGATTCATCCACTTCATTCTGTAACCTTTGACTTGAAGATTTGTATTTGCATTTATTTTATTTTGAGGATATTATTTTTATCCTCACTGTGAGCCAAAAAGGAATATAGCAACAAATCTGCCACCTCCTCACAGACATGCCCAAGGTTCTTCCAATTGCCTCTTTCTCCACGCTCCTCTTCCTAACTCCATACCAGTCCTAGATAGAGGCACCACTGATATTTACAAGACAGATTTTTCTTTTGAGGCTGCATATGCCCTCTTGCCTTTAATCCACCCACCTTACACAAACTGTGAACTAGCTTATACAGGTCACCCTGCACACATTTCCATAGTTATGAATTTCACTTCTCAAAATTAAAAGAATTCATTTTCAGAAGAAAAAATGTTGGCTGCTTTTTACCAAGCCTCTAACTCACCTATTAAATTCATTCCAAATAGACTTTCTCATGTTACATCACTTTTCTTTATATTCCCAAATTCTTACCAATCCTTAAGCCATACTGGAGAACCTGCTTCTTTTTTTTAATATATATCATGGATATCATTCTATATCAATGAATGAATTATATTCACATAAAATAGCAATATGGTATTATATTTTTTGAATGCATTATAATTTATTTAACCACTTCTTTATTGCTGTGTATTTGTTTCCAAATTTTTACAACACATAACATTGTTATGCGTAATCTTATATATATTTATGACAATTTTAGAATATTTCCTTAGATAAATTAAAGAAGTAGAAAAAAAGAATAGGTAGAACAAAGAAGTATATACTTTTTGATGGTGATACATTTTTTACCATATTGCCAGAAAGTTTAACAATTTGCATCCCTAACAATAATCCTCACCAATACTAAGTATGATATTTTGTTTTACTGTTTGCAAATCCGATAAATCCCTATACTTGTGGAAGATGTGTGAAGATTTATCTTTTATGACAGAGATCCTTCATTCCTGTATCTCAGAAATTAATGTATGACATTTTTGTCCCTTAGCTAATTTAGTACTTTAAAAAGTTAGTCAACTGATAAATTTTAAAGTTCCCTAGTTCCCTCTAGAGTGAAATGATTTCTTATAAATTATAAATTTCTCCTTGTTCATCATGTATCCCCCAATCCCTAAAACAGTATCTGGTATATAGCAGGTCTTAATAAATGTACATTGCATGAATGAAAAAAAAAAGGATTTGAATTATCTATTAGGAAAAGTACCCCATGGAAAATTTTAAAAATCTTATTAATCATAACAATAAGAAGAATTACTAAAAATAATAGTTCCACAAACTTTTAAAATGCATCTCAAACAGAGATGCCTAGTATACTAATTAGATATGAATAGACCAAAGTCAGAACTGGGTTGTGTGAGACAATGTTAGAAACAGTGGTCTAGGATTTAATCAGAACACAACACACAAACTTGCTTGCAACTCTCCATAGGAAAGATGTATAGTGTTCTAATAGTGAAGGAGATGTCACAGTTTAATGTCATCAAGAGTTTTCTACTACAGATTCTCTTTCCCCCAACCACAAGATGGCGATAGCCACTGGGTCAGCTGCTGAAAACGTAAAATAGCCACAGCTTTCCCTTAACTGACTTATTAGGCAACCAAGTACAGTCATTTCGGAATAGTGACTTCTAACCCTAATTTTGGAACAACTCCAGAATCTCTAATCCAAATAACTCTCAGGAGGAGAGTGAAAAACCTCAGAAAAATACAGTTCCTATTAATTTTAGAAAACATTGTGTAACAAACTCAAACAAGTTAGGGCTTCACACTCCAAAAACAAATGAGGATCCAAATAATGATGGTAGGGCCCCTTTTGGCTAAGCGTGGGAAAGCAAGGACACCTGAGTGACACAGCATATTTAGCCTAGAAAAAAGAAGACTTAGGCGGTAGCTGACAGCAGTCTTCAAATATCTGATGGCTACCATTACAAAGGAAAAAAGCTTAATTTTATTTGGGGCAAGTCCAGTAGAAGAAATCAAAAGCAATGGCTATATATTATAGGGAAGCCATCTAACAACAGAGTGGGATTAATTCAACACAGTATCAGGCACCTGTGTGGCTTGACTATACTATAAGCTAGACCATATTCTAAAGCAGAGCTGTCCACTGCACTGTCCAATTTGGTAGCCACTAGCTATATGGGGCTATTAAACTCTTGAAATCAGGTTAGTGAGGCCAACTACCTGAATCTTTAATTTTGTTTAATTTTCATTTAAATTTCAATAGCCACATGTGCCCAGCAGATATTATATTGGACAGCACAGTTATAGAGATAGGTGAACAATAATGTTTGTAAAACAGAAATTTTCTAGAGAAAAGAGCAATGGTGAGATAGCAGCCACGAGACGGAACTGGTATATTGCTGTTTCTAAGTGGTGTTCACTAAACTGGAAGTTAAATTAAATGAAAGATGTCTAGAAAAGTATTCTAAATCCTTCTGTAGCCAAATGAACAAGCTATGTTCTGTATCCAAGAGAGTTTTCAAAAGAGAAAGATTAACTCCTCTCTTTGGATCTTTGTATTAAATTCCTCTTCTCATATACTAAATGATATCCTTTCTGATGTTTTTTACCATTTAAAAAATATATCTTTAGAGATCCATTAACTTACATCTAATGCAGCAGTGAGTTACAAATAGATTTTCCCCCAATACATTTCAAAGAAAAAAAGAGATATGGGAACCTATCTTAGAGCAACATAAAACCAATGACTGACGTGATAACATAACCATTCCAGTGATTCTAGATAGAACAGTGAATCTGATAACCTCCAAAAGTAGTCTCCAATGCAGAGTACACAAGAGGTTAATTGGCATGCATGAAGAAAATACTAGAACTTCCATTTATATTTAACTTTTACATAAAAAATAAGAGATAAATTAAGCTCTGTGAATATTTAAGACTTGAGTTAACACCAATGCCCTCACTCAATCTACACTTCATATGACCATAAATCTGATAAGCCACTTGATAGATCCTGAAGGAAAATTGGGCATTTCGAGATAGAAATATTAACAATGGCTAGTTGATTCCTTCATTTGCTTTCAGTTTTCAATTTATTATCATTTATATTTTGCCATTTAGAAGGATTTTCAGAGTATGTTATTTTAAATTGTAAAATATTTACAATTCTTCATGAGATGGTATGTGACCTAGAATATCTTCCCACACAAAGATTTTCTGATTATTTCAAAGTGAAAAGTAGTTGTTTCTCAGCTTAAAGATTGGTTAGACGTTGTTCTTTACAAAACAAAGGCAAATGTTCTAAATTTGCTACCCTATTCTGAGATGACGAGTGGTTGGCTGTCAAGAGTGTCTATGCAACAGGTATTGTAAAAAAAATACATAAGCCATTCCTTTTAAGTAAATGTGACATTTTAACAATCCATGAAAAAGTCTTTTGAAATGAACGTTTTGAAAATGGATATTTAAAATGCTTTCAGTGGTTATGTGGTTGTTGTTGCCAAAAACTAAAAATATTCACATAGACCTTCAGTTTGAACTTGGAAATAAAACTTCCTTGTTGGTTTTAAAATACTCCACTTGAAGAGATTCAATGAGTCTTTAACCTATTCCTTTAAAATATTCAAATGTCCAGCTTTCCAACTAGTTTACAAGGACCAACTGACATCAGGTAATATGAAAAACTGCCAGCTGTATTTCTGCAAAATCCTTTGCAAAATTGGTAGATAGAACTAAAAAATGATCATAATTTAGCAAACAGAGTCAACAATTCATTTCTTTAATTCAAATTCATATATCCTTGTGAGGCGTCTTTTCCAATGACAAACATTAAAACTAAATACAAAAATAAATTGAACTTGAGACCTTTGAATCACTGCATTACTAAGTATTACACTAAGATTTTAAAAAATGATGACACAATCAATCATAACATTGTCACTAAAAACTGTAAAAATTACAAATCAATTATACTGTTCTAAAGATATATTCATTTTATCAAATAATATAATTTATATTAAATACTATTTCACCTTCATCTCCTAACCTTAGTAAGTTTTCTAATTTATAATATACTGACTATATAACAAAAGATGCATATACTCTGTAAATTTAAAGCATACATATACCATAGGTTGATGCTTAAAGCATTTTTACTAACAGAATATGACCAAAAAGTTTCAAGGCCACCGCCCTAATGTTTCCTATTTCAAATAATGATTAAAATAATTCTTATAGTATAAACAAAGCAAAAGAAAATCTTTAAAATAACAATGCCAGTTAATTTTATGTTTTTAATAGTCTTCTGTAGAAGAGGATTTTATGTACTCAAAATAAACACTGATATAAACATAGGTAAAGAATTATTTACAGGTATACTGAAAACATGATCAAATCCATTTTGCAGTGATTGGGATCTGTTGTAAAGACAGCCAGAATAATCTTACAATCCAGTTCAGGGTGTTGATTCAGGATCTTGTTTTACTATATCCTTCAAAAAATCCTTAGTGGCCTCCTAGACCTGGTGATGACCTAAACTCATTGAGAAATTTCTTTCTTCACAAACCATTCCATGCCTTTCTAAAGTGCTCCTGAGGCCTTTGTCATTGGTTTCATACTACTTAATCTATTTCTAACATCAGATCTGCTATTCTAGTTTAACATACTCTGGAGGTTGAAAAGACAACATAGCCAGAAAAATTTTTAAAGTGAAAAGTTTGCCTTATTTATAACTTTGAAATTTGTAACTTCCTGTACTATTTACAAGAGAAGAATATTAAACATTGGCAAAATAAAACTCACTGTAAATCAAGATGAGGGTCTTTATTTCTAATGATATGGATATTTATAAAAACAGGACCCTACATCCCACAAATGTGAATTGTGTAAAGTACTTTCCAAAATAAGCCAGCTTACACAGTGATCCTTGGAGTTGGTAACAGAAGCTTTGTTACAAAAAACAAAGGAGAACCAGAGTAGATTAAAAATGCCCCAAGCAAGAGATTTTTCTGTTTTCCCAAGCAGTAGAAACCTCAAGAGAAGCCAGCTTCTGCTCTCCAATTCACATCAGTATGGGAAAGGAATTGAAAGACTATTCCTAGCAACTAGACTGAGGATGTGGTATGGAACTGTAGCAGGTGCCTAGAGAGAACAGTACAAACTACAGGATCTTAGAGAAGCCCAAGAAAAATGTATAAAGAGTTCCAGGACAGCACTGTGCAAGGCAGACTACCCCACTAAGGGCCTCATGGGCACACCCTAGGACACAAAGATTCCTTACTTTCAACTCCAGTACCTGGACAAGGAAGAAAGGGTGGGAGAGACCCAGATTCCAAGTCAAATATGCATTCTGTAGATCCAGAGGATTTTTATTTTATTTTTTGATCATTGAACCTCTTTGTATAACATTTTCAAATGAAATTCACTGAACTATCAGTTGTTTTGTAGGATATATTTTTCTGGTTTTTCCAACAGGAAATGAGTAAATATAATGCTGCCACATGTAATCTCAAAAGTTACACATTTTAACCCAGTCTTTGTTAATCAGAATAGAGGATATTTTGAAATAGCTAAGTTTATTTGAAAGCTTTAAAAGACACAAAACCCAGAAAATTAATAATCCTAACTATAAATCAAACTTCCAAAAAGAGAAAACGGTTCTCGCAATATGACCATCTAGTCAAATAAACAAATGTGCTATAAAGACACAAAACCACACCATGATTATTAGAGGCAAGGAGCAACTGTAATAAACTGAAAAGTAAGTATCTTCTTGTTTCTAGACAGACTGCTTATCGAACCACCCAGGAGCACCACTGAAACAAGGCTATACAGAAATGAGCGCACACAGATCAATATCCACAATATGACACCCATGCAGAAAAAAGTCCACTCTGGCTAAACAATGCTAAGTGGCTGTATGCCATTGGCACGAAGATAATCACCAGGCTAAAGATATTCACCAAATCAGTTACTGAAATTCATATCTTTAGAAGTGTCAGAATCATCCAAAGGGCAGTGGAGACTCAGAAATGTTCAAAACTATAAGAACAAACAGGGAAAAGAGACAAAAAGAGGATCTTAACTTCTGTGAGTTAACAAGACAGAAATACTAACACACATCATTGGGTCCCAACTGAGTGGGTGGAGGGTTGTCTGTGTGGAGGTATATGAACATGAGGGAGGAGGTGTGGGGATTTGTGGGAATGGGGGTTGTTGAGGAACTTGGGAGGGTCATCGGGATATGGTGGAAAGATGTGACAGATTTAAAGGGATGTGGGGTGTTCTGAGAGTTTCCTAGGGGCAAGAGGTTGAGGCATATTGAGTATGGGGGCAGGGTGGAGGTGTGTGTAGAGTGTATGGGAGGTGGGGAGTATGGAGGCATATGGGTTGTGTATGGCAGGGGTATGTATGGCAGGGTATACACATGGTAAACATCCAATGGGCATATATACATACAAATACAACACATGCATGTACACCTATGCACATGTCTGTGTGCTTTTTTGTTTGTGTAATAACACAAATAAGTGCTTACTGTTAGATTTACTTCTAATTTAAAATTTCTTACCTTAAAATTACACTATGTACAACCATCTTTCACAAATGGCAAAAATTCAAATTAAAGATGTAGATTACTACATTGTGGAAATATACCCTCTACTTCAAATAAATCAAGTTTACTCTCCTCACAAATTCATGAATAAATGTTGGCATACCCCAAGCATTTAAGATCAGGAACTTTATTGTACACAAAGTACAAAAGCTTTATTGTTCATAGCATTTGGGACCTCAGAGATAGATTACAGAAAATGAAATCATTAGTATGTCATCGTATTTCTTCTCTGAAACTACAAAGACAAGTGACAGTCTTATTTACAAAAGCATGATCTCCCTGACTGATCCTTATCAGCTAGAGTCCCACCAAATCAAGCAACGATGAGAGTCTGAAATTGAAAAATCACACACAAATATCCACAATTCCTTTCCAGTTCCCTGTACCCTGTTTTCTCCTTGTTTTCAAAATTGCTCTGTCATACCTCTTCTAGTGCTTTTTAGTAGATGGCAGTGTGTCTGAATGAATTCCACCATGTTTCAATATACATCATTTTCCATAAAACTATGCATAATCTGGTTGATCCCGCCCGAGACTGGTTTCTCACCTCATGTCTATTTTAAATTTCTAACCCATTTCAAAGAATAGGGCCAACCTTTAACATAATTTTAGCTTTGGCCTTCACTTAGCCCCCAAATGAACAGTTATTCTGCACAAATTTTATTTCCTACTGCTCTTCCAGTTCATTTGGCATCACTGAGATTTGCATTGGACTTTTTTCCCCACTAAGATGCCTCTTGCACATTTACCCCCACAAATACAACATATTCAAAAGTAACACATTTCTGAAATTCTGCTTTCAGAGGATTTTATTTTCATGTTCTTACCTCTGAATTATTAAGGTGGCATTTGTGAGTTCCGGAAAACCAGCCATCATTTGAACATTGGTCAATATCCACTTTCTGAAGATTTATATCAACTTTCATGACACCCCTAAAAACAGAGAAGGAAAAAAAGAACAAATTAATCTCAGCCTTTAAAATTTCTAACTCTGTGTTTTATCCTGGAAATTAGGCAAATCCACGTAAAGAACATACTAAAATTTTTCAAATTGCCCACTCCTAATTAATTAAAGTGCACCAAGAAAAGATGGGGAATAGAACAAAATCAACAAGTATTAGTTTTCTGTTAAGTCCCAAAGTCAGGGAGCTGTCTATAGGTCCTCACATAATGTCTGGCACATAACAGGTGTTCAATAAATATTTGTTGATTTACTGAATTCCAGACAATATGGCTCTGGATATGGCTGGCAGAAAACTTGAATCTGAAATAACACCTGTGCCCAGTACCCCTTCTAGTAAAGTAAATCAAAACAAGGCCCTCGTGTCACTTTTTTCTACTCCTATTTCCCATTGCAGAGCCAGTGATGGTGAAGTTGGAGAGTGAAGTAGAGAGGACAGTATCAGAAAATAAGCATCTCTTTCCTCTGATCATCTACTGTAATAACTTTAAACAGCTCTTTGAGTTTCCCAGTGCTCCACACCCAACATAGAGATTTGCATCACCTACAGAAATGCTGACTAAGATATTTTGTTTTACAGCTGGAAACAAAAAGACAGCATTTCACTTAGCCATTTGAGAAGAGTCACTAAGAAAGACAACACACAAATTCAGAGCCAGCCAAAAGCTAAATTGCAAGGAAAGTTCCAAGTTTCTCTAAAATTTCTCTATTTTCCCCAACCAATCTCTCCACATTTTCTTAAGATTCCCTCCCTTCTGTTTTTTACCACCATCAGCATCAGCTGCTACAAAAATATCTGTCCTACACTGAACTATCACACCTGGACTTTACTGAAATAAATGTTCAGTGTCCTCAGCCCTGAAGCCTGAAGCTTTCTAATGTGGTTTTTCACAAACCTGAGTAAACTATAAACACCCCACTAAAAACTACTAAAAGTAAAAACAAATTTTTCAAGGTCTCACATCCTCATCTTAAGTTACTTTCATTATGATACTACTTAAATATACAAAACATAAAAGTAGGCTCAAATTTCTTATTTTACAGCTCTTGTAACTACAAAAACCCCCCACAAAATTATAAAATAAACAAAACTATAAAACCAAAAAAAATATTTAAAGTATTAATTTAAGAAAACCAACAATTGTATTTTGTCAAAACGAAATCACCTCTCAAAACAGAAATATGGTACTGACTGCTAGTTCAGGAAGCCTATTTTACCACATTGCATGACTCACTTCTCTCATCTCTTTTCTCCCTTTAAACTTAAAGTCTTCTGATAGAGTGGCTTAATGTCATTTGGGCTTCATTTGGGGTGAATAAATCATTTGCTTTTTTGGTCCGCCTCTGTTCTTTAACCTGTGACAAAGTACTACACTACCTACTGCTATTATGCTCAAAAGAGAAACAAAAACAGAGACACTAAAACCTCCTGCCAGTATTTGATTATCCAGATAGCCCAGAATATGTTTAATTTTTCAGATGATTGCTGAAATGAAAACCCAAAAATTACCACAGCAAACATGCAAATCCTTCAGAATAATAGACCCTACTTTGAAAATACTACTGTTGTGGGCCATCATTCCATGAAACAAATGTTCATGTAATGAATAACTGGATTCCCAAGCAACCTAATGCCTTATTCCACCCAGTTTACTCCTTCTTTCAACAAATATTTCTTGTCTAGTATGTGCACCACTGTAAGATATGCTACGGAAGACACAAAGGCAAATGATACAGACCCTGCCTCTAAGAGACATCAAAAGGTATAAGACATTTTTTAAAGTATCAAAGTATTTAATGGAGAATGGATGCTAACCTCTGAGGAATTTGGAAAGCTATCGTTTGGGGTAAAGCAGGGATTCAATAAACATTTGTTGACTCGTAGACTGCCTTCACTACTGGGACTTTCAATAGAACTATATCCCACATAGATTATGCCAATCATCTAAACCCACTTCTGGTTCTACTATATGCTCTTTGGAAAATAACATAACCATTCTTTCATTCATTCAGTAAATATTTACCGAGTGTCTACTGTGAGCCAGAATTGTTCTTTGCCTTTGAAATGCATTAGTAAGCAGAGGGGAAAAAAAATATTGCATTCATATATCTTATTAATAGTTCTAGTGTGGGATAAACAGATAAAGGATGGCTATGATAAATAAATAAGTCATACTGTTACAAATAGGGGAGAAAACTTGAAGCAGGTAAAGGGGATGAGAAAAGAACACGTTAAAAAAATTTTTTAAGAGTAATCAGGAAAAGCCTCTCTGAGGTGGGATTTCTAACTCAACACACTGGTTCAAGGTATAATTACAACAAGTTCATATTCACACTCTAAATTGCCAGTATTATAAACTTTCCCACTTGACTACTGTTGTCTATTACATTTTGGTATTCTTCCTCGAATATTCAAAAAGTACTTGTAAGTAAGAAACTAACCCAAAAATATGCCTATTTGTTCCACAATTGTTAGTAATAATGAGGTTAAGTTTTCCTCAACAATCCTGCTGATAGTGGAAATGTCGCCCTCTTCCAGCTCACGCGGACAGGGGTTAACCTGGAATTCCAGGAGGCTTCAATTACCGTGGTGGGTCCCTTCCCTGGAGAAAATGGACTTCGGTAAAAAGGTATCTTAATCGCTGAGAGCTTTCCCCCTTAATTCCAGGTTCATATATGGCAACTGCAGACATTAAATCCAGCTCATGAAGCACTCCGCCCTTGCGCAAAAGCACCTACGGTAACGAGCTGTGTGCTTCCCAGCTGGGAAATCAGCCCTGGCGCACCTTCATTAGCGCCTTGGCCTTGGAGCCCCGAGACCTACAGAACCCTGGGGAAGGCGCCACAGACTTCCTGTGGGGGACGTGGGGGCCTGGGAGAGTAAGTAGGAAGAAATCTTGTTGTTGTGGGGGCGAGTATCCCGACAAAAGGCACCCAGAGACCGTCAACAGCTAAGGACTCACATAACACTGGCACTGAGCCAAATCAACCAGGCCAGGCGAGAGCCCACTGCGCCAGCGTCCTGCGTCCCACACCTGGCGCCCCTGGGGCGGAAGTGCAGCTTCCACATCCGGGGAGCAGCGCACGCTGGGAAATTCTGAGGGCGAGGGAGTGGCTCCTGTTGCGTGGCCTTAGGACAACGGGAAAGCGAGGGCCTAAAAAGCCTAGTAAGTGACCTCCGGAGAATGGAAAATAGCAAATAGGATCCCCCGAACACCTGGGTGCTCAGTGTTGCTGCAAACCAGCATTTGCCTCTACTTTTCTGTCAGACACCTGCTAGCGGCAAGCCTGTCAGACTTGCGATTCCCCTACTGATCTTTCTCTGTGTCGGGGCCACCAAGTCAGAGCAGTTGCCAAAGGCCGTAGGGTAGACTCCGTGCGTGCTTCTTGCATTTTGGCCCTTCCCCTCTGTTTGCCTGGCCACCGCCTTGGTTCGTGCCTTCATCATTCACAGACCTAAAACAAAGTTTGATAATACTGTACTCTCTAATCCTGTCTGGTATTGCTCCAGGGGAAGATCCTGGTTTGCAGGTCCTGAAGTTTATATCAGTTTAGGATCCTTATTTAGGGAACAAATAAGAAATCATGAATATGCATTTGTATCACAGTGTGACCTTTGACCTTACGTCTTTGTGTTATAGCTGCTGGATGGGTAGGCGCCATAGGCAGTAAAAGTATTACCAGAAGCCATTTCTATACCAGCATGGCTAGCAATAATTTCACTATACACAGAAGTACTCACTTTAATATGCATTACTAAACCCAGACTACAATATCCTGAACTTCCTCTTAGCCAATTTCCCAAAATGCCCACAGCCTATGGAAAGCATATTATAGTAGAAATGGCGACAATTGCAGTCAAAATATCTTATTTTTGCAAATTTTACAAAAACATTTGACAACAAAACTCATTGCGAGTACCCATTCCAGGCCTATAGAAGGTTCCGATGCAAGCAAGTTACCCTAAAGCTTAAATATATACTACTGTGTATGTAGTCTTTGAAACATGTCAATCTAATCCTAACTGTTCACTTTTCTAAAGAATAAAATCCCCGCTCTTTGGTATAACATTATAATCAGGCCCCTCCTACTTCCAGCCTCTCCAACCATTCTTATGCATATAGTCTTCGTTCCAAACAATTCAGAATTACATTTAGGGTCCTAAAAAATTCATGCTATCTTAAAAAAGCCATGCCTTTATAGATGCCTTCATACCTGAAGTCCTTTTGCCTAAATGGTGCTTTACATTATAACTCCTACCTGACCCCTTTCTAAAGCCTCCCACAAACAGCAAGTCTGATTTGGAATCAACTTATTCTCCCCATAATACATAATGCTTATCTTTTTCACATCACTTAGCACAGTATATTATTTGATTTTTAATGATCTGTTTTTCCTAGTAGACTAAAATTGCCATGTTCCATGCAGTTTAACATTTTCCCTCAGCTCCTAAATCATCCCACCCGCAAAATTAACCTTAAAGAAACTGCAGATGCTGGAGAGAACCAAGGAGTTACCCAAACCAACAATGATTAAAAAAAAAAAAAAAAAAAAACAAGCAAACTGAAAATATCATGAACTGCTATGGATGAGCAGAAAGAGAGATTAGATAGATTGATGTAAAGCTTTAAAATTATGCTTTTGCTTCTTCCCCATGTTACTTTGGACAATGATTTCCTGCTCCATCACTACAAAAACTTGGCAGTAACAGCCCATATAGTCAATATTGATGGAGTGCCAGGGCAGAAGTCCTGCTGAAATAAAGAGTTGATGAAAACAGGTGCTGGTAGACCAGCTGCCATCAGTCATTCACTTCTAACAATAGATAACTGGAACAGAATCTAGTGCCTGGAAATGGATTGCTGCCATAACAAAAACCTAAAACATGTGGCGGTAGCTTTAGTCCATGCAGAGGCAAAAGCTAACAGGGCCTCAGGGATGGTTAATGAAAGTGGCAATCTGTTGATGAGTCTTGAAGGACAATGAAGAAAATGTTACTGGAAGCAAAAGAAAAAGAGACTTTTGTTAAATAGGTGGAAAGTTTGACAGCACTATCACCTGTGAACAAATGAACTTGTGCCTCTGGTTGAGGAGGTTTCTAGGCAAAGGCAGAAAGTACTATCTGGCTCTTTCTAGCTACCTAGAATAAAGGTAAAAAGAAAGACATGGACTAAAGAAGCTGGTTACTGTTTTGTTTTGGCTTTTTTACAAATTGTGGTAAAACATAGGTAACAAAATTTGCTACCTTAACCATTTTTAATGTATAGTTCTGTAGTATTGAATATATTCATATTGTTGTGCAGCCAATCTCCAGAACTTTTTCCATCTTGTGAAACGAAACACTATACCCATTTAACAATTCCCCATTTTCTTACCCTACCAAGCTTGTGCATTAGAACTACCGTTCTACTTTTTGTCTTGAAGACAATTAATTTGACTACTCCAGGTACCTCATATATGTTAAATCACACAGTATTTGTCTTTTTGTGGTTGGCTTGTTTCACTTAGTATAATGTTCCCAAGTTTCATCCTTGCTGTACCATGTGTCAGAATTTCCTTCCTTTTTAAGGCTGAATGATATTCCATTGTATATACATACCACATTTTGTTTATCCACTTATCTGTGGTTGGACACTTGGGTTGCTTCTACCTTTTGGCTATTGGGAATAATGCTTGTATGGAGCTGCTTAATTTCTGAGCAAAATTTAAAAGAAATATAAGAAGCCAGGACTGCTCGATTTGAAAGTAAAACTGTTTCTCATCCTTAGTCTCTTCTAGCTAAAAATCCTCAAAATAGCAAATGGCTTTAGAGCAAAGAACAACCTCAGGGTGGGGCTCTAAAATCCTTTATTAAGACATCAAAAAGATCTAAGGCAGTACTTCATAGAACCTTTCAGCTAGACCAAAGTCCTTCTAATGGTGATATGGGTATGCCTCCTAGACCCTGTCTGTTAAACAATAGGAATTCTAAGATTCTTAAGGCTTTAATACACAGTAGCCACAGGCCCCACAATGGAAAACATGCTACTTGGGAAGAAGGAGGATCACTTGAGGCCAGAAATTTGACAGCAGCTAGGGCAACATAGCAAGACCCTGTCTCTAAAAAAATTTAAAAATTAGCAGATGTGGTGGCACATGCCTGAGGTCCCAGCTACTTGGGAGGCTGAGACTGGAGGATTGCTTGAGCCCAGGAGTTTGAGATTGCAGTGAGCTATATGATAGCACCACTGCACTCCAGCCTGGGCAACAGAATGAGAACCCATATTTAAGAAAATAAATAAAAAGAAATAAAAGCTACCTGTCTCAAAAGAAATTTGTGGATATGGCTTCTGTCTAGTAGAGTGAAATTTACTAAGATTCATAGAAAATCCACAACATTTTTTAATGTATGGCATAGGCAGGAGCACTGTCATCTTGAATTAAAAGGGAAAAACATAGTACAAAATAAAAAAAAAAATGCTCCCTCCAATCTTCTGTGATCAAGAGGCAGGCTAGGAAAGCTACTCAGCTGCAATCACAGGAAATTTATTAGGTAAAAAGGAAGGACAGAGGACAGAATCAACAGCCCAGAGCATAAAGCCAAGACCTTCAGGAGTTATTCCCAGGGAAAAGGATTGACTGGGTCCTAATCAAGGAATTAATGATATGTGCTCAAGTGGATTTCAGAATTGCCAGGGACTGGTAACTGCTATGTGCATCCTGTTCCCCAGCTTTTTGAACTGGAGTATTGTAGTTATCCTATTGTTTACCACAATTGTATGTTGGGTGTGAACGGGGCACAAATTATGTTTTTTTTTGCTTGACAGGTCTTCACATTGAAAGGTGCTAGTCAATGAACTATACACATGGAGCCCCAACGTTATCTGGACTTCAAAACAATGCCACAATGAGATGAGACTGGGGGAAGGGTTCTGCTTGAGAAGGGTAAGTAGTTTGCATGTAAGAAGCCCAACTACCCTCAAATTATTTTTCTGTGAGGAAGCCTAAGATGCCAGATAAAGTGACTGTGTCAAGAGAGAGATAACCAAACAGTGCTTGTATAGCCCAGCCCAGTTGCCAAATATATGAATGAAGAAGTAAATCCTCCGCCCCCAGCCACCCTAGCTGGTTCTATATACATCAGAAACAAACCACTCAGCCAAACCCATTATTTGTAACCCACAGAATCATAAGAAAAATTAAATACTTATTTTATGTCACCAGGTTTTACAGTAACAAGTACAGAAACAGGTACCTGGAACACCTAACCAATTATAGATGTAGTATATTGGGAAAACGAACAGTGGATCAAGAAGATACAGTCATTAAGAACATATATGTAACTAAGAGTGTATGTGTATTTATCAACAATTTGCTTAAGAGAGAAATAAACATTTCAACACTTTGTAGTTAGAAATTTTGAAATACTTCTCTTAGAGACATACATATAATATAAAGAAGCAATATAGGCAAATATCTAAACATCGTAGTTACTCGACTTAAGTTAGACTTAAGACTTAGGCACGTATAGAACTCCTCATATGACACGTAAATTACTTCCTGTTATAGCATGTACAGAATATTTACCAAAAATAAACCAGATTATATTTCAGAGGTAACCTCAAATTCCAAAGGATTAATATCATACTATGTCTTTTACTCATATATTAAATTATAAATTAAGTTTCTTAAAAGGATAGCTTAAGTATCTATCATATGTTTGGAAAATAAAACCAAATTCCTAGATTACCCTTAAATTGAAAAAGAAATTAATATTTAGAATTGGATTACAATGAAAACATTACAAGTAAACAATTTTGTGGAACATAGATAATATAGAATTAGAAGGAAATTTGTTACTTTAAATACTGTACATTTATCAGGAAACAAGATTTTTTTTAAAAAACCTAAATATTTAATTCAAGATGGTGGACATGAGGAAGCACCAGAGAAAACTCAAATATTCAGAATGATTGCATAACAAAGAAGCAGGAATCAATGAAATGAAGAACAAAATGATAGAGGAAAAAAAGCAAAACCAAAAATTAGTTCTTTGCAAGGACTATTAGCACCCATACTGTGGTATCTAAACTCCCTTTTCTAGTAAAATAAATCCTTTCCTTGGAGATAGGATTAATTCTAGGCCTGGGGCGAGAAAAGTACAAGATACACTTGGAGCATCATTTCATAGTGCCAGAAAATAAGGACAGGCAGAAGGCTGTCAGAAGGACACAGTAGCCACCTTAAAAGAGTTCCCAGTTTCCAAAGTTGGAGCAATTTGAGCAATAATACTAGATTATAACCCCAAAAATAAATATCTGAAGTCCATACTCATAAATAAATGATTACATAATTAGGGAAGAAAGAAATCTTTTTTACAGAAGAATTTCAGTTGATAAATGTAGAAGGAATGAGGGAAATAGAAAATCATCATTAGAACATTATAGTAATAATTGTTACAGACAAGACCTGACAAGTGCTAATATTTCTGGGAGAAACTTTAAGTAGAAACAGGATATTTGAATAACCTCAAAAGTATCTCCTCCCAAACATTTATTCATTGCTGTAGTGGCTTTCACATACGTCTCAAAGTCTTTAATATGCCTCCCTCTAGGAAGAGGAAGTTACTTTACCTCCCCTTCAGTGTGGGCTTAACTTAATGACTCACTTCTAATGAATAAAGTATAAAAGAGGAGAAAATAGTAACTTTAGAGTGGAGATACTTGGCAAGCACTACGTTATGATAACTAAGCGATCAAGGTTGACATCACCAATAACACATGGATACTGTGTATTCTCCGGTATGATGCATAAGGCAGTTTCCCTTTGTTGTATTCTTCCCAAAAGTCTAAACCTTAATCTAATTATGAGAAGCCATCAGACAAAATTGAATTGAGGGATATTCAACAAAATACCTGACCAGTATTCTTTGAAAGTGTCAATTCATAATAGTTGGTAACATAAGAGTATCTTTGAAAGACAAGGAAAGATTGAGAAACTGTCACAGATTGGAGGAGGCTAAGGAAACATGACAACCAAATGTAATATGGTATCTTAGTTTGCTAAGGCAGCCGTAATAAAGTACCTCATACTGGATGACTTCAATAATAGAACTTGATTTTTCTCACAATTTTTTAGGCTAGAAGTTCAACATAAAGGAGTCAGCAGAGTTGGTTTCTTCTGAGCCTCTCTCCTTAGCTTGTACATGGCTAATCTATCTTCTCCCTGTGTCTTCACCTGGTCTTCCTTCTATGCATGTCTGTGTCCTACTTTCTTCTTGTAAGGACAGCAGTTATATTGCACTAGGACCCACCCTAATGACCTCACTTTAACTTACTTACCTCTTTCGAGATCCTATTCTCAAATATAGTCACATTCTGAGATACTGAAAGTTAGGACTTCAACATAAGAAATTGGGAGAATACAATTTAGCCCATAACATACAGTAGCCTGCTTTGGATCCTGGAACAGAAAAGGGATACTGGTGGAAAAACAGGAACTCTGAATGAAGTCTGTAGTTTAGTTAATAGTGTTGTACTAATATTAGTTCCTTAGTTTTGCTAATTTTACCATGGTTATGTAAGATGTGTTATTACAGGAAGCTAGGTGAAAAATGTATGGGAACTTTCTGCACTATCTTAATCTTCTCAAAGTCTAAAATTATTTCAAAATAGCTTAAAAATTTATTTTAAAAACTAGTTCGTTGAAAAGAAATAAGGGAGACCTCAGGAATTAAAGAGAAAATATACAAATAAATGGAAAATATGCAAATAAACACACAGTGAAGATATACAAAGGAATGTTTAAAAACAGTACTATGATAAATTAGTCTCTAACAAATTTAAAAAGACTAGAAGAAATGGATAAAAAGGATAAATTGATAGAAAATGTAAAATGCCAGATTTGTCCCAAGAGGAAATAAAAAACTTAAGTAGAATAATAAACATTAAAAAATTAAATCATTCACTTAATTCTATAAGAATAAACTAAAAGAAAGAAATGAGAATGAGAAGATCAGAAGTGATTGTCATTATTTGTATATGATATGATCATTTATCCAGCAATAAAAATCAATAGACAAATATGAGAACAATAATAAAGTTCAGCAAAGTTGTTGGATGCCAAAGAACAAAAATTATTCGCATTTCTCTACACCAACAATCTCTGATAAAAAATTTTTAACTAAAAAGATGACATTTAATATAACAACAAAACCCATTAAGTTCTCCAGTAACCTAATCAGAATACATAAAAACCTCTGTGGAGAAATTTTGAAAGCTCTAATAAAGGACAATAGATAATCTGAATAGATGGAGAAACATCCCATGCTTTGAAAGGGGATAATTTATTGTAATAAATATGTCAATTCTCATCAAATGGAGCTATAAATTTTATATGCAACCAATCAAAATTCTAGATGAATTTTTTAAAAACTAACTAGCTTAAATTTAAGTAGAATAATAAAAGCCAGCTGTGAAAAAGGAGAGACAAGAGAGAGGACTTGCCCAATTAGATATTAAGATGTTCTACCCAATCACGGCAGACACGGGAAGCCGTGGAACAAAACAGAGAGCTCAGAGACAGACGTGGATGTAAGGCACTTATATGTATGATAAAGGATGGTAACGTTGGGATCCTGGCTCACTAAATGGGTAAAAATAATAACTGGATGCCTGCCCAGCACCATGTACACAGGTGAGCTCCAAATGTTAAAGACTTGACTTTGAAAGGTAAAACTGCAAAGGTAATAATTGTAAACATAAGAGAATATTTTTGTGACGAGGTATTAAAAGTCTTCATAAATGCTATGGTTTGAATATGTCCCCTAGAGTTCATGTGTTGAAAACTTAATCCCCAATGCAACAGTGTTGAGAGGTGGGACCTTTAAGAGGTCATTAGATCATAAGGGCTCTTCCCTCATCAAGGGATTAATATGGTTATTGAGGGAGTGAGTGCGTTTGTTATAAAAGCTCCCTCTTGTGCTCATGCTCTGCACCCCCACCCCCACTTTTTCTTGTGCACATATAGGCTCTCTTGCCCTTTCACTTTCTGCCACAGTATGACACAAGAAGGCCCTCACCAGATGTGGCTCCTCAATCTTGGACTTCCCAGCCTCCAGAACTGTGAGTCAAGTAAATTTCTACTCATATAAGTTACCCAGTCTCAGGTTTTGTGTTATACCAACACAAAACAGACAAAGACAATAAAGAAAACCCTAAAGCATAAATTATAAGGCAAAATTTTGATTAGGTAAATGGCATTGGAAACTTTTAAAATTATGTTCTTAAAGGAAGTATGTGATAGAAAAAGTTAACTAAAGGATGACAGATTGGATGATTTTTGCAGTGTCTAAAAGTGACAATGGCCGGGCACAGTGGTTCACACCCATAATCACAGCACTTTGGAAGGCCGAGGGTGGAGGGGGATTGCTGGAGGCCAGGCCTTTGAGACCAGCCTGGGCAACATAGTGAGACCCTGTTTCTACAAAAAGTTTAAAAATTAGCCAGGTATGGGCAGCAGCTTCCCAGTGAGCATCCTGTGCCATAGAAAGACCCAGAATTTGAGGGGGACAGTGATTTTCTCTGCCACAGATGTCAAAGTGATATTTCACAGGTCCAGAAGGACGGGTCTAAAACTTAGGTATTCTAAAAGCTTGGTGGTGCCTATTCCTTAAACTGCACATTTGTTTCTTGCAACAGGATACAGATGACACATTTTCCAAAGGTTGTTAATTGTAATTTTAGAAGACAATAGGAGTTAAAATAATGAACTTGAGGTTCATACAAGCTGTTTATAAATCTTAGCTCCACTCCTGCTGTCTAAGTGACCTTGGGAAAATTACTTGACCTCTCATCTTAATTCCTTATCTCTAAGGAAAGGACATTAATGCCTACTTATTTGAATTATTGGTATTATTAAATGAAATCCTATATTTGAATTGCTTAGCAAATGCTAAGCATATAGTAATGCTCAATAAATGATAGATACTAGTAAAAAATAAAATAAAAATTAGCCAGGTGTGGTGACATGTGCCTGTAGTCCCAGCTACTTATAAAGAGATGCTCAAGCACATTAGTAATCAGAGAAATGCAAATTAAAACAATAGTGTGATATCACTTCACATTTGTTAGACTGGCAAAAAATTAGAAAGCTGTATAATGCCAAGTGCTGGCAGGAATGTAAGGCTATAGGAGCCCTGTTGATGAGTATGTAGACTGATGCAGCCTGTCTAGAAAGCAGTCTTATGGTATTTATTGAAATTACATAGACCCCCTCCCCATGACACAGAAATCCTGCTCTTGGGTTTATCTTTCAAAGAAATTCTCACTTGCATCCATAAAGGAGCACAGAATGCATACTACACAGCAGTAGAGAAATGGACTGGTTTATATGTAGCAACATTAGGAGATTTTTAAAACAGCTATGCTAATAAAAAGCAAAAGAAAATATATAGCAATTATTTAATCAAAATTATTTACACATAAAATAGTATATGGACAGAAGAACACACCTCACAGGTTAGTTGCAAATGGGGTGGGATGAAGGGTTAGAAGAGAGTTTTTTGAAAGTGGAGGAACAGTGATTTCCTTTCTGTTACCGTGTAACTGAAGATTCTAGATTCATATTTTAGTGACTTTAAGTTTTAGCTAAAGTCTTCCTTGGGTATCTTCTTCACTTGGGACCTATCATCCTGAGAAAACGTTGCTCACAAAAACACCTAGCAGCTCAACCATTTAGCTCAAGCCCATAATTACAAAAAAGACAAGAGCACCAAGAACCCAGTTCTCCCAGGGCTTTAGTGACAGAGAAAATATCTGGCAAATCTACCATGTCAGGCATGACCTAAGTGCTGAAGTACTTGGTGTCTGCTTACTTAGCAAATATAGACAGATATCTGAGCTATTTCAGGATAAGGCTAACTTTCCCTAACACAACTAAAACTTGAATCACCGGCCATTGAGTGAACATAGCCACGGTTCAAGATAGGATTTGGAAGCCACAGATTAAAAAGATAATGTCAACAATAAAACAACACTTCATTTATCTGTAACACTTTTCAGTTATAAAGAACTTCCCAGAAACAATCTAAGAGGTAAATAGTATCCTCAATTTATAGAATAAGAAGTAGAGTCCAAAATTAAATGACTTATCTAAAAACACACAGCTCCTATGTGTCAGATAAGAAATTCAAAACTAGTTTCTTATCTATTCAAAACAAGTATATTAATTATTCTCTGTATCATAGCTATTTGACTGTTTAGCAGAAATAATTTTAGTATCAACATGCCAGAATATTCAATAAATTTAACTGATTTTATACACACACATTATAGATAGATCAGTCTATCAATAGAATTGTGCAAATATGTGTGTGTGTATGAGGGCCTACTACATGCTAGGTGTAGACAGAAAGGTTAGGATATCATTCTTTAAAAGATTATGGCCTAGTGGGAAGAAAAAAAACTGAAGTACAATTTATTCATTCATTCACACTGACTATGCTAGTCACAACGTTAGATATGAAGTGGGGCAAATAATCCACATAGTGTAGTGTCACAGGAGTTTAGTCAGCCCAACACTGTTACTGAATTAACACTGGTTCTCTGTATTCTTTTCAGCTATTCGGCATTATGCCAGAATAAGGGTAGTTAGGTATGGTCAGTCCAGTAAGCAGATGGAAATCACTTAAGGGTTTGTCTTATAAGAAAAAGAGTTATAATGGTACACAGATGTAACAGTAGTGACAAAAGGAAGAATAAAGATCAGAAAACCACATTCCATAAATTTATATATTACACAGAAAAGTAGGAAAGCTGCCTAAAGAAAACAGGAAGTGACCTACTCTTCTATACCACATTCTCCAAGCAATTCCAAACCCGTAGACACACTCTGATGTGTTTGAAGGTTAATTCTGGTGAAAGGAGGGAGTGGGGAGATGAAATAAAGGAGCAGCCAGGCACGGTGGCTCATGACTGTAATCCTAGCACTCTGGAAGGCTGAGGTGAGAGGATAGTTTGAGGTCAGGAGTTCCAGACAAGCCTGAACAAGAGTGAGACCCCATCTCTACTAAAAGTGGAAAAATTAGCCAGGCATTGTGGCATGTGCCTATAGTCTCAGCTACTCAGGAGGTTAAGGCAGGAGGTTCTCTTGAGCCCAGGAGTTGGAGGTTGCAGTGAACTACGAAGATACCACTGCACTCTACCCAGAGTCAGAGCAAGACTCTGTCTCAAAAAAAAAAAAAAAAAGATGTTCTTGCTGCCAGTGCATGCTACACAGTTCCAACACTCCAGTCTCTTACTTCTCAGTTCTAATACACACAGACAAAATTTCACACAGGACCAAAGACTCTGTGCTGAGAACAATGGTTCTGGTGGTGGTTCTGGTGGTAAGATGGTTAGTAGAAAAATGTCATATGTACCAATATAGGATGTACAGGAGGCAAATTTTGTTTATTCTTTTACAGAAGCCTCTTGAATGCAATCTTTTCTTTAGTTTTCAATCGACTTTTAATGGCTCTGTTTCCCCCTTCTCCTTCTCTTTCAATTATAAGACAGTACATAATTAGGAGACAAAGTTTTTTCTTCAAAGTTTTCCATTTCTAAATGCAAAATTTGCTAGAATTAAAGTAAAAGCAGGAAAAATAATCTCTGCACATTTATCAGAGATGCATAATTGAGTGACATTATTAATTTAGCATATGAGAATGAAAAAAATCAATTAAAATAACAATGGTTACTAACCCTGACCACTAATAAGCTATGTAACTAATGAAGAAAGTAAATACATTCTATAAACCCTACTTTGCACAATTGAATGTACTATGCATAAACATTACAATTTAAATTCCCACAATTGTTTAGCTCTTTCCAGTTTTCAAAGAACTTTTGACATACATTATCTCATTTATATTCACTACACTAGAAGGCATAAAACACATAGTTATCTTATTCATAGCTTAAGAGTAAAAGTAGCTAACATCCAGAAAATGTTAGGAAAAATAGCAATTATATTGTCATGTGAGTCCTTGAAAGTCTTATAAATGAAAATATGAAGCCCTCTCACCCCAAGACCTGCTTGCTCTGCCAACTATATCTTTATGTCTTAAGTAAAATCATATAGTCAACCTAGTAGTGAATATAACTTTATGCTTTAACCTACAATTTGGTTTAAAAAAAAGGGAAAAAAGTCCCCCAAAGTAGTAATAATAAAAGCACAATAAGATGAGATACCTGTCCAGAAGTAACAAAGATTGATATAGCAAAAGGGACCTGTTGAGAGAAGCATTCTGCCATGGCTGTGAGCTTCCCATCACAGTCTTGCTGGGTATGCCAAGAATACAGAGTCCTGACTCCTCCACTTGGACCATTTCTGGTGTTGTATTTTGCAGCGAGTAACCTTGAGGAATGAGGTAACATCTCCCCTCAAACAAAGAGCAGGCTTCCTTCTACTTAACATAAAAAAAAGCGAGTCCTTGAGTTTAGAATTCCCCTCTTACTGTCAGAATCCTAGGTTTCAGCACCAAAGATGTCAGAGTCGGAGTCTGCACTCAGTTCTTGGTGTGCTCTTGGCTGAAGAATGACCAGACACACCAAAGTGTCAAGTCCAGACTATTATCCCAGTCCTCTGACTCCTTTCTTGGAAAAATCACCAGCAAGGCCATTACAGCGGAGTAACCTCAGGCAGGGAGCAGTTTCGTAAGAGCAGCTCTTTATTGTAAAATAAAATGGGTCTGTTTCCAAGAGCGGAGAAAGCCAGACCAACTCACTCACTGACCCACTCACTTCCTCTGATGTCTCGGATTGTTTCCTTTTATTAGCCCAGTCAGGAGGCGGGCCCTTGAGAGGTGTAGGATGTTATCATATGGTCAACAGGTGTCCTCAAAATTCCATCTGCATATATATGAGCTCCCTCTAAGAAAGCCTACCTGGTGGGGTGCGGAAAGCGTGAACCGCAATGCAGTTTCAAGCTAATGGCATATTAATTACCCTTACATTACTCTAGGGCTCTTCCTAAATCTTATTATGCCTGGGCTGGGGAATTCCTAGATTGATAAAGCATTCCCTCTTTCCCCAGGTGTAGCAGTTGCTCGGGATAGGATTGAGGGTGGGGCAGCACCAAAATGGAGTGCCCACCCTTACCCTTCTTCCCAAGTGGAGCAATTGCTTGAAACAGTACCAAAGCAGGGCACCCTTGTCCCGAGAAGAGTCAGAGATCCTAACTATCTACCTAACCCTACAACACAGCCCATTGCATGTGCAGGAATCCATCATGGGCCTTTTGCATTACCTCAGTGGGACTTGGGCAGAATAGGAAACTGACACAGACAGACCTGAAACTCTAGAGTAATGAAGTCCTTTCTCTCTGCTCAGGAGCTTCCTGTCTTCTGGCAGCATCCATAAAATAGTCACGGACTAGCTTGTTAACATGCAAGTAAATCTGGATGGGATCTGGATAGCACCTTTAAAAATCACCAGTCAATTCACCTACCTTCTGGCCAAGTAAATTGTTTAACCACAAGAAATCAAGGCTGCATTTTTAGTAAACCTTAAATACATGTACACAATATGGAGCCATTAAGAATAATACTGCAGGAGAATATTTTAATAAATTTTGAAATATGAATCAAAATGCAATGTATGATATTTGATATACATTTTTAGAAAACAGGAAAAATATTTTTAATACATGTTTTACAGCAAGAGATATATACCAAAATGTTACCAGTGATTATCTCTGAGCATTAAGATTGTGAGTGATTAGAATTTTGGTTGATCATTATTTTTTATAATTTCTAAGTGAATACATATTTTTAAAGTAGAAAAAGTTATAATTTAAAACTAGAGAATAATTATTTCACTCCTCGAAATTTAGAGTAAGACAATCTTCCAAACTTTTTCTCTTCTACCAAATAAATGGTTTGTTCTCATTTTTAATCAACTCTTTCTTAAAACCCTGGATATTTGAGAACCCATATCTGGTTACATCTATTCAACCAAGTGTGTTTGATACAGGTCAAGACAGGAAAACAAATGATTATTTCTAAAACTTAAGGCAAAGCTTCTAAATCTTGGCAACCTGGTTAGAAATATTTTTAGCATGCTCTCTTAAAACAAACAAAAAGGATGAAAACGCCCGTGGCCTAATAGAAGTTGTCTTGTCATCATGATGTCAGGCTTCATCCAAACCCTCAACAGACTCTAACTGAACCCCACCCACAGACAGTGCTAAGTTGTTAATATGAACTAATTGTAGACTGTAAACTAAAATAAAATCTTACGCACCCCCTCCAGCCAACGGTTAGACCCTCCTCTTGGCCAACGGGACCTCCCCTAAAAAAAACCCTTAAAGCTGAGTTGCTGGCCATGAGGAGAAGGAGGAAGGTCAAACGTGGCTAGTTACGTCCTGTCCCTTCTGGAGTTATTCTTTGTAACAATAAGATAAAAAAATCATTTACAGGCCTAAGACCACGTAAGGCAAAGCTTAAACCACACCTGCAGGTCATCAATTTACTTAACAGATCACTTGAGTCTTAGTATATGTCAAGTGGCTTGTCTCTGATTAACAGACTTCCTTATCTTAACTTAAAACATTCCAAGCCTTTAGATAAAGCTTCATTTCTTTAACCATTCACAAATCAAACACTGTTTAAACCCACCTATAACCTGTAGTTCCCCACTTTGTGATGTCCTCCCTTTTAGGACCAAAGCAATGTATCCCTTCCATGTATTGATTTATGACTTTATGTGTAATTCCTGTTTCCCTAAAATGTATAAAAACCAAACTGTAACCCAACCACAACGAGACCACTTGCTCAAGGCTCCTTGGGCATGGCTCTCTAGGCCATGGATGCACATATTCAGCTCAGAATAAACCTCTTTACATTATTTTACAGCATTTTGGTCTTCTCCATTGACCAGACCATCTGACAACTAAGTGTAGTTGGCCTATTGATGACTGAACACAATTTCACAACAAATACTCTTTATTTTTCCCTCATTGCTATATGGTGACCCACTGTGCAGCCTTCAGATAGTAAGTTCATTTTTACCTCTTGCATTTCTACAAAACAGTAGACATTAGTTATATAAGAATATCATTATCAAATGGTTTTCTGCTTATATAGAAGGCCATATTAAGAGGCATTTGTAGCAGTCTTTTTTTTTCCTAGTGCTCTTATGTAATAATAATAAAATATTTTCCCAAAATATTGCCAGAAATCAATTTAAGTCTATTTTCCAACCATATAACTATCCATAACTTCAATCAGGACTTGATATTCCTGTGGTTACATGATTTGTAAGATCTAAGCCCCCTCTAAAAGAAGAATTTGACAACAGTCTGTCTTAAACCAAGAAAATGTTCTCCTCCCCCACACCACTTTGCAGCAGACATGTCCAGAGAAGCTTGCCAAAACTTTACATAGTACACACATCTTCCATCTGTCTGGCTTCTTGTTCTTGGAAGTCTTTTTGGCAATCAGGTCAAGACTTCCTTGGGCAAGGTCTGTACATTTTGTGTGGAAAAAATAAGTCAAATTTGATAAAAAGAGAACCAATAAATATTAAATGAAGTAAGGTCAATCAGGATGGAACATCTATCCTCTGTCCACAAATACAATTCTGGTATTTGATGCATTTTCAAAGTTAAATGCAGTACGTCTCTTAAAATTGCTAAGGTTTAGAATCTGATAATAGGTGATTGCCCCCCTGAAAAATATACCTTGAATCTTCTGCTTTTACAGAGGTAGCTGATTAATATCTCATTTTAGTGGTTTTCCTTCACTGAAATAATGTTAACCTATGATTTGTTTTATCACCATAGTGTTCTTTATGGAACCTCTTTGGATATGACCATTTCTGAATGGGATGAGGCAATTTGTTGTCAGGGAACCGTACAGAGAGGTCACTTCTATTGACTTGTTTAATTCAAATAGTCCTCTGGGAGAGGAAATACTTTTCTCATTTTATAGATGAAGAAAATAAGATTCAGAAAAGTTACATAATATATCCAAAGTTATATTTTTTTGACTTGCCAGGAAAGAAAAAATAAGAACAAAGCATGTTCTGTCAGAGAAAATAAATGTCTAATGTGAACACTGTAATCTTCCTTAAAATATATAATAATTGTCTTATACCTTGAGATTTCCTGGTGATTTAATTAAACATACCATATATATTAGCATTTTACTTCAATATCTAAGCAAAGGGCCAGGCGCAGTAGCTAATGCCTGTAATCCTAGCACTCTGGGAGGCAAAGGCAGGAGGATCACTTGAGGTCAGGAGTTTGAGACCAGCCTGAGCAAGAGTGAGACCTCATCTCTACAAAAAATAGAAAAATTAGCTGGACATTATGGTGGACACCTGTAGCCCCTGCTGCTCGGGAGGCTAAGGTAGGAAGACCGCTTGAGCCCAGGAGTTTAAGGTTGCTATGATGAACCCAGGAGTTTGAGGTTGCTATGATGAGCCCAGGAGTTTGAGGTTGCTATGATGACGCCACTACAGTCTAGCTGGGTCGACAGAGTGATACTCTGTCTCAAAAAAAAAAAAAAAAAAAAAAAATCTCCACAAAGATACGTCTTTTTTGTTAATAATTTCCTAAATTTAAATACACTGCTCTCTTTTTCTCTGCTAGCTATTATTCATATAGATCTTAAAGTCAGATTTCACACCTGACCATCTGTACAGGTTTTTAATTTCTAAATAATGTTTTTTTCTAGATCCTAATAGACTTCATGCTAGACATCTTTAAAACATCCTTATTAAAACTGGATATGACTGATATTCTCTTCAATTTATATCCCAACTATACATGGTCAATATTATTCTCCCTAAATAATAGTTAAGAAATTTGGGTCACAAAGAGGTGAAAGGCTTGCCTGAAAACACACAACTAACAAGTAGAAGAGCTGAATATGATGTCCATATTCTAGGTAGAAGGGTAAGAAGACTGGTTAGAAGACCTCAGTTCAAATTTTCGGTGAATTAAGCAAAAGTTTCTCTACCTCCTCCCTCCATATCCAACTGTAATGACAATACATAAGTACACGAGGGAATAAATACAATGAGGAGAAGTAGCTGATCAGAGATTTGATAGACTTCTCTAGGATTGAACTGATTACAAGCCAGGGTGGTGGCAGCCAAGCCCAGGACATGTTCAGGAGAAGGCTGGAGCAGAGGTGGAAACTGCTCTTCCAGGAGAGCTTTCAGAAAGATTTTAAGCCCGAAGTTGGCAGGTATCAAGAGTGGGAATGAAAACTGAAGCAGACATTAAGGTGATGAATTGAAGGACTTCCTTCTAAACAGTTACATGAGTTGGCACATCTCCTCCCTTGAGTGCAGTGATGGCATTTATTGCCAAGCTAGAAACCAAGAATTATTCTGTAAAGAGATTGAAAGAAATGTCTGAGAAAAGCTAATGCTTCTAGAATGATTATTAGTTCTCCCAGAATAAAGGTGTAGGGTGGGGCAGAGACTGCTGATTTTCCTTCTCAGGCATCCTAAAGTGAATGAAGTCTGACAGTCAAGGGAGAGATCTACTGAGGAACCAGGCCTACACATCTGTCACAAGATACATCCCATCTAACTTTATAAATTAACCTAGTCCTTCAGTCATAAAACTAATGACCAACTAAGGATCACATTTAGGAGACCTGGTAGCATGAAGGAGAACAAGTATGAACAAGCAAAACAACAGAACCTGGAACAAACAGCAATAATTCAAGGAACAAAAGATAATTTATAGATGTTTTTCATTAAGATCCTCAAAGAGATTTAAGAAAATGAACATACAATTATGAAAAAGAAAAAATCTGAGAGCAGTGAAGAGTTCATGAACATTAAAAGAGATTGCCAAATGAAAACTATTTCAACAGAAAAAAGGAAGAAAAATAAGAAAATCTCCCAGAAGGTAAAGTAAAAAAAATAAGAGATGGAAAGTGAGAGAAAAGTTAAGATACATAGAGATCAATCCAGAAAGTCAAATACTCAACTTTAGGGGTTATAGAAAGAGAAAATGGACAGTGGAAAATGATTTAAGTAATCATAAAAGCAGATTTCTGAGTGAAAAAGTCTAAAAGGGCCCACTAAGTGGCAAGGTTAGCAAATAAAAAGAATCACATCTAAACACATCGTCATGAATATTCAGAACCCCAAAGAAAAAGAAAAGATCTTTAAAGTTTCCGTGAGGAGAAAAGAGAAGATTACCTACAAAGGTGTAATAAATCAGGTTAGCATCAAAGTTTTCATCAGCAACAATGAATGCTAAAAATGATATAACAAAGTCTTTAAAATTCTGAGGGCAAAATGACTTTGAATCTATATTTCTAAGTTCTGACAATCAATCATGCTTGAAGACAAAGACATTTTCAGACATGAAAAGACTTAGAAATTTTACCCTCCACATTTCCTTTGTGAAAAAAATATTTGAGAATGTGCTTCATGGGGTGAAGAAGGCTTCAAGAAATAAGAGGCCTTGCACCCAACATGCAGTTGTTGAACTAATCAAAAGGTCAATAATTTGGAAAGATCTCTATGGTAGTTGTTCTGCGGAAGACCTAAAGCAACTTGCACAAATTATGAGACTTCAAGAATGTCTTCAGCAAAAATGGGAATTTTCTTTAACAAATAGAATGATTTAAGAAATTGGAATAGCTTAGAAATAAAGTATGATTTGTTTGACATGAAAAAGAAAGGCAATTAGCAACTCCAAGGGTGGGGAAAATATGTGAAAAATCCTAATGCAGGCCGGGCGCGGTGGCTCACGCCTGTAATCCTAGCACTCTGGGAGGCTGAGGCGGGTGGATTGCTCGAGGTCAGGAGTTCAAGACCAGCCTGAGCGAGACCCCGTCTCTACTAAAAATAGAAATAAATTATCTGGACAACTAAAAATATATATAGAAAATATTAGCCGGGCATAGTGGCGCATGCCTGTAGTCCCAGCTACTCGGGAGGCTGAGGCAGTAGGATTGCTTAAGCCCAGGAGTTTGAGGTTGCTGTGAGCTAGGCTGATGCCATGGCACTCACTCTAGCCCAGGCAACAAAGTGAGACTCTGTCTCAAAAAAAAAAAAAAAAAAAAAATCCTAATGCATACATACACAATATGTAGCATGGTTTTGAGCAAGTGATCTGAAAAAAGAGAGATGATCTATTGGACTTTGAAATTTGGAACAGTCTGGAAATGGCAGGGATTTGGTTTTTCAAGTTTCAATTCTTAGAGGAAACTAATGGACAAAACACAGACTTTTTTTTTTACAACAGTAACTGAATGTAAATGTTACAATCTTTATCTAAAAATAGTGGAATAGGAAACAGTAGTAGGAGGGCAAAGGAGGAAAAGTAAAGAATAGAAGATACTGTCTAACATTTATAGATACAAAAACCAAGGTAACCAACAGAAAAATTAAAAACAAAAATATGATTAATAAAACACTGGACAGTGGAGAGAGAAGAAAGAAGAACATAAAGAAGCTAAATTCCACGTTTGTCATATTGGAGAAGCTAATAATAATTTTATTTCCCAAAACCCATAATCACAATTTTCCATTGTTAATATTCATCATTAAAAATACTCCCGCCTGTAATTCTTTTCTTGTCATGTGGAGTCTGCCTCCTCCAAGTTCACATCCCAAACGTTAGTGAGCTCACCTCTGGATTTTCCAGTCTCACTCCCCCGCCTTTTTGCCTCTTACTGGCAGTTCTTTCAGCAGCCCCTGACCTCGACATCTTAGACCTCACCATAAAAGGCAGCAAAGTGTGTATCAGGAAATGCCAAATGACAAGACCTGCCAGCCACCAGCTTGAAAGAGGTCGAAGACCTGCCGGATGTCATCTGAGGCATGCTGGAGAGGAAAAGAAATGCTTTGCCAGGAGTTGACCCGCTGTGCCTCTCCCCCTGTTCTCCTGCTGTTTGTGTCTGTAAAGTGTTTCCTTTTACAGGCCTTAGCCTGGGAGCAAGAAAAGCACCAAAGTGATTTTTCCAAGGAATTCTGGATTTCCTATTACTACCTCCCTTACCTTTCAAACAGTCCAACTTAAACATTTACATTCAAGAATAGAGCAATTAGAAATATCTTATTCATTTACTGGAATCTCATCAGAGAAACAGGAAACTCAAGCTCCCAAAGCTCAAGAAGGCAATGGGCAGGAAGGCAGCAACTGAAAGAAGAAAAAAGAAAGAGGCAGCCAAGTAAAACAAGAGCAGTACAGTAAAGCCATCCAGAGGGGGGAAATGAAGATGCGTTCACAATTTACATATTACTGGAGGGGTAGAAATGTTTAAAGCACCTAACATGTTCCTGTATTATCACAACATTGTAACCACTTTTGGAGCACCTTCTCCATACCTTCCTCTCATCCCCTGCCACATTACTCACCTCTCACTACATTCCAGTGACACTGGCTTTGCTTCTGTTCTTAGAGCCCTTGAAGCTCATTCCTATCTCTATGCCTCTGTTTTTGCTGCTCCCAGTCGAATGGGATGAACCCAGCTTGCTCCCTGTCTCCTTCTCATGCTTCACCTCTCCGCTCAGAGCCACTTCTCCAAAGAGGTCTTTTCCTGACCTGATCATCCTATTTAATGCATCCTACCCTACCTCTCAGCCATTCTCTACCACATTATCCTGTTTATTTCCTTATAGCACTTGTTTCTATCAAGAATTATTCATTATTTTTATTTTTCTTATTTATTATCTATCTCCCCCCACTCCCACTCTTTAAAAAAGTCCATGAGGACAGCGATTTTATCTGTCGTCTTCGCTATTACATCCTCAGTGCCTGCAGCTTTAGCCAGGTGCATGTTATATACAGATGCTCCTCTAGTACTGTGGGGTCACAGCCTGATAAACCCATCGTAAGGTGAGAATATCTAAGTTGAAAAATGCATTTAATACACCTAACCTACCAAAACATCATAGCTTAGCCTAGCCCACCTTAAACATGCTTGGAACACTTACATTATCCTGCAGTTGGGCAGAATTATCCAAAACAAAGCCTATTTTATAATAAAGTGTTGAAAATCTCATGTGATTTATTGAATACTACACAGAAGTATGGTTTCTATTGAATGCATATCACTTTTGCACCATCATAAAGTTGAAAAATTGTAAGTCAAAACCATTGTAAGTTAGGGACCATCTGTACTCTATAATTTTTTTTAAAAGGATAGTACATTCCAGAAATTATGTTAGCCTATTTACATATATAAGATTGTTTATGCTTTACAACAATAGGAGATATTCTACACCTTTTGCAGTGAGAGAACTGAGTCACAAGCAAAGTTAAATACCTTGCCCAGTGTCACACAGTAAGTGAAAGTGGAAACTGTTGGATTCAAATCTAGGTTTACAATCCCAAAACCCCTCCTCCTAGACATTCATCCATACTGCCTCCCTGAAATGTGCAAGGTAGTTTCAAAAGGTACTGAATACAGGAAGTCATAAAATATGGTCCTTGTGCTTAAAGGACATGTAGGACTGTTTGGGGAATAGGATGTTTACATAAAGAGACAAATAATAAGAAAGGCAGCTTGCTCTTATGATAACCCTCTATTTTAAAGGTGAGAAAACAAAGAAGAACCCAAAATAAAGTGAGGGAGAAACAGGAGTATATATAGCTGAATGGTTTCTCCTTGCAAGACTCAGTACCTATGAGCTCCCTGCCTTCATAAAGAACCTGCCAGACATTCTAAAGTTTGCAGTCCTGGTAGGGTCATTCACAATATTGAAATGCTTCAGGTACCCAGTATAGCCTGTAACCGCATTTTTTCCAATGGCTAAAGCTAAAGTTGCTAAACATTTACAATATTTAATTTTTATTCTCGAAGTCTTGTAGAATTAGTTATATATGTTTCAACATTATCAAATAGTTTACTTTTTCCACAAGTTTGTGTTTAAGGACCAGCTATCTCTGAATTACAGAGACTTTGTTTTTAATATAAACTTCTGATCCTGTCCTCGGATTGCCTCATTCACAAGGTCTGGGGAGTCCAGAGGAACATGTTATCAGATTCTTCCAGGTGATCCTGATGTCCAACCAGGTTTGGGATCAAGGAACAATGAACATAAATTAACCTTCACTTAATGACTCAGTGTCTTTTTATTTATGCTTATTATCAAACAAAAACTTCACTGCAGCTGCAGGTAGCACAAGTGATGGTCACCACTTCCTTTGGTGTCAATTTCTTCACCCATAAAAAGAAATTGGATTACATGATCTCTAAAATCCCCTTCACTTCTGAAATATTAATACTAATTCTTCAAAAAGGAGCTTTTCACAATGATATTTTCTAAAACACTGCTTCTGTAAAGAATGCCCCAATATCATCTGTTGTTATATGCCTCTTCTTCATAGAAGTGGAAAGACATATATTGCTAAATAACTTTCAGAGGACTGTATTAGTTTCTACAAAACTAATTATTAAATCAATACCCGAAACAGCTTTCTCGAAAGTTTGCCTTATCCAGAAAATACCTAATCTTCACCTTTCTTTTTAGGAGCTTGGGTATCAACTCTAACATTCACAACATTGTCTCTCATTTCTTCATAATTAACACAAAATACATCAGCAAGCTTCTCCTGCCTGTTTCAGGGCAGCTCATGTATATTATGTGTTTACAGATTCGAAATGAAGAAGTGGTCACTCATCAGTTTGTGCTAACGTAGTTTGCACTGACTGTGAAGCCTAAATATTTTTTTCATCTTGTGGTCATTGATTTTTTTTGAAGCTCTCTTTTGACTCAACAGAATTCTAAACATTAGTAATATTAAAAACTGCATCTTTAAACATGTTTATTAAAACCTTAATATCTATGTAATATAGCATTTTAATCATTACTTCTAGGAAATTCATTTCTAATAAGTTCAAATTCTGAGCAACTTCTACTTGACTTAATAAAGTTAAAAGCAAACAGAATGCTTTTTTAAATATATATTTTAAGGTATTAATATTCCTTTAAAGGGATAATCACTGCATTAGCCTAATAATAGCTTTGACTTCCTGAAATAAAGTTCTGAAATGCAAGCACAGGCAGCTTATCTTTATAATGATTAAATCCTCAGGAACTTGATTCCTCAACTACCTTCTGGGGAAAATATTAATAGTTCAGTTTCATCAGAACTGTAAAATTGCTCAGTGGTGAACACAGCTTCATATAAAAAGTAAAACAATATTCCACAGCTTTGGAGATTGCTAATTGTTTTTCATCTGTTCATTCATCTCCATTTGTTCCATTATTTTTCTCTCCTCCCGATTCTTCTCTATACAACTTTCCCCCTCCTCTGTGTCTCCAGATACACACACATACACACACACATACACACTTTCCTTTGCTTTTAATGGGAAACCTTAAATATAAAACATTTAACCATGTAAGTAGTAAAACCATGCCTAGCAACAGATTCTTCAAATAATTTGTTCAGATGTTATTTTTGAACTCTGATGACATATAAATGTAAATTAATTAATATTCCATTGATCCATCAAAATTTTTGAATTCTCATGTCATGGTTTGTATATACAATGATCTTGCAATGAACAAGACAAAGGATTGTTATCTGGCCCAAAATGTCAGTAGTGCTGAGGCTGAGAAACCCGGCTCTACACAGTGGTCTGAGGCACCAAATAAGGGAAAAACAAACTTCATTCCATCCCAGGCAACTGAAAAAAAGAAAAGAAAAAGCACTTATCCTGACCACAATTCTATCTAAATCTCATTGGCCAAAACTAGTTATAACGCTGCACAAGAAGTTTTTACTTCTACTGTAAAACCTTAAGCACTTTAAAAAGGAGAGACATATCTATTGCCTCCTATTCTATCAGTGGTCTTTTATTTTCACTGTGGTAGGCATTTTTCCAGAGTGTGAGTGAAAATACTTTGCCAGATTGTGTGGGAAAGATTTTGCTCCTAACCTTATCTATCCTGAGAGTCTTACCTTACCCCTTCTGAAAATAAAAGTTTTTCTAGTTTCTGGCCCAGTATTTTGTGTATTTCACATACATTAGAAAGAAAATGTGGTTACATGTTTTAGTATAGCTTGTCTATTTTGAACAAAATTATTATGAAGACAAATAGCAATCTAAATTATATATAGAAGTAAGGTCTATACTTTGTGTTTCTTTATGTGCACTTTTTGCTGCATCTTGATAACTTTCATAGATGATAATAGAACTTTATAGTTGGAGAGACCTGGGAATTTACTTTCCCATTTCCAAATATCAAATTTCATCAAATATAAGATGGTATTAATTGTATAATGCACTGTTTTATTATATATCATTAAAAGAAAATAAATGACAATCAAAAATGGCATGCCCTCAATCAAAGATATATTTCAATTTGAGAGATATCAAAATGTGAAAATGGTGCATGTTAGAATTAATAAAATACATTATTCTTTACCATAGCACCTTTTCCTCTTTCTCAGGTAAAAGCTATGTGTCATGTTATTTTATAAAAGTTTTTCTATAGTAATGTAACATGGCATATACATCAGACAAAACACATAAATGATGAGAAAACTAGGTTTAAAAAAAAAAAAAACCAAATCTTATGTAACCCTAAGGTTTCTTTTAAGTTGTAGTATACTGGGTACTTGGCTAATTGGACAGGATTTTTAAAATTTCTACATAGTTTTGATTTAGTTATATTTTTTAATCGGGGAAAGTTACAGCAGATATTACAGTGAATAAAAAGTAACTGGACCACAATTAATTAGAAGTATTAGTACTGTGTGTGTGTATGTGTTGGGTGGTGGGGATATTGCCTTCTTGGAGAAAATGATAGGTAACAAGATTTTTGTTTGGAAAAGTAAACTTTTACCAGGATTAGATCACATTTAAGCTAACCTGTGTTTTCCATAAACTCTTCCTATAATGAAGGTAATGAAATTAGATGTATCCTGTGATTGCTTTGAGGTACTATAATATCCTTCCATATGAAAGCAAATTCAGTCCTGGTTCCTATACTAGGTTTGGCATTATAGGAAAGAGGGAGGAAACAACTGTGAAAGACTTTTAGCCAAGAGGATTAATCCTCTCAAACTGAAGAAGTATTTCATGAAATAGGTATCCACCTAGATATTTTTATAGGTCAAGTTTTTTCCTATAGGAAGAAAGACTTGTTGGGAGAACAATTGCCCAACCAAAGTGAAAATTACACTATGTGTAATTTAGTTTGTTACTAAACAGACTGTAGTTTGTTACTAAAAACTGAAAAGCAGATAAGGCTAAAAGACCAGCAAAACAAGCCCCACCAATGCATGTGACATTGCTGTGCTGGGAAAGAGCTTTGTAACACTATTGGCTGCAAACTCTCCCAAGCATGGCACAGTATTATTGAAATGTTTATCTGCACATAATGGCCATCAAGATGTCAAAGTTATCAAAATCCCAATGTACTGTCATAGCAATTCTGCATAAACAACCCTCTGAACACCAAACCAGAATTGAAGAGAGAAAATAGACAGGGCCCTAATGCTTCTGTACCAATCAACTGCAAAATAGCATCAACAACATACTTCTTGGCATCCCAATATATTACAATATCATCATAAAATGCAGTATATGTTGAATTTAATAGCACTCGTGGGACTGAAAATGGGTAGCCTTAAAACCTGAACCATGTACAACAAACTGCTGCCTTTCTGAAGCTGAAAATAACATTTGGCTTATCTAGAAGTTGAGGCTGTAAAATCAGTGTAGTGAGAGCATCAGTTCCCTCCCCAGAGAGTAGGCATATACTCTTATAATTTATTTGGCAGTCTTAGAAACCCCATTTCTGTTTCCAAATTCATATTCTAGAAAATGCAAGATAATCCTGTGCCACTGCTGCACCACAATAAATACCCCGTTTTGAAATTGCAAAGCCAACTACAGAGACAAATTGAAAACAGTTTGTTTTTAAGAGTAAGAAGCTTCAAAATGTCTAAACATTGATTATCTTGAGAGAAATTACAGAAGTATACTGAAGCCCTTGGTTTAGAAATCTGTGAAGCAACAACTTCATGTTGACTATAAGTACATTTCAGGGGGGATTTCAAATCTGTAAACTCAGATGGTGCTTGTTCTTATTTTGAAATGGAGTCCTCATTTTCATTATGTATGTAACTCAGCTTACATTGATAGCACTTTTTCTAAATATTCTACGAGTAAATGATCATTGTAAAGTCAAACAGAACATATGAACATGTTCTGCATTTATATGAGAATACATTAACTGATTTCAGCAATGAATCAAATAAAACTCTAAAAGTTATAGTGATACATTGAATTATGTGCATAATCATAGCCTTTTAGAGTTATAAGGAGCCTTACAGGTCATCTAGTCCAACTGCCTCAATTTACATTTGAGGAAACTGAGGCTTGGAAGGGCAACTACTGCCTATGGTATCACCATAAGTCAAGGGTGTGATCCAGGCTGGTGCCAACACTTTCTGTCTCTAAGGCCAAAATTTCTACCATGATCCACTGCCATTACAAGCCTTCACAATGATTAGGAACAAAACTAAACCACTATCTAAGTTATAAATTACTATAAATCACATGACTTTAATACAGCTAAACTAAGACGGTTATGGCCAGCTGAAGATAGCATTTGGGAAGACAGAAGCTGTGATACAAAAACATTTACCGAACTTCCTATGTAATGACAGTTCTTCATTTAGTCTTCAGAGAATCCCAAAGGAGATGCACATTACTATTCACAGTTTACAGATGACATAACTGAGACTCAAAAGCCTCAATAGCAGAACTTCATCTAAAAACCCTTTAATCTATAATCCAGGAATATACCTCTGGGCTGTTCCTATAGCTAAGTCCCTTCACCATTACCAGCTACTACGATAAAAGCATAGGATAAGTTTGGTCTAGAGCAAGGTGGTCATTTCCCTTATACCCTATGAATTGCCCTCTTTTGTTGAAAGCACAAATCTGCACTAGAATCACTGAATGAGGTGTATGGGTATATGCATGTGAAGGAGAGAAAGCAGAGTGACCCTCAGGCAGTCAGTGAATCAGTAACACTGATGTTCATTAGTTTCTAAGAAGAGGTTTCCCCGTTGTTGTGCTCTTTCCTTCATCGCCCCATTGCCTTTTTAACCAAACACCAGATCTAGCATTCCCTTGGTTTCTTCTGCATGCAACTCTCCCAACGATGTCATTTTTACAAAGTACTGGATTTATGTTTATCAACCCTGCTTCCAAAGCTCACTTGCTGACCGTTTGGATAGGCCACTTACGAACTCATGAAACAAAGAGTTGTAAAGGTATGTAGAGACCATCAGGTCCATTTCCACATTTTAATTATGCAGAAACTGATTTCCAGACAGGTAATACAGCCAGTCAAAGACAAAGCTGGAACTTGAGGTAAAGTTCTGACTCAAATCAAATATTCTTCTCACTGTACAACATATTTGATTGTATGATTGGCCTACAAAGAATAAATGTATATCAATTATTTGGGCCAAGGATGTTAATTAATTCAAGCCAATACCATCTTATTTTTTTCAAGGTAAAAATAAAATTGGGTAATCAAGAGATAGAAAGCAGCATAGGGTGGCAAAAAAGCTACACAGGCTTCATATGAGATAGATCTAAATTTGATTTCAGCTCCCTAATTTACTAGCTATGTTCCCTTGGGCAGGTTGCTCAACTTTTTAGAAGTTGTAACTGCCTGAGTTCTAAGAATCAAATGCAATGGTATATATAAAACATCTAACATATAGTAGGTAATTATTAAATATTTGTTCCCATTAATTCTAACCTGCCACAAAAGAGCTGTGCCACTTCTAGCAAATTTCTTTAGTTCTTTGGGTCTCAGTTGCCTCAACTATAAAATAAGAAGATGAAACCAAATGAATTCCAAATTCCCTTTCCAGCCTTATCAAGGAAGATTTAATTCCCAAGGGAACTAAGCTTCATTTAAATTCAACAAGCACTTAAGTAAATTCCTACCCATCCTAGGCACTGAACAATTCTAGCCACCACCAGAGAGGTGTCTATGCATTCGGCAGAATGGATACAACTCCGTGGTACCTTAAATTCCACAAAGAAAAAATTATTATGCGAACCAAAGAGCTCCAACATCACAAACCTAATGTTATAAATAAAAATATTTTAGGGTATACCTTAAATTACTACTCTCTCTCTTTTTTGGTAGGATATAAAATGTTTATACCATAGGTCTATAACATAAGACTCAAGAGACATTTGGTTGATAGAAATTAGTGTCATTTTTTCAAAAGAAAAATATGAGCAATAAACTTCTCTTCCCACATGTGTCTTATGCTAGGTTTCAAATTTTAAGATATTTGTATCATTCTGAAACAGGGGAATAAAATTTATTATGAGAGGTTTTTACAGTGATAAAGAGTAATATAAGAAGGTAGTTGACTGAGTTCTCCACATTACTTTTGATCTTCATGTTTGGATGTACATTCTCTACAAATAAAATATAATGTCATTTAAATGCCCGAATCTTGTAAGCAAGACCTGGAAAAATATTAACTAATCTAAAATGAAAATTTTAACTACAAAATTTTTCCTCTTTTTCTCTTCCATAAGTAAATAATTATCAATGTATTTTTATTATAGGTAAGGCTTTTTGCAAATAACACTCTACCTGTTCAAAATACTATTTAAAAATCATAATTAGGGTTCCTAATCAGGGTTTCTCAAAAATTCAGGTTTACCTTGTTACCATACCTGTCTAATATTATTTTGTAGAATTCGATTCTATTTTGTAGAATTTTAGAATATGTATCTTAGATGATTAAATATCATCAACAAAAAAAATCTTTTCCTTTCGTGAGTATGAAGAAACAGAAAAGCCTCACTTAAACAGTACCTCAAATGTGTGAAATTAACAATATAATCTTTTTTTAAAAATCAGCAGCTGTGTTCTATGGGCTAATCTTTTCTTTTGTTCTAAAAGATGATAAAGAATAAAGTATGTCCCCAACATAGGTTGTTTCTAGAGGTCCAGAGAGTCACAGAAATGTGCTTTAGGTATATGCATATCAAGCATAGTATATGCCAGAGGCAGATGGCCTGGATCCCATTTCTGTTGTTGCTACAAACTTGATATGTGATTTTTGAACAAGTCACTTCACCTTTCTAGTTCTGGTTCTTCATCTATGAAACAACAGATGTAACTATCTGATCCCTGTAAGATTTTCTTCCAGTTCCTATAATTAACATCTGTGCGAATTCTCAATACAGTATGTGAGGGGCACTGGACATAGGGCAAAGCACTCACAGGAGAGCATTTATTCTGCTTTTTGTGACGCTGCTGAGACCAGCCAGCTTCTATAGAGAGCCAGACACTAAATGGCTGGCTTTGTGCCTGGGCTGAAAAAATACCATCAGTGACTATGAAGGCATTTAAAGAAACAAAGTATTTTCTGGACATAGTAAAAAAACTAATAATAATAGTAAGTAAGGGGCATGTGAGCCCTCACAACCTCAGACCCTTTGTGTCCTCAGCCTTTCATCTTGGCTGGTAGAAGGCACTGAGTTCATTTAGGCAACCTATGCTTTCTGATCCTTATCCTTAAGATAAATAATTCTGAAAATGGTTTTCATCCCCAGCTCCATATCTGACCCTTGAAAATACATACATTTTGTGCAGCAGCGACATTGTATGCAGCACTCCTGGGACACCTGCATAAAACAGAGTTAGCATAGTGGTATTTATGGTATGAAGTGGGCTTAAATCCTGGCTATATTATTTAACTGCTGTGCAATCTTAGGCAAGAAGCTTCACCTCTCTGTGCTTCAGATTCCTTTCCTGTAAAATAGAGAAAATAGTAAAACCTAACTCATAGGGTAGTTGGGATGATTAATCAAGATGATGCATGCAAAGCAGTTAGCACAGAGCCTGACATCAATCAAGTAAATGTTAGGTAGAAGAGCTAGCTCGCTAGCTAGACATAGATAGATCCTGGGACTTGGGGCTCCCTAAAAAGGCTCATCTGAAGGCCACAAATATTTTGCTGGCAGTGAATGGCATCTACTGATTTTTCCTCTTCTGAGCAAACAATATGGCCAAGATTCAAAGCTGGGCTCAGCTCTTACTAATAGGATCTTACAGGAATAAGGAGGAAATGAGATTATCTTGAAAGTAGGAAAGAGTTACTCTGGTTTAAGATAAGACCTTTAAAAGAGACAGAAACACACACACATTTAATATGGTCTTGCAGAATCAGAGAAAAGGGGTTGTTTTTCATTCATGCCTTTTCAAATATTGCCAGCATTAAACGCTGCAGAATTTTATAACTGGATGGCCCCCTAGAGACTATCTAGTTCAACTCCGTCACTTGATAGCTAAGTAGCTGAGGCCCAGAGAAATTAAGCAACTTGATGGAGGTCATTCGACAATAAATGGCAGTGCCAAGGTAAACAAGCCTTCTGACTTTCCCCACTTGCCCACCCAGTACTTGATCTGTATCTGGTGTCTTTCAGCAGGTCAGCGTCCTGTCCTTGCTGTGCCAGAACATTAGACACGCACACATGCACGCGCGCCTGCGCACGCTCGCAAAGGTTTCTCACTTCTGCCCAGGCTTTTAAAAAGAAGAGAAGCAACCTCTCGGCCCCCATACTTTCTGCCCAGAGCCTCCCATCATGGGAATAGGGAAGGATCCCAGTCAATCTCCCAAACCCTGTCTAGAGTTCCTACTCTTTCCTTTCTGGTCTTTCCTCACATGCTTTCTTAAAGGCTGCTTCTAGAAATTCCTCACCTCAAAGGTCAGGCATTTCCAGGGCAGAAGTTACAACCTGCTAATTTGCAAATTCTCAGCTTCCCGCAAATGCGGTAACTTGAGACAGGAAACATGAAACTGTTTAAGTTTCCTTCAGCCTCCCTGAGTGAATTCAACCAGAACTGATTCCTCCCTCCGGAAGAAAACTAAGTTCATTTGTAAAGTGTGTGAGTGTGTCAAGGGCTGGAGCCCTTAGATGTGCCTAACACAGGGAACAGGAGGGAAAAAGCACCAAGGAGGGGAAGATGTTGGAGGGCATGGTAGGGGGAGCACACTGACCAAATTGCAAAGTCTGGATCGTGGAGACAGCTACACTGCTGAGACTGACTCACTGCTTAGGGACAGAACTGCCCGGGGGATAGCACAGTTTTAATTATACACTCTGGGAACTGGCTAACGACAGACCAGTGCCCAAACTACACGTGTGGGAAGCAGGCAGAGGCTACCCTAAAGTGGCAGAAATAAGGAACTCTCTTCCTCTCACTCCCGTTTCTCCTCTCTCATCTGATGCTCGCCACTCTGTGCCTGGCGCGCACACCGGAGCTCACGAAGTTCTGTCGCATCACCCCTGATGGGGAACGCCCCTACCCGCTATCCCGAGAGATGGAGGGAAACGTAGAGCAGCTGAAGTCTGTGCTCTACCAACTGCTCCCGGGTCCCTCACCCCGCGGGAAACTGACCCGAGAGAAAGGCGGTCGCTGAGTGCCCGAAGCTGACAGACGTGGGGCGCTTCTCGCCCCTAAGCTCCTGCGCCCTCATGGGGCGCCCCTAAACCCGGATCTCTGCTCTGAGGGTGAGAAGCGTGTCACAGCTGAGTGTTCCTTCCCCACGCACGCACCCACCCGCAAAACCGAAAGGAAGGCATTGCTTTTGCCTTTTTTCCCCTCCCCTACCTGAATTCTGGGACCAGGTTAGGCTGCAACCCGTAGAAGGCAGCGGAAAGAGTAACCAGCCACCCAGGCTTGTAACTCCCATTCTCGCACTCCAGGTAAGGCGGAGACCACTTGACATGGCTCCTGTCTCCGCTGAGCCCGTCCTTGCGCCGCCAGCTGTGGCCCAGGCCCCGGGGCCCCTGATTGGAGCCTCGGCGGTGTAAGTGGGGCCTCCACTTGCGCCGGAGCCCGTGGAACCACTCGGTCTCCAGCGTGGCATTGGTCAGGTGGTGTGCGGAGGAGGACAGGTCTTGGAGCAGTATGCGACTCTCGTCGCGCGTGGCCTGGAGGAAGACCTGTGGGGCCGGCGCGGACAGCGACTCGGTGCTGAAGGTGATGGCCGCCCGGGAGATGCTGGGCTCGCCCTCCAGGAGGCTCCGCACCAGCGCCTGGTACCACTCCAGGTCATCCTGCAAGTTCTGTTCCCGCGACTTATTGCTCTGCAGCATCATGTTGAGGAAGTTGGTGGCGTGTGTCAGTGTGTCCAGCGCCCCGTGCAGGGAAGGGTGAGAGCTGGCGAGCGCTGGCGACTTCCCCGGCAGGCCAGCCAACTCGTAGCGTCCGGAGCAGTTGGCTCGCGTCAGCTGCTGGGAGTCCCCGGTGTAGAGGTAAGAGGCCACGTCCACGGGCACCTCCTCGGCGAGTTTCTGCGCTAAGATGGTGCCATCGCTGGAGCGGCTCCAGGGCGCCGAGGGGTCCGAGGCAGAGGCTCGAGCCGGCTGCTGGGCGTGCTGCTTCCCCCGCAGAGTCCTCTCTCGGGGGGAGTCCGGCCGAGGGTCGCGGCTGGCGCCGACAGCTCCCAATCCCAGGTGAGCGAGCAGGAGGCAGAGGAGTAAGGGGTAAGCCATGGCTCCTGTCTGTCTCGCAGAGAGGAGGGGAGACGCGGAGTCACTTTTTAAATGTCGATCGTCAATTTCTCACCCGTAAGACTTTCACTAAAGAGTCTTCCCCTTTCTCGAGATGGCACCCGGTCCAGAAGGACTTTAAAGCAGGAATGTTTCGCAATTGGCCCGATCCCTAAGCTACGGTCACGGGAAATCAAATCACCTGTGGCAGCGCTGGTGGTACCCGCGGCACAGCGGGCCGGCCCGGATTGCGCACCGCGTAGCCTGGAGCGGAGCGGGTCGCATCCCCGCGCTCCCGGCGCTATAGTTAGCCCGCTTACGTCTTCCTGCTCCGCCGCCGCCGCCGCTCTCATTGAGGTGTGCTCGGGAGCTGCCGCGGCCGCGGCCGCCGAAGACGCCGCTCCAGCATCTCGCCGCGGCGGGTCGTTCCCGCCTCCCGCGGTGGCTCCTCCTCGACCGCTTCGCCCGGGGGCGCCGAGCGCGCAGCCCCGCACCGCGGCGCGGGAGCAGGTCGGCCCCAGGAGCGGAGCGTCGCTGAGACGCTGGCCTCTCCGGAGTCGCAGGGCTGGGCAGCGCGTTAACTGGAGCCTCCGGGTCTGGCCACAGCCACACTCCTGCCTCCCCTGCTCTCGGAGGAAAGCCAGTTTAAAGAGACAGCTTGGCCGCAACCGAACCCGTGCGGGGCGGCCTCAAGCCGTCCTGCTCCCCTGTTTGGTCGGCTGCCCTGTCAGTCAGCCGCTGCCATCTGCCGGCCGGCGGGCGCTGTCCAGTGCTGAACCCGAGGCGCCGCGGGGGGCGGCGCGGGCGCGAGGCGGCCGCGTCCTGTCACCCACTCGCGTTCCCTGACGACTCGGAAGCCTGCGGGGGTGGGCTGGGTGGGCGGCAGCGAAGGGAGAAGCTGAGAGATTGTGCCTCAGAGCGAAGGAAACTTGGACGCACTGAGGAGGAGGGTGTCGGCGTCTTGCATGCCTAGCTGCCAGCCTTTTCCTTCGCCTGGAAAAGAGGGAGAAGGGAGTAGTTTTCGTTTCTCTCTGAAATCTGGGAGGAGGGACATAGGATGGAGACGTGTCCTCCTGAGCATCTGCTCGTTTTAAGCAAATTGTCAAATCTTCTTCCTTGTAAGTTAAAGAAATGCTTAAAGCCCACTTGCTGGGGCTGGTCTTAGCTCTGAGGGAGTGATGGAAACACTCCCCAGTGAATGGGGGGCAGGGGGATGCTATATTTAAGGAATCTCTACTTGGGGCCAGAATGAAGGGGAATCTGTGAAAATGTGCCCAAGTAAAAATGCATAAGGGAGAGAACAGGTGCAAGGGGCAAGACTGGTTGGACTGTGAGAGAATGAGTATGAGCCTGAGTTGAGTGAGAAGGGAAGTCATTCTGAATGGGAGTTCCTGGAATTGAGAGATAAGAACTGAGACTTCTGGTTAGCTATAGGCAGGGCTATAGAAGAAGAAAGAAAAGAATAAATATGCCAAGTCCCCCAAATTATTAGGAAACCCCTTAACACAGTCTAATTGTTGTATAGGAAGCTTATTAAGGAATTTAAGAGTGCCTCTGACGCTCTGAAAATAGATCAGTACTAGATATGTAGTGTTTTATGTACCTCTACTTCCCATATGCACCTTCATTTTCAAATTTCTCAAGAAAGACACAAATAAAAAGTTTACTTTGATTCCCAACTAACAAAAATGTCCCTCATGGCCGGGCGCGGTGCCTCATGCCTGTAATCCTAGCCCTCTGGGAGGCCGAGGCGGGTGGATCGCTCGAGGTCAGGAGTTCGAGACCAGCCTGAGCAAGAGTGAGACCCCGTCTCTACTAAAAAAATAGAAATAAATTATCTGGCCAACTAAAAATATATATACAAAAAATTAGCCGGGCATGGTGGCGCATGTCTGTAGTCCCAGCTACTCGGGAGGCTGAGGCAGTAGGATCGCTTAAGCCCAGGAGTTTGAGGTTGCTGTGAGCTAGGCTGATGCCACGGCACTCACTCTAGCCCGGGCAACAGAGTGAGACTATGTCTCAAAAAAAAAAAAAAAAATGTCCCTCATGGCATTCTAAGTTAGCATCACTTAGACTGTAACATTCTCCCTATTGAGAAAATACTTAAGCACTGGAATATCAGCTCCAAAGGAACAAAAATCTCTGTCTGCATTGATCACTATAGTATCTTGAGCTCCTAGAGCACTACCTGGCACCTAGTAGGTTTTCTCTATATAGTCTCTAAATTAGTGAATGAACCTGAAGATCATAATGATGAAGCTAATTAGTTAAAAATCCATCTCCTGGCCCAAGAGAAGTCTGCCTGATATGCCGGTGATGAGAGCTTTTGGAAGAAGACATAGCAACCAGTTTTCCAAACTGCAGTGCAAGGTCTCCAAGCAACTTTTTATAGCTATGCAAAGAATGGTTATTAGATTTCTATTTACTTATAAGTAGATTTCATGTTCATATCCGACTTTTTGTTTAAATTTTGCTTTGCAGTGTAGGCTCTTATGCTAAGTAAAGATCATCCCAGTTTAATGCTCTACTATAGAATATATGACAATAATAACAGAAGGAGTTTCTGTTTATTTAGTGCATCAAAAGTATGCATTATAATTTTCCATTTATTTAAGCATCTAAAGACTGATGTGTAATTTCCTCATCAATGGATCTTTTTAGAAAACCTACATAACTTGTTAATAATTCTTTAAAATTTTCTAATACCTAACTTTAAAAGAAAGATATAATTTTATTAGTAGGTCCTTCTATAAATAAGTCAATGACTCAGCATAATCCAAAGACCTGGGTTCTGGTCCCAACTTTGTTGTAAAGAAAGATATGTGATCACTGGCAAGACATTTAAAGTTTCTGTGTCTTGGGACACAAACTGTATCTGGGCCTCAGGATTTGATATTGAAGTTGTACTGGTGAGACACCTGAGCCACTCTCCCAGGGTACCCATCCTTCCCCTGAGCATATGTAATGAGAAAAGAGAAGACTATGAGATGCTCTTGCAATTTTAGCATTTCCTTCAATGGATCTCCTTCAGCCTACATTGCCAGACAACTGGGATGAGCTAGTTGGCTCTAGAACAGCACTGTCCAATAGAAATACAATGTAAGCCACAAATATGATCCATATAAAAATTTTAAATGTTCCAGTAGCACATTAAAAAAGTAAAAAAGAAAAAGATTGAAATTAATTTTAATAATATATTTATTGAGCTCAGTGTGTCCAAATTATTGTTATTAATATTTCAATAAGTAGATAATATAAAATTATTAATGATATATTTTACATTTTTAATACCAAGTCAAACTCTGATGTGGATTTCACACAGCGCATAGCACTTCACGCTAGCCATGTTTCAAGTGCTCAGTAGCCACCTGTGGCCAGAGGCTACCATAGACTGCAAGATATAGAAGTTAGTGCATTGTGATCCAGAATGCTCTAGAAAACCTAGTTCCACTCAAGATAAGGCACGCAGGTTGAACCTGGTCTATTTAATAGGTCTGCAGTCAAGGTAACTAAGTAGATAGACAACCTTATTTAGTGTCCATAAGTAAAGGAAATGATCTAAAAGGAACCAAGATTTAACACACACACATCCATACAGAGTACAAAATTCCACCCTATCTTGTATAAAGTATGTCATTTATTCAACAAATATTCATTGAGCCTGTGGAGGCCAAGGCCTTTGGCCCCCCTAAAAGTTTGCTGAAAAATCAACTCAAAATAAGGTAGATTCATGAGAGAAAAGGATTACAAATTTATTAACTGTGCACATCAGGAGAATCACAGAGTGATTGCCCAATTTCCCAATGGATCCAGAAGTTCATATGCCCTCCTGAGGTTACAGAGCGAATAGGGGCTTGGGTCCTGGTAAAATAGGTTATGGAAGGAGGGGGAGAAAATTCTATTGAGGGGCAATAATGATTAGATCAGGAAACAGATTTTAACTTGTAAATAATTTTCTTGGAATTTAAATGATCCTTGGAGACAGTTCTTATCTTGTAAAGGGGTCTGCTCAGGTGTGGTTACATTCTTGGTCTTCTTTCCTGTAATGGAGGATGAGATAACAGGTAGGGGAACAAGGACAATTGTTGTCCTTGATGGATCTGTCCTGTCTTTATGTAGCTAGGAGAAAAGTCTCTTCCAAAGCCTGCTGATCTCTAAAGGTTTTTAACTCAAAATACTCATTATACCAGGGAGCCATATTTTGGGGTGAAATTCCATGTGCTTCTTCAAGCCTCTACTATGTATCAGGCATTGTGCTTGGTACTGGGGCAATATAGGCACATCTTCTGCCAACTTAGAGCCCTTAGAGCCAAGTAGCAGGAGAGAAAGAGAGAATTGCATATTGTGGTAGGTATTATACCATGAAGAAATAAACACTGTGAAGTGACAAAGAGTGCAGGGTATACGGGGAGAGAGATTCTTGTGTAAAGAGAAAGAAAGACTCTATGAGGAGATGACAATTGAGTTGAAACCTCAAGGATGAGTGGTAATTACCTAGATAGTAGATAGCAGGAAACTAGCTCAGTGTAAGATGTGAAGAAACTTGCCTTAGGCAGAGGGAGTAGGGTGTGAATGCACTAAGACTACAAATATTCTGTCCTTAGCAGGAAAATGGGATGGAAGAAAATAACTGGTATAAGCTGAAGTTCATATGTAATATAAAAAGTATAATTGAGACAAAAGGAAAATCATTTTATAAGATAATCAAGACACGTGAACCTGAGATGAATATCCCCCTCCCCCCAATTATGTGAACATACTTTTTAGATGTAGGAAATATCCCTGTGCATGGTTCAAAATTAAGAACTAAGTTGTCTAAATGCACATTTGTGCCATGTAGGAGCTTGAACAGAACAATAGATACAAGACCTGTAGTCCCTGTGTGAAAAAGCTCAAGGATTTTTTTTATCACAACCTGAAAAGCTAATCTAATTGCTTTAGAACAGTAAAATTTGCACTGAAAAAAAAGCATTATGTAATGGAGTTTTGAGTTATTAGTAGTCTTTATATGATTCATTTATGACTATTATAAAAAGGAAGATATGCTGAAACCAGAGTGGTATAGGTAGAATTATTTTTTACAGAAATTTAAATATTATTTTAAATCATAAACAAAGATTAAGACAATGGGACACGGTGAAACATACTACATTGGCAATTGGGAGACCCAGCTCTAATTTGTTCTGTCATTTTCTAATCATGGGACTTTTGACAATTTTTTCAACCTCTCTGAGCCTTTTTGCCTCATCTGTAATACAAGAGTGATATATTGGATACAGAATCCACAACTGGAACAATTACAGCTGAGTGTGGATAATGGTCTAAGTGTATTTCCTAGGAACTCATTGTTCTTGATATTCTTAAATTTATAAGGTAAATGTTATTTTTAAATTAAAATAATTATGGATCTCAGTAAACAAAGTGACACAACCCCAGGCAAACTTCTGATAAAGCAAACAAAACTACAGACAGCTTAGTCTTTTAATATAACACAAAATCAGAAATCCAGTTGTTATTCCTGGTCTTACTGAGATTCTGGGTTTCCCTAAATATATGCTATCACTGAGTCTCATGTGCCCATTTGCAAAATGAAGATTACAGACTTTGTTATCCAAGAGTAGAGATTTTGACATTTCAGGATGCAGAGGTATCATTAGAGAATTCTGATCTGTGCAGATCTGAGTGGGACTTTAAAATCTGCATCCCCAGGGGTTGGAAATGATCTGTGGAACACATGCTGAGAAATACTGCCTTGAGCCATGGAAAGTAACTCTAAGATACTAGGAGAAAAGATGTCGTGGTAAACACAAAACCTTGCTATGAACTGTGAAACCTGGCCTGTGAAAAAAATAAAACCAGTAAATAATAATAATATTATTATTACACTTATATAGCACTTACAGTGGCCACACATTGTTCTAAGGATTTTACATACTTCAGCTAATTTAATCTTCATTATAACCCTATAAGTTTGGTACTGTTAACATTTTACAGATGAGAAACCACCAACCAAAAAAATGAATTACCCTAAGTAATACAGCCATCTGGCTCCAGTGTCATGCTCTTAATCACTATACCATTGGATTCACCTAGAGAACTTTTGTCAAAGCACAGATTAGTGGCCCCACTCCCAAAATTGCTGATTCAGTAAGTCTGGACTAGGGCCCTGGAATCTGCATTCTTTTTTTCCCAGCATATGACAGGGGTACAAATGTTTAGGTTACATATATTGCCTTTGCCCCACCAGAGTCAGAGCTTCAGGTGTGTCCATCCCCTAGACGGTGCGCACTGAACCCATTAGGTGTGACTATACCCATCCCCTGCTCCCCATTCCTACCTCCCTGACACCCTATGAATGTTACTACTAAATGTATACATAAGTGTTGATTAGTTAATACCAATTTGACGGTGAGTACATGTGGAGCTTGTTTTTCCATTCTTCTGGTACTTCACTTAGTAGGATGGGCTCCAGTTCTATCCAGGATAATACAAGTGATGCTAGATCACCATTGTTTTTTGTGGCTGAGTAGAATTCCATGGTATACATATACCACATTTTATTAATACATTCATGTATTGATGGGCACTTGAGTTGTTTACACATTTTTGCAATTGTGAATTGTGCTGCTATAAACATTCGAATGCAGATGTCTTTTTTATAGAATGTCTTTTTTTCCTTTGGGTAAAAGCCCAGTAAAGGGATTGCTGGATCAAATGGTAGGTCTACTTGTAGCTCTTTGAGGTATTTCCATATTGCTTTCCACAGAGGATGTACTAGTTTGCAGTCCCACCAGCAGTGTGTGAGTGTTCCTATCTCTCTGCATCCATGCCCACATTTTTTGTTTTGGGACTTTTTGGTAAAAGCCATTCTCACTGGAGTTAAGTGGTAGATATCTCATTGTGGTTTTCATTTGCATTTCCCTGATGATTAGAGATATTAAGTATATTTTTATGTGTTTCTTGGCCATTAGTCTGTCTTTTGAAAAGTTTCTGTTCATGTCCTTTGTGTCTTTTGCCCACTTTTTAATGGGGTTGTTTGATTCTTTCTTGGTTATTTTCCTGAATTCTATATAAATTCTAGTTATCAGCCCTTTATTGGATATGTAACACATGAATATTTTCTCCCATTCTATAGGTTATCTGTTTGCTTTCATGATAGTTTCATTGGCTGTGCAGAAGCTTTTTAATTTGATCAGGTCCCATTTATTTATTTTTGTTTTTGCTGTGATTGCCTTTGGGGTCTTGTTCATCAATTCTTTCTGTAGGCCAATGTCTATAAGAGTTTTTCCAACATTTTCTTCTAGAATTCTTATAGTTTCATGCCTTAGGTTTAACTCTGTTATCCACCATGAGTTGATTTTTGTTAGAGGTGAGAGGTGCAGATCCTGTTTCAGTCTTCTGCATGTGGCTATCTAATTCTCCCCCCTGGAATCTGCATTCTTAACAAATTCCCAGGTGATGCTGCCATTACTGGTCCAGGGATCACACTTTGAGAACCACTGCTCAGCACCATGCTTCTACCATCATAATCTGTTGCCTGCATATGCTTATACTTTTCCATATATGTTACATGGAAAAAGGAGAAAGTCAGTATTAATGGATGAAAAGATGCCTGAAATCTTCTAAGGAAACAAAAAATATATCTCTAGTTTGTCTATTTCCAACTGAGAAAGTTTACCCAAAATGTTTGTGTTTTTCACTTGGCAGTTTATTCTCATCTGCCTCCAGATTACCCTTAAAATGCTTACTCCCTGTCAGTATTGCTTGTAACAACACTCCAACTCTTTCCAGAGTCATCTCCTCTGCTTTTCACTATGAAAGCATAACTTGGGCTATTCTTGCATACCCAATGAAGTGCTTTTTAAAAGTACTACTGGCTGGCTACAGTGGCTCACACATGTGATCCTAGCATCTTGGAAGGCTGAGGTGGGAGGATCACTTGAGACCAGGAGTTCAAGACCAGCTTGCGCAACAGCGAGACCCCGTCTCTACCAAAAATTGAAAAATTAGTTGGGCATGGTGGTGCGCGCCTGTAGTCCCAGCTACTCGGGAGGCTGAGGCAGGAGGATTGATTGAGCCCAGGAGTTGGAGCTACAGTGACACCACTGTGCTCTAGCCCAGGTGACAGAGCAAGATCCTGTCTCAAAAAATAAATGAATAAATAAATATAAAAAATAAAAGTCCTGCTAAACATAGTATCCTCTGCACAGTCACTAGGGCTTTGAATCAAATTGCTAGTTTCCCTCACCTTCTCCCCCACCCTCCCCTCACCCCACACACAATGGTTCTATAAACCTGAAGACACCTAAAGAACTTACCAACCACAAGGGAAGAAAACACCAGGAGATGGCATTTATGTAGGAAAATCCTGAGTGTGCTCAGGCAAAGTATTTACCTAAATGACTTTCTGTGATGCTGACCTGACATACAATGCAAGAAAGGGCCAATATGGCATTTACCAAAAATCATACCAAATTATGCAAAGCCCAGCTCCATTCAATCCAAGGACTGGCTCCTTTTCTCATCAAGAAATAAAAGTGACCAAATATTTGAAACAAAATTGACTGAAAAAATGGACTTTGTGGATAGGAAGAGATGAGAAATGGATTATTTTATTCTTTGCTAAATTTTATCTGCTTCCCATGCTGCAGGGAAGTACCTCATGCCATGTGTATCTATTAATATATGTTGTTGGAGCTCATGATATTGTTTGCATCAGCATATTACCTTAGGCATAATGGGGATTTATTTCTTGATCAACTTAAGACTTGGCTTTTCACCTTATCACAGGAGATTTTGAAAGTTGGGAACTTAAAGCGCCCCGGACCATGCCTATATGATGTGTGAACATCATGCATGCACAGGCCACACTAACTGATAAAGAGCAGAAACCTGTGTGATGACATGGGCAAACCTGGAGGGCATTATGTTAAAGGGAAATAAGCCAAGCACAGAAAGACAAATACCCTATGATCTCCCCAGTAGGTGAAATCTCAAAAAGTCAGAATCATACAAGCAGAGAGCAGAATGGTAGTTACCCGGGGCTAGGCACGTACCACCACAGCACATTTGCTAGGTGCAGTGGCATGTGCCTGTACTCCCAGCTACTCGGGGCTGAGGCGGGAGGATAACACAAGGAAACCCCATTTCTTAAAGAAATAAAAATAAAAATTTAATTAAAATTCAAGTAAGAAAGAAAGTAATAGGAAATCTCGTGGGAGGATCACTTGAGCCCAGGAGTTGGAGGCTGCAGTGAGCTATGATCACACCACTGCACTCCAGCCTGGGTGACAGAGGGAGACCCTGCCTCAAGAAAGAAAAGAAATAAAGAAAGGAAGGGAGGAAGGAAAGAAAGAGAGAGTAAGAGAAAGAAAAAGAAAGGAGGGAAGGAAGGAAGGAAGGGAGGGAGGGAAGGTTCTCTGAATGTCAAGGTTGCTTTTCATTGAAATGAATTAACCAAGAATGAAGAGATTGAAGAATAATTTGCGGTCTCTAGTAGAAACTATATCCACGTATCAGAAATGGGCTGTATTTAATTCTGACTAAATAGACGTATGAACCAAATAGCCATTGAAATTCATTTTCCTGTAGTTCTGTGATAAAATGAAGAATATATTCTATTATGTCTGCACAGATAGGAAAACCAGTGCATAAATGTTCAACCCAAATACTTGTTTTAGGCATCAAAATCCAGTCACTCTTTGCTATCACTCCATGTATATAGATCTACAAGATTTCTTATGCACTGCTAGTAGAAATGTAAAATTAGCATGATTATTTTGGAAAATAACATTATGTTGTGATGTCAAGCATTCACCTACTCTATAACCGAGCCCTTCCATTCTTGATATATATGCAAAAGAAACTCTTGCACTTGTTTGTTTACCCTGTGGTATGTACAAGAATGTTAATGATACCACTGTTTAAATAGCAAAAACATGAAAACAATCTAAATGTTCTTCCACAGAACAGTTAAATAAACTGTGGTATGTTCATACATGTAAAAACAAAAACAAGGGAATTGTGAGCATAAGATTCAGGAAAGTGAGATCCTTGGGTGGAGTGGAGTATGAGGAGAAGATAGGGAAGGACCACAGAGCTAGACGTAGAGTATTGTCAATGTCTTAGTTTTTGCACTGGATGGTGGACTCAGGGTGCTTATTTAAAATGATTAAATAAATAAATCAGATCATAAATTGACCAATGATGAAAGTGTAGTGAAGCAAGGATTATGGTTAATCAAAGATCCTGAGGTCAGTTAAGGAAGCTAAGGAAAGGAATAGAAGGGGAAGGGAAGGGAAGAAATCACTGTTAATGTTCATTGCTACTATGGTCTTGGCCCCAGATGAACAATCCTCGTGGGTTACTTGACTACCCCTGAGCTTTGCAGTTCACTGGGCCAACGCATCTGATAAACCAATGGTGTAAGGGTTCCAATAGGTGCTAACATCCTCCTTGTCCTGAGTAACACAGTTCAGCCTTTCTCTCTGACCTTAGCTCTGTGACCCAGCAATCTATTTGCGAAAAGTTCTGTGCTATGGCTGGCCTTTGGGGAAGGTATTTGAGACCAGGAAGGATTTTCCTTTGGTGTCTTTCTTCAATCAGATCTTTGTGTTAATGACAACTGTGAGTCGTTCACAGTATGCCAAATACTTGGCTGAGCTTTCGACAATGGTCCATGTCAGGCTGAAGTTTCATTTCACTTTTGAGAGTCAAGCCCTTTCTTCCCTTCCCTGTCAGTCTGTAAACTTATGAAGTCTGTATCCAGAGCACTATTTCTAGGCCTCCAATGTGTCTTCTCAAAGACCAGCTGGCCCACTTTCCAGATGGAGCCAGCACTGTCCTCTATCTGATCCATAAATCATGAACAGAAGGCCCAGGAAATGAGAAGCTGGGTCCCCACTGGGAGCAGAGCTGAGCTTCCAGCGTGAAGTCCACCGCAAAATCACAGAGGCACAGCAGAATTCTCTAAAAAGTCAGTTGTGACCCATGGCAGCATAACTTGGTCCCAGATGAAATTTTCTGGATTTTTAAGCACAAATAAACAGTAATATAGAGATGATATAAGAATTACCACTTACCAAATTTAATCTGGCATATTTAGTAATATATGCTATGATAATTATGGCACCCAAACACTGCATGTAAATAGTAAGTCATTCACACATTTGGCAATAATAGCTATTTCTGGAATTCCCTCAGACAAAAGATGGGAAAGACAAAAGATAAAGTTTATGAGTTTCTCCCCTGCCACAAGGGTACAGGCCACTGTTCTAGTCCTCATTCCCTAAAAATGATTTAAGATGTGAACTCAGGGAAGGATGACCTCTCACAGCATCTTCCCGAAGTCCTCTTGGAACAAGAAAATAGCTAGCTATCCCAGAGAGGCTAATTTCTGTGCTCATTTAGAAGTCAAAGGCATCAGGTCAGACCTTGCTCTGAAGAGAAATTCTCACTGTGGGGCTTTTTTCTTTTTTAGACATCAAGCAACTATGCAAGGGAACAGCTCTTCAGTAATAGCTGATGGGAAGGACAGCTAGATACATAAGCAAGCTAGAAAAATAGCCATATTTTCAGTATCACATAGTAATAAAATTTAGTCCAGGCATTTACTTAAAACAAATCTTTTTAGTACTCATTCCAAGTAAGTTAAAAATTGAAGTGAGAAAGGCCAGATCTTAAATATAGGCAGAAGGTTTTAGATTTCATACAGCAGTTCCTTATCAGCCATAACTTTGTCCCTAAAATTGACCTGAAGGTCATGGACAATGGAGTAATTCTCAGGAAAAAATGCCCAGGAATAGGTATCAACATTGCCGAATGACTTCTGAATTAGTGAATTCCTAAAAGCCACAAAGGAGTTTCCTGCAAATTATGGTAAAGTTGTTTTCTCCTCCAGTTTATTGGCTTTGTATTACAATGTCTAGGAAGGAAGCTGGGTTTCCACATTCTCACATCTAGTCCCTCCTAGGAAAAGGGCTCATCTGGGACAAGGACCAGGAGAGTACTGGGCCACAGTGCCAAGAGGTAGGCTTTTAGGCATTAAGAATGAAGAGGATAAAATTTTAAAATCAATCAGTCAATAAAACCTCTTATCTCTGCATAGTATACCCACCTGAATTCCTTTTTTGGAATCTTTTTTCCTTATTTAAACTTGTCATTTGAGCAGCTGAAGTAAAAATATGGGCCCAGCATCATCCCCCGCACCCTCCCCGCCCCCCCCCCCCCGCCCCCGCTTAGTGAGAAAACACCTCCCACTCTCTCCCCTGCAACGTCTTCACCAAAACAAATCAATAAAAACAGCCTCCAATCAAAGGTCAGAGGAGACCAGAGGGGACCTAAGGTAGAAGGTAGCATTGAGTAGGCAGTTGAGATCAGCTGTTCTAGATCTTCTCTCTAAGCTCTCTAAGTTATCGCTCATAAGCTATCTTTTCCTGGTTGAGTTTGATTTTGTGGGTTTTTCTTGTCCTAGGAGTGAGAAGGCACAAAAGGCCAAGGTTAGGCTGCGAACCTAGAGGAAAATAGCCAAGATAACATCTTGGTTCTCTCAGGCCATGCTTCTAAGTCATGGAGACAAAAGAGGTCCTCGCAACTGCTCAGAGTCAGTTGAACTCACCACACGGGAGCCACAGGCAGGTTGAAGTCAACATTCTAGAGAAATAAACATTATGTATAACCTGAGGGTGGTTTTCACCTCCTGCACATGCAGCTGGAGACCCCATTCAGCTGGACTGAGTTTGCAAAGCCTGGTTGCAGCCACATGCTTTACGACCAAGACTGGGTACCCTCTCCCACTGCCATCATCCAGCTCTGCGGTGGCAGGAAGGAGGGATGCCTGTGGCCAAGCACGGTGAGTCAGGTGCATTCCCTGTGGGTCTGAGCTGGACAGATATTTCATACTGAGCATTCTGCACCTCAGAAGCACCTCAGAGAAAACAGAAGAACCATATGAAGACATAGCCAGACGCAGGAGAAGCAGCCAAGACCACGCATCCATCCTGAATACTGAGTTCTGCTCTGTCCAATGAAAACAAAACCTTTTCCTGAGATCTGGCCATTGGGCAGCAAGATGCAAGCTGCTAATCACCCAGATGTTGAAACTCCAGAATTTTTTTGTTTTTTGTTTTTGAATCATCACAAATAAGAATCTCAGTTAACAAACTCAGTTGTAAATGGGTATGGTTTTAAATATTCTAGGAACTAAATTAATGTTTACTTTAATCCTTCATCTCAATGAGAAAATCAGAAATTCAATCTCAACCATTTTAAGAAGACCTGCCTCTCCCATATCAGATTGGACTCAGCTTCTAGGGCCTTACACGGTGACAAGGCATGAAGGCACAGTCATCGCCATCTATCCACACTATTTACCACCAAGATATCCACTGCGTCTGATTGTGTAGACACAGACCTGGTGGTCTTTGATACATACCAGGCCGTGCATGGGCCACAGGAGTCTCTGCCTCATGCAAAGCTGAGCTCTGGGGTGCCTGTGATCTAAGACTGCCAGATTTAGCAAAAACCAACCAAACAAAAATGCAGGGTATACAGATAAATTTTGAATTTCTGATAAATAAATTATACTTTAGTATAAGTATGCTCCGTAGAAAATTTGGGGCATACTTATACTAAAAAACTATTCATTATTTATATAAATTTCAAATTTAACTGGGTATCCTGTATTTTATCTGACAACCCTACTATGATCACACCTGCCAGTATTCTTTGAGATCTAGCTGCTTCCCTGGGATGATGCAAGGGTCACTGTTGTTCTGGGATTATGAACATCTTCTAAATCAGACCAAGGAGCTTTTTTCTGAGGAATTATTGTTCTTACTGAGATCAGATTTTTTTAAACAAAGCCAGAAGCATCCTGCAGATGGTTCTGCTGCCATCTACAATCTTGAAAGAGAAGTGGAGAAAATTAAGGCCTCAAGGGATTTGTCTACACTTTGTTTTTTCCCTTCAGTTCTCTCTCTCTCTCCCTCCCCCCTCCCTTCTTTCTGCCTTCTTTTTGCAATATCACAGAAAATGTTGGAAAAATCATTTTTCCTTATGTCAATAAATTAGGCAATTCTGAAACTGCGAAAGGGATTTTTGAAAATACAATAAGACTGTTAGAATCCCAGGAAGTCCTGGGTACATTAGAGCAAAAATACAAAGGGGCAGATGTATTCATATCTCACAAAAACCTTTTTTTCTAGATTTATATTTCAAGATGGTAGGCTTTTTTCTATATAAGTGTGATCCCATTGTCACTGAAAGAGAAATTACTAAGAAAATGCATTGTTGTCTGACAGCTACATATGCTTGTTAAAAAATGTTTTATTTACTTTATATGTATTTAATTGACTGGATTATTCTAGCAAATCCAGGAATGCATAAGAAGTGAATGACACGACTGCACAAAAATGTATGTAAAGATAAGGTATTTATGTAACAAAAACATTTGTATCCCCTTAATATTTTGGGAGGAAAAAGTATGTAAAAAAGATGCTCAGTGCAACATTATTTATGAAAAAAAGAATGGAACATTTAAATGTCCATCTAATATTGCCTAAATAAATTATGTTATAATTACCTAGTACAGATATTAAACCAGATATTTTATTTATCAATGTATCAGAGTTCCTAAAGTAAGAAAAAGAAATTAAAAGATATAAGTCATGGAAGAGAAGATATAAAACTATCATTATGCAATGACAACAAATTGTGCTTGTATAAAATCCAAAATAATCTACAGATTAATTATTTTAATCAATAAATAAGTTTAGCAAGGTTGCTAGATGCAAGGGCAATATACAAAAATTAGTCATATTTTATACCAATATAAATAGTTTAAAAATTGTTATAGCAACAATGGGAAACTAAAAAAAAAGTTTAAACTGAAATATTTGTAAAAAATTTATAGCAGCATCAAGAAAGAGGAAGATTTGAAAAGATTCTACACAGAAAACTGTAAAATATTATTTAGTGAAATTAAAGGAGACTAAGATAGGGGAAGAACAGATGATGTTCATGAAATAGAAGACTCAATACTACAGAAATGTCAATTTTCTTCTAATTGAATCTATAGAGTCATGTATGTCCAACTGAAAACCCAGCAGATATTATTTATGTGTGATAGTTGATAAGCTGATTTTAGGACTTAAATGGAAATGCAAGGGGCCAAGCACAGCAAGAAGATCTTGAAGAACAAAATGTCCTTAAACTCCCGGATATCAAAATTTATAATAAAGCTGGAGAAACTAACATACTGTGGAATTGGCTGAAGGATCATCAAAGAGACCAATGAAACAGAAAAGAGTTCAAAATCAGATCCACGTATACAGTCACTTGATCTATGACAAAGATGGCACTGCAGAACTGTGGGAATAGGACAATCTTTTCAATAAGTGATTCTGAGTCAGCCAGATTACACAGGTCCACCTTCAGGACTGAGAGACTCATTCCCCCTATTTCTAGGAAAGGTGGCTGCAGATGGCTCAGAGCTGCAACCCTCCCTGGGATCTGAATAGCCAAAGAAAACTACTTTATCCAAAATTATACTCTTTCCCTGAGGATAGCTCGTACGGGTTGATGCATAGGTTCAAAGTCCTGGCCCCTTGCCTAGATTGGTCCCTGAGGAACCATTACAGCTCAAGGCCTCCTCTTGGGCATAGTTTAGGTCACTATTGCAACTGTATCGCCACAGCTTAACGGCTCCCTCCATCCATCTCCTGCTTCCCTCACTCTCCCTTAGGTTCTGCCTCAGAGTTTTACTACGGTAAAACTCCTGCACGCCAATCTCAATGTCCCAGACTCTGTGTCCTAGGGCTTTCAACCCAGAACAAATTGGAAAAAAAAATAGATTTGACCTTAGCTCCTACCAACTGCAGGTAAGAGATTATCTAAATGTAAATGTTAAAACTGTAAATTTTCTAAGAGAGCTTCTGACATAACAGAGGCTTCATGACTTTGGAGTAGAGAAAGATTTCTTAAACAGGACACAAAAGCACCAACCATGAAAGAAAAGCCTGATAAATACAACTACATTAAAATTAAGACCTTCTATTTATCAAAGGATACCACTAAGAGTGAAGAGGGAAGACATAGAGTAGGAGAAGATATACATATTACCTATAGTCAACAAAGGACTTGTAACCCAAATACATAAAGAAAGACAAAAAATAAGAAGGTAGATAACCCAATAGAAAAAGGGCAAGAGACTTCAACAGGCCCTTCCCCCAAAAAAGATATCAAAAGGGCCATATAAAAGGTAATTCAAACATACTAATACTCAGGGAAATACAAATTAAAACCATGGCAAAGTACTTACCACAAACCTACCAGAATGGCAAGACAGATGGTACCAACAGTTGGTGAGAATGTAGAGCAACTGGAATGCTGTGACATAGTTTGTGGAAACTTGTTTGACATCATCCAATAAAATTGAGCATGTACATTCCTATAGATTGAATGATTCCTATATGATTAAATTCATATGTTGAAATTCTAACCCCCAATGTGATGGTATTAAGAGATGAGGACTTTGGGAGGTGATTCGTCATGAGTGCAGAGCCCTCAAGAATAGGATTAGTGCCTTTATAAAAGAGACCTCAGAGAGCTCACTTGCCCCTCCACCATGTGAAGTTACAGTAAAAAGACACCATCTATGAACCAGGAAGCTGGCTCTCACCAGACACCAAATCTGCTGGTGCCTTGATCTTGGACTTTTCAGCCTTCACAACTGTGAGAAATATATTTCTGTTGTTTTTAAGCCACTCAGTCTATGATATTCTGGCAGAACAGCCTGAGCAGACTAAGACATGCGTGTTTATCACTTTTAGGAGTATCCCCAACAAAAACGAATGTACATATATACCAAAACACTTGTATAAAATATTTAGAGCAGTATTGCTCATAATAATAAAAAATTGGAATAATCCAAATGCCTGTTAATTTTTATAGTAAATAAAGAGAAACTCAAGGCAGGGAAAATAGAGCCAAAATACAGAAACAGTGATCAGGAGATACATGAAAAGCAATCAGATCATGCTGAGCCAGAGGACCTAGGAGATGGCACAGCCTTGAGTGAGAGAATGCTTGGAGGAATTAAATTAAAATTTAGATATGGTGAATCAAACAAGCAGTTGGTTAATGGGTGTAAAAATATAGTTAGATAGAGGAAATGAGTTCTAATATTTGGTAGTACAGTAGGGAAATCATAGTTAACAATTATTTATTGCATATTTCAAAATAGCTAGAAGAGAGGAATTATAATGTTCCCCCACAAAGAAAAGATAAGTGTTTGAGGAGGTGGATATCCCAATTACCCTGATTTGATCATTACAGATTGTCATCAAGATAGCACATGGTCCCCAAAAATATGTACAACTATGATAAATCAATACAAAATAAATAAATTTTTAAAAAAGAAATGATACTTGATTCATACATAGAAATTCATACAACTCATTCCTTTCCTCTAACTAGAGTGCTAGATACTTATAAATAGAAATAAGCAGTAAGTGAATAAAGTAGTATATCCCTTTAGGGAGGAGCTCCTTGTCAGACTTCAACTCCTCTTTGTTGTTTAATACCGTGGCAGTATACCACACATTGGCACATTTCCACCAGCCTGGTAGTGGGCAGCTTTCTTATGTGCAAGCCTGTGATAGTTAATTTTATGTGTCAACTTGGCTGGTGCAGGCATGGTGCCCAAATATTTGGTCAAGCATTATTCTGGATGTTCCTACGAGGGTGTTTTTAAGATGAGATCAACATTTAAATCAGTAGACTGAATAAAGCAGATTGCCCTTCGTGCGTGGGTGAGCCTCATCTAATTGTTTGAAGGCTTTACTAGAACAAAGACTGATATCCTCCAAGCAAGAAGGAATTCTGCCAGAAGACTGCCTTTGGGCTCAAACTGCAGCTCTTCTCTGAGTCTCCAGCCTGCCGGCCTACCTGGCAGATTTTGGATTCACCAAATCTCCACAATCACATGAGCCAATTCCTTAAAATAAATCTCAGTATCTCTCTCTCTCTCTCCATACACCCACACAAACACACACACACACACACACACACACACACACACACACACACACACACCCTCTTGGTTCTGTTTCTCGGGAGAAGTCTGTAATACCTGGGAAAAGTCCATTTCCCCCCCTGGATGAGCCTGCCATGAATATTCCTGGCTTCACTGTATCCTAGACCTAAGCGAAGCCTACCATGTCAACATCTCTGTTCTCTCTGAAGCGCATGGTCTTAAACACGTCCTTCTCTCCCAGTCTTTCAGACTCCTCCACTTCTTCTGCATCTTTACAGGGACCAAACCGAAGCCAATCTACCTTTTTTGCAAGAGTTGAGCACCTGTGTCAGGTTTGGGTCCCCTGCTGTGCTTTCATGTCTGCCATGACATTTGGATCTTTCTCAGCTTGCCTCAGCTCAAGTGTCCCCTGACAGACTTCAGTTCCTTCAGGATCCTTTTCATTCTATTAGTTTTCATTCAACAGATTGAAACTCTCTATCAACCAAACCCTTCTCTTTAATGCGAAACCATTTCAGATTTCAATTTTTTCTTTAATAGAACCACATTCCCCAAGGTCAGGCTTGCTCAGCTCTGCTAGTGAACAAAACTGATATCCTAAGGTTACAATTTCTTCCCTCTGGCTAAGTCCAAGAAATCCTTTCTGGCCCTGAGGCTGATTTACTACCTGATCATTCTCTAGCTCAGAATCACCCAGAGGCCTTACAAAAACAAACTTCTAGACTCCACTCCCAGAGTCTTTCACTCAGGAGGTCCAGGGTGAGGCCTGGGAATTTGCATTTCTCACAAGGTCCCAGGTAAGGATGATGTTTTGGTTCCAGGGGCCACACTTTGAGAACCACTGCTCTAACTCTGGTTCCTGAATTGCTGTTCCCTATGCTGTTCCTACATTGACTCCCTTTCATCTCTAAATTTTTTGTAGCTATTACCTCTGCTGGTTTAAAATGAAACTCAGAGGGGGAAATGGAATGGGAGTTATCATGCAGCCTTCCACCTTCCACTACAGAGACAGGACCAGGGTAGAAGGAATTCAATGGAACATCACAAACATTTTTGTTTTTTTGAGGGACTGGTGTGTTATAAAGCACAGATGGGTTAGAAAGATAAATAAGTTTCTGCTCTCAAGAAATTTAACATTTAATAAGGGGAATATGGCTTCTCGGCCTTTTGGCTAAGATCAAGCATAATAAGGGGAAAGACGTGCACAGAGCTAACTAATATAAGACAGAATGTGTTATATTGTCATAAATGTTAAAAGGGCCATGGGAGTGTGAGGAACACTGTTGGTGCTCCAAGCTTATCCCTGAGACCAACCCCGCAGGTCAAGGTCAGAACTTGCTCTCAGGGTCGTGCAAGTGCAGGCTCAGCAAGTCCACAATCCTTAAATGTTGTTCCTTAGGCACCTCAGGAGGAGTTGGTAGCCAGACTGAATTGTGGGGTAAGAAGTTTGGGTTTTTCCCGAAAGTTAATCCTGAACCTCTGACGATTTATGACAGCAGATAACATAAGTGAAAACAAATCTTTTGGTGAGATTAGTTTCTAAATTGAGAATGGTAGTAGGAAAAATGGTGCCCGGTAGCTTAATATCTCAAATATGAGTAGATGCTAGGATAATAGTGGAAATGGAAAGGAAGGAGAACATTCGAGTTATATTCAAAAGAGAAGATTTAATTCAAAACAGAAGAAGGTGTGTTAGATGTGGATAGGAAGGTGTGGATGGGAGTGGGGTGTATCTGGGTTTCAAAGTTGGATTTCTTCAAGGATGGTGATATTAGTTAGCTCAGGCTACCATAACAAAATATCACAGACTGGGTGGCTTAAACAACAGAAATTACTTTTTTTTTTTTTTTGAGACAGGGTCTCACTCTCTTGCCCAGGCTAGAGTACCATGGTGTCATCGTAGCTCACTACAACCTCAGACTCCTGAGTTCAAGCAATCCTCCTACCTCAGCTTCCTGAGTAGTTGGGACTACAGGTACATACCACCACATCTGGCTAATTTTTTAAAAAAAAAATTTGTACAGACAGTGTCTTGCTATGTTGCCCAGGCTGGTCTCAAACTCCTGGCCTCAAGCAATCCTCCTGCCTCCCAAAGTGCTAGGATATTGGCATGAGCCATACCACCTGGCCAGAAATTTATTTTCTTACAGTTCTAGAAGCCAGAGTTCAAGATCAAGTCGCCATTAGGGTTGATTTCTGGTGAGGCCTCTCTCCTGGGTTGCAGAGATGTCCTCCCACTATGTCCTCATGTGGCCTTTCCTCTGTGCATGTGCAGTAAGAGAGAGATCTCTGGTGTCTCTTCTTCATATGAGGAAACCCACCTTCTTGGATTCGGGCCACACTCTTATGACGTCTTTTAATCTGTAGGTTAAAAGTTCTTTAGCCTGAAGGTCTTATCTCCAAATATAGTTACATTAAGAGTTAAGGCTTCAGCATAAGAATTTGGGGAGGACACAATTTAGTCCGTAACAATAGTGCTACCTGCTACTACAAGGCAGAGGGATTATGAAATCTGAGCTAATGGGGAGGCTTTAGATATAATGATTGCTTAATTTACAGGACTGTCCAATAGAATACTCTGTGTTAATGAAAATGTTCTCTATTAGCATCATCCATATGGTAGTGACCAGTCACATGTGGCCACTGAGCACTTGAATGTGGCAGTGTAACTGAAGAAGGAAATTTTCAATTTTATATACTTTTAATTAAATTAAATTGAAATTTAAACCGTATTGGATAGCATGAGTTATAACTAGGAACCTTAGGCAAAATAAAGAGGTTCTGTCAATAGCTAGATATCTAAGCCGCCTTCTAGACCTTAAAGTCTTGTACTATAAATATTCTACTTCAAACCACCTCTTGTTGTAGAAAGAAAAACTGAAGCTCTGAGGAGGTGCACCTTTTCCAGATTAACACAGCTGATTAGTTACAGATCCTTCATAGGAGCTTGAGTATTTTGATGGCAACAGCCGTGCAGTTTATCAGGTGGCTGAAGATGTGCCACTAGAGTTTAGAGAAGTTGTTTGTCGAGAATGGATGTAAATGCTCTGGAGTCATCCCATGGGTGGATTGTAGTGGTTGCAGCCACGAAAGTAGATATAATCTGGAAAGAGAAGAGTATGGGCCTCTGCATCAAGCCCTGGGAAATATACATAAATGGAAGGAAAATAAAAACACATCAGAAAAGGAACTGGATTTGCATCTGCCAAATATATACCAGCAAGTAGTTAGCCCCAGAGTTGCTGCCACCTTCACATATTCAAAATCCATCTCGGAGAGGAAAGTATGACGCCAAAGAGCAAGAGCTCTTGCTGGCTCCACCTTCTGTCTCCACCAAATACTATCAGGACGACCAGAGTAGGGCACTTAACCTCTCTCTGCTTCCCTTTCCTGCTTTGTAAGATGGAAACAGTGACAAGACCTACTTCAATAAGCTATTGAGAAGATTAAGTGAGATGGCATGTAAAGCACCAGCCAAGCCCTGGCATGTCATTCACATTCTGTAAACTTTATATTAAAAAAACAGAACATACCTTATCCCCAACCTTGTTCCTCTGTCTGTGTTCCCGATCGGGGCTAATAGCATTGCCCTTCACCTAGTCAATCTTCCAAGAACCCTGAGTCATCTTTGATTCCTTCTTCTTCTTTGTTTCCCACATCCAGTAATTCACCAGGTGTTATTGATTCTAGCTCCACAATGTCTTTCATAAACAGCCACCTCTCCCTGTGACCTCCACTACTGCCTTCAGCTCCTCGGCACTCTCACTTGGACCATGGTCACATTGGCCTTTCCGTCAAAGGTGTCTCCACTTCCAATGTGCTTGCTATACCCGGGCACTCCTACGCCGTCTGCAGGGGCTACACATGAGCCTTAGGTCATTCTGTATCCTTCCCTGGGGAGTTTCTTTTTGCAAACAGGATTCAGTTGCAAGCCCTCAGCGTGGCATTCAAAGCCCTTCACAATCTGGCCCTCTCCCTTTGGAGTCTGTTTTCATATTTCACCTTTTACTTTGAACTGAGAATACATAAATATGAATCAAGACATTTAAAAATTTCAAATGAATAACTGTCTCATGACTGTGTGTGGCCCTGGTAGATAGAAGCAGGCTTTATTAATTTGGCTCCATGGGGAAAATGAACAATTCTGTATTAAACCTCACAGAGAGATTCCTCATCAGTACTTCCTGTAACTTGGGGGACCCTTGTTTACACCTGTGGACCCTGTGTAATTTGTAAGAGTTCCCCCATTTCACTCTCAAAAGTGCTGTAGTTTGGGCAATAAGTTACATTGTTGCCTAGGAAACCCCCTCCCCCGCCCCCATCACAGCAAGTCAGGCTGAAGGGATGAAGGGCAGCAGCAGAGTGAGCATCCTTCATTCTTCCCACCCTGGTGGCTCCTAGAGTCACTCTTCGCTTGTCAGCATCTCCTACTTCCTTTTGGAACAACTTCGGGGCTGCTTAGTCCTTGCCGAGGCATCCCTTCCAAGGTATTGCCTCCTATTTTCCCAACCCCTTTATTAAAAACTGCTCCACGGCCCTGTTCTCTGAACCTAGTTTTGATTAGACAAACTAATAGCTAAAAAGTAGCTAGATGTGCCACCTTCCCAGAGAGCGTTTATGAATTTTAAAAGGACCTTAAGAGCCCTGACCAAAGAAATGACTAATGGAGGCATTTCAGGGGAACTGTGTAGGTGTCAGCAGCAGTGTCATTAAAGCGATGCATCAGAGGCCAGGGATGGCGTGAGGGAGCAGGAATGACGTGAGCCATTGCTCACACTCTGAGGGACAGGAGCAGGGGGAGGGAGAAAGGGGTGGGTAGGGGAAGCACATAAGGAATGAGTGACCCTGGAGACTGAGGGCAGCATGAAAATTAAAGAAGAGAACGATTCAGAAAAATGACAGCTGGGAACTCTCTGGGCATGTATTGGGAAAGTAAATATGAGAAGAAAATTATCAGGAGAGATAGAAAATATTCAAGCTATTCCCAGGAAGCAGCGATATTCCAGGCAACCCAAGCCAGGCAGGCACAGAGCTGGAGGCATGGAGCAGCAGAAGGCCTGGCTGCTGGGGACCCCCAAGCTCCCCACCTCTGCTCAGGACTGGGGGACATTTTAGAGTCTGGGGTGAAAAGGAGAACCCTAGAGGGGGCAATGGGACTGCGTCTAGGAAGGAATTCCATAGGGATGGGATCCCTTCCTTCAAAGAGGCAAGAGAATCTCATTTATCTTAAAGAGAGCAAAATAAAACAGGCATAAATGCCATTTTTGCATTTTGTGTTAAAGACTTAAAATCAAAAAGAGAAAACACTAAGGTTTGTGAGAAGGGGTAAAATAAACAATCATATACTGTTTGTGGGATTAGAAATAGGGACAAGATTGGGCATCAATTTTTTGACCAATTGTGTATCAAAAGCTTATATAAAGAAAGAAAAAATACAGAAAAATAGTTTTATACAAACATATTTATTGTGTTATTTACAATAGTGAAAAAATTAGAAAAAGCTAAATATGCAATATTAAAGGATTTATTAAATTTATTATGGGGTATATGATAGAATATTCTATTAAAAGTTATAAGAATATGAACGTGAAGAATATTCATCTTATATTTAAACCTAAAAAAAATTTTATAGAACAGTATTACATGATTTCAATTGTCATATTATGTATGCATTGTAAAAGAGAAGGTTTTATGTATATCATGTACATGTATGTGTCAGTATATATGTATATATGTGAAGATAGATAAATATAGATAGATAGATAGATATAAAACCTTTGTTTTGTTTTAAACTGTGCTCACTCACTATGGCCAAGGTTATAGTACAGGTCTCGATGTGCCAAGGTCCCTCTGGGTGCAGGACTTGGTACATGCTGTCCCTTCTGCCTAACTGCCTAGACCTCTCTCCCTGCCCATTCCACCCTCCTTCCTCTGGTAAAGTTTTAATCATTCTTCAGAAGACAGCTGAAAGGTATCTTTTCTTTTTTTTTTTTTTGAGACAGAGTCTCGCGCTGTCTCCCAGGCTAGAGTACAGTAGAGTTGTCACAGCTCACTTCAGCCTCAAATTCCTGGTCTCAAGTGATCCTCCTGCCTCAGCCTCCCGAGTAGCTGGGACTACAGGCGCATGATACCACACCCAGCTAATTTTTCCATTTTTAAAGACAAGATCTCATTCTTGTTCAGGCTGGTCTTGAACTCCCAGCCCCAAGTGATCCTCCTGCCTTGACCTCCCAAAGTGCTAGGATTACAGGTGTGAGCCACCATGCCTGGCTAAAAGATACCTTCTTTATGGAAGCCTGCCTTCCTTGACACCTAGCCCTGGTCGGATTCCTCCATTATGTGCTCTCCTACACTAGTTTCCTCCCTCTTTAGAATGACACCTCAACTTGCAGTAATTCACATGTTCATTAGAATAAATAATTGTTTTGTCAATATCTGCCACTCTCACTTGAAGGTAAGCTATACCAGAGCTCAGACCATATTTCTTTTTGTTCGCTGTCATATCCTCATACCTAGGCAGTGCCTAGCATATATTTTGTTTAAACAACAGGATATATCTTGTTTAAAATTTAATAATCTCAAATAGATGCTCTTAACCAAATTAGACAAATAGTCCACCAACCTGGTTAGCCACTCTAGCTCACTGGGGATGTAGTCACAGCCAGAGGCAGCCACAGCTTTGTGCACGTTTCGAAAAGATTCACACAAAGTAGAGATCTCTCCGTGCAGCTTCTCCTGAGCACCAGCTGGCCAATGGACCTCAGCATCAGACTCAGGGCACTCTTATTCCCTACACCCTCATTATTCTGCTGTTCAGCCTGATAGAAATGAGAGACCACTCTTCATCTCACTTAGTAGTGGCAGTTATCTGCCAACATAAGATCACACCAGAGAAGATGATTATTACCTAATGAAACATCTTGCCCAACTCAATATTGATCATGACTGAGTGATTTTATGAAGTGTTAGAGAAGTATCACTCCCTAAACCCTAATAGAAGTCTGTATATACATTTTCTCTTCCAGCATAGCAATCATCAATAATTATGAAAGGGCCATTTTCATGGAATATTGCTTACAGGCAGGTGGCCCCATCCAACTGAATACCAGCCACTACCACCATCACCCTCACCCCCACCTTCACCCTCAACCCCACCTGCCACTCATCTTTCCTCCCTCATTCTAGAAAGGCCTATTTATCAGCCCTCAAAAAGTTGCTCCACCTTAATTCTTAGGGTTAAACAATAGAGCAGTACATCTCAGCTGACAGACAGAAAAGAAAGTCAGTCAAATCCAAACACAGCACAATTTAGACTTTAAATAGACTTAATCCTGAGTATCTCAAATAAGCATAAAGAAAAATAAGCAGTCTTTGAGATCCACAACATTCCTGGCTGATAGACTTACAGGTACTTAGGGTACTTATAAGATAGACTTAGGGTACTTTTCCACAGTTCTGAGGTTAAGCAGAAAGCCTGTTAAAAAAAGAAAAAGAAAATTCTTGCCTAAGGGCTTTCATGAGCTAACTTCCCATGCATTCAATGACTCACTCTTGTTTGCAGTCATTCATTTATCAAAATTGTATTGAGGACCTGCTTGTGCTGCCCAATGTTTGGATGCAGGGAATATAGCAGTAATCCAGGCGGACACATTTCCTCACTTATGGAAAAGCAGATGGACGAGAAACAGGCAAACCCATAAACATGGCACTTGCAGACTTTGTAAGTGTCATAAAAGAAATAAAAGGAATAACCTGGAAAAGGAGGGAAGGGGACTAGGAGGGAAAGTGGAAAAGACAGAGTAGCCAGACAAGGCCTCTGTAAGAACATAATATTTCAGCCAAAACCTAAAGGGTGAGCATGAACCAGCCATGCAAAGATTGACCTAGACAGAGGGAACACATATAAAGTTTCAGGTATGGACAAGAGCTTAACAGCAAGAGCTGTGTTAAAATATAGAAAGGAGGTCATTATGGGTGTGGTGTAGCAGGGTACAGAGGTTGGAGAGCTGAGCTAAAGTTGGAAAGATATGCTAGATTCAGTTTGGGTTTTATTTTAAAAGCTATTGGAATACCATATACAAAAATTAATTCAAAAAGGATCAAAAAACCCAAGTGCCCATCAATTCACGAATGGATTAGTAAATTGTGGTATATGTATACCATGGAGTATTACTCAGCTATAAGAAATAACAGTGATACGACATCTCTTTGGTTCTCCTGGAGAGAGTTGGAACCCATTATATTAAGTGAAGTATCCCAAGAATGGAAAAACAAGCATCACGTGTACTCACCAGAAAATTGGTTTCCCTGATCATCACCTAAATGCACATTGGGGAATGATACCAACTGGATATCAGACTGAGGCAGGGGGTGGGGGGAGGGGATGGGTGTATGCCTACATGATGAGTGCGTTGTGCATCATCTGGGGAATGGCCATGTTTGAAGGTGCTGACTCGGGGAGGTGGGGAGTGGGGGGAGGGGATGGAGGTATGACTACATGGTGAGTGCCAGGCCCACTGTCTGGGAATGGACACGCTTGAGGCTCTGTCTCAGGGGGATGGATGGGACATGGGCAATATATATAACCTGAGCTTTTGTACCCCCATAATAAGCTGAAATAAAAAAAATTGGATTAAAAAAAAAAGAATCAAAAACCTAAACAAAAGAACTAAAACTATAAGACTTTTAGAAGAAAACATTGGGGGAAAACTTCATGACGTTGGATTTGGCAATGGTTTCTTGATTAGGCCACCAAAAGCACTGGCAACAGAAGAAAAATAGGTAAATTGAACTTCAGCAAAATTTGAAACTTTTGTGCATCAAAGGACACTATCAAAAGAATGAAAAGGCAACCCACAGAATGGAAGAAAATATTTGTGAATCATATATTTGATAAAGTATTAATATCCACAAGATATAAAGAACTCCTACAACTCAACAATAAAGAAGAAACAACCCCATTCAAAAATGGGCAAAGGACTTGAATAAATATTTCTCCAAAAACTATATACGAATGGCCAACAAGCATATGTAAAGGTCTTCAACATCACTAATCTCTATGGAAATGCAAGTGAAAACCACAATGAGATATCACTTCATCCATTAGGATGGCTACTATTTAAAAACAAACAGAAAATAGTGTTGCTGAGGATGTGAAGACATTGGAGCTCTTGTGTATTGCTGGTACGAATAAAAAATGATGCAGCCGCTGTGGAAAATAGTATGGTAGTTCCTCAAAAAATTAAACATAGTGTTGATCTAGCATTCTAGGTATATACCCAAAATAACTGAAAGCAGGGACTTGAACAGATATATTTGTACACCAATGTTCTAGCAGTATTATTTACAATAGCCAAAAGGTGAAAACAACCCAAATGTCCATCAACAGATAAATGGATAAACAAAATGTACAATAAGATATTGTTCAAGCTTTAAAAAGAATGAAATTTGGATACATGCTACAACATGAATAAACCTAGAAATTATAGTAAGTGTAATAAGCCACACAGAAAAGGACAATAGTATGATTCCACCTATATGAGGTGCCTAGAACAGTCAAATTCATAGAGACTGAAAGTAGAATAGAAATCACCAGGGGCTGCAGGGAGAAGGAAATTGGAAATTATTGTTTAATGGGTACAGAGTTTCAGTTTGGGATGAAAAAGTGCTAGAGTGCTGGACGGTGGTGATGGTTACACAATAATGTAATGTACTTCATACCACTGAATTATGCACTTAAAAATTGTAAATTTTAAGCCAGGAATGGTGGTACATGAATAGCCTGAAGTCTCAGCTATTCAGGAGGCTGAGGCGGGAAGATCCCTTGAGCCCAGGAGTTTGAGTCCAGCTTGGGCAATAAAGCAAGACCCCAGCTAAAAAAAATGTTTTAAAAATAGTAATTTTGTGTTTTGTATATTTTGCTAAGAATAAAAAATGTTATTGGAAGGCATTGAAGAGTTTTAAACAGGAAATTCTCATGATCTGATTTGCCTTTTTTAAGAGCTCATTCCATTTGTTTTATGAAGGGTAGAGTTTTCACAGGTGGGGGAATAGATAGAAGGACAAGCTGGTCCAAGTGAGAAAGGACGAATTAGTGACAGTGGAGATGGAGTAGAGTGGACGGATTTGAGACTGTGGAGGCAGAGCTACAAAGCTAGGTGAGGGGCCAGAGGGGAATAAGAAAAAGAATGAGTGAAGAATAACGCTCAGGCGCTTGGCTTGAGCACCTGTGTGGTGTCATTAACAAGATAGAGGAGACTGCAGGAAGTTGGTATTTGCAATGGTTGGAATTGAGAGTGCTGCTTTGACTTGTTGAGTTTGAGATGTGTATTTTGCAGTCAAAGTGGAGATGTGAAGCAGGAAGTGGAATGTATGAGTCTGATGTTAAGGGAAGTCTAGCCTGCCCCATGTCAGTGACTACGTTGATGAACTTTCAAGCCATGGGACTGGATAAAATGAGAGGGAAACGGAAAGAAGAAGAAAGTGGAAGAGGAGAAGGAGGAAGAGGGGGAGCAGGAAGGAGGGGGAGGAGGAAGGAGGGGGAGAAGGAAGGAGGGAGGGAGAGAGAAGAAGGAGAAGGAGGGGGGAAGGAGGAGGGAGAAAAGAGAGTAGGGAAGAGAAGGGAAGGGAGGGAAAGGGGATGGGAATGGAGATGGGATGGGATGGGAGGGAGGGGAGGGAATGGAAGGGAACAAGTCCAAGGAATGAGTTCTAGTCCACTCTGACATTAAGAGATTCAGTAAAGCCTGGACACCGTGGCTCATGCCTATAATCCCAACACTTTGGGAGGCTGAGGTGGGAGGATCATTTGAGGCCAGGAGTTTGAGACCAGCCTGGGCAACATAGCAAGACCACATCTCTACAAAAAAGTTTTTTTTTTTAAATTAGCTGGGCATGGTGGTGCACACTTGTAGTCCCAGCTACTTGGGAGACTGAGGCAGGAGGCTCTCTTGAGCCCCGGAGTTGGAGATTGCAGTAAGTTATGATCACACCACTGCACTCTAGCCTAGGTGATAGAGGCAGGCCCCATCTCTAAAGAGAGAGAGAGAGAGAGAGAGGTTCAGCAAAAAAGGAAGAGTTGGCAAAGAGGACAGATGGAGAGGCCAGGAAGGAAGGAGAGAAAGCCAGCAGCAGTTGGTATCACAGACACCAACAGAGGAGAATGCTTCAAGTGGGAAGGAACTGTCGCTTTTCCTGTGCAGGGAAAACAGAGGAGATGGGTCGTTGACCCTACAGGACCCTGCCCAGTCTGGGAGCCTCATCTCCTCTCACGCTGAGCTTCAGTCTGCCTGCTGTTCTTAGAGCAAACCACATTTGTCTCACCTGAGAGTCTTTGTGTTTGCTGTTCCCTCTGCCCAGATGTGCCTCCCACAGATCTTAATGTGGCTTTCTCTTTATTTAGGTCCTTGCTTAAATATCACTTCTTCAGAATGGCCTTCCTTGAGCACCCCAATAACTCCAATCCCTGCGTCACCCCAGGCCCTGTCTAATCCATAACCCCTATATATTTTCCCCACAGTGCAAGATCACCAGCTGAAAGTACACTTTTTGTTTGTTTTACTTAATTATTTGTATTCACTCTGCCCACTAGAATACACAAGGGAAGGGGCTTTATCTGTTTTTCACATCTGTATACACAGGGCCTAGTTGTAGTAGATGTTCAATAAATATCTGTCACGTGAATGGATAAATGAGTGCAGATGGAGGAAGGTAAGAGATGTTGCTGGTAGAAATACAAAAGAGGCTCATCTTCTCTTGGTCACTTTTGAAAAAGTTATTGGCCGAGGCCGGGCGCGGTGGCTCACGCCTGTAATCCTAGCTCTGGGAGGCCGAGGCGGGTGGATCGCTCGAGGTCAGGAGTTCGAGACCAGCCTGAGCAAGAGTGAGACCCCGTCTCTACTAAAAAAATAGAAAGAAATTATCTGGCCAACTAAAAATATATATACAAAAAAATTAGCTGGGCATGGTGGCTCATGCCTGTAGTCCCAGCTACTAGGGAGGCTGAGGCAGTAGGATCGCTTAAGCCCAGGAGTCTGAGGTTGCTGTGAGCTAGGCTGATGCCACGGCACTCACTCTAGCCCGGGCAACAAAGTGACACTCTGTCTCAAAAAAAAAAAAAAAAAAAGGTTATTGGCCGAGAATTAGTTTGTTTGGGGTTTTTTTAATTATAAATGAACAATTATATATATTTATGCAGTACAAAGTGATGTTATGATTGATGAATACAATGTGGAATAATTAAATCAAGCTAATTAACATATCCATCCTCTCAAATACTTATCATTTTTTGTATTGAGAACATTTGAAATGTACTCTTTTAGCAGTTTTGAAATATGCAACACACAATCATTAGATCTCTATTCACCACACAGTGCAATAGATCTAAGAAGAAAACCATATTTCTCCTGTCTCTCCGAGATTTTATACCCTTTGATCATCATCTCCCCATTCTCCCCGCCCCCCAGCCTCGATAACCACCATTCTGCAGCTGAAAATCAGTTTGTAAGGGAGGTAAGTTAAGAGAGAGAGAAGTGAAAGTCTAAAATAGGATTTCAAAGAATGGAAAAGTAGAATTCTGCAAAATTAAGTAACCACTTCTCTTTTGTGATTCCAAATTCAAAGTAAATTTATTTAACAAATATTTCAGTGCTTACTCTGGGCCACACCCTGTGCGGTTGCTGGTGATTTAACAACTTCTAAAAGACGTGCTAATGACATTAAAAGGGGTTGAATTTACTTCTGTTCAATTCTTATTTTCTAAGCACCCATGGGAGCAAACCATTTATTCAGCACTCTAGGATGACATCCACGTCATATAATTGCTGCTGTCCTCACAGATACTACAGACTACTTAGGGAAGCCCAATATTTAGACAGGCCAATATACGTGACCTAAAACTTGAGGCCAGGTTAAGTTGAGCAGAACTGTTGGGAAAAATCCATCTATAGATGCTCTCTGAGCTATTCTTTTGACTTCCATTTGTCAAGAGTTTTATTTTCTCTTTAGAATTGCTCTTCCTTAGGTCCTAATTAGTATATCACAGGATAGGGGCCCATGTAGAAGAGATGGTCTCTACAAGAAGCATATCAAGTAGCCTGTGTTTGGTTGCAAGAAACAGAAAACCCAACATAAACTGTATGTGTAATTATAAAGTCCAGAGACAGGGTGGACATCAGGTACAGTTTGATCAGAACTCCAGCAAAGTCTTGGCAGTTGTGTCTCTTCCACCTTGCTCTGTCGGTTACCTTCATCCTCAGGCTGCAGTCCTTTAAGACAAAATAGGTGGATGCATCCATCTCAGGCCTCTGATCTCCAACATCATTCTAGTTAGAAGGAGAGGGAACTTTATTTCTCCAATCATCAAAATTCTTTCACTCTAGTTGACCCAATTTAACCTTAATTCTCATACCCACCCAGAACTAGTCACTGAGACCAGGGCACTGTCAGGGGATGACTGTCATAGGTTTAGAAATAGAAAGGGAATTTCTGAGGCAGTCACCATGGCAACATGGATGGGATTATGCTGATTGGTTTAGGTAATTCAGGGACAACCCCGCCCCCCACACCTTCGGCTGAGGGTTTGGGTATGAGAAGTCAAAATCCCACCCATGAACATTGTGTTAGGAAACAGGGAGGGGGGATCGTGCCAGAAAGGAAAGCAGCAATGTGCATCACAGATAGACCCTATGAAGCTGGGAAGATTCAGACTCATTCACTAAAGGCAGGCAATAATGTGGTGAGTGATGTCTGGGGAAATGAATCAGTGCCTGTAAAGCATTTTGTAAGAATGACCTACTAAACAATAAAAGCGTAATCGCTGGAATGCTTTGTACACACACTAACTCTGCAGATTGCTTGCCTGAGCTCAGGATTACTTTCTTGCTGCTCCTCTGGCAGCAGCCCTCCTTGCCAAGATTGTTGTTATGGGACCAACTGAGCCTAGAGGGTTCTTTAGCTCCTCATTCTTTCATCTCTACAACATTTATTAACTATTTCATAACATAGCCCCCTCAATATCAACAGAAAAAAAATTGGGGAGAGTCAGCATCCATGGAGCCAAGACACCCCCTGTACCCCTTCTCAACACAAATCTAGACAGGAATTCAGTAGGCCCTTCGTTGGTTCAGTATCTCTCATTGCTGTGTTCTCTGAAGGGGGTAAGTCCATTTCCACCTACCTATCAGCTGCGTCTCACCATGGAGGTGTCAGGGAGGCCACCCGATGTGGATAAGAACACTGGTGTGGGAGTCATCCCAGCTGGGTTCTAGACCCAGCCAGACCGCAGTCTCTATGGGGTGACCTCAGTCCTCTCATCTCTGTGGATCTGAGTCCTCCTCTATAAAATTAGTTAATGTCATCTTCTCAACCTTTTAAGATTCTAGGTTTCTATGATCCAAGTCAAATTCTCTGGTAGAAAAGTCGCAATCCTGGTTCCAAATTTAAAAAGGTGTTCTGTCTTAGTTTGGGTGCCCACAGGACACAGACTCTGAGGATTTATTTGTATGAGAAGGTTTGTGGGGAATGCCCTGGGAATCAGTACACATGAGGGAGGGAAAGCAAGAAACAGGTTGTGTCAGGTGGAGTCTTAACGAAGGCCTTATCTGTCATCATACACAGAGCAGCGGAGCTTGGATGGCCCCTCAGAGCCAGAAATGAAGCAAGAGCACCAGGGTTTTATTCCCATCCCCTGCCATCAACAAGTCCCTGGGCGCAGCTTTCCCCAGAGAAAGGGCCTGACCTTGGGCCAGGTGGTTCTCTTGCCAATTGCCTGGGAAGGACTCAGAACTTTTCAGTAGCCAACACTTCCAGAAACTGAGCATTTGGGGATCTGAGTGACTGATGGGCCACAGCACCCACTACATGCCCTGCTCCCACAGCCTCTGGTTATGTGGGCCAGGGTGCCTGGGGCCATATCTCTTCCCTCCCCAATCTCTGTCCTCACATGATGACCCAAACTACCCAACTTTTGCTCTAGTGACTTCCAGAAGGGAAAACTAGCCCTGGAGTCCTGCTCACCTTGCTTTCGTCTGATGATGTGACTGAGCATAACTCAATTCTGCAAACAGCCCTCGGAGGAAAGCCAGGCTCCCAGGCATACAGAGGATGTTACTTTGACCCTTGCAAGCTAATGCACTGCCTGTTAAAGGGCATTTTAATTTATCCCCAGAAAAAGGAATTTGATGCATTGAATGTTGCCTCTGAGAACAGCTCTATCCTAATATATCCTTGTGACAGCTGATAACGCCTTGTGAGATATTATTAACATTTCCTTAATTTATACTTGTGGGAGCTAGAGACCAGCAGCCTTTTTTCTGAAGGGGTCCTAAGTCTGAATAACTCTCTCCTTCCCATTGCTGAGAGTAGGAAAAAAACATTATTTACAGACTGAGATAACTCAGCTGGTTTTAACATTTTTTTTACTTGCTGTTTTTCTCTGACTTAATTATTTTAGAGCATGCTTTTCTTATATTTCTGTCCTTTGGTTTTGAGCAAAAGGCACATCTTAAAAATATCTAATCAATAAGGAAGATGCAATTCCATTATGCATCACTTCCTTTAATAGGATCTATTTTAAACTTGGACTTTCTGGAACTAAGATATCCAGTGGTTTATCAGAAATAATTAGACATTTTGAATACAGTATATTTACAACTCCACAACTGCCTCTTTGGATGTAAATTTATACAAAGCTATCCTAAGGATTCTCTTACAGCTAGCCCACTTGAAATGACCTCCCTCATTGAAATAGAATCATCCTACTGTGGTTATTCAAGAAATATACAGATACAGAATCCCCAAAATAGTCATTGTTAGGATCAATCAGGGGTTTAGAAGAATTCAACTTTCCAAATGTAACTCCATGTGTCAGAAGACAATTTCCTGGTTGAAGAAATTCTCGCCATTATTAATCAATTGCAAGACTTTTACCGAGAGTTCATTTTTATGCCCAACACTGTTGGTATAAAAAAAAATTCCTTCCCTTAAGAAATGTACAATCTCATTGGGGAGAACAGACTAGCGCATGAAATAATTAAAGCACAATTAAACCTGAAGTGCTATAAGTTTAGTGATAGTTCAGGGAGGGAAGGGCTCCATCACCACAGGCTGATGTAGATATGAAAGCTTTCACAAGGGGTTAGGAGTGAAGCCTTTGAAAGCCCCAGTTGAACTGCAAAAATATTTTCTGGGAGGGGCAGTGTTTTAAGTGCTCATTACTTTTTCATGCCTTATCTATAAATTATGGATTAGATTGCTGAATGCTGAGTTGTACTTGAAAGGAATAGGTGAGCTTGGAGGGAGGGAGGACATAGAGAAGGTCTGAGAGCTGGTTGGCAGCACTTGAGGGAGGGCAGGCCTGGGGGAGAGTCCCAAGTGTCAGCGAGAGGGTACTGACTTTTGGTTGAGGTGGACAGAAAGACACAAAGAACACAAAGAAGGGGGAAAGAGGCAACAAAAGAGGAAGTTTCCCTAAAACGGTTTGTCTCTGCTCTAAAATTCAGGGCTAAGTTTGCTGACCCAGTGTCTTAGTCCGTTTTATGTTGCTATAAAGGGATACCTGAGGCTGAGTAATTTTTAAAGAAGGAAGGCTTATTTGGCTCACAGTTCTGATGGCTGGAAAGTTCAAGATTGAGCATCTCATCTAGTAAGGCCCTCAGGTTGCTTTCTCTTACTGTGGAAGGTGGAGAGGAGCTGGCGAGTACAGAGATCACTGGGTGAGAGAGGAAGCAAGAGAGAAGGAGAGGTGCCAGGCTCCTTTTAACAACTAGCTCTAGGGAGAACTAACAGAGTGAGAACTTACTCAGTCCTGAGGGAGGGATCCACCTCCATGACCCAAACACCTCCCACCAGGCCCCACTTCCAACATTGGGGATCAAATTTCAGTATGAGATATGGAGGGACAAACATCCAAACCACTGAGTATAAAGTGGTTGGGAAATATTTTGGCCCCTCTTGTCATTCCAAATAATCCCTGGTCCTGGGACACAGTCACTATCTACAGGGGGGCTTTTATGGTGCCCCCACTTTTTTTTTTTTTTTGCTAATTCTCAGCCTTTGAAAATAGAGAACATGATGAGGAAGGCCTGAGCCACAGAAGCTAACTCACTCAAAATCAAAGGAGAAACCCATAGAATACTTGGTAGGCAATCAACAACAATAATAGCCATTGATTGAACAAGATCTCTCTGCCTGGGACTGCTGTATACACTTATATTCAGTATCTTTTTTTTTTTTTTTTTTTTGAGACAGAGTCTCACTTTTTTGCCCAGGCTAGAGTGAGTGCCATGGTGTCAGCCTAGCTCACAGCAACCTCAAGTTCCTGGGCTTAAGCGAACCTACTGCCTCAGCCTCCCGAGTAGCTGGGACTACAGGCATGCGCCACCATGCCCAGCTAATTTTTTCTATATATATTTTTAGTTGTCCAGCTAATTTCTTTCTATTTTTAGTAGAGACGGAGTCTCACTCTTGCTCAGGCTGGACTCAAACTCCTGACCTCAAGTGATCCACCCACCTCGGCCTCCCAGAGTGCTAATCAGTATCTTTTATAATCTTCAAAATCACTCACTGAGACTGGTGTTATCCCATCATGCAGATGAGAAAAGTGATGCTCCTGGAGCTTATGGAACCTGTTTCAAGGGAAGTATTAGAATGAGGATGAATTATGGAATTCATCCACTGAATGAATAACTGAATGGATCAATCAATTACAAAAGCCCCATGGAGATAAAAATTACCAGAATCATCGAGGCTCGTAAAGTGCCTAAGTGACGACAAAGCACTTTCATATATATTACCTCTCTTCAGTCTCACCACAACTGGGCGAGAAGACATTTTACTTTCTCCTTCTACAGATAAGAAAATGGTTACCCAGAAGGAGTGTGTGACTCAAACATGGTCTGTCAGCTGGTAAAAATAAATTGAAACAGGATCCAAACCCACGTGTTTGAACAGCAAAACCGCCTTTGTTCCCACCAAAATCTCCAAGTCCAGGAAGAGGAAGACAGTCTGAGGGTTGGGGGGGAAGGACACCCTCACATGGATGGACACAGTACGACTGAAAGAATTGGTTTGATTTTCCCATAATTATTATTCTTGTGATTCCCTATATCCCCATTATCTTGCATACAAAACCTGCCTTTTTTCCAAAGGTTTTTTTTTTTTTTTTTTTTTTTTTAGAACTCTATAAGACAGCAGAAAAGGTGAGCACAGGCAAAGACAGCATCCTACTCTGAAACTGGTCTTGAGCAGAAGAAAGGCTTAATCACAGTGATCTCAAGAATTAGGAGAGAAGCCAGCAGAGTCCCTGGGGTTTGTGAAAAAGAGGAAAGGAAGCATAGGGGAACAAGAACAGACTTGAAAGGTGGCATCAGGGCTTAGCTGGAGAGGGACCTGCCTGGTCCCTGCCACTGGGGATGTTACCATGGCAGTGAGGTCCCTGGGAACAGGGCCTCTTCAGCCAAGCTCCTGGCCCATCCCCCAGCAGCCACTCCACTAAGCCAACCTGTCTCTTAGAAAGACCATGTGGAAACCATTATGATAATGCAGTTCCTTGCTGACTTTGCCATTGGGAGCACCATGTAGATCCCTTGAGCCAGACTTTCTTCAAATGGAAGGACTAGAGGAGTTGCTGCCATGGCAACGCAGCTCCCCTGCCCATTTATACTAGCCAAGAGCTGGGGGAGATCCCTGGAGGAAGTGGTTCCTCACCTACTTCACCAAGGCAGGGAAATCGCCAAGGACACACAGATGGAGAGGAGCCTTAGGGAATGTTCCCTCTGGCCTGAAATGGCTGCTGAAGTTGCCATGGCAACTCAGTTCCTTGCCCATCAAACCATGAAGGAGGGAGATCAGCTTCTACTTCAGGGCTTCAAAGGACCCTGCCTGTGCCGGCACAACTCCTGGCACCCACTCAAACGGGCTCTGGGCTGGTGGGTCCACTGGAGGTGAGAGGCATCCTGGAGCCTGGCCATTTCCAGTGGTGTCTGGAAGGACTGACTCACTGTTAGCTCCTTCCGTGAAAAGACAGTGCTAATGCAGTTCAGGAGAACAAAAGGAACACCTAAAGAAGACATAGGGACAGTTGCTACCAATCTCAACAGTGGCTTTGTCATCGGGAAGCATTTGAATTCCATGTGTCATACAAAAATTTCCTTATTTTTGTCTCTGTTCTTGAGTCGTCTGGGTTAAATCCCTGAACTAATAGTAGTGCATCTAATATTCAAATAGATGTGTTTTGCTTCCTCGGGGCAAAAGGGATGGAAAAGGAAGCTGGGAGTTGCTGTAGGAGAAAACATCCTAGCCTTCTAGTAGGTTCACATTTTAATATCCAACTTATGTATGTATGTATGATTTCTATGATTTGAATTTAGTCTCAACCATGAAAGAAATGGAAAAATGAATAGAAATAGAAATGACCAAGCAACTGAAAGGCATGAGTTCAAGAATCCAAACTCTGTTGAAAACAGGAAGTGTGTGACTCACTGAAAGCACAGCCTTTGGAATCAGAAACCTGGGTCTGCATCCCTGTCCATCATTAGCTTCTGCTACTCAAATCCAGAGACTCATATGAGTGAAGAATGAATAAAACATGCTAATATAGATTTGATTGATCTTTTTTTTGCATTTCCTTTAGCTGGGTCATTTTCATTCCCATCTGTGTTCAGAAAAATAACATCATTTGACACATCATGGCAGGGGGTGGTAAATTAAACCAGCTAACAGGCCACATGGCTAAATTTACATTAATAAGAAGAAGGAATTAAATTTATTTTACCATGATTTCACTGTCCAAGAACTACACAGAGACATGGCAACAGTGACCTCAGTACAGGGTGCTGGCCGCAGATGACGTTTCATGTTGCTAGGTTATCACTACAACATAGTGAAGTTGGTATTATTATCCCCATATTGCAGTTGATAGAACTGAGGCTAACAAAGGTTAAGCAATTTTTGCCTAACGTCACTTGGACACTAAATATAAAATGCCCAGGCAATGCCCAAACCCGGTCCTGGGTGCAAAGCGCGTGCTCTGTGCTACTAATTTCTAAGCTTTCCTACTGGTTATGAATGTATCACAGAAGCTGCCTACCTCACCAGTGGCATCTGGATTCATTGGAATAGGATAATAAAAATGAAATTGAGGGAATTATTATTAATTTCCTTCTCACATTTTTCATTTAGTCTCAAATCCTCCAATAATGCCACTGTTTGCTCTACCAGCTTTGGGCAGTCCCTCCCACGCGCTCCCTTCTGCCGCTGTGTGCTCCGTTTGTGTGATCTGATTAGCTCTTAAATGCCACAATAATTCTACGATTTACATTTCATTTCAATATGTATACAGTACCTACTCCTACACGTGCAAAGCTAGTTTTGTGTCAGCTGCTATGATAAGAAGGAATATGAATTTAAAAAAAAAGAGAGAGATACAAATCTCTTAACAGCCTTATAAATCCACTGGGAAAATGAGTACAATTCAGGTCAATAGCTGGTCATCTTATCTATCCAACTATCTATGTAGAATTACTCAACCTCGCTAATCATAAAATATGCAAGTTAAAATCAGACACCATCTCTTCTTATCCAACTAATTGTATCTATTTGCAGAGGCATGTTTACATGCATACACACACACACACACACACACACACACACACACACACACATACACAACTAGCACTGATGAAGTTGTGGTGGGAGAGGGCCACTCCTCCACTGCTGATGGGATTTCTCCCAAAGACAACTGGGCAGGATCTATCTGTTTATCTATCTATCTGTCTATGTATCATCTCCACAAGTGCTCCTACCACTCGGCCCAGGGATTACCCCTCTAGAAATCTACCCTAAGGAATGAAATCGAAAACACAAGATCTACTTAAAAGCTATGTACCATTGCTTTATAATAGTAAAAACTATAAAAACAACTGAAATGTTGCCAAGTGGGATACCAGTTAAATAAATCTTGGTACAGTCATATCTGATGGACTATTGCGCAGCTATTAAAAATTATGTTTTTGAGAAATATTTAAAGACATCAGGAAATGGCTACCTTATAGTGCCAAGTGGAAAGAATAATCAGGATACAAAATTTTATGCAGAATATGATTCCAATCTTGTAACAGAAATCATATATATGTATGTACAAATGTGTGTATATTTAGTCAAATATTCGTATCGCTTCTTTTCAGACAATAGGATATAGAAGGAAAGACACCAAAATCTAACAGCACTGGTATTTTGTGGGATTTTAGTTATATTCTTTACATTTTTTTCTGTATTATTTATGGTCAGAATAACTACTTCTACAGCAGAAGAAAAAATTATACTAGTTTTAAAAAGCGCAAAGCAAAATAGTAAGTGAGCCTAGCTACAGTGATTCACTGCCAAACTTTCCTGCCTTTCCTTATCCCCATAAGTGGTGCTAATTGAGATTTGAGGGAACAGCACAAACTGGGAGGGCCACCGTTATCCTGAGAAATACAGTGACTCGTCTACCTGGGCTCAGTGTCATAGATTTTTCCTTAAGAGTCAACAAGGAAGACCAGTGGTGACTTGAATAGAAATGTTAAGACCTGTAACATTGTGTACAGGTATCAAAATATCACATATATCCCAAAAATATGTACAACTATTATATATTAATTAAAAATATATATTAAAAAATAATCTTTTAAAAGACCTAATAGAAGCTGTCCTGAATAAGGCTATTACCCTTTCAAAGGAGGAGGAAGCCTGTGTCATAACCCTGAGTACCTATTTCTAGCACTTTCCTTTGTGTAAGTGCAGCATGACTAGATTAACAGCAAAAGAATCTCAGGAAAAGGCACCACTAATAAGTAGTCGGTCATGTGAAAGGGCCCGGGGAAGAAAGATCAAAGAAAGTATGTGGGAGGGACATCAGAGACACACTGCCCCACGGTCAGAAGACAGGCTTCAACGTACCAGCTGCATCCCCCACCAGCATGGGGAGTAACTCATACCCTGTGACATTGCTCTCTCTCCTTGATTATCTCAAATACATGAAAATATTATCAATCAGCCTTTCGGAAAAATACCAACTAATGAGCCACATTTCCTTTTCCTTCATTTGTCTATGTTAGCAGTGTCAACAGTAAACCTTCCTGAAATAGAAGCCAACAAATTTCTTAAAACATTTTTTGATGGGTGGCCCTCCCCATCTTCCCTTTGCCATTATTTTCTGTGTCACTCAGAAGAAAAATAAAAGGGTTTATCACAATTCTTTTCCAATTGATTATGTTTGGGTTAGTGTGGGGTTTGTTTTTTTTTTCCTCTTTTTTAAAAAGCTACCTTTTCCAATTGGAGTTATTTCCGTAACACTAAAAAGAGCTGTTTCGCCAATTTAATAAGAACTGGAATAAAAATGTGCTTAATGCATTTTGATAATCTATTCACTGGCATAAAGAAATATTCAAGGAAGTTCATCATTGTCATGAGAAGATCAGAAAAACTACCAGTTTTGAATGCAATATTTATTAAATGCTTCCACACAAGTGATCATCTCTCCAGCATTCATGTCGTCCAGATTCAGTTTAGCTGGTTGAAGCATCTATAGAGTGCCGCAAGCAAAGCCTGTAAGATACGGAGAGGCAGTACAGGGAAGAAGTTAGACTTATATGATATGCCAGCCCAGGCCTGCCCGTGGAAAGGCAGGACATAGTGGGAAATTCCTAGGCCCTGAAACCCCAGAGCAGGTGAAGGGAGGTTTCATAGGTTTGGGGCAGTTGCCTAACAAGGAAAGTTCCATAAATACAGCACAGAAAAAATTTCAGGACCCATGCCCCCAAAAATAGGCCTGGGGAACGTGCCTTCACTGAGTAGCAGAACAGAACGCAAGCCCTGCCTGGTAGGGTAGATTATTTCTGGATGTTGATGGAGCTTTTTAAGATATAGATAAATTCCTAGGGGGCCCTTCTGGGGAGACTGTCACGCTGGGAGGAATGCTAATCATCACAACTGCAGAAAGGGAACACCAGAAAGCCTAGGCATGTGTCTTTGGCAAGAAAAACCTCACGCAGAGAGAGTCTGGAGTATTTTTATTAAGCAACAGATTCACAGGTACCAGAATAATATAAAAGCCAAATTTCTTTTAAAATATACAACCGTAGGAAACCTTCCTTATAACTTCCAGATCCTCACAAATCCATTTATTGCAGAAAAGATTCTAAAAATATTCCTGTTCTATGGGAGAAGTCTGAAAAAATCCTTAATTAAATTTTGGGATTTAGATAATGACAGGATACAGAAGAAAGAAAGACTCAGAGATCTTTGGGGTTGATCATAGGAAGGAAGTGATTTGGGGAATTTTATTTGCACTGTGTTGGAAAAATATTGGCAGAGAGAGATGAAAAACCATGTGAATGTCTGTAGCAGGTCCAGACGAGCAGACCCACCAGCAGCAGGTGCGACCACTTTATCCACAAACCTGGAAAGACCCCTGCCTGCTCTGGGTCAGATTAGAGTCTGAGTACTCCTAAATTTCCTTTCTAAAGCAAAGTCTGCCCTCCTCCAGGAATCTAGGGTCTCTCAGAAACCCTCTTGTTTAGGAGAGACAATTGCATCCTCAATTCCTGAGATTTGAATATTTGGTCAATGGGCCTCAATCTCTAAATTCCTATTGGGATGGATATTTAGTTGGTACAAAAGCTGGGGATCAGAGGTTGAAGAACAAAGTGAACGATTTGCAATGCTCATAAAAGGAAGCATGTGGCATAGAAAAGCATTGGAAATGGTAGATAAGAGAGATTGAGATAAGATAATAGGATTTAGTTTCCTCTTTACACTGAAAGCAAGCAATTAGAAATGACAGGTAGATTTTTCTAGTCCTTTCTACTCTCATACATCCAAAAGAGAACACGTGATGTGTTCTCTGTCGTGGTTCTCAGAGAGAAGCACCACCCCCCTTATGTTATATCTGAATGAAGAAAAAATGCTGCCCCTTTGCAGAGATGTGGAAGAAGGAAGGAGGGAAGGTCAGTGGCAGGTGGGATGTCATCACTTGCCTGTCCCAGGAGGGCAGCCCATGATTCCGGGTGTCTGACACAGACTAAAGGAGTTTAATTTCAGTGGACCAACATTTAGGGAGCGCTTGATAAGCCCAAGAGCTGGAGGTGTGAGAAATACGAAGTTGGCTAAGATCCAACTCCTCCCTTCCGGAGTTCACAGTCATCTCCTGGGAACCAGATCAGGATAAGAATAAGTAAATCCAGTCTTTAGGGTTGCAGCAGACCAACCGTAAGGATGCCAAACTGTTTATTCTGGAGGGGAACAGCAATCTGCTCAGATGTCAGCCAAAGACAGTCGCTTTCAGCCCTGGCTGGCCTGCCAAGTAGGCATCACTTGTGATTTTGCCAATTAAAAACTCCAAATCACAACCCCTTTCTGCTCCCTGGTAACCCACTGTCCAGTGTTTAGCATCCCAGATTTTCTGGTATCTCAAGCAAGGTGTACTCTTAAGTACAGGCTCTGAGATAAAGACTCCCAGGATTGAAACTGTGGCTCCACTATCTACTCTGTGACCTTGGGCAAGCTGCTTAACCTCTCTGTGTCTTAGTTACCTTATCTTTAAAACAGATATGCTCTTCACCACATCACTGAGGGAATTAAGTGAGCCAACACTTGCAAAGTTTGGCAGAGAGCCTGACCCACAGTAAGCACTGGATACATGTTCACTAAGTTTACTGAAAGGGTCTCTAATTAGGAAGTCCTTACTATTTCTTACCACCAGCACCGCCGCAGGAACAACCAAGAAGATATCTAGGTTTAAGAGGGTGGAGGTAAAGAGAAGCAGAGTCAGGAGTTAAGAGAGCAGCAAGAAACAAAAATCTGTCTGCCTTCCATTGCTGCTGGGTATCTGCCACCACGGCAACTCGGGCTGGGAACCGGCACACGGTGAGAGCTCTCGCTCACGTTCAGGGGCGCACAAGTGCAGGGCGGCCTCGATGCCCCCAGGCCTCACCCTGGTTCTGGCCCAGCTTGGCACTCCAACTGGATTCCTCCTCAGGCCGTTCCTTGGGTTCACCCAGTATCCTCTTTGATGGGACAGGAAAGGACATGGACAAACGTATGAGAGAAATAAAGAAAAGTTAGCCGACTAGGTATTCACCAAACATTCTGTAGAACTACTGCCAGTGCAAAAGCCCAGGAGTGATGTCTACCCCTCAGCACCACTGGCCCCACCAGCGATCCAGTCTACATACAGGGCCAGGGTAGGGACCCCCTGCTGGGAGAACCGCCCAGCTAAAGGTGCATCTGGGAAGCTGGGAGTTGGGAGAGACTGCCAGGGCAGCAGCAGGGAGCGGCTAGATCTCATTTAATCCTGCAGAAGCGTCTCTCCCTAGTTTGTGCTCTGACCACAACGTCAACCCTAAGACCAGGATCCATGCTTTCGCAGAGCACTGCTCCTGTCCGGAACAGGACACTGGCCTGGTCGCTATCTGAAATGTCTAGGCACCCCCTAGTGGTAGAGGTTTGTGCCATGGCTGTAGAAAAACTCAACACCTAGAAGGCAAGATCCTGAAATGTGATGGGAAGAATGTTTGGAAACGTGTGTCTTCCCTCCCCATGCCCCACGCCCACCACGCAGGCGGGCATGCCAAGCGCTCGCTATACCGGGGCCACCCTGTCTCAGCTCTTGGCCACAGAGAATGGTGGGGGATGAGATGCTTGCTGGGCAAAGAGACAAAATTTAATTTTCTGCTTGTGTTCGTAAGTAAACTTTCTAGCCTTTGTCAAACCTTCTCCTTAAGCATCGGGCTGATAGACACAACCTCTGTGGATGCTGAGCTTTTGATTTCTTGCTTGTTTGTCCAGGAACAAACTGGCAGGTCTGAGAAGACGGGATGAGGTTTCCTTTCCCTTGGTTCTGGCCCACCTGTTAGCCGTAAAGGGACTGGAGATGAGCCTTCAGGGCTGGCTCAGACCTTCCAGGCTGAATAGTATTCCCTGAGGATTAGCCCATTGGCCCTTGGTTTCCAGGCTGAGATAGATTCATTGATTTAATTTATACTTAATAATAATTAGCATACACTGATCACTTGAAGGAGTATTGTACGGTGGATAAGGACATAGGCTCTGATATCCAGACTACCCACATTCAAACCTTGTCTCCATCACCTACTAGCTGTGTGACCTTGGGAAAGCTACTTAACCTCTCTGTGCCTCACTTTTCTAATCTGTAAACAGGCATAATACTAGTAATTACCTGACAGAATTACCCAGAAGGACTAAATGGGTTAAATATGTAAAGTGCTTAGACTAGAACCTGACATATTTTGAGTGCTGTGTTAGTTATTATGAAAGTTGTTCTATGTGCCAGGCGTATCAATTATTGTTATGTTTATTATTATTATGAACTGTTACATGTATCACCTCCACAATCCTACTATTATCCCCATTTTGCAGATGAGTAAACTAAGGCAGAAAAAGGTTAAGTGTCTGGCCACCAGTCACACTGTAAGTGGCTGTGCCAAGTAGGGGTTCACACCAGGACCTTGCACACGCCTTCAGTCACAGGAGTCAGCGATTCACAGGGGAAACTCCTCGTCTAAAAAATATGTGTGAGAGGGTGTTATCAGTCCTCAGACGGAAATCTGCACAGGGTATTGTATGGTGGATAAAACGGGACATCTGAGGAAGGAGGTGTCAGGAAATCCTTCATGGAAGAGGACAGGCTGGAGCTGGCTCCAACAAGTTGGACAGAAAGGGGAAGAGAAGGGTGAACAGAAGGAGCATCTTGAGCAGAGGCAAAGAGGTGCAAGGCAGCAGGACATGTTCTGGAGCCGTGGCGAGTGCTGGCTGCGCGACGAGGAGCAGGGGGACATGGGGATTGAGAGGAGGGGAGGAGTCAGCTCGCAGGGGCCTTGCATGGCAGGCAGCACTCTTGGACATCGCCATGGGCAGTGGGGAACCATTGGGTCTTAAATAGGGAAGTAACACAAGAGAACCAGAAATTCCACTTGTTTGCCCTCTCTTACAATAACTGATGAAAAAAATCTTGATGTGGGCCAGACGTGGTGGCTCATGCCTGTAATCCTAGCAGTCTAGAAGGCTGGGTTGGGAGGATCACTTGAGGTCAGGAGTTCAAGACCCCATCTCTACAAAAAATTTAAAAATTAGCCAGGTGTGGTGGCACATGCCTATAGTCCCAGCTACTCAGGAGCCTGAGGCAGGAGAATCGCTTGAACTGAGAAGTTGAGGTTACAATGAGCTGTGATGACACCACTGCACTCCAACATGGCAGCTGAGCCAGACCCCATCTCAAAAAAAAAAAAAAATCCTGATGTGGACTAGTAGTTTTCCATTTTGTTGTTGTTGTTGTTGTTAGAACACACTGGCCCTGAGATTTAGAAGTATGGGTGATTAGCATCTCTGCCCCACAGGCCTTTTTTCTAGTTGGTTCTTACCAATTCTAGCCTGGTTGGAGATGAAAATGGAAAAGAACCACCAAATTACTACGTCCTCTACAACTTCCCCCACCAGCCTGAACAAAAGCTACATGATGCAGTTTCCCCTTAAAGTTGCTAATGGTTCTAAGCTAATAATGGCCTCTGTCATGTCAACACGATTGTGACTTAACCTACTCACTGTTATAACTGGAGAGGGCAATTACAGGATCAAGGAATCTGTCCTTAAGGAGTTTACAAGCTGATCAGTCAAAGTCAAAATTAGGATAGAGCGGACTGGGATACCCATCGCTCCATTGAAACTCAGCAACGCCATCATCCTAAAGCGGAGAGCTTTTCCCTGCTGATCTCCAAACCACACCAGAGCACCACTTAGACTTTCCCTCAGTGGAGCCCAGCGGTCATGAGCACAATAACGGAGGTGTAGATGGTGGAAGTACTTAGGGTTTCCAGACTGACCCCCACACACCACATCAAATGGCAAAGCCTCGTGACAAGCCACGGAAGATGACAGTTACTGGCATCATTGCATTTCTCCACAAAGTGAAGATCCACAGCAAGATAAATATAAGTATTAATACAAGGGAAATCATCGTTATGGTGTGAAGCACCAGGGAAAAGTAACCCTTTTCTTGACTTGATCTGAATGCATTGTATGAGTATGACTAATAGCAACGACAGTGACAGTAATGATGAAAAGCACCTTCTGGGAATCCAGGATCAGCTGGGAATCTAGGATGGTCATTGGCAATGAGGTTTCTCCTGTCTCTGACATCCTACAATGGCTCTCAACCCTAGCTGAACATTAGAATTACCTGGAGAGCTTTATAAAATTTTCCCTGGGTACCAACCCAGACAAATTAAATCAGAATATCTCCAGAAGGGACCTAGGCTTCAGTATTTTTATAAGAAACCATTGTTATAAAACATTCCTTTATAAATTGATAACAAATATGTGGTAGCATTTCTAGGCTATCCTGGTAGTAAGCAACAGTATCATCTGCTTCAGAACAAGAGTGACATGGGAAGAAAAAGTAGCAAGACCACAGGCTTTCAAGCTCTTTATACTCAAACCACTGGTCTTTCACTTAGCAGTTGCATGGACAAGTTACTCAACCTCACTGAATAGAGGCTTCTTCAATTGCAAAATAAGGTAATGTGTCTCATTTGGAAGACTGTGGTGGGAACTAAATGTATATGTAGCACTTAACACACAGTAGGTACTCAACTAAAACAGGCTGTAATAGAAACCATCCCTAGTAAACACATAATAATGAAGAAGCAAGATATGTGTAGCAGCCCAGGCACCACTACTAATTAGATATGAGTTGCAACTTCATCAGGCGAATTGTTTAAACACTCTGAATCTAATTCCTCATAAAATATCTACAAATTGAAAAGTTTGAGCTAGATGTTCTCTGCTTTAACTTTCATCTTTAACATTCTATTGTATTTAAAAAGTAGCAACAGGCTGAGAAGAATAAAACTCTCATCAGGAACTTAGTGGGTACTGTTGTCTGTAACTGAGGGAAAGAACTAAGAATGGTAGGAGATGGCCCTGGGGGGCTTAGCTCACGAGCCCAGCTCAGTTCATCCCTCCTCTGACATCTGAAACAAATGGCTACATGGCTTCTCCAGCTCCAGCAGTTCTGTGTGCCTAGCAATTGCCTGGTCTAATTATCAGGCATCCCTAAGGAGTGACCTAGTGAGGGCTATATAAAAAGTGCATTAACTACAAATCAGAGGAGCAGATTCTACCTGTTGTTCCAACACTAACTGAGAGGAGGCCACAAATTCTCTGCATCTCAATTTCCCCACTATAAAATGAGAGTGACAATTTCTACCTTCTAACATACTTCCCAGCAATCTCGGAAAGGCAAATGATTTGGGCTTAATAAAATGAACTTTGGAAACTGGAATATCTGAGGAAAAGAAAATGGAGGTGCTCTGAGTCAACTCCAGCAGGCCAGAAAAGTACATTATTCCATTAAATGAGATCTTCAATTTCAAAAACAAAATTACTGTTGCAAACCAGAGATGGTCTCAGAAAGTTGATAGTGGTAATGCCAATTAATAAAACTGAAAGCACAACATGAATAATTTACCCCTCTAAAAAAACTTGCCTGTAAGCATCACATACAGTCAAGCATCAATTCCACCCCAGGGTTCTCCAACTTCCCTTGTGTTCAATAGTCAGCACTCTTGTCCACAGTAGTCTACCGGAATGTATTACCAGTGAATTTGCATACATTTGCATTATCAAGAATACAAAATGGTACCATTATTATGTAAGCAGCCTCAGTTTAAACAGGCTGTCAGTCAACTGCCTCCAGGCTTGGCGGCATCCAGTTTGTTGGCAGATAGAACATTCCAACCTGCTTTTTCCTGTCATGTAATTTGACAAACATTATCATAAGCCAGGTGCCATTTTGAGCTGTCACCTCGTTGCGGGCATCTGCCTTACCCATCAAGTGGATAAGCACCCATTAAGAAATGGGAACATTATTTCAGCAGCTACATAACCAAGCTAAATGAATATATGAATTCAGTTTCAATTCAACTTTCCATTTCTTTTTCCAGCTGCTAATAGATGGAGTCAGTAATGTGTTATGAATGGATGATGTGTGAGGTTATGTCTTAATAAAAAACACATGTCCATGCAGATTTTTATAGCCAACAATTATGAGAACTCTGACAATTTAAAAACATACACAACACATCCAAAAACAACAAAAAACACTATTGTGTTTTATAATTTCCAGAGACTGATTATAAACATAAAAAGCTTTGTTTTTTTTTTTTAAACGAGATTTTTAAAATGCATTTACAATCAGAGCCAAATACACTTAAGAGAGTCACAGGATGTGTCCCCTAATTACCTGGTATGACACAATTTCAGCACCTGACATGACCTCATCTTTCTTAAGTGCCCAAGCCAGGACATTGTCCAGGAGAAGGGATAGAGAGGGTTTCATGTAAATACTTTACTGTATTTCAAAACAAATGGGAATGAGAACAATATCTATAAATGTGAATTTATTGAGTTTTTAAAAGAAGAAGAACTTTAGGATTGTAATCTACCCAGTCACTTCCTTCTTTAAAAAAAAAAAAAGTGTTATCCAAACTTCAGGAGCTCATGCCCAGGTGCACACTGGCCCTGAAACGAAACTCTTGGGAAAGGCTGAGACAGTGAAATCCATGATGTGGGGAGAACAGCCAAGGTGGAGCTATTCCTGTCAAAGCAGAAGCCAAGTGTCATTTCTTAGGCGACTCGGCTGGATCCGGCCAGCACTCACAAACGGAGCATTATGCAAAGCAGGCACAAGATGGACAGTTTGGCAGATATTCCAACCGCTCCGATTCTGCAGGTCCCAGCCAACTCATCTGCTGAGGAAAAATTGTGTTAATTAATAGGAAATGTGTGTGAAGAAAATGAATATCTCACAGCACATGCAACGCTCTGCTCCAAAGCCAGCGGATGTGGGTCTCCTGTAGGGCTGGGGGCAGACACAGAATTGTGCATGAAGTCCTACCCTTTGCCTTCCGATTGGTCCTGACCTCCTTGCCGCCCCCACCCTTGTGTTGGCCAGTGACCCTTGAGTGACCATTCCTTCACTGCCTCTGTCTGTAAAAGTTTACTGTGTATCTAAAATGTTCTATGTTTCATGTTCCAGGCCTGGTCCTAGGCCCTTGGGGAAGTAGAAACGACTCCAGGACCCCGTTCTTGTCCTCAGGAAGTCACCATCCATCACAGCTTAGCAGGAGAGACCACTCTGCCTGTGGGTAATTAGGAAAATGAGGCATGCTCTGATAGCAGCAGGAAGGCTGTAGAGACTTCTTGGAGACAAGGCTCTGTCTACACTGCCTTCTCTGAAACCTGGCCATTCCCCACAACCCCTGGTGGAGGGACAAGGCCTCCCCTGACCACAGCTGTTGAGATCCAAGCTGGATACGTGACCCAAGATGGGCGGGCAAAGAGATTTTTTGTCTCAGGAATTAGAATCGTAACCCAGAGATCGTCCCAGGTACTGGAGCTGAGACATCCAAGAGAGCCAGGGCTGGATCGGCCAATAAATCTTCATTAGCAGGCGGCGAATGGCTGGCTGTGGAAAAAGGGCAGAAAGAAGCAGCTACCTAGAGGTATGAGATCACATCAGTGTCCCCGCAGGGACGGGGGAGCAGCTTCAGGCTCTGACTTGCCAGCACCTGTTCAGCCCTGGTAGGACCCGGCTGTACCCCCTGTGACCTGGGGTGGCTCACCAAGCCGGCGCTGACAGTGCCAGGGGAATGGGGAGGAGAGGGCTGATCCCATGAGTGGATTTGCAGAACCCAGGGGGGGAGCACCGATCTGGCAGCCCTTGCAGTTTAGTTCCCTTCATCACAACAGACAGTCCTGCAGGTGCTGCCACATGGGCCTGCTGGCATTTCCTGCCTGGGGCAGTGAGGTCCTCTCTGCCGCCCAGCCTAGAGGGCACAGTGTGTGGCTGAGGAACATTGTTTTTAATCCTTGGTATAAGACACAGCCCCTGTGACCTTGGCCTCATTCCTTCCAGCTTTCCAACTACTGCCACTTCTATATTGCCAAAAAGAGCTCTGGAAATGTCAGCCGGTAGAGGCTTCCCAGGCAGTGAATCAGCACACTGTGATCAGTCCTCGGTGAATTCTAAGAACCTGTTCCTTCCAGCACTCGATGACACCCCTTCATGTGATGCTTCCTGGTGAGGGGCGAGGGCTCTGAAGCTGCTTTTTAATCTTGAGCTGTTTTTTCATTTATCATAGATAGTTCCATGTCTTGCTTTCCCAGTTCTGAACTCCTTGAGACCAAGGGTCGTGCATTGTTCATTTTAAAGACTTGGTATGCGATCACAATAATTCGAGAATAAGCCCTTCACGAACAAATGACAACCCAGTGCCCTTCAGGCCCGCCAGCTGCTCAGCTGTCAGCAGGCCTGGAGAGGAAGATCTGTGCACCTAAGCTGGGCCATGCTTTTGCTCAGAGCCCTCCTCACCTCCACCCCAGGGCAGGACTGAACTTCAAGGGCAGATTCTCAGCACGGAGAGAGAACCTGCAGATGAAAAAGACCAATCTCTGTTTTAGAAGAGGAAACCAGGACCCAACGAAGTTAGCTTTCCCCCGTCACAGAGCTAGCGAGTGGCATTACCCAGCTCTGTGGCATTCCTCAAGCAAGTGGCTCCCTTGGGCTTTAGGACGAGGAGGTGGAAGCAAAGCCTGCTCTTACCCTTTCTCTGCTTCTCTTTTCCAACTCCTGGAGCTGTGGGGAGCCAGCCTTCGGCTCCGTTTCCTGCCCCTGCTTCCAGATGCTTAATTAACCATGCTCCTGGGCGGAGTCCAGCTCAGCGCTGACCTGAAATGACTGGACACAGGGCTTCTCTAGACTTTTCTAATTTAAACCCCTTTCCTCTGCAAAGAAAACAGCTCCCGGATGCATAAAACAGGGAGAACTCGCGGCATGCCGCTCCCAGCCTCCCCCGTGGGAGCTCCCTCTGGCCCCCGCCACAGCCTTTGCACACGGCAGCTCACAAACCAGCTCGGGTGTCCCAGAACCGGTCGCTCTACCCGAGTCCAACCTCAGCCAGGGCGCATTATGCAAAGCAGGCGCAAGATAGACAGTTTGGCGGGAGTTCAATTACCCCGGATCGTGGAAACTCTTACCCACGTCTAGGCAGAGAGGAAGTGAGTGGTGTGCTAATTAATAGGGAAGTCATGCGAAGGAGGTTCATGCCGCGTTTCCTATCAAAGCCCCTCAGGAAGCAGGACTCCGAAGGAAGTCACCGCATCAGACAGATGCAGGTGTTTGTTAAGGAAGAAGTGGTCCTGCCTTTGCTCTGGGGACTCCTGTAATCTCCCCGTCCCTCATCCCCCCGCTGGTGAGCCGCTGTCCTCTGCGCCGCGGCGGGGACGAGCCTTCGCAGAGTGCCCGGCGCCCGCACGACCCACCTCTGCGGCGGCACAGCCAGAGGGCGCGGTGCCTGTGGCTCTGAGGTGGCGCTTGGCGGCGGCTGGGTGTCTCTCCCCGTCCGCCAGCCCCTCGCAGAGCTGTGGGCGCTCTGCGGTGACCCAGCCAGACTCCTAGTCTCACCGGCTGCTGCGCCTGTCTGCCGCCCCGCAGCGTGCGCTCCCGCGGGACACAACCCCGCCGCCCGCGTTGGCCCGGGTTATGAGACTATTAAACATTTTGGATAAATGCGTGGAAGAACGAATGACTAAACTCCCAGGATAGGCTCTTATCATCTCTTTCAGATTCAAGTGAAAATGATCAGTAGGGCCAAGTGACACACCACTCCAGGGTATGTGCATTCCAAAAGCCTTTCACCAAAATTGTGGAAATAATTAGACATTTCTAGGCACCAGGTAGTGGGAAGGGCCAGTTTAGGAACAATCCAGTGGCATAACAAGGGCAGAAGAGCAACTGCAGCCCTTAGGCCATTAGGGGGACGTTGTAGAGAATTTCAAAGCAAAGAGAAATCTTACCTGAACCAGTTCGCATTTTATTATCACCTTTGCCAGCAATTTTAAACAATGTCAGTGATAAAGTACCCCACCACCCTAAAAAATCTTTAGCTGATTTAAATTCTGAGCAATTGCTGCAGCTTATTGTTGAGTATTGGTAATATATGTAAGTGTCAAATGATCACATTTTTATAACTTATCCTTGAATACACACTGTATTCTGTAGGGAATTTAATTTGGAGAAATTCCAGTTAGACAATTGGTCCCCAACACAGACACATGCAGACAGAGCTACACATATTCCTCTGAAGAGTAAGTTTGTCCCAGTTCAGAATGTTTTGAGCTCACTTTGGGTGAAGTTCATGTCTGCAGTCCCTGTGGTTCTGCATGTCCTTGCATTTAAGCAGTAGATTCTAAGTAAATAATGATAGCACAATGATTGTAAAGACAAATTTGAGTTTCAATTCTGTCATTCGATGTGACCCTTGTAGAGTTTTTTGGTTTTATTTTTTATTATTTAATATGTAGATTTTACCTTTTTAAAATCAGTTTTTGGTTACTAATCAAAAGCAAGCTGGAGTAATTATTTAGATTTTAAAACAGTGGAGGAGAACTGTGAGGTGAAGTACTTTCTTTTGGTACGTACAAACTTTAGTTCACACATGAAGTATTTTACTGAATTTTAATAATATCCTTTAAACTTGAAATGTATTTATTTTGGTTCATAATTGTTTTGGAAGTAGAGAATGAATTCAGAAAAAAATAATATTAGTGGCATGATTTCATAGTTATCTAAATTATACTTTTTGCAGATCTTTTCATTTTATTAATATTCATTTAATAATTACTGGAAAATTATGTATACAAAATATTATTACAACAGACTATAACTAAAGGATTGAAGTTCAAACTGCTAGGTAGATATAAAGTCTGTTAAATAGCTATAGTTTTTTCCTTTTATGTAATACGATATTTATTCTAGGCTTTATGGCTTTATTTTTTTAAAAAAAATTATTGGCTTGAATATAGAACCAACGTTCAAGAAAAGAAAAACTTTACTGTTTCTTTTCTGGTCATTATTATTCTTCTTTTAATTTTATGATTCTTACTGAAAATAGTTTTGTTGTATACAGGAGATGGTTGTTAAAATATGATCTGCTCCAAATGTCAAATATGGCTGTAATGACAATGGCAAATGCAGGGCACTAATTTTGTACCATGTGAGCAATGCCCCTACTCCAGACCACCTCTGCCCCTACTGGTCACTCTCTACCTCGTTTTACTTTCCACATAGCACATCTCACTGTCTGAAATTCTCTCTCCTGCCTCTCCCCCTCTTCTTCCTTCTTCCTTTCTCTCTCTCTTTTCTCCAACTAAAATATGAGTTCCAGAGAACAGAGACTGAGCTCATCTTTGTTTGTACTGTCCATAGAAGGTGCTTAAAGAACATTTGTTGGATTAATTAGTTAAACAACCTACACCTAAGGGAAATTTCTATTCCAATCTGAAAATGGTGACCCTCTCTATGGTACTTGGAGCCAGGGTGGGTTGACTTTGCCCTGCAGGCTGGCAAACCTCCACACAGCCCTGTCCTTTAATTAAGTTGCTATTTTTTGCTTAGTGGTGCTATGATGGCTCCAGTCAAGTTGCTAAGGGCAACATACCTTTGCTTTTCCATCATATTCTATTCCTCTCTCTCTCAAAAAAAAAAAAAAAAGTACAAAATGAATTTTTAAAAGCTTCAGGTGTGAAAAGTCCTCAAAGGAAGAAAAATGCCCCCAAACTCTACATTTACATAATTCAGTCATAATTAAAAAGATCTTACCCCAACAATTTAAATGATTTTTTCAGCTAACACATTAGCAGGTTTTAAAGGTATTGCTCCTTAGTCATTTTTACATTTTATTATAGGGTTCTTAAAAAGAAAAAAAAAAGGTGGAAAAATCTTCAAGACATGAAGACATGAAAAAGAGAGAATTCCAAGGATTTGTTCGCAATCCAGGGTATTTGGGGCAATAGGATGGACCACAGGTAGCTTATCCCAGCGCATATGTTATTGTGTTTATTCTTAAGGTGGGGCTGGCCGTGAGACACGTGGTTTGACAGTCACCAATTATTTCCTCTCCTATCCCCACAATCAATCAATCTCCAGTTCTTACAGATAATAACTATAAACTATTTCTCAAATCTAACCCTCCCTATCCATTTATTAACTACCTCCGTTATTGTCCCCAGGCCCCCAACCCATTTTACCCAAGGCCAACAACCTGACCATGCTGCTCACTGTATACAGCACTTCAATAACTCCTCTTGGCCTAGAGAGGGAAGTCCAAGCTCCCTAATGAGCCATAAGAGTGTGAACTAAAATAAAAATCTTAAGCCTCCCAGTTGACTGAAAGGATACCCTCTTGGGCAAGGAGACCCCAGAAAAACCCTAAAGCTGAGTTGCTGGCCATGAGAAGGGAGGTCGGACACCCCTTGTCATGCTCCCCTCCCTTTTTGGAGATATTTGTAACAATAAGGTACTAAATCATTAACAGGCCTAAAGCTATACAAGACAAAGCTTAAATCACTTCTAGGTACCATCAATTTACTTAGCAGATCACTTGAGTTTCCGTAAATGTCTGGTGGCTTGTCTCCGATTAACAGACATCCTTATCTTAAATTAAAACAGTCCAAGCCTTTAGACAAAGTTTCATTTCTTTAACCAATTACAAATCAAAGAATCTTTAAACTTACCTATAACCTGTAAGCCTCCCCTCCCTCTTGAGATGTCCTGCTTTTGGGGGCCAAACCAATATATGCCCTCCACGTATTGACTTACGATCTTACATGTAATTCTTGTCTCCGTGAACGTGTAAAACCAATCTGTAACCCAGCTACTGCAGGCACATTTTCTAAGGACTTCTTCAGGCCATGTGCTCCAGGCCGGTCACACACATTCAGCTCAGAATAAACTCCTTCAAATTATTTAACAGAGTCTGGGTTTCTTTCCATTAGCAAAAGACTCTCCTGGGTAGCACCACCATTTCTCATCCGTCATCTTCCACTTAATGATCTAATAAACCCAGCTCTTGTCCTTCTCCAGACACCCCATGTGGTATCTCAGTTCCTCACCTCTGTGTCCGTGCGTAGGTTTACCTTATGTCCATATTCTCATGCCCAACCTTCTGTTCTCTGGCTGATTCCTACTCACCTTTGAAGACTCAATGTAAGTGTCACTTCCTCCAAGAAGACCCCTCTGAAACACCCCTCCACTCTGTGAGAACTAGGTCCTTTCCTTTTATAGTCCCAAAGACCCCTCTATCACTCCGTACATGTTGTCAAATTGTAATTGTGGGCCCACAGATCCATCAACCCCGTTAGACTGTGGACTTCCCGATATCAGAGACTATATCTTGTCACCTTTATCTCAGCGCCTAGAATGGTGTCCGGCACATAGTTAGCATTTAACAAGTGCTTGTTGAATGAATGAATGAAGTGAATGAATATATGAGTGATAAAATAAATATATGAAAATTCTTAGGAAAATATCAAGGTAAAATTATATTTAATTATATATTTGAAGAACTGCTTTTATGTAAAAACAAAATCATATGAACATGAGACCATCCTTGCCATTCTGGGAAGAGTGTGCCCAACAGCTAGTCCAATTCCTTCTTATGTGGCTTTCTCAAGTCCCAGGAAGAGGGTCGTTGCTCCAATTTGTGCATGGAAGATGTTATTCTCCAGGGTTGCTTATATAGCACTTCTTGTGGGCACTGAAATAACATTCTTATCACTGGGTCTAGTTGTGCCTTAGTTCAGAGCAGAAACAGAGCCATAATGAGCTGCAGACAGTACATGCTTGTCTGGGGATTTACTGAAATCATAGTCTTGATCTGCAAGCTTCTGGGGGCACTGAAGTAGTTCCCTGAAGTTGAAGTTAAATCTGTGTTTTTTCAACCTACGCCCATCCCATGTCCTCCTTCAGTCCCATTAAAGACCCACCCCCACTGCTACGCTCACTTCAGATTCTGACAGGCGCTGAGGGCTAGGAACATCTACTTTGATAAAGCTCCCAGTTACTGTGATATACCCTCTGCCCCATCCAGCCAAACACACCCCACCTGGGCAGCTGATCACACTGACCCCCCACCAATGAAGTGCTAGGGTCAGAGCAACAGCAGCAAGGGTTTTCTGGAACTAGACGCCTCATTTTTCTTCTTATCAGAGTTCAGCCCTGGCATTTCTTTAGTGCTTCCCTAAGAGAACAATACAAATCAGGAAGAAACCACACTCTGGGTCATTGGAAAGGACATAATCAGATTTTGGATGAAAATACGAATTAGAGAATTCCAGGGAAATTAGTACCAACTGGTCTTGTGAAATTGCACAACCCAAAATAAGGTATTTCCTGGCCAGGAACATGCCAAGGGTGGGCTCTTGTAGTCACCAAGCCTGCAGCCTTGTGGTGAGAGCCCTTAATGAAGGTCCCCAAACGCAAAGGGGAAAAAATAACAAAAAATAATGATAGTAAGTGCCACCTGTAGTCCTTTGATATGGTTGGGATTAGAAGAAGATTATGCAAACATTATGACAGAACAAGGCTATGGTAGGAAGCTATTGTCCTTGAATACTCCTGCTGCCTCTAAATGTCTGGAAACTCAGCTAGCTAGATGTTCTAGGAATTTCTCAGACCTCTTGTGAAAAAAAAAGAAAGAAAATGAAAGAAAACACTGATTTGTTAGTCATTCATTTATTTGATAAATATGTATTGAGTTCCCTCCCTATGCCAAACACCTGGCTAGATCACAAACTAAAAGACTGTGTCCCTTTTGTTCACCACTGTATTCCCAACACTTAGTACATTACTTGGCATATAGCAGGTCCTCAATAGAATGTTCAAATCAATTAATGCAAAGATCAACTTCTGGCATGACACTACAAAGAGTTCTGCAGACCTACTTCCCAGTGAAATTGGTGAAAATTATTTTTTAAAAAATCACTTAAAGCCTAAAGGCAAACAGCAAAAGAAGAAACACCTACTCAAGAAAATCTATGAAAATTTGGTAAGAGAGGGGAGAGTATGGTATTTGAGCCAAGACCACTCCCTTTCTATTCCTTCTTAGTTCAGCAAGGCAGAGACTCCACTTCAAGCTGATAGAATCAAGAACACAGGGACCCATCTCCCCTAGCTCTGAGTTGCAGGGCTTTCTTCCTGTGGAGCAGGACATCAGCATTTCTCATGCTTTCCCCAGAGCTGTTGCTGAAGCCAAGTTGTGGGTGAGTGCAGTGGAGTGGTGAGAGTTCTCTTCTGCTCCATTTATGGCAGGTAGGTCTTACCTTGGGTGCAGTATTGCTGAAAACAATAGAGCCCCCATCACTCTTGGCCCAGCTTGTAAGGTACTGGTTCCATGCTCGGAGAAGCAGGCTGACAAGACCTCAAGCTACTGCCCCCCCTCCACAGCAGGGGTGCTGCTCAGAGAAAAGGATGACATTGTCCCATCCCCAACTCCAGAGCCTGGACTCAGAGATTTCGCCTGGAAAGGAGAAACAAGTTGGAAAACAGATAGCTCTGAATCTCTTCCCAAGGGAGCTGACTTCCTTTGCAACAAAATGTAGAGAAGTTCAAGCCTAAGGGAGGTCTCAAGAGCAATGGAGGTTTTGCTTGAGGATAATTGGGAGGAGACCTGTGGGTTTGGTGAAGATACAGCGTAAGCTGGCTAATTGTCAGAAGAGAGCTGGGAAGGGAGATGGCTAGGGGGACCCCTCCTGGGATCAGAACTGGAGTATCACACTTGCAGAGGCTAGCACAAGAGTAGAAATGGAGACTGTCAAATAAATTATACTCTGTCCTCATGCTTTGAAAAATGTACTTTGATAATGACTTAGACAATCAAGGTATAATTGTCAACAATCCAGCCCACCAATCCAAGCTCCGTATAGCTCTCAACCTTCCTGGGAAAGCTGCCCTTGGCCCCTGGAAGCACATCTCTCCTGAGACCCAGGAAAGAGGCCTGTGCCAGCCCTGGAGGTGGGTGCAGAGCCCTTTGAACAGGGAATTCCTGGGTCTCAGGCATCCCAGAGCATGGTCTAGATCAGAACAGTTCTGAAACTTGAGCAAGCATCAGAATCACTGATAGCTGGGCCCATCCTTCAGAGTTTTTGATCCAGGAGTTCTGGGTTGGGGGCCATGAATTTGCATTTCTAGCAAATTCCTAGGTGATGTGCTGCTGCTGTTCAGGGGACCACATTCTGAGAACCACTGATATAGAAAGGAGAAGAGCTGCAGGCTCTGAGCAGGCATGGCTTTATTGCCCTTTGGCTGGAGGAGGGTCAAGGCAGGGTCCTCTAAAGTGCCAGGACCAGCACGGGGCCCAGGACAGGACCCCTCTTGTCCATTCTGACTTAGCAGAGGCAGAATGTATACCAGGCGGCTTGGGAGATTGCAGGGGCTTATGCACGATGGGGTGCCTGCACCTTTGAATGCAGCCGTTCTTCAACACTCGAGCCCAATCATTTGATCGGGAGACTCATACTCCCCTAGCAACAGACCAGCAACTTTACTCTCACCAAGTTCAAGTGCCAGGGAGCACAAGGATGCTCTCACTCCTTCTATCACCAGTTATGGGATGACACAGCAGCAGGGTCAGCTGAGGTTCCAGTGAGAACAGGGATTACTTTGTTCTCTTTGAGAAATGCTAACCAAATTCATTGGAGCACAAAACCTTTTTCTGGAGTATGAGTTATTAACATCACATGCAAGTATTTTGGGAAGCATAGTAAGTACTGCCCTGTTCTAACAGGAGGTTCAGCTACCTCCCTCATCAAACTTTTAGACAGGTAACCAAGTGATCAAAGAAAAGATTCATTTTCTTACTTTGCCTAACTCAGGCTTAAGAGATGTCAAATGAGTAAGCTGTGAACAGTAGAGCAGACTGAAAACCGAAATGACATGGCAGCACCACAGTGTTCATTGTCTGTACCTAAGCAAGCAGAGAGGTTATTCTGCAGGCATTCAAATAAATCTGCCTTGCATAATTGCACTTTTGTCTGACAAATTGTTTTTATTTTAAAATCTACAACTATAGTTATATCTTACACTGGGCACAAAAATCCACTAGTAGCCTGCTTCAAAAAACATTCATGCATTCTTTCATTATGACTAAGCTCTGAAAACACCAAATCTTGAATGAGGTGCAAATAACTTAGCGAGCAGCAGTGCACCCTCACCTCTACCCAAAACGGCTTTCTCATCTTGGGCTTTTTTTTCTTTCGTAATTTGTCAAGAGGACACCATGAGCCAGAGCAAGAGCCAGAACACTTTCTTAAAGCCATGCAAGTGAGTGCTCCCCCATCTCCCCTCCCCCATCTCCATCTCCCCCAGGGCTCAGGAGGAGCAGCGTGGAGATGATATGTACCTGGAGGTGAAGGGTTAATGTGCAGTTTGGTCTTTTGAAATAAAACCCCCTGAATTAATTCAAGGACATCCTTTAAATTCCTTTCCTCCAGCATTTTGTTTGCAAGCCCATAAATAGCTCCTCTTCAAATACATGCTGAAAGCCCAACCTAATAAAAGAGGTAAAACTGTTTCTGGGCTGAAGCACTTATTGTATTTGCACAGGTCGGAGCTATAGTGTTCATAGTGATCTCGGTCTAAATAAAAGGCAAAGAATTCAGAGTACAGCCGTCTCATTCTTGAGATTCCCATGAAATGGGGACATTTTTCTTTACCCGTTGCAGCTGCACATTAAATACTAGAGGCTGTCTGTTCTTCAACAAGTACAGATTGAGATGCTCAGATGCCCTGGCCATAACAGCAATGGAACATTTAAAGGACACTTGAGCCAGGAATTAGAAAAAGGAAATGTCTCCTGCTTTGTTGATAGAACTCGCCTTAGATCACGAGCAAACAGTGATAGTGGTAGACACAGAGGAAAAGAATCTTCCCTTTAGATGTTCTCTAAGAAGCTAGTGCTATTTTTTCATGTGTACTTAGAACTGGAAGAGGTGTTTATATCTCATCTAATTCAGTCCTCTAATTTTACAAATAAGAAAATATAGACTCAGTGTTCCCCAGCAGTTTGCCTTAGGTAGGAAGTAGGTGGGTACTCTGCAACCAGGTTGCCTCATCTGGCTATAGCTCAACTTCTTTATAATCACATGAAGAGATCAAAAAAGAATTTAGACAATTTACACATAGAAGCTTCTCAATTCATTCTTATAGCAGTATGGGGCCAGGCTTGATGGCCCAGCCTGTAATCCTAGCACTTGGGGAGGCCAAGACAGGAGGATCACTTGAGGCCAGGAGTTTGAGACCAGCCTGAGCAAGAGTAAGAGACCCTGTCTCTACTAAAAATAGAGAGATTAGCTGAGCATGGTGGTGTGTATCTGTAGTCCCAGCTACTTGGGAGGCTGAGGCAGGAGGATCACTTGAGCCCAGGAGTTGAAGGTTGCAGTGAGCTATGATGACACCACTGCACTCTATCCTGGGAGATAGCGCAAGACCCTATCTCCCAAAAAAAAAAAAGCAGTATGGTTATCTGAAGTGATTGGCTAAACTGTGAACAAAGAATATTATCATATAAAGTCTTTTTGCATAGCTCTAAATATGTGGTTTGTCAATAATCCTTGTGCTGTGGTTTGCAGGTTTCCCCCCCCCAAAATCATGTATTGGAAACTTAATCCTCAGTACAACAGTGCTGGGAGGTGGGGCCTAATGAGAGGTGTTCAGGGCATGAGGGCTCCACTTCCTTGAATGCATTGATGCTGATTATATTAAATAAAAGGGCTTGAGGCTTCAAAGTCTTTCTCTCTCCCTCCACCCCCCACCCCCACCCCCGGCTCTTGTGAGGCTCTTTTGCGCTTCTGTCATAGGATGACACAGAACAAAGGCCCTTACCAGGTGCCGGCACCTTGATATTGGACTTCCCAGCCTCCAGAACTGTAAGAAATAAATCTCTGTATCTCTGTTCTTTATAAACTATCCAGTCTGTGGTATTCTGTTATGGCAGCTCAAAACAGATTAAGACAGCTTATAACATTCTCATCTGTTTTTCCCCATATTCCTAACATTTGAACTTTACAAAAAGCAAAAGAGTGATTTGAAGACTTTTTCTCCAATACTTTCTGTGAGGATTCTTAGGTTCACAGCTGGTTTATTTTGGGCTCTGTTCATATTAGCAGCACCTCTTGCCCGTGACACAGCATAATGTAAATCTGGACCTAACGAGTCATTAGTGCTGGTGAAAAAGAAACACAACTCAGTCAATTCTTGAATTAATTGCTGCCCTGAAGGGAAAAAACATCCCCTGATGTGTGATGGCAGCAGCAGACACAGAGGGCCCCCTAAAGACAAAACCTTCTGTGGCGTGGAAAGAGTCTCCTTCAGAAACAGAGCCTCCATTATTTCAGGAGGGCATTTAAGGACACTACTCTTGGAGTCTGGACTTTGCAGAGCAGAGTTACCCTGTCTGCGCGGTGGTGCAGTCCACTAGAGGGAGTCAGGCTCCTTCCACGGAAGAGCCTAAAAAAAAAAAATGCATCTTCGGAAACACAAACAGAATGTTGGAGCCGAGGAGGGGCTGAAGGTTTCACTCCTACCTCAGACACATCTCTTAGGAGAACACTGAACTCATGGATTTCTCCCTTCCTTCAACAAATAATCACTGAGGACCAAGCGATGTGTGAAGTAGACAGCAGGGAAGACTGACCATTTTGGAATTACGTATGGAAAGTTGAAGCCAGGCAGCCTGTGAATTCGACTTACTGTTGAAAACCAACTTTCACCTCACTTTTATCTTACCTAAGAGATAACATAGGCAGGTGTCAACAGCAGTTGCTATATTTCCTCTGGCTAAGGACACACTCAATGGTAGCCAACATTTTTAGTAAGCAAATGAAGCAAGAGACCCTTAACCCTTCGAAATTATAACTGCTGCCTATAGCCAAGTCCTGCCATTTAGTGTCAAAGAGACCTGTCTTGGGGTCTTCATGAATCCCCTCTAAAAGTGACCTAGAGACATGGGAGAAAGTATTAGTTACAGTATTATTTATAGTAGCAAATTGGAAAGAGACTAAATGCTCTGTACCAAGGGAAGCATAGAATAAATTACGATGAAGCCACAGAATGTAATATGATGACACCTTTAAAATCATGCTTTACTAATCATCTTAATGACTCAGGAAATGATTACAAATTAGCATTCAGTGAAAAGTAGCATAGTCAAGAACTGACACATTAATACAAAATGATCTCAACTATTGTAATGTTTTTTTAAAAAGTAAAGGTACCAAAATGCTAAGACAAAAATCTCTGAAAGGCAAGATTACAGATGAACTTATGTCATCTTTCTTATTTTTCTTTGTATTTAAAAAAAAAGCTAAAATGAATATTTATTAATTTTATAACCAGAAAGAAGTCATTGTGTATGTATATACCATTATTCCTGAGAAAAGGGGTAGCTTACTTTTTGTAGCTTTCTAAAAAGGAGATTCAACCACTAACAAAGGACAAAGGATGTTTGATGGAATGCACAGGCAGGCATGGCCAGAGGAGGAGGGGTCAGTGAAGGGAGGAGGGAAAAGAAAGGTTGAGAAAGTGCTGGAGGGAGGATACCAAGGACTCTTTTCATCTGCCTTCCTGGCAGGGGGACAGCACCCAGCCCAGCCAATCACCATTCGCCAGGGTCAAAAATTAGAAAAAAGTAATGACAACATTGCTGAAGACATTGCCTAATGAAAACAAGCCCTTGCGATAAGAGATAAGTTAATATATTATATATGGGCTTTGAGATCTTTGCTTCGATGGCTTTGCAAGGCAGAGAAAACAGAAAAAAATAGATATCATGTGTCAAGTTTTATTTTTATTCTGCTTAGCTCAACTCACACTGATTATGAATGACCCCCATAATTTTTAATAAATTATAGATGGCATTCTGTACTTCATGGAATTCATTTGGTCATTTGCAGGTGTCTATGAATAGAGGTGTTTGATGCACAGAAAAACATCTGCATTATATGCCACGGAGCAAATGCATCTGGCATGTCAGGAAGGGAATGTTACTTGGTGATGTTAGCAGGAAATTAGTGGCTGGATAAATATATTATGATTTGAAAGACATATTAGAGTTATCTGTTCCAGGGGCAGAACAAGTCGTTCTTGGAGTTTATATTTTTTTCAAGACTCTTCCTAGGCTATGGGTGATCTCAGAGGCAGTGTCTGGGAGAATAGTCTAGAATGGTTGACTGAGACAAACTGAAAACATGCAAATGAGCTTATGCTAATGAACACCAAGAGTCTAAACAACAATTGTATCAGCTATATTGTAATAATTACGTTGTAACTCACCTAGAGAAAGGCTCTACAAAAAGAGAAAACTGTAGATTGTCAGGGTCTGAGATAAGGTGAATGGCACAGGGAGGGAAGGTTATGAGAATTTGGGGGAATGGAGACACGATGTATCAGTGGGCAGACTTGTGAAGCAAAAGAAATAAAGTAATCCAAGATTATAACTAATGAGAAAACAAAACAAATTGCTTGAACACAGGGGAAGTTGCAGAAGTAAGACAAAGACCTCTATTCTAATAAGCCTCAGGACCATGATATTGATCACATTAGCCACGTAAGCCAGTCTGTAGACTTTGAACTGGTAAATGTTCCTATGATGCTTTCTAACTTTATCCTTTTGTAGTCAGCCTTGTTAACCTGCCTAGACTTAAAACTGTAAATGATTAACGAGTAGAAACTAGATTTCAAATCTTTTGGCAGCACTTTCCCTCAACAGCCAACAGTGTGCTGGGTTTTTGGAGAAACTTTTCTTCCAAATTGTAAGATGGGTCACTTGGGAAAAAGCATTTTTATTTTATTTGTTTGTTTATTTAGCTCAAGGAATTGTTGTGACTGCTTCAGGGTAACATGTCATGGCATAGTCACAGTCCCCCAGTGCAATGATCACAGTCTCCTTTGGAGCCTGATTTAGGAACCAGCATGTGGCCAAGGCCAAGAGAAAACCATGAGAAGATGCTTTCCTTGGGGAAGAAAAAGGACCCATTTCAGACACTGTGAGAAAGAAATAGACAAGTATCCTTCGCATGCCTGGAAGCCCTGGGGAATTCGAGCCCTTGGGATCATGGTTCACCAAATAGGAACTGTGTGGAAGGTTCTCTGAGGAGATCCTGCAACATTTTTGCAAATGTACGACAAGAAGCAGGTACCCAAATAGATGGTACAGGTTGAACATCCCTAATCTGAAAATCTGAAATCTGAAATGCTCCCAAACCTGAAACTTGTGGAGTGCCGACATGATGCCATGAGTGGAAAACTCCACACCTGACCTCATGGGACGGGTCACAGTCAAAACGCAGACGCACAACACACAATCTATTCAGCGTCTCCAAGGAAAAAATAAAATTACCTCAGGCTATGTGTGTAAAGTGTATATGAAACATAAATGAATTTCATGTCTAGACTCTGGTCCAGTCCCTAAGATACCTCATTTATCTATATGCAAATATTTCAAACTCCAAAAAAATCCAACCAAAATACTTCTGCTCCCAAGCATTTCAGGTAAAGGATAAGCCATGTACTAAACTAGTACTTAGATAGCAGGAGTAACTTCACTGAAGCTACCATTAGATTGCGACAAGTGTTTGTGATAGCACACCTTCACTCTAAGATTGTCATCCCCCGAATGAAAGGATTGGTTCCAAAGAAGAAAAAATTAACGTATATAAGCTCAAGGAGAAAACATTTAAATAAAGCCTTTAAAGGCTTGGAATTCTTTGGATAAGAGTTAAGTACAGTAGCTTAGAGCAACTCACCCCTGCCCAACTGTCTTAGCTCAGGTTTCCTTTGATAGAAGCAGACCCTAAAAGGGGGATTCTTGCTTAAATGACTTAATTGGCTTGTGCCCTCAGAATGGGGGAATAAGAAAAGGGTAGGTCTCTACCAGGGGCAGCTAAGCAAGAATATTTATTGTCTCAGCTGGAGACTAGCTCCAATCTGGCTGTGATGGGGACACTGGCACACAAATTGCACCAGAGTTGAGTCCCACCTTGAGGGAAGCGGCTGGCTTGGGCAATCATCAGCTACTCAAGGATCCCAGGTGGGCTGGATCCGGGTGAGTGGAGGGTTCTTTAGAGTGGGGTCAGTTGTGAGTCGTTAGCAGCTACCAGATGGGCACACTGGCAAGCGAAGAGAATCTGAACATGGCACCAATGGCCTCTTCTACACCAAGCAGTAGCCACAACAGAAGCATCAGGCCATGGTCTGAGGCAAGAACCTGGCAGAGGAGAGGCTGAACAGCGTAGGAAGATACATTCTCCAGAATCCATTCCTATCTCAGCAGAATGACAGTCCTTCCTTTTTGAGTGTAGAAGATGAAGTTAAAGCAACAATAGGATTCCCAGGTAATACAAGTCAGACAGAAACTTTGTAACATGGAATAAGTTACTTACTTTCTCTAAACCTCAATTTCCTCATTTAGAAATTAACAAATATAAATAAATGTATTATTAGTACAGGGTAAGTATTAAGCACGATCTTGTATTTTAATGATTTTAGCACAGTACCTGGTGCATAGTAAAGGCTCTATAATTGGGAGTTATTACTTTAGAAGGCTATATTTTCAATGATATCTTCAAGAATTGATCAGAATTGTAAAATGATGCCACAATTATACCAACACCCAGCATAACATGTGTACGGTACTGTGCAGGTACCGAGTGCTTTCATATGTGTGGTCGCATTCTCCCCATTTTACAGCTGAGAAAACAAAGACAAGTTGGAAAGCACAGGAGGAAATGCCTCTGGAACCACAACCACAAGCTAGAGGTCTCTTGTGGATAGATCTCTCTTTCCTGGTGCTTACAAATTTTCATCGACTCCCAGGAGACAGGTTTAGCAGCTTTTCCAAAAGATTGAGCGACGTCCAAATTTCGTGTTGGCAAGTACTACCTGTACTTAGTGTTTTATCCATCCGGGAATGAAAGACTCATTGAATCACAAGGGAACATCCCACATTCAATGGCTTCCAGGAGGTGTAAGTGTTGATTTCTCTGTGCTGCTGATGAAGCCAAGCTCCTTGCTCACCCTCGCTTACATAAGCTTAGCCCATGGACTGGATAGAATTGTATCTTTGAGTCTGAGAACCAAGATCTATGATCCAAAAGCAGCAAGAAGCAGGAGATTCAACCCAAATAACCTCTACTCAGTCTTCCAACTCAGAAATTGGCCAACAAGAGTGAAAAAGCTAAAAATATGAACACACGTTGCTTTGCAATGTGCCATTGAAGTCACAGCACAGTCATTTGGAAAAAGTGAAATAGGTCCTTGTCTCTTCGTATGACTAGTTCAAAAGCAAAAAAGGTTTTAAAATATTTTTTTGTTTTTAAGACTACATGAGTGTAAACAAAAATTTAGCTGACTTTTTTCCCCGACTGAATTTTTTTGAGTGCTACATAGTCATGTACGTAGTCAAAGCACAAATTAATCCACATAGGTAATTTTTTTTTTAAGTCACAACTTCCCTTGGTAACATATCCCTAAACTGTCCAGTTTTCTCTTCCAGGAATTTGTTCCTCATACTGGACCTAGACCATTTCTCTCAAAATATTCTCTTATTTTGTCCCAAGAAGAAAGAGAGAACAATTATATTACTAGAGTCAATGGAATAGTACATCTTTGCTTATATTGGTCTACTTCATTGAATTTCTTCCATGCAATCCCAATAATCACAAATTCTTAATTTCTTCATCTCTTCCTTATATGTTATTGTGTGCACATAGGTCGTGTTCATTCCTTCCAAGGTTCTAAACAGTTCTCAGATTCTGTGATCCAGGACTGATGCAGTCTTTTCAGGTTCTTGGTCAAAGACCTTCTGCAGAGAGCCTGATTTAGGCCCATCTGGGCAGCAGACATCCAAGATTACTTGGGAGCCCCCATGTCCCCTGAAATAGTGGTCAAGACTGTGGGAGCGGAGGCAGACAGATCTGGGGTTGAACCTCTGTTCTGCCATTTACTAGCTGTTCATAATTGGGCAGTAATTAACACCTCTGTGCATATGAAATCAGACTAATAATTGTACCTATTTCATAAATTTTTATGAAGATAGAATGAGACAAAACTGTGAAATACTAGACACTCAACCAATAATATTAGTGATAGTTAGAATATAAAGATTAGTTCTCGTTATCATTGTGACCTCATCTGCTATTCGCCTGACTTCTATTGTGAATGAAACTTTATGATATTTTGAGTTCACATCTATTCCTTCCTCATTTTTAAATTTTCCCTTTTGAATTTCCCTTTCATTTTCCCTTTTGAATGTGTTAATGTAATGAATGTCACTGACATTCCTGGGCTGAAAATACGCACTGTCTCCCTCAAGAACGGTGTCCAGCCGGACCTGATTCATTTGAATATGTCTCTGCTTAAAGATACACTGATGTATTTCTTCCCAAAATCTTGCACTACATAGATCACCTACTTAAAGCTCAAGGCTATTTTGATTTCAGTATTTAGGATAAGTGGTAAGTAATTCAGATACTTGGCTTCTCATAGCTGCCACTATTTTATTCTCATAGGACACTTAATCTAAGAAAATTCTAGACTTTTGAGCACTACCTGCAGGGAAAGTGTTATAAATTCAAAAGATGTACCATTATTCCCCATAAGAATTGATACAGCACAGTTTTTTTAAGCTTATACTATTTCTCTGTTTACAAACATTGTAAGCCTGACATTCCCTTAGTGTTCCTTAAAATTATTTCATTAAAAAATCATAATGACACTTAGTTGTGAGTGAGGCCCCCTTCTAAGATTTATTTCACTACCCAGCTGTTGAGATGCTTGATGTCACTTTATTGTTGACATGTCATGTTAGAGAAGAAAAGGAATAATGGAATTGCAGTATACTGAGGTTAAGAATATTATTATCTTATCAACTTTATACAACATGAAATCTTTTCAGAAACCTGTTGAAGTTTATTGTGAGCCTGTCCTAAGTACAATATGATGCCTATTTTTCAAATAATAAAATACCTGCAGAAACCCCATCATAGTTTGTTTTTGTCAGTGGTCCATGAAGTCTCTTAGTTACTTGTAGGCTTTTGCCAGGAATTTTAGTCTCCTTAATGTGACCCTCAAGGTTGTCACATTCATCATGAAGAACAATAGCATACTTATATTTTTTTAAAGCCAAGGAAAATTCTTAGGATTGAATGTCAATAAGCCCTGTCTACATGGGCTCAAGTGCGATGAAGATACTGCCAATGCTCTGTTCACATGACCAAGACAGGGAGCCGACTGGATAGTTCTCAAATATATTCAAATCTATTTTACTGGAATTATCAGATGTTAGTTGCCTATCCTAGTCTTCATTCTACTGGGGGCTGAAAAGAGGCATCTATAGTAAAGTCATACCTGCCACCCTACTCAGACACTTGCCCAAATGATGCAGAGAAAAACCCATAAAGTAATGAAGAAACGATGTTTATAGGATGTAAATACTTGACATGACCTGGTTCTCTCCTAAGGTAATAGGAGTCTCTCTGCTTTTCCAAAGAAGCCTCAGAAAAAAATTGCTATGTGTTAAATCCAATGCTGCCATTCTCTGATTTTGATCATAAAAATGGCAAGATCATTCATGATGAGTAGATCTATTTTTTACCAACTCACAAAATATAAAGTCTGTCTGCTTCATGGAAAGCCCTCCTCTGGGTCCCTCGGTGACTAGGAAGACTTGTCCCAGAGCCACCCTGAGTAATTTCCTGGTTACATGGTTTGTACACAGCTATAGTTTGAGAATATTCCCATTCAATGATTAATTGGCTACTGCAATTGGAAAAAGGAGTTTGGGCCTTGGATTTATTTGGGGTTAGATTATTCTCTGGAGGCTTTTAAAACTTTTCAGCATTCAATGCCACTGTGAAGTTAGAGGTTTAATTCAGCTCAAGATTTACCTGATTTTTGGTCTTAAAGCTGTTTTTGGTTTAAAGTCATTCTGGTTTCAAAACCAGAATGACCTCCTCAGCCATCCCTGTGCTTTCAGAAAGTAGACCTAAAATCCAACAATTTGATATGAATAATTTACAACTCTATCTCCATTTCTCAGCAGCCAAGCAAAAGTGTCACAGAATATATCATCTTATCAATAAACTGCCTTAGATATTAACTGCATATGGGATAAGTACATATATAAGTAATGGAATTAATCAAAAAGACATGCAGGTCATTTGAAACCTAAAAAGCATACTTAGGAGAAGAAAGAAGGATATTAAGACATAGACCCCATATGCAATAAAGCCTAAATATTCCTGGGAGACTGTGTCTCTCTTATTTCTTATATGGAATTATCACGGGATGTTAGAGATAGATAACACCTGCTAATCAAATCTCTTGTTCGGTGGGTTAACTCAATCTACCACATTACTAACTTGCTGCTGAGATAACTTTGGAAAAAGAAATATCACGGAGTTATTTTTTTCAGTAGTCACAGAATTGCTCCTATATATTAAGCCGAATTCCATCTATAATTTCCAAATCAAACTTGGTTTTCTCTTCTCCCTCACTACCATTCAACCATTGGATGGACTCTCAAAGCCCCCTCCCAGGTATCTCTCCCTGCAGCCACACATCCCCAATTGGTCCATGCATTTGTTCTTTCACTCATTTGAGAAAGGAGAAAATTGAAGATATTTATATGCTGAGGCTTTAGGTTTGCTTATCATTTATATCTGGTGAGACCTGGCTTTGCCCATTTGACCATTCCATTACACAGGGGACTGAACAGAGCAGTGAGTGACAGGTGGGGACTACGTGCCTCTTCCTGCCCAGCCTCACTAGCTGGCCCAAGCAAGTCTCACAGAGCAGGCACAGAAACTGTCATTCACCTGTTAGCGTTTAGTCCTGCTCTCTGTCCCTGGACACCCTGGTATGCACGCTGCACTGAGTTCACGCTGCCACAAACGCCACTGTGTTCTAAAGAGAGGACAACAGAATCCTGCAGAAGTGTGGGAAGGGAATGCCAGGCACTCAGGAAGCGCGGGCTCTGGCCCTCCAGTTTGTCTTGGGGGAAGTCCTCTTTGGCTTGCAGCAATCTTAAACCTCTTCCAAGGCCAGCGTGGCGGGAAACACACTCTTTGCAGCCAACTGCATCTCTTGAATCCCACCCATTCCACCCAGGGAAAGGTTCCTGCCAACACCTCTTATGCTAACTAGCACGCCCTTTGTGGTGTAGATTTCAGTAATGATATTTGAAGTGCCAAGTAACCCCCCTCTGAAGTGTTGATCCCTAATTAGGGCATTTCAAATGCTAACTAACCACTCTGGGAATGTGGATGCCTGATTAAGATTCTTCAAATGCCTCCTCACTCCTGCCAGGGCGTAGATTGCACCAAAGTGTTTTCAAGTAAATCAACACAGAGATGATGTAACCGCTACTAGGGCTCGCTACTGAAAACAGGAGAGAAAAGTGTCCCTTTGTGTGTGTGTTTTGAGGCATTCGCCACAAGGATGAGTAGAGACGAGCTCCAAGTGATGTGGCCCTAGTCATTTCCTCTTCCCGAACGGGTATGCAGATGACAAGTTAGTAATGCATGAGTCTCTGTATCCCTTTGTCTGAAAACAGGTGTGACACACTCTGGCTCTACAAATGCTACCATTATCCCTCCTGCCTTTTCCATAGCTGGGTGGTGCTGACATAGTCAAGGCACAGACAGGTTGACACATCAGAGAAATGACAGCAATATCTGAAATAAAGGACCAGGATGGCATCACGTTTCCTTCCATGTGGCTGGCCTCGAGACAGGTGGCACATTCGCTAGGCTCTGCTTGGGGGAGGGACTTACTCTGAATGAAGGAGAAGGCCCTGGCGCCCTGGACAAGCTGGCTTCTGAGCAAGTGAGCAAGACCTGGCCTGTCTGCAGTCCGTGTACGCGTGACACCCTCAACTCCACACAATGCTTCCATTTAAGATCTCAAGACCAGTTTACGTGATTCTAGGAAACAGAGGCTCAGGGATCTTTGGGTGCCCTGAGATAATTATCCCATGCCATGACCAGTAAGCAATACACCAGTTCAGCTTACCATTCAACAAAGTGAATACTGCCACAGAGACTCTAAATACAATCTAAGCACCTTATGATTTCAAATACAATGGCAGCCTTCAGTGAGAGAAAATCCTTTCTTTGCTTGGAGTTCCGTGTCTTTGGTTACCCTCCCTGTCTTTATCCCGGCAAAATTCCAGTCTTCCCTCCTCCTTTGGAAGTTGTAAAGTAGCCTGAAGACAAGCTAGGACCAGCCATTTTGGCCACTCCTTCTGTTAATATTTCTCTCACTTTGGCAGGCAAGTCCAGCCCCAGGGGTCTCCTGCCTGAACTACTGCAAGAACCTCCTAACCATTCTCTGCCTCCATTTCATCTTCCTGACAGTTTCCATCATGTGATTCCACCCTGCCCAGTGAATCGACACCTCAATCTGAAATTCAAGTGCAGCCACCCGGGGACATTTAGTGAGTGCCTGTTTTATGCCAGCGTCTGGTTAGGTACAGTGGATACAAAGATGAACAACTTAGAGTCCCTGCCGGCAAGCTGTCCTAATCTGCCAGAAACTGAGACAGGTAAGAGCAAGTATGACACAATATAATCATCGCCCACGGAGTGTGGTTTTGCACCAAGGGCTTCCCAGTAGCAAAGGAGATCAGGATAAGTTTCAGAGGAGAAAATATTTGAATTGGGCTTTGCAGTACAAGTAAGACCAAACCAATGTAGACTTGAGGGAAGATCATTATAAGCACAGGGAGTGACACGTCAAAGCACAGAGTGAGAATCAAGGGACTCTGAGGGAAAGGCTCCTGTCCCTGTATGGCCAGAGCATTTGGTGAACTGGGAGTAGAGCTGGCTTCAGGGAGAGGGGAATGGCAGGAGGTGGGAGATGGGGCAGACAGGGTGGGCGTGGAGGATGGGGAAGGTGGAAAAGGGGTGGGAAGAAGGGAGGCTTCCTCTCCTGGCCCCACCTTTCATGCCATTTTCGGGCAGCCCAGGGGACCCGGCTCTTTCCTGCCACTGTGTGAGTCACCGCCCATCTCCTCTGCTCAGGCTGAGCATGGCCTATCCAGACGCCTGCTGTTGCTAACAGGGTCCTCCACGCGCAGTGTCAACAATTAGTAATGCACCGGGCCAGACCTGCTGTGTCACCAGCTGCTGGAAAAAGCCAGCTCCAGAGGTGCCATCAGCCCGAGTGCTTTGCCAGAGCTTCCTCCCAGCGTCCCCGCAGACGGGTTCCTGCCTCAGGAAACAGGAAAGCGTACCCGGAGGGACACGCAAAGGGGAAAACAGGAGAAAAGAGCTGCCAGAGGCTGACCCGGCACTTCCCAGACAGGGAGTGGCTGGGCAGGGCCCAAGGTTTTCCTCAAACGTTCCACAACAGCCTATAGGTGTTAATAATAAAAAACCAGGCATGTTTAACTTTCCCTCTCCCTTCAGGAAGGAATGTTGGTAGAAATGTGAGAAAAGAGCAGAAAGGGGTATTTGCTCAGAGGAGAATCATTAGATTTGCAGGATTAGGCCTATTTGTAAGAAGGGAAGGAGTTTCTCAAAATGGTGTTTTTTGGAGGGGTTCTGGGGAGATTTCTGTACAAAAACACACCAAACACAAGGCCATCGAGCTGTTGGACATGCAGAGATTCTGTCCCCAGACTGTGTGGAGTGACTAGTAAACTGCAGTCTACTGGTGGTAGTTACTACTGTGTGATTCCGAAGGAGTTGGCCAGTTGGCGGATCTTTTGGTATTTCACACTTTTGCAGTCTTTGACTCAGCAAATATTTATTGAGTGCCTACCGTGTGCCAGGCGCTACTCTTAAATAAGAAGGTCACCGCAGTGAACAGCTAGTTTCCAACCCGGTGGTGTGCGCTCATTTGATCAGTCACACCTCAGACTACCTTTCTCAGATGAAGAGATGGGGCAGAAGGGAGAGAGAAGAGAGCAGGCCCAGGTCTGGGGACAGTGGGCAGCACCTCCGGCAGTGGGAGGTCACCGGCTGCCAGCTTGTAGTCTGCAGAGAGGGCAAGAAAGCGGTTGTTGGAGGATCTGAAGAGAAACGTTGGATTTCCTATTTTGTTTGAGACTGGTCTTAACCACAGCCAGGACTTAGAAAATGACCTAGCTGCCCCAGTCACCCTTCCCACAGGAAAAGTCACCCGAAGCATGTCAATCACCAAAGCTTGTAACTCTCCTCTCCTTCCCTCTTTCCTTGGAATTTGGAAATGTGTGGGGCTCACGTGGCACTAGCCCCAGCCAGACCATGAGTGGCAGAAGGAGGAAAGAGGCCCAGGGTAGGCGGGGGCGGGGGCTTCTACCTTGCCAGCTGGTGCACTGTTGCTTCTCCTTCCAGAGCCCAGATTTGGGGGACAGAAGGAGCCCCCCTAACAGAGGAGGTGGCCGGAGGAGAGGGAAATTATGGGGAGCCCTGGGCACTCACCCTGGGATGAGGTTCATTTTCCTCACCCGGATGTGTCCAGCAGCCGACAAACACACAGCTGCACACCAGGTCGATTTCACAGCTCAGCGCCTGACCAGACCCGTGAACTTCCCGTGGAGATTGGTCACCCATGAAGACAGAGCAGGTAGGTGCCTGGAGGTGGCTCCCCAGGTAATCGTGACATTCCTGTGCTCAAAGTTGTCGCATCTAGGCAGCCAGCCGGTTAGCAGGTCTTAGAGACTTTCCTGTGTCATCTAAAGAAACATGAGGGTGTTAGTCATCCTCCCCCGCACGCTGCTGGGGGGCGTCTACCCTGCCAACAGAGTGACCTCCCTACCACTCGGGCTAGATTCACCCACCATTAAAGCTTTACGGTTTAAGATGGCAAAAACTGGAAAAGTTGCCTCTGGGAAAATGGCACCGTATTTTTGGTACATTTATGCCTGTGTGGGAGTATTATGGGGGAGGGGGTTACATACTTTATCGGGTCATTTGTAAATAAGAGCCTATTAGTTTTCCTCAATAGACTATACTTGTCGAGGCTGAGAACTGTGTTTTCTGCTGATGTTTGAGAAATTGGAGCAGTCTGGACCCATTTCTGGCGGAGGATACGAGGGCCGTCTGGGACGTATCCAGCTGTTGTTAACGTAAGGAGAACGGGGTACTTTGGCTCCTTGCTGTGTGTCACAGGGATGAAGACCAGCGTTTCTCACGGGGAGCCTGCTCCAGCCAGATTGCCCCGGAGACTGGCATCCGGTCTGTTTGCACAATACATTTTTAGACTCTGAGTCACGCTCAGGTTCTCCTTGGTTATCACTTTGGAAGAAATGCCAAAGCATCCCATCACCTTCGCCTCTCCCTGTACAGACAGGTCGGCTCTGCAAGCTGCCCCAGCACCCCGCCTTCCGGAAGCAGAGAAGCTCCAGCAGATAAAAGGGTTGCATTTATTAGACGCTCACTCACCTGGGACAACCAGGGATTGGTGGCATGGGGTTATCATTTCCAGCCCTGCAAACACACACAAGGCCATCCCGGGCAAAATGGCAAACCAGGGCCGATTCATCCAGGACTTTTTCAGTCCCTCCTATGTCCATAGCAGCTGGCACATCCTTCTGTCCCCACTAGAATGTCATTTCATGCAACCAGGGCTTGTTAGCATTTGTAGGTGGCAGGTGCTGGTCTAGGCACCAGAGAGATGGCAGTGGATGGAAGAGATCAGACTATTCTCTTATGGAGGGCTCAAAGCTGCCATGAAATCTGTTATTTACAACATACAAATTATTATTTATACTACGTACAGATCTCCTGTACATAGCATAAAACTATACTGAGAAAATTAGGACAAAATGAATATGAATCAAGTGTCCTCTTAAACAGAAAATGAAGTTACAAAGGGGCAAACTTCAATCTGAAGCATGGCTGGTGGGGTGACACATGGGCAATGCCTTCTCAGACCAGCAGGTTTGTATAGGCGTCTCAGGTGGTCCCACCAGCCACCCCGTCCCCCAGACACCTGGCCAGCCATCGTTCTCTTTCCTGTTGTCTGCCTCTGTGTCATGAGTCAGCTCTCTCATTTCAAATCAGCATGGGACAGGTCAAGGGTGAGAACCAATCCCTGCTCTATTTAAAACTGAATGACAGAGGGCAAGTAGAGGGAGGAAGGTGACAACAGCCATAAGGACTTCCTGCACCAGAAAGGAAATGGACAAGCAGTCGGTCCTGGGTGTGAGTTGCTGCAACTCACAGTGGCTTCCTTCCTTCCCACCACCCCCGCCTCCATCCACTCTTGGGGTTTGGTATTACTGAGTCTAGGATAACAGAAAAGACACTTCTGTGATCCAACTTAAGACCGGAAGGTAGACAGACTTTTTTTTAGCATGATTCTATAAATATATATGCAGGTGTGTGTGTGTATAGAAATACCAGGAGGTAAAGTTTGCACTGGGAAACTTGGGAGATTTTTGATGATCTGAAATAAATGCCTAATGGCACCTTCTCCAGGATTCCCTGGGAAGGGTCACTCAAACACGTGTGCAGGTTGTGTCCTGGACAAGGACACAAGGATGCACCTAAAGAGAATAAGGGGGAGGTGCGATAGACTCCAGCTACACCATCTGGCGGCAGTGCCTTTTTCTGTGTGTGCTTGGCTGTGACCAGTAAGACCGTTTCCTTATCCCACAGAGAGAGGAGTACCAGGGTCACCATTTTGCTACAGCAGACTCAGCAACGGCATCCTGACATGGACTCTCCCAGAATCTAGAGTCCAGAAGTATTATGTAGTCAGTGTGTTCATTCAATAAAACGTTATCTTGTCTCCATGACACATGGCATCCTTCATCTTCCCAGCGCTGGTAGACAAGCACTGAAGAGCAATGTAAGGGCATTGTGAGTGTGTGTGTGTGTGTGTGTGTGTGTGTGTGTGTGTGTGTTTGGCCCACGGTGCAGCTAATTACATGTCAGCTCCTGACAGTGTGCTAGTTTAGGACTGTGCAAGGCTTTGCTGTTTTTTCGTTGTTTTTATCCCATCACTCCACTCTCATTGCCCTCTCCCTCCCCAGGCAGCCCCTCTGGTGAGCTTGCTGTGTATCTTAGTGGATATGCATGATCCTTGCCAAAATATGTATTGCTTTGGACAAATCTGTTTTAACTTTACATAAACGTGGTATTATATATATATGTGTGTGTGTGTGTATATGTATATATATATATGTGTACATATATATATATACATATACACACACACACACATATATATATATCGTTTTGCTTGCTTTTACTTTTTTTTCCCTCTAAGTACTATTAATTACTTGAGCCTTGGTGGGGGTATTTATTTCCAAGTATAGAGTGTCTTCCTGAGCTTGGAAAGGATTCCCTTGACAGTGAATTTGATCTAGAGAGAGTGAGCCCGGTTCCGCCCCAGGTGTGACCACTTCCCTTCCGCAGGCAGGTGCTCAGTAGGTGTTGATTCCAGACCCCCGATTACTTCCACAGTGGCCGCATTGGCAACACCATGGCCACAGGTGCTGGCCTCATTAAGTAATTTTTGAGGTGACAGAACTCAGCACCATGCGACTAATACAGAACAAACACCTCTCTGTACTGACACCCTAATGCCGTCGTATTAGAACACAGGTCACTTTCCAAAAGTATAATAGGCACTAATGTTTCAGTAAATCTCACAGTATTCTACTCTTCTTATTAGAATTCTAGTCCTTCCAGAAATGGACTCTGACTTTCCAGGTGTAGCTCCCTGTAAACACCCTCAATCACCGTATCCTCTTACCTGCAGTACTTACCGTCATCCAAACACCAGCTCCCCCTCCCAACTCTGGACTCATATTTATACTTTCTCCCTGCGGAACTACTCCATAGTGATACCTGATAAAGTTCTATCTTTTCAAGGCCCTCTCAAATTCCTAATCTCCCCAAACTATAAATGCATCTTCCCCCAGCTCATATGACAGGTTGCTGGTCCCTCAATTTGTATAACTGACCCTGCACAGGAATTGTTTCTGTGTGTGCCTTTTCCTTCCCACTGAATGGACAACTCCTAGGGGATAAGGCAGGTATTATCGTCTCTGCAAAGCCTACAGGACATGCACATGAGTGACATAAGCGCTTCACAAATGTGCTGCTTTTTGCAGAGCACAGGCCTGGATTTCCAACAGAGCTGGATTCAAATTCTGACTGTCTCTCACCCACAGGTTGAACTCAGGCAGCTGATTAACATCAATGAGCCTCAGTTTCCTCACTTGTACTGTGGAGATAACAATATTTATCTAGAAGGAGTCTAAAGACAGTACCAGAGTATATTAGTATCTCATGTGACCATTATGATGATGAGGATGGTGACGATGATGAAGGTGGCAATGACACAGCATCCTCAGCAACTTCCAGGTATACGCAACATAATACAATGAAAACTACGGCACAAGGATTTGTGTTCCTCACACTGATAGGCTAGAGCTGCTTCAGGTGGTGGTTTGAATCTCCCTAATGGAAGAGTAGAGGGGTGGTGGCACTGCAGGCACAGACAGATGAATCATGACATTCAGAGACGTCTTCGGTGAAAGTGAAAAGACACGTAAAAGAGCTTCCCCATGTCCTTTCATCAGCCACTTCAAAAAAGGAAAATGAGTTTCAAATAAAATAGATTGAAGACAGTTTTCTGATCACCATTTCTGCAGAATCTTCTTCTGACTGTTGAAGTTATTCCAACTTAGACCACATCTAGAGGGTCATCTTAAAGAAAGTCCCTTTTTGGCCAATTTATTTGCTGCCTGAATTCAGTGCGAGAATTTCATGCCTGTAGAGAGAGATTCTGTTATGCTACATGACAGCAATTTAGACACATCTTGGAAGTGCAGGTCTTTCAGGAGCAGCAGGTTACGGCTATACCTGTGCCCAGAACACAGGCCTTAGCAAGGAGGGAAGGTGGGTAAAGTCAGCGAAGGCTAAACACCAGGACCATTTATTTTTTTCAGATGTGGCCTCTAAGGTAAATGACACCGTATTTCTTCTCCCTATTCCGCTTTTGCACACAAGCAAAATCTATTTAAAATAAACATAAAATTTGGCATTTAAAATGAAGTCACAAGGGGGCAAGGAGAGGAGTGAAAAGGAAGGGCTGTCATTGATTCTTGGGGATTTTAGCAGGGGCGAATGGTGACACCATTGTAGGATATTTATTAATGGAAAGAGCACTGAACTTGGAATCAGAAGATCCAGAGGTGAGTTTTAGCTCCTTCACTTGACAGCCAAGAGATCTTGAGATATTTACTCAACACCTCTGCACCTCACCTGTAAAATGGGGAACGACCCACCTCATAGGGTCACTAGGGGCCTAAATAAGGTGAGAAACAAGAAAGCGCCTTGTAATGACAAAGCACCGGTCACTATAAAGCCACCCTTTGCTTACTTCCAGCCTTTCCACAGTGAGCATGTATTATGTTTGCAATCAGAAGAAGTTATATTCAGCAGTTAACACACATACGCTTAGAGGTACGCACCAAGCAGTGAACGCGCAAAGGAATGCCAAAGAATGACAAACGCTAATGTCAGGAGAACGTCACCACTGCGGTAAGAAAGATGAGATTGTAGAGGATGTATGGGGGCTCCAACTACATTGGTAAAGTTTAATTTCTTAAGATAGATGGTGAGGACACAAGTATTGTGTTTTTCTGAACAAAGTCTCACTTCGTCGCCCAGGCTAGAGTGCAGTTGTGTGATCATAGCTCAGTGCAGCCTCGAACTCTCTGAGACAGTAGAATGATGGTTACGAGAGGCTGAGGACTCAGAGAAATGGGCAGATGTTGGTCAGAGGGTACAAAGTTTCAGTTAGACAGGAGGGAATAGAAGTTTTGAGATCTGTTGCACAGCATGGTGACTGTACCACAAAAAAAATGGTAAGCATATGAGGTGATGAATATGTTAATGAGCTTGATTTAATCATTCTACGTTATGCACATATATCATAACATCACTTTGTACTCCATAAATATATACAATTATAACATCAATTTACAATAACATTTTTAAAAATAAAAATATAAAACAATACCTAATGAAAAATTAGATTCTTCCCATTTTATTTTCTCCAGAACTTTATTAAACCCATGATTGGTGCAAATGTACTAATTAGGTGAGTATTCCTTAGGATTATAAATGTTCAGTCAACACTATATGTCTTACCGTAATAGATAAGGATATTTAGCACTTGAACAAGAAGATGTAAGGAAGGAATAATGTGAAAAGCCCCAGTGAGACCCCTCCTGTCACGATCTGTAAAACTCAGCCTTTAGCATACTCACCGCTTTACTTTCGGGATGGGAAGGGCTTGATTTAGGTTTATCAAATTGTTAAACTCAGGGCTGGGCACGGTGGCTCACGCCTGTAATCCTAGCCCTCTGGGAGGCTAAGGATCGCTCGAGGTCAGGAGTTCGAGACCAGCCTGAGTGAGACCCCCGTCTCTACTAAAAAAAAAAATAGAAATAAATTATCTGGACAACTAAAAATATATATAGAAAAAATTAGCCGGGCATGGTGGCGCATGCCTGTAGTCCCAGCTACTCGGGAGGTTGAGGCAGTAGGATCGCTTAAGCCCAGGAGTTTGAGGTTGCTGTGAGCTAGGCTGATGCCACGGCACTCACTCTATTCCAGGCAACAAAGTGAGACTCTGTCTCAAAAAAAAAAACAAAAAAAAATTGTTAAACTCCGGTAATCATTTCTCACTTATTCCATTAGCTCTGCCACAGGTAGTACACAGCGAGAGATACTGCCTGTCCACCCTCTTTGCACATCCTACCCGAGGATTCTAAGGAAGGTAGCGTTCAAATGAATGTTAAATGACAACTGTCTTTCTGCTCTGTTCTCTGGTGCTTAAATTGTGACTTTGCAGCCCCAATGTAATTTTTTTCCATTTTAAAGAATCAAAACTGACATCACTTTATAAACGTGTATGTTGCTGATGGAGACACGGCTACAAGCCGCTGGGTATCCTAGCAGTGAATCGCAGAATCATTCCAGAGGGTCAGGGGACAGGCCTTAAGCAGAATGGTTTGGTGACGCCAGGTTTGTCTTCAGCCCCTCTAGACTCCTGTTTGCTTCCATAGCTCAGTGACCTTTCTCCTGAACCTTCCAGAAAGGACCCAACACAGCTTCGTGGGAATATGAACATAGGTACTGCTTCTCCCAGGGGGATTTGCATTGCAAATTTTATCTCAAGTTGTGGAAATGTTTATTCCCTATCAATAAACCAGAAGCAAGAGGAGGAGATATATCTCAAGAGTGAGAAGAACTATGAACTCCTTAAATCATTCATCTTTTGGGCAAGACTTGCAACTACAAACAGTTTTATATTTTTGCTTATGTAGATTTTGTGTCCTGTTTTTGGTGTAGAAACTTGTAAGTTCTGTAAATCAATATAATGTCTAGCTTTCAAAGCCTACACCTATAAGGCATACATAGGAATATAAATCATCAGTAAAAAGTAGGCATGGAATTTGAATTGCCTTAGAAACAAATTTATTATATCACAATTCACCAGTACAAAGATGACACATCTTAATTTTAAGGAGACAGCCCCCTGTATCATAAAATGTCCTTCTTCCTTTTTGACACTTAAGTAGGGTACATATATCTCATCTGATAATTTGACTTAACTCTACTTCCTAGTTGGTCTCATAAAGTCCCTTTGTTCTTTTTGACACTATTATCTCATTTTAAGAAATTCCCCACAAACCCAAGTTTCTATTCCTGGGTTTTTCTGTCTCCTCTGCACATTCCTGACACCACTTGGTCCTTGGCGTCACCATAACATGGTTCTCATGATGACAGTTTCTCCGACTGCTCTCTCCAAGGTACCCTTAGTCTTCTGACTCCCATAGCTAATGGAATGGTGGCCTCCTGACATCTCGTGTCACTCAAGCTGACATTTTTTTTATCTCCCATAAGTGTTTTGTTTGTGTTTTATTTTTGTTTTTGTTTTTTGAGACAGGGTCTCACTCTGTCACCCAGGCTGGAGTGCAGTGGCACCGTCATAGCTCACAGCAGCCTCAAACACCTGGGCTCAAGTGATCCTCCCACCTCGGTCTCCCAAAGTGCTGAGATTACAGGCATGAGCCACCATGCATGGCCCACTGTTCATACATTTTGATTTACAGATCCTTATCTAGAGTCCCAAATTCTGTTCACTAAAGAGCCTCCCGAAATTGTGTTTTGTTTCCCCAGCACCTAGCGCCATGTCTAGCACATTGCAGGAGGTCGATCATTATCTGCGAGAACATACCCGTAGTGAACAAAATACCAGCTACACTGCACTGAGCACCTACTTTGTGCAAAGCTACTCTTGTAAGCAAGTTAGTTAATCTTCCCAGCAACCTTATGAGAAAGGATGCTTTATTATCCTCGCTTTACAGATGAAATGTGAAGAAGTTCAATTACTTGCCCTGGTTACTCAGCTAGCAAACGGTAGCAATGGCACTTAAAAAAGTAATTGTGACTCCAAAGGCAGCTTCTTAATCACCATTCTATTGATATACGTTCCGCCTCCTAGAGGCCTTCTCTTCCTCCTCCCTTCTTATCGCATTTCCAGTTCCTCCCTTTCTCCCACAACACTGGATATTTCCAAGTTGATCTGTATCAGCCTTTAGGAAAAAAAAAATGAAGTTTTACCCTTACCCCAAATCACTGGGGTAAAGACATGCAAAAAGACCTTTCACCACAAGAGGCTCCAACATCTGAGAATGATTTCGGAGGAATCCCTGGTCCCACCTTGATGCCCAGCATGCCATGAGACCCTCGTTGACCACACCCCTTGAAGGGTCTGAAAAGCAGGCTGAGCACAGTTATCTGAGACACTGGCTGCCGAGTTGGGTCTAATTTGGTTCGGCTGTTGGTTTGGGCATTGCCTGAGCGGGCTCTGCTTCCCACGGGCGTCTTCTGCTTCGTGTGACCCTCCTGACTGGGGCGGGGGCTTGGCTTCCTGCCTGATCCTTCTTCCTCGTGGAGACCCTACCCCGCTGACCCTTCCCCTGCCCCTTTGTGGCCTGGAATGCTCAGATTCAGAACTCAGCTTTGCTTTTTGTGACTGTAACAATAAGACATATGTGCCCCTTTACGTTTGTGAACATCCTGGCCTTGAACCCATGGAGATAGACTCCCGGTTCTGATCTCTGACACTTCTCTGCTAGCTGTCCCTGTAGCCTGAGGCTAACATTTCCCCCTAGGTTTTTCTTGTTTTCCTACTTATCAGCTAAAAGCTCTCAATATATTCTCTCAATTCCTCCCTTTCTTCCTCTTCTTAGTAATACTCCTTGGCTGACATCCACCCCATGGTCCATGGTTTCATGACAGAACAAGATGCAGATGCGGGACGTCCCTAATTTCTCCCACAGAAGCTGTCCAGAGGAGCCGCGGTGAGGCCACGTGTGCCCAGAGTGTGATACGCTTTTCTCTGGGCTGTGGAGGCAGGTAAGGGACGTCAAGGTCTTGACCTTGAAGGATGCATCAGAACTATATGTAAGGGACCACAAAAACAAGAGGCAGAAACTACAACAAAAGACGGTGACCAGGTGAACATATTGTGGAAAATACAGCAAATTAAAACAGATCTAACCAACTCCCTTATATATGCTTTCCTTTTGTGCCATGTATGTATTTTAGGGAAAGAAACTGCTGAGCCCATCTGCTAAATGTTTATTTCCTTTGCTCCTTCTGAGGTACCAAAAAAAAAAAAAAAAAAAACCCAACAAAACAAAACAAAAAGCCTATAATGGAAAGAAAGGGGAAAAAATAGCCTTTAAAACTGTTAGAAAGTGATCAAGGAAAGGAAAAGCCAGAAGCCAAACTCAAGCTCAAGATTTGTCTTTCTTTTTGTAACTGGAAAGTTCTACAACAGGCAAGTCTACTTTAGCCAGGGAATTGTTACCTAGACCTCTGCGTTTTTTTCTCATTGTTGATGCTGCTTCTTTATGGCAGAGGGAATAGGGGAGTTGGTGGAGGGGAAGACATTTTATTATTGGTCAATACTTCTTTGGGAAAAAAACAGGAAATTGAGCAAGGATGGGAAACCAACCATTCTACTTGTTTAGCTCTTCTGGAAAAAAAAAAAGTTTAAGAAGAAAGGTGAAGTCTTCAGCCAAAATAAGGTACAAGAGCTTGTCTGTGCAATTCAATTATTCACGCTTTCCCTGCCCACAATTAGTCTGGATAATCAAATACTGAGTGACCCAGGAAGAATGAGGGACAATGGGGCACTTTCCAGTGGCCTCACATGCCCCGAAGGTTTAATCCTGTTTGCTGGCATTCAATAAGAGCCTCATCACGGAAAAATTGAAGAAGAGAGCAATTAGCAGCCCTGAACAAACCTTGAAAGTTTGTGTTTATGTTGGCTTAAATTTATAAAAGGAAAAATTGGTTTTTTCTGCTCTCTGAACTATAAGAATTGGACAGACAATACTTAAACTGCCAGCAGCTTCAGGGTCAATTACCCTGAATCATGTTGCCAAAAACTAATTTTATTTGGTGAAAAGCAAAGTAAGAGTTTACTAGTTTGGCCCAAACCACAAATTAACTTACAAAAGACAAATTCTCACTTTTTTCCACCTAAATAAAATAGCTTCCACTCAAACATCCTGAATCTCTAGAAGCTGGAAACTAACATATAGGACTTACTTTCAAGTACAGCAACCATTGAACAAAGTCCTTTGGGCACTTTAGACAAAAACCCCTTGGCTGGGATACAACAAAGCAGAGTTTGGTAAAAAGTCAACCCATTCATGGAAAGCTACAGTGAGACATCACTATTTTATGGAACAATATTATTTTAGGCTATCTATGAAAGAGTCATGTTTTTGCAGAAAGCAAGGATGATAGGGTTTTATATGCACAATCTCATATCATCCTCACAACACAATAAGGCAGGTATCGTTACCCTTATGTTCTAGATAAAGATATCAAGGCACAGAGAGATTAAGTAATTTGCCCAAAGTCTCAAAGCTGGTATTGGAGCCAGGACTTGGATATAGGTGATCTAGCTACATAGCTGCCTCTATAAAGCATATGGGAAAATTTTTTCATTTCTAGGATATTGCAAAGATTATCAGATGCAAGAAAAAATTAAATTATGGAATTAGGATTTACCACCCACATAAAAATGAAAGTGATAGTTCTAATGATTGACATAACGCTCCCCTCAAAAGCCTGTGGGTACTATTGGTCATGAATTCTTTTAGAGAAGGGTCTCGCTCTGTTGCCCAGGCTGGAGTACAGTTGTACAATCATGGCTCATGCAGCCTTGAACTCCGGGCTCCAGCAATCCTTCCACCTCAGCATCCCGCGTAGCAGGGACTGCAGGCATGTGCCACCATGTCTGGCTAATTTTTCTTATTTTTTTGTAGTGATAGGCTCTCACTATGTTGCCAGGTTGGTCTCAAACTCCCAAGCTATTCTCTGGCCTTGGCCTCCCAAAGTGATGGATTCTTTTTTTTTTTTAATCAGTGAGATTAATTCTGAACTTGATAGAATACACCAGCATTTAATAGAGCATTCTGGCTTAGGAAAGACATGGCTTCTGGTATCATTTCTGATTGATTGTTCCATCAGGAGGTATCTCATTTCCTCTGTGAAGAAGAGAAAATAGCCATTTTGAATCATAATAGTTAATAAATCTCCCATAGCATGTGTTAAGCTTTGCTCTATATCCTCTTGCAGTTTTTTTTTCTTTTAATCCTGTTACTGTTGACAAAAAAAGATAATGAGAAAATTTTAATTTTAATCAATGCTGAATCAAACCAAAGACGACTTAAACAATTTCTGGAAATAATGTTTGATGTACAAAATCATGTTCATTGATTGAAATTCTATCAGTGATGTTTATACTTTCATGTTAAGATACTATATTTCACAAACATTTGAAGCTATTTAATTCCTTGGAGAGTTTCTTTTTTTAGAAACAATCTCATGTTATTTTCCTTACTACTACAACTTATATTTTAAAAACAGTTATGTTAATATCATATTCTCATTTTATTTTCCAATAACATGCAAGGAATAGAAATCTGGCCCTCAAAAGAAAAGCTCAGCAGGGCAGGATGGGTCATATAGTAAAAATATACTGGGGGAAATCTACAGGTTCTAGTCTGACCCTGCCCCTTCAACCTGCTTCACAAAAAGTCATGCAATTTATTATCAGACTGACCCACTTAGGAATATAAATTATAAACTCTAGACAAAATAAAAATGAATCAAATAGCCACTGAAAGGTAATGGAGGGTGAATGACATTGGGCAAACACAGAATGCGTTTCAGTTCTGGAAGGAAGGAGACTGCACTGGGTAAGATCCATGTTTATTCAGCTTTGCCCTGAGAGCTTTCTTCAGATGGGGAGCTCAAGCGAAAAGCAGCCATTCTGCTGGCCTGTCAAAGTGGTTACAGAGTCCAGGAAGGAGGAAACCCATAGTAGAGATGAGCCCCCAAATCTGTGCATGAACTACCTTCAAATACTTGGCTGACCCTTGAGTGGAGCATGGGCGAGGGAAGCCTGCAAGGATACCCAAGGGAAACAATAGCTAGAAACCACAAAGAACTGAGCACAGACTTCAGCAGCTGCCTGTTGCAGGAAAGACACAGGGAGTTCAAGACCTTACCTGACAAGTTAGAGGAGGCTGATAAACACTTCAGACTTTCCACTGAAACCCCAGAAGGGCCACACTGTAGAAATAAAGCCCATATCCCAGTTCTAAAGGATTTGCCTTCGAACTCAGAGAAAAACTGAAATATACCTATTCTAACAAAGCCTAAAACCAAGTCTTCACCATGTCAAGGTGATACACAAGCAATTTAACAGCCTGCTAGAACAAAACACATTCTTATTTTAATAACTCATGCTACCCTTGACACCCATTGAATCTTTAAAGGGACTTTTGTTGGCTACATTAAAACCATTCTCAGAAAAGGAAGCCACTGTTAAAGAGCTCACTGTTTTCCTAAGATAAGTTCTCTCCAAATTTGATAGTAATAGGGTATTTTTATACACCCATAAAAATAATATGATTTGTTCTTTTAAAACTCTCCTCACACACATTATTTAATTAGATCCCCATAACAAGTCTACATCAAGTTTATAGATTAAGAAGCAGAGGTCTTTACCAATGAGAAAGGTGTTCATGGTCACTATAAGGACCATCTTTTAAATTTCAAGCCTAAGTCTCCTAAGAGTTAAACAAACGTTTAATGTTTAACTCACACATTATCATAAGGGGAGACCCAGCCCATGGGCACAGTGGGCGCTATAGCACAGGGAGGGACATGAGGACATAACACAGTTCCGTATCTACTTAAAGTGTAAATTTCATGGGAATTTTTCAGACAGGTATCAGACTTCTGTCATTTTTCCTGATCACCAAAAAAGCAAAACCACAGCTCCTTTTAAAAGGAAACCCTAATTTCCTATGATACTTCATGCTATGAAAAACAAAAAACATACGCAAAAATTGGGAGTAGATATTGAGGTCTTGGGAAAATCAAATCAAATAATATTAATGTATGTGTAGCCATTTTCAAAATTAGAAAGCTCCTACACATTTTTTCTTTGACAAGAATGCCCTTCATATTTCACAGGATATTTTAGCTTTGATTGTTTTTTCCCTAAAATAAAATTTTATCTTGATACTGCTTTTGGCCAGTAGAAGAAATTTTATGCTCTTGACCTGATTTAAACTAATATTTTCCTTCTTTCCACTGCCAGTAAAACATTGTTCTATTGAACTTTTCTCAAGAGAAAGATGTTCTGTGTTTCTTCATAGTAGACAATATTTAAGGGAAAAAGGAATATCTCTCAAACTGATGACCCTTTTTCTAGAAAATATACAGAATACTGTGAAAAAATAAGCTGTTAGGACCTTTTAGGATTAAATTGCATGAATTTGATAGAGAATAATCCTACACATATGTGGAATTTCAAGAAATGGTGTATTTTCTGGTAATGGTCCATGTTGATTTGGCAGGTGTTTAAATATTATGTCAACCAATTATGTTTAAAATATTGAACAAATTGGAGACATAGTTCCAGAAAAAAGGTAATATCAAGGGCATGTAAAATTATTTCCCGAAAACTTCTATTTGACTTGAGACTTATAAAATTCAAAACAAATATAAATGATCTCAAATTTTGTCAAATTGGAAAATCAAACCATCTACTGGCGACTCAACCCAGGAGAAATGCTATTTTCTTTCACATATTTTCTGTTAGATTATAAAACTATGTCATGCAAAAATGAACAGGTTTATAATTACTTATCTAAAACCCATCGGGTAATTGTGTTTTGAAATTCAAAAATTTTCACATTTTTAGAAAGACGATATCATGTGTTTTGCTATATATTCAGTGCAGTGGTAGTAAGTGGCTCTCTCAAAAAATTTGTGTTTGCATGTGTACATAAGTGTGTTATATAAATTTTGCTAATATAAATAATGTATAACACACAAATATAAATAAAATAAATAATACTCTTTACTGTAAATTCTATACAGATAATTGCAATTACTTCTCACAGAATGCTTTCATTGATTTTTGCCTCTTACATCCATAGTCAACTTATGGTTGTGATTGATGAAGAAAGGTGCTTTAGTCATGAATGTTAATTGGTATTTTCCTTTATTCTTAAATCTTTATTTGGGTTTACCAGTTCTTTCTCTAGCTTCTTTAATTGCATACTTATTTATTTTCATGCATATATGTGCATATATAGAGACAAACAGACACACATATATCGACATCAATAGATACATACATATGCATATGTACTATATAAACACAGTTCAAGCTATACATTTGTAAGTTCCATTGTAGCTGCTTCTCTAAAAATTTTATGTTGTACTTTCATTGTTGTTGAATTGTTTCTTCATTTAAAAAAAAACGAACATGTTTTAGAAGCACTACTTTAGGACTCATTAAACCTCTCGAAATTCCCCAGCTTATATTTATCTATTCCAATATTCTTTGAACTGTTTTCTGTAAAATATTTGTAAGTTTTCCTTTCCTTGGTAAAAAAGTTTGGGAAGACAAGGTTAAACAAAGTTGAAACAAGTTTCCTTAATGCAAGATTAATATGCTAATATGGATTGTAAAGCTATAAAAAGGAGATATAAAATCTGCAGATTTCCTAAAGTTATTTGACAGATTTTTGGGTCTTTTTGCTAAGAATATCTCAGTTTTATGGGACCGTTTAGAAATGTTTACCTACTCAATAGCACTTAGTGTCAGCATCACTAATTTTACCTGTGATGATACCTATAATCATCATTTAGCACTATATTAGTCAGGATTGTTGATTGCAAATAAGAGAAGACACTGAGGACAACTTTAAGTATGAAAGAAATTTATTCAGAGATAATAAGTGGAGAAAAGATTCTCCAGAAAAGCCAGAGAATCAACTTTAGAGGCTAGTGCAGAGACAATGCCCAGGTCACATCAGTGGATTGCTGTTTTTGCACCACTAAAATGTCAGTAAAGTCATTAAAAAGGAAAGTCATAAACTGACAAAGGCATTGGGTGAAGACCCCAGCAGCGGACAGTTGAGAGGCCAGAAAGCTCACAAATGACTGCTCACTACTTGAACAGAAAAGGGAAAGTTGAGATCTGTGTTTCTGGTATGGGAACTCCAAAATTCACCTGATTAGCACTCCAAGACCCTAAAATTAGAATCAGGATTAGAATTAGAGGTACTATTTATTTCTGAAACTGAGAGTGGGCTTGAGGGGGTAGGAATATGGAACTAAGAGCAAGAGAATTCATTTAAGATCTGTATAAAAAGCAATTAGAGCCTTGGAAACTGTCCCCCACACCAGTAGGGTGATTGCTGATTAAGACTACAGGCTCAGTCTACGGAGAGACTTCAAACTCTGGATGCGAGACACAGGCAAGGGCAGAAATACCATATACCAACACTGTGAGACAGGGAGAGATTCTATACTGAAAAATCTATGTGCCAAATGGTGACAACCTACCAGCCCCCTCTCTCAACTCTGATTATACTCACCTGGAGGACTTCTTTCCAGAAAATCTAAAGAGGCCAAAATAAAAGCCCTCCAGATAGAATTGAAGATACCCACTAATATAGTCCGGTCAGATACAGTGAAGTCCAGCAATTAACAAGTCTCATCCAGGAGATAGTTCCCAATCAGTTTCTTAATACTTGAAAATTAAATGTAAGAGAAGAAGATCACTAAACACCAGAGAAATGTCTCAATAGTCTCAGTAGGATAGACAGAGACCAAAACAAACAAACAAACAAAAAGTAGAATTCAGAAGAACCAGAAATAAAATTCAAAAGAATTCAGGCAGCCTAGAGTGCCGTGGCGTCATTATAGCTCACAGCAAATCTTCAACTCCTGGGCTCAAGCGATCCTCCTGTCTCAGCCTCCCGAGTAGCTGAGACTTCAGGTGTACGACACCATGCCTGGCTAATTTTCCTATTTTTTACAGAGATGGGGTCTCAGGGGTCCCACTGTTGCTCAGGGTGGCACTGAACTCCTGACCTCAAGAGATCCTCCTGCCTTGGACTCCCAAAGTGCTGGGATTACAGGTGTGAGCCACCATGCCTGGCCTTTGCCCAGCCTTGGCTTTGTATTTTAAAACAATAACACAAGTTTCCATTGGTGGGAATATAAATGGTGCAGCTGCTATAGAAAACAGTGTGAGCATTATTCAAAAAATTAAAAATAGAATTACAACATGATCCAGCAACTCCACTTCTGGGCATATAACTGAAAGAATTGAAAGCAGGGTCTAGAAAGCCTGAGTGTATTAGTACGCCGATGTGTATAGCAGCAATACCCACAGTAGCCAAACTGTAGAAGCAACGCACATGTCCACAGATGGGTAAATGGCTAAACAAAGTGTGGCACAGCACGGGTCGCAGGCCTGGAGCTCGTGCTGCTGAGCACACCCCAGACAGTATTTTTAACACGGCTTCAAAATAAAACCCACTGGTGAGCATGTAGTTATAAATTAAGTTTTAATGTCATCATGAACATAGGCAAGGCTAATTTAATCAGGAATTAGTCATTAAAAATTAACATATGTTGATATTTGTGCCTTGAATGCCAAGAAGATTGTTTGTTGCTGTTATTTTATTTTATTTTTTTTACTTGTTTTAATTGTTTAAAATGGTTCCTAGGGGCTTTTTTCCTATTTCAGCATTTCTCATGAGCCCTGAAATAGCTACCTCAATGTTTCCATTTTAAAAATGGTAATAAAGCATTTGCTTTAAAAAAACCTCACAAAGATATCATTAAATTTACTATTAGTTAGTATTAAATTGGTTCATTTTAGAATTCATTCACCAAGTATGAGAATTTGTTCATTAGAAACAATTCTATTGTGGATTAAAGTAATTTAAAATTATAAACTCCCCTAATATTTGCAAATGAAATTTACCTACTGTTAGCAACTCTGCATTTTATAGGCCACTAAAATCTCAGTAGTCAATAATGCTAATCTAAAAACTAGTGCCACATCTATCTATACTTGAAACTTTAGTGCAGTGACTTCTCAAAACAATTGTTAGTACCAATTAGATGAAAAAAATGCTAAGAATTCAGAAAAAGATAAAGAGCTCTGAATTGAAAAAGAAAAACAAAACAGTTAACCTGACTACAGCATCCTTCTACAATCCCAACTTTTGGATGTAGGGCTCTGATCAAAACATTGCCAGTTGATCAGAGTATTGCTGTATATCAATTATGCTGATTTGGTTTCTTGTATTTTACATGCCCTTTTTCCATGACATTAGCAACTTTCTTGGCTTTGCTTTTTTGAGTCAGAAGAACTTGTTTGTGAAGAAGTCTATTTGTTTTTAAAGCAAAAGTTTCAGGAAGATAAAACTAATGATTTTAGTGGCTGGAGTGCACATATGGGGCCCACACAAATAACTATGTCATATGTAGATTTTATTCATATTCCTGGATGGGGACAAAAACAGTATTATGTTTCCATTGGTTTGAGGTTCACATATAAACAGTTAATTTGTTTTGTTTGTTGTTTTACTAACATTAAGTAGTCTGAATTATAAAGTGTTTATAAATAATGGATTGAGAGAAATATTTGCCATCAATGATTATTTTTGAAAGTGAATTCTATGAAAATCTAACTAAACCTTCATGCAAGACAATTTGTCTTCTAAACTACATTTTGATGGAAACAGATTTTACAATTTTCATTAATATAAAACTGTAAAACCTCATTTCTTTCTCAAAAATCTTACAAATTTGCTATATTTATGATATTGTAAAATAATTTCAAAGATAGTCAAAGCTAGAAATTATAACCAAAGCCTGAAAATTGATAATTTTTCACTTCATAAACACATACATTTTTATTTTAATAATGTCAAGATACAAAAACTATTTTTACATGCTATTAAAAAGAATCACAAATGTTTAGAAGTCTATATTCACTAACCTTCAACATAAATTTTATAACAGATAAAAATTTAAATGTCAACTGACTGGTAAATAGATTGTGGTATTCACACAATAGAACATTACTTAGTAATAAAAATCAATGAATGTGGTTTCATCTGGATGGATGAATTCTAAAATTCGGGATAGGTTACCTCTGGGGCAGAGAAGGGAATGTAGTCAAAGAAGAGCCATGGCTGGCGCCAAAGGTGTGAGTCGTGTTCTATTCTTAAGTGAGGTGGTGAGTACTTCATCATCTTTAAGCTGTACATACATTTTACACACTCTGGAGAAAGAGACAGGTGAGAAAGTGGAGACCATATATGTAGACAAGTCTTTGAAGATCTCTATCTTGATTGGAGCATAAAAAAGGGTAAATGGGGAAAATGTGGACACGTTCAGAGAGATTTTGTTCTAATGCTTCCTAATATACGAAAAGGGGGAAACTAAATGCCATAGAAAGGTTCCATTTGAGGGGAGAATTTGAAGAAACAAGAGGGAAATAGCTGATGAAGCAACTTATTTGAACAGGATGAAGGGAATAGCATCCAATGCGCATCTATAGATACCAGCTGTATGGTCACTTGTTTGTGTTTTGTTTTTGTTTTTTTTTTCTTTTGAATGAAGCTTGAAGGGCCAAAGTTCATTTTGAGAAAAAGTGAAGACAAGAATAACTGATTTGGATAGTGAGAAAATTGGCTGTGCACAGAAAAACAGAGATGGGCTCTTAGGCATTTCATCTTCCCTGTTTCTCTGCCTAGAATGTTTTCCCCCTTCCTTTTCACTTAGAAAATCTTCCCATCCTTCAAGACTTGCCTTTCAGGTTCTATATCCCCTGTGAAACCTTTTCTGACTATTCCTGGGCAAGCCTTCCCTTTTAAACCTCACAGCACATGGCTGTATCACTCACTTTTCACTTATTTGCTCACTACCTTGTAATAATACTTTTGTGTTGCACATGGTTTAATGTTCATGTGTTGTCTCGTTAACTGCAGTTCTTGAGGGCAGAAATCACATCTTCTGAAAACACTGTCCCTTGCACTTTCAGAAAAATAATGCATTCTCATGTACATAGTGAACATTTAGATGCATTTTCTAAATATTATTATCTGCTGAAACAAATACCCTTAAAAGTAAATGATAAAATAATAACATACATGAATAAGTGCAGAACTTTTCATCTTCCATTATTTTCTTAGAACTGCTCCTGGTTTTCAATTTTTGGTTTCAGAATTTATTTTTCAGAAGCTAAGCCGGATATCTGATGTTGACATATCATTGGTTTAATTTCTAAATTGTTTTAAAACAAATTGCTCTTATTAAATTATTAAAGATTTTTTCCTCATTACAACTTTTAATATATTTCTTCATGGAGGTAGTAGTTCTCCCAGAAAATGAAGCAGAATGTTATCAGGAAAGACAAATCATGTTAGGAATGCCATCTTGTGGTTGAGAATAGTCCATTACACAATGGGGCCTGACCATCTTTTAATTCAGAAACAAAACAGCCAGTAAATTCACAAATGGAAATCATGGTCAAAACCATTTAGTTTAGCATTGTTACTACAAAGGAATACAAATTAAATATATACATCCATTGTGTGTGGTTTTATTTGCTGAAAAAGACAATGTTCACTGAAAAGAGAGATAGTAGACAAATTATATAGGCATGGACTCCAAATAATATAGAAAAATTGCTGTCTATAACTATAAATACATTATTATGATTATTCAAATACTCTTAATTTTGGAAAACTGTCCTCTTGAAATAGGTAATATTATTTGTTTCCACTACTAAGTAGTTCTGTTGACTGTTTCATCCTGGATTTCAATTACGTCTTCATTTTCACACTTCATCACTCTAACTATTAATCATCCAAAGGGGAGTGAAGGACGGAGCACTTGTCTGATTTGGATGGTGTGGGACACGTGTCATTGCAGTACAAAATGGAGTTTGAGGATTAAAAACACTGGCCTGAATCCTAACAAATGAGCTTACCTCCTCCATTCAAGTTAGCCATTCTGCGTGGTAAATTAACTTTCTAGTCAACAGATAACTACTAAATGGTTTACAGATGTAGTACTTAACACCTGTGCCTAAATATTTTGATTGCCAAATTGAATACCAGACATGCTGGTCCACAGGAAAGTGAGGGTGTGGGAGTGGAAACTGACATATCCCTCATGAGCATGGAGCAAATGTGACAGCACAAGGGTCCACGGGCTATGCTACCTTCTGTCACTTCTGTCTAAGCAGGTACAGTGCGGGCATAATGCGTCAGTCCTAGAGATGAGGCTAGTGACATTCCAAAAGATAACAGACAGATATATGTTTACATAAAAGCAAACTGCTATTGTACTCCAAATCAACTTTTGAGATTTATTATGACATGCTTATCACCATACAAAAATATTTTACTCAGGAAACTTTCATGTGAATTGATTTTTGGATTAGTTTTTCCACATGATCCTTCAGGACGCTCACATCAGCTGCGCAGACCTGGTACTCCACCTTCTCTTGGTGTTTTGTTCTCTCTAGTAAAGCTCCATGCAGTGGAGGTAACGCATTGTATGAACCCAGCAGATACAGCTGACTTGAGGAAGTCTGGTTGATTCCTTGAATCTTCAGAGCCTGCATGATAGCAGGTGCAAACTTGGAGTAATGAGCTGTGGCTGAGATGATCACTGGGCACGTTTTGTCCTGCATTCGGTCTGCAACCACTTTTGCGACAGCAGTGTGTGGATCCAGAATATACCCTGAAGTGTTGTAGGTGGAGTTAATAGCTGCTAGGCACTCTCCCTCAGAGCACCAGTCTGCTACAAAATCCTGCTGAAGTTTCTCAACTAGAATCTTTTCTATCTGGAAGTGGTGCTGATTTTCTAATTGATTGAATAATTTTGTCATTAGTTGTCCATCTTTATTAGACATTAAGTGTAAGTGTCGTTCTAGGTTTGAAGATTTCAGAATGTCTATGGATGGTGAAAAGGTTTGTGCTAATTTTCTTTCCCTCAGATCATAATGTCCTGTTTTTATAAAATCAGTCAAAACATGGTTCTGATTAGAGGCACAGATAAACTTTCGAATGGGGATTCCCATCAGTTTGGCATACACTGCTGCCAATATGTTACCAAAGTTTCCTGTGGGAATACAGACATCAACGGGACTTCCAAAAGGAATAAATCCTTGGCTAACGAGATCAAGATACGCGGAAGCATGGTAAACTATCTGGGGAAGCAGGCGGCCCCAGTTTATGGAATTAGCTGAACTTAAGAGTGTTCCATATTCCACAGTAAGAAAGCCAGTAAAGTCAGCATCTTCAAAAATTCTTTTTACAGCTGTCTGGCAAAAATCAAAATCTGAAGTGACACCCACGGCCCATCCATTTTCTCTCTGACTGCCAATTATTTGTGCTTTTTGAAAGTCACTCACTCCATTCTCAGGAAAAAATGTAACCACAGCTATCCTTTGCTTGTCATTCTTATTAAGACGACTAAAACCATTTAAGACTGCGCTCCCTGTGTCTCCCGAAGTAGCAACAAGTATCATATAATTGCAGCTCGGTGGAATGCAGTGTGCAAAAAAATGAGGCATAAGCTGTAAAGACAAATCTTTAAATGATCCCGTTGGTCCGTGGAACAACTCCAGGATGAACTGGTTGCCCGTAAGGTGCCTGACAGGGGCGATTTTTGAGCAGGTGAAGCTTTCCCCATAAGCATTTTCAATCATTTCTCCCAATCTGGCAGCAGGGATGTCTGCAGGATGTATGCACCTTTCCAGTAGTATTTGTGCTCTTTCTATGTAGGTTGCTCCGACTAAGCTTTTCCACTCCCCACAGCTTAATTTTGGAAACTCCTTCTCAGGAACAAAGAGTCCACCATCAGAAGCTAAACCCTCGACCACAGCTTCGCTGAAGAATTTTGCTGAAACCTTCTGTTCATAGTCTTTGGGCCAAATGTGTCTCGTTGAAATGAATGTTTCTGAGTCTACATCTTGGTATCTTTTAACTGCACTTAGCACTTTGTCAGCTACCTCCACTGGGGAAGCCCCGCTCTCACAGAAAACGCGAGCGTCGTACCACTTCTTATAATATTGTTTTCTAAATTTAAGCAAGTCCTTCATAGATGTTCCAGAATTATGACCTACGATCCTATCTACCTTCATTAACTTTAGACGACTAATTATATCTATTAGAGGCACATCCAGGTATACAACTATTCCATTTTGCTTCAGATGCCACATGCTAGCATCATGCATTGGATTGGACCCAGTAAGGGAAATCACACTTCCAGATGCAGAGAAGTTTAACACAGCTTTTCCTTCCTCTTCTAAAAATTGCTCATTACCGACATCCTGTAATTTTTCAGACACACTCATATTCCAGGTTTTTTCAAGGATATCCTCATCCACATCTATGACACAACAACCTAGTTTCTGACCTATTATTCTGCCTACTGTTGTTTTCCCAGCACCAGGAGGTCCCATCAGAATAATATTTTTGTCTCCAACAAGAGAGCGGGTGGAATGCCATGACTTCCTTAATTCTGCAAGTGCAATGGTTCTCGTAAGAAAGAGCTGTGCATGTTTATCCGTTTTAACGCGTATACCAGAAAAACATTTCTGTGTTATCTGTTTCAGATGCTGACATCGGTTTAAGTGGAGCATTCTCTTTTCTCTTTTCTGCCTAAGCCGACCTAAAAATTGGCTTTAGCCCTTTGCGAAACACAAAAACAAAAAAGACATTTTGTTACTAACTTCAGTAGACTGTTAAAAATCCCAATAAGATTGAATATAACCACGCTCACAGTACATAAACTGTTCAAAAATCTTCCAAACTTATGGGATATTTTAAAAAAGCATTCCAACCCAAATTCTCATACATTGCATATTATCATTTTTAATATCTTGAATCTCAAGACACTGAAAAATCTTAGAAAGCTGTGGCAGAAAGAGATTATTAAATATAAAAAGATAAAAAATAAAGACACTGAAAAATCAAAACTTTAAAAATTTGTAACTATAAATAGAAACCTTATTTAGAAAATGCAATACAATAGATACTTTTTAAAAATATACTAAATAAAATTAGTATTTATTTCCTTTTATGAAATATCGTAATGAAAACTCTTTCATAGTTTATTGGTTTATAACACATATAAAGATTATTTGGAGTTGGAGTGCTATTTACTTGCAATTCACAATAGCTAAACAATACTCTTTGTATTTAATTTCTCCTTAGTTATATGAATATGTTGATAGACTATAATGTTACTTATAAATTTCTTACAGAATTCACAACAGGAAACTAGAATAAAAGAACATATTTGCTTATGAAATGCTTAAATATTTTCCAAACTACAGGACAAAGGTAAGACATTTTCTTTCTTATATGCTTTTTTTATGCCTACTGCTGACGATCAGTATTATTCATATTGAAGGCCTTAAAAAGGGCCAATGTGAAAAATATAATATTAAACAAATAGTTAAGAAAAAATTAATAACCAGCAATGAGGTCAAAGGTTACATAACTATAACCTTATCTGCATGGAACGATCGCTTTTGTTTCTGATCCTATAAACATCATCAGTGGAGAGACTTAACTCAAATTCTAGACTCCAGAATGATAGCCAAGAAACAGAAATGTTTCCAATGATGAGAGAAAAAATTATTCTGGCATCCAGAGCAGCTCTACAATTCCTCATACTGATCAAGTCCCTGTCTTTGGAAATATACTCACCATTAAAACAAAAATACATGCCACACAAGTCAAATTTTTAGTCTTGTAAAATGCAATTTAATAACTCTGCAATGTTCATATAAATTGCCTAAAGTAACTTCACAGACACACAGTGGGACTCTTCACATGTTCTCTGGTAGAAACAATATGCAATTAAACCATAATATTAGGTGGTATATTTAAATAATATATAAAAATTTTCAATTGTATACTCTGATTTTCTATGCTACTGAAACACTTAAACATTTAAACCATTTTAAGCTAACTCTGAATTTAACTTACAAGTACAATTGGAACTGTCAAGAGAAGTAATTCATTTCCTTATTTGACTTTTCAGCTTGTATGTGCTGTTCTTAATTCCCACTGAGTTGTAAACACAAGACACACAGGAACCAATCTTAGATGAAGAGTTTGTTGATTCGGAGACAAAGTTGATCTTTGCTGAAAGTGGAGTCTATAATGGAAAAAATATCAAGTTAATCATAACTGCATATAGTATCATAAAATTCTACACATAGCCTATTATTAAAGAATTCATCTGAAATTTTAAATATACAGAAAAATTGACCCTTTTCATGTTTCCCCAAATCTGTTATCAAAAGATTAAGATACTGGTTTTAAAATATGTGTCTTATCATAGAAAAGAATTTTACTAAACAGTATTGAAGGAATATCTGCTACCAAGCAATAACAAAGATAATATAACCAAATATAATAACAAATATAAGATCTTTCACAATGACACCTGAAATTTTAATGATGTAACTGTATATTTAATGATCAGAGGGAAAAAAATTGGTGGACTAAAGCTATGAAATGAGTCTGAATTGTTCTTTTAGGTTATCTTATCCATCTGAATCACTACATGATTTATATATAATAATAGCTACTGTAAAAAGCCCAAATGAAGTATCTGCCACACACAGCTATTTTATAAATTCAAAGCACATATCCTAGTGGCTAGCACAAAATAATATATATAGCAATACTAATCATTGTCACTCAATGACAATAGACTAAGAATACATAAATTGAATCAGAATATCTAAGCACAAGACTAGGTATTTTTTTATAGTTTGGTTTGTTTATAACCCTTCAGAGAAAATAGTGGTACTCACCCCTGAATCAAGAATTGTTTTGTCATCCACAGTCTAATCCTTTCCCTGGAGTAAACCAAGGATCAGAAAGAATTATACACTTGAACCATATCAGCAATTTATTTTATTAAACAGTATTCTGGTACTGTTTTGAGGGCACTGTACAAAACAGCCTGATTAACTTCCTATTCAGGAGACTTTTGCTGATAACATTAGAGTGTCTTCTTTTTGAGTTTACAATACATTACTTTCTGATCTCTCTATCAGTAATAATTGTATATGATCTTGTTTGTTTCCATGGACACTAAATCTTTTAAATTATCTTTTCTTCCACTTTCTGTTGGTTGCTACGATGTTTAATATCAATTTTGTTAAAAGTAGACCGTAAGGCAAACATTGTGTGTTAAGGTCAATTTATCTTCTGTAATCTCGCTTTTCTTTTTTTCCTTTGTTTTACTTTCCCTATGCCCTCATTCAAAAATTTTATCTTATTTCCCTTTTTCAAGACTTTGGGGTAGCAAAATATATATGGATTAAAAAGAGAAAATTATGACAGTTCAATTTATAAATGCTGTATCAATATTATTTCACCAGAAAAATTTTCCTTAGACTAGCAGAAGACAATTAAGTGCTATAACATGTAACAAATACAATTTCTTAAGAAAAAGAAGATGAATTCTATTTTAAGTTACATATTCAATTTTATTTTGTAACACTTAGCCACAAATTGATTTTAGGGCCTCAGCATTTTTAACCAAACCAAAAGACAAGATGGAATAATGCCTACAACATGTGACATTCATTTCTTTTTCTTTTCTGAAAATATCTGCTGCAGTGGCCAATCAGGAATATATTTGCTATATAGAAGGCATAAATACAGACTGCACCAAAGCATTATCCATGGCTTATTTTAAATTTTTAAAATTCATGGAGAAATGGAAAAAAAAGATTCGAGGATTTTTTCAAGTAACTATACAAACTTAAGTTCTGATTAATAGAGGGAAATTTCTGGTAGTGCATTCCAAGGCCTCTGGTCTTGATACTATTATCTTTTTTTTTTTAGAGACAGAGTCTCGCTCTGTTGCCTGGGCTAGAGTGAGTGCTGTGGCATCAGCCTAGCTCACAGCAACCTCAAACTCCTGGGCTTAAGCGATCCTCCTGCCTCAGCCTCCCGAGTAGCTGGGACTACAGGCATGCGCCACCATGCCCGGCTAGTTTTTTCTATATATATATTTTAGTTGTCCAGATAATTTCTTTCTATTTTTAGTAGAGACAGGGTCTTGCTCTTGCTCAGGCTGGTCTCGAACTCCTGACCTCAAGCGATCCACCTGCCTCGGCCTCCCAGAGTGCTAGGATTACAGGAGTGAGCCACCGCGCCCGACCGATACTGTTATCTTTAATATGTTTAGCAATGATTTGGATGAAGCACTGAGAGGATGACACTGGAGAGTCAGTGGTTTACAGCATGGACTTTGGAGTGAGAAAAACCCTTGGATGCCCAACTCCCTTACATAAAATGGCGTAGTATTAATATTTGCATGTAACCTACACACATCCTCCTGTATACTTTAAATCATTTCTAGATAACTTAAAATACAATGTAAATGTTATATAGTTGTTATGCTATGTTGTATTTTTATTTATTATTGTTGTATTTTTAATATTTTTGATCCACAGTTGGTTGAATCTGTGAATGCAGAATTCATGGATACAGAGGGCCGACTGTGTATCAGGACATAAAATACCCAAACGCAAGTTAAGCTCTGCTGCTTCTGACTACTGACCAAAAATCCTGAGTACCTCCTACTTCCATGAAATAAAAAGGTGGAGAGGGTGAAAGGACCATGCTCCAGGGCCATGTTGTAATCACAAGGAACTTACAACCAAAAGCATAATTCTGCAAGTTCACCGTTTATCTTTGTCTTTATATGTACTATCAAAGCTGCCTACATTTTTTTCTGTCATTAGACTTCTGCTATATCCCCTTAATGATCTCAAGTATTTAACTGAAAAGACTTAAGTTAATTCTATAACTGAAAAATATTATAAAGAAGCTGTCTTTATAAAGGTTTTATTTTCCTTCCAATTGTCTTATATCCCCATCTATGCCCATTTTATTCATTTAAATATAATAGATTAAAATGACCTTTAGCAAAAAACCCTAATTTGTTCATGTACAACACATGCATACCACTTGTATCTGTGCAAACTATTTTGGGTCATTAAATATGAAATGTCCAATTTCTAATCACAAGTGTAGCATATCTCAAACAAAAAGCAGTACAATTAATCAGAGTATGCACCTAAACTATCAACACAGTTTTGCCATCTTAACAGTAGCTTGTTCATGCCAGCAGCGAAGAAGCCTGGAGAGCCAGTGGCGATGAAATTGCAAAAGGTCTTTTCCACAGCTTGTAGAGAACTGAATGTTTGTCCTTGCAAGAAGTGATCCAAAGCCTGGAAGAAGTGGTAGTCAGTTGGTGCAAGGTCTGGTGAATACAGAGAGTTTCCAACTCCAGCTGCCGTAGCTTGAGCTGCATTGTTTGTGCAACATGTGGTCGAGAGTTGTCTTGCAAGAGGGTCGGCCTGTCTCTATTGACCAATCTCAGCGGCTTAATGGCAAGCATCCTCATCATTTCACCCAACTGGTTGCAGTAGACTTTCTCTGTAATTGTTTGACAAGGTTTCATGAAGCTGTAGCAGATAATACCAGCACTGGACCACCAAACAGACACCACTAGTATTTTGTTTTTGTTTTTTTTTGAGACAGAGTCTCACTTTGTTGCCGGGGCTAGAGTGAGTGACGTGGCGTCAGCCTAGCTCACAGCAACCTCAGACTCCTGGGCTTAAGAGATCCTACTGCCTCAGCCTCCCGAGTAGCTGGGACTACAGGCATGCACCACCATGCCCGGCTAATTTTTTCTATATATATTTTTAGTTGTCCAAATAATTTATTTCTATTTTTAGTAGAGACGGGGGTCTTGCTCAGGCTGGTCTCAAACTCCTGACCTCGAGCGATCCACCCGCCTCGGCCTCCCAGAGGGCTAGGATTACAGGTGTGAGCCACCGTGCCTGGCCAGTTTTTTTGATGAATATCCGGTTTTGGACTGTGTTTTCCACACTTTATGCTTGTGATTGTCAAAAAGAATTCATTTTTCATCATGTGTAACAATACGGTGGAGAAATTGTTCACCTTTATGTCGTGATAGCAAAGAAAAGCAAGCTTCAAGACAGATTTCTCTCCTGACACCCATTTAATCCATGTGGAACCCATCTATCCAGCTTCTTTACCTTGCCAATTTGTTTCAAGTGGTCCAATATTGTTGGAATAGTAACATCAAACCTTACTGCTAATTTACGCGTAGGTTGAGATGGATTCGCTTCCACTACAGCTTTCAGCTCATCATTACCCACCTTGGTCTCCGGTTGCCCACATGGCTCATTTTCAAGATTAAAATCTCCAGAATGGAACTTCTCAAACCATCGACATACTGTGCATTCATTAGCCACATCCTTCCCAAACACTTCATTGATACTTCAAGCTATCTATGCTGCCTTGGTTCTACAAAGGAACTCATATTCGAAAATAACACAAATGTTTGACTTAGCCATGGTTTCACAAAAATTGCTCTAAAAATTTTTCTGAAAGATAATCACAAGCCAAAAATGTGTTTGAAAGACTGAGGATGTACCTTCACAATAAAAATAAAACAAAAAGTATCAAAGTGAAACGTCAGAGACATCAACTGTCAAACTTAGTATTTAAGGAAATCGGACATTTCATACTTAATAACCTAATATAATCTACAGGCCAAATCTGGCCCACCATCATTTTTGTAAATTAAGTTTTACTGAAACACAACATCACTCATTCATTTGTTCATTTATTCGGTATTGTCTTTGGTTGCTTTTGAGCTAAAATGACAAAGCTAAGTAGGTGTGACAGATAACACCTGGGCCTGCAGAGGTCTAAAATATTTACTCTCTAGCCCTTTACAGAAAAAGTTTGTTGATTTCTGAAGGTATATACTAATATTATTAATAATTCCCTGTGGACAGGATGTTGGACACAGGCATTTTCTTGAACACTAGTGACACTTTGAGGGAACTATAAAAATTGAAAATATATTAAACATATTTTTAAAAGGCAAGCTGAATTACAGACCAAGTGTCTAAGAAAAAAATATTCCTTCCCAAATGCTTTAACAGCTTCATTATGACCATAAACTAAACATTCTACAGTGAAGTCTTAATGAAATTCTGTTTAGTATTTTTAAAAGCACAATAAATACTGACAACAGTAAAAATTATTTTATTTCACTAACCCCAGAAAATCAAGGCTAGCTAAGGCCAGTTGGTGCTAACCAGAGAAATCATCCTTGTTCTTTCAGGAACTGATTAACACAAATAGTTCCAACATGTTCCTTCTAATTAGAAAAATTTATAAGCTTTGGTCAATGACTATCCACTTGGCTATGGTGTTTTCATTCTATGCATCCTTAGTTCAAATGTTAACACGTGTAAGGACAGTTCCAACAAATTTTTCTCTATACATACTAAACAAAAATCAAAATCACAAAATACTCAAAGGCGAAAAGAAAGGGGCAAAGTGACATAGGTCTAGATCTAAATCTAAAGATCTATCTAAAATGTTTTGGAAGATAGACAATCTAATGTAAAGAAATCAGGAAAATCTTCCCCAAAGAGGTTATTCCTCTGAAATGTTCAACGCCCAGGATAAAAATAAAAAAACCTGACAACTGGATAACAAAAACCTAAATTTATTCTTATCTAGTGAAATTCAGTAAGAGCCCACAATGAGGATCTACACATTCAGGAAAGCCTTTTAGGTAGGAACTAAAAAGTTCTCCAGTCATCCTGCTGTTTTAATCCCTCCACCAGGCACCCAGGCAGCCAGAAACCCAAACTCAGTGTTCTCTCTTATCTCGGGGCAGCTTTATTTCCTTTGGGCAGTGACCTCTGCAACGCTGGTTCACAGCCACCCATCTTCCTTCCCAAATCGTATTACCACAATGTCTTTTAGAGACTCGGGTAGAGACGTCTAAATGCATTTCCTTTGGCAGTCACATGTGCATAAATAGGTTTACGGAAGACCAAATGGTGCAAAACAGAATAAAACCGCTTCTCAGAAAACAATTTTCAAAAAGGGACACCAAAACATGGGCAAAAATTTAAAGGTCCATTTAAAAGGCTTCTCCTCCCAGTTTAGGCCGCTCGTTCAAAGCGATCGGGTCCGCGGGTCCGCTGGTCCGTGGGGAGAGACCACGGACCGCCCCAGGGGCAAACGGAGAGGGGGGCTGCGCGGCAGGGGCAGGAGAGCGCAGGGAGGCCCCGGGCAGGGCCGGCGCGACAGGTGCGCGAGGCTGGGGACGCGGGGACGCACTCACACAGGTGGCGGGCGGGGCCGCGCGGGGGTCTCCGCGGAGCCCCGACCGCCCGCGCAGGACTCACGAGCGCAGACACTGAGGCACGATTACAACCGAGCAGCGGAAAGGGAAGGAGCCCTGGGGAGGAGGGGAAAGCATGCGACGGGAACGGACTGGCTTCTAGTTTTCCTTTCTTTCTCCTCCAGTAACTCACCAAGAAACTCTCACTGAGAAGACGGAAAGGAAAGGAAAGGAAATGGGAAGGAGCGTCCAGGAGCCGCTAGTGCCGCCTCAGCAGACGCAGCCCCGCACCTCTGGACCTCGCCCGGCCCCGCCCCCGCGCCGCGGCCTCCGCCTCTGCGCCTGCGCCTGCTCGCCTGCGCCCCACGCCCAGTCTCCGAGCGGCCTAGCTCCGGGCACCTGACTCTCCTCCTGCGCTCCAGCCTACCCAAGCCCTCCGAGCTCCTCCGGCTCCTCCCCTCCCGCGCCGCGCTCCGGCGCCGGCCGTGCGCCCGCGAAGCCTCAGCCGCTCGTCCCGCCCCCGCCGGGATTCGGGCATGCGCACAAGGGCCTTATTGTGTGGCGCCTGCGCACCAGTTGCGTTTCCGACTGTGGCCGCATTTTTCTTTCTCTCCAGATACACAGAGATGGACAGGAGCACAATTTTTAAGGTACATCATTTTCACCCTGTTACTCCCAAAGACACATAAACAGTGGCTTCCGCATGAACTTCTCAGGCAGGAGAAGGCGCTGCAGAAAGAGGGGAGGGAACCCAGATCGCAGCGCTGCCTTCCGCTTCCCCGTCGCCTAGCAACTGTTGCCACAGCAACTGCGCCGTCAACAACGCTAAGCAATCCCAAGAGAAATGGAAAGGGTTTTTTTTCTTTTCTTTCCGAGAGCAGACTGCTAACAAGAGGTCAGAGGGGGATTATGTGAAAGAGAGACACGTGAATTTCTTGAGACGGCAAGGGAGTAAGAAAGGAAAGGGGAAGCTGTGAAGAAAGGGACGGAGACACTGGTACAGGGAGACAAAAGTTGAGGAAAGTTTTTAAGGAGTCATTTGGTGACCATGGACCCAACGTGCTCTTCTGAGTGCATTTATAACCTCATACCCAGAGCCCTGAAGGAGCCTCCCCAGCCTCCTAGGTATGTGGGTAAGCAAAGATTACCACTAAAACAAGAATGGGGAATAATTATTCCACTTCAGGAATAAGTATACGTATCATGGGACTTTAATATATATTATTTATATATATATATATATATATTTGTCCCAATGAAGTAGCCTTGGTTGACAACTGCTTAGAGAAGAGGTCGAAAAACCTAGGTATTTAGCATCTTGCAATTCACAGAGGGGGCGCTCCAGCGCTGTGAGATGGCCATTTATTATTTTACACTTAGCCTCTCTTTAATACAGTATGTAACTGTTTTGTAATTTATCTACTTGTTCGTGGGTGATGTGGTGTATAACATAGTGTGAAATTTTATGTTGTTGTTGAAAAGAGAAAAATCACAATTTTTGATAGGTGAAGCGAAGCAGATGGACTAGGTAGTTTCTAAGGTATTTTTCAGACCTAATGGTTGAATGGGAGGAAGAATGGATGAATAGGTATGAACCTCAAAATATGTAATTGAGTCAAAATTTTTATATAGGTGTTAGAATCCCTTGTATTCCCCAAATCTTAAAAAGGTAATCACAAAGTAAACACTCCAGTTACTCTCATGTGTAGGGACTTAGAACTTATTTAAATCTATGAGTAGAAGGTAATTAGTGGGGAATATCTCATCCCTCCTAGGATTGAAATGTTTCCAGTCTTTTACCTTTATCCTTTTCCTTATGCAAGAAAAACCACATTAAAAGAGCACTGGGCTAAAAAAAAAAAAAACAAGGTCTGCAACTAATTATTTGGGGGATCTTGAATACAGTTTCATTTGTTTACTGCTCTGTAAAACAAATTAAATGTCCTAGAATCTCTCAGGTCCCTTTCAGATCTCATGGCCAATTATTTTTATTAGTAGTTACTTGGGGTGCATAACATCTTCAACAAGTGGGCAACTCCTTCAATTTTAAGCCTGAGTATCTGGTTTTAACCAGAGAAGTAATTATATTGTATTTCCATCAGCTTCTCAAAATCTAGTAGAGATCAGAAAGAAGAATGTAAAGTAAGCTATGATACAATTGCTGAGTTTATGAGGAGCGTTCAAATTGTCTATTGCTGAACTAACTTTTGGGACCAAATCCCTGTGAGCTATACAAGATAAAAGTTCCTCCTCTCTGTAACACACTGGTAAATTGTATTTTCTGTAGAATACTGAAGTTGAATGTTAAGATATTTTATTATATAAGTATTCTGTTCATTGGTAAATTTAAAAGCTTAACTGCATCTAGGCAATTCTTTTCAAAACATAGGAACAATCTATTCCTTTGGCAAACATTAACCCAGCCCTTATTATATGTATAATATTGCCCTAGTATATCAGGTATAGGGAATGTTGGAGTGATAGCACAAACTTCTTGGTTTTACTATGAAGGCACAAGTAGAAAAAGGACTTATGGTAAAGAGGAAAAGAAAGCACCTAAATGTGGTGCCAAAAGAACCCTTTCTATTAGGGTGTAGTCAGTTTACACTGTCAACAACCACCATGAGGCATTCCTGACTCCTCATGCATACAAACCACTCATTTATAAGAAAAGCATAATAGAACATTTAACCAGTTCTCTCTCACCACACTAGCATGAACTTGTCCTAACTCAGTCTCCTCACTAATAATATTAATCATAAGAAAGAATGTATTAAAGTTACAAGTCCTGTTTGCATCACGGTGTTATAAACCCACCTCCAGGAAAGCTCACCGCAGCTTCGCCAGCACTGGCAAGATTCTGACAGTTGACAGCGCTGTCATCTCCCACACCTCAGAGTTTACAGTCTTCTTGGGGAACTGAAATATGAACATTAAATTAAATGTTGATTAACCACAAAGTAATATATTATTGAAAACCATAATGAGAGATGCAAATACTAAATGAAAGCTTTTAGAAGATGGATATATGTGACCAAAATCAGGTGAAGGGCACTTTCCTGTAGCTGATACTTAAGTATGAAAGTGTTGAAGTCAATGGGAAGCCATGACTCAGTTTTCAAAATTTGAGCTACCATGATGCATGAGATGGTTTCCAAGATCTTCACCAAATCTGTCACCCTTCCATTGATGGCTGTAATTATTTAATATCTCCAATCATTCCTTCTCTCCCTTTTTTAAAAAGCAGTATTCCACTTATGGTCTGAACAGCCCATGAAACTGTTATCTCCTTTCTTTAATACTTGGCACAATACTTTTATCCATGCAGACTAAATTTCCATTAGCATTTTGAAAGTTATGTCCCACTCTTGGCTCACGTAGAAAGTACCTGGGTGGATTATAACTAAGTTTCATGTCTCCTGTCTTCTAATTATGTATCTGATTCTTTTTTATCTCAACTCAATAATCTATGGAGATAATTTTGAATTATGAATCTTTCATACAGTCTATTAACTATTGTTCTCAGCTTTTTGTCATTTGCAAATCTAATGTGTATGTCTTTTATATCTCCATCTGTCATTGAACAGGGCAAGTACTTTGCACTTCAGTAGGCTACGAGACTCCTCCTCTAGGCTGACAGCAATACTTTTTCTGAGTGTTCAGTCACCTAAATGGACGCATTAATTCATATTTCTCTGCCTTATCAGCAAGGATTTAATAAGAGGCTTTGCTAACATCAAAATGCAGATTATTATATCTAAAATATTTCCCTGATCTATGAGTCTAATGGTCTTATTTTTTAAAATTATTGTTCATTTGTGGTGACCTGAAAGTCCTAATGGGCTCATGTATTCATTTCTGCTCTATGAACTTAATACAGATTCTCTCTACAACTCTTGCAGAAGTTGACATCAGGTTCACCAGTATAGAGTTTCTGGAGGCATGCTTTTTGAAAATTGGAATATTTAATGCCCTAAACACCATTAGTTTTTAAAATGCCTTTCTGTTTTTCATTGTGATTAATTGTAACATGTACTCAGAATTTCATTTTTGGAACTTCCCATTCTTCTTGAACTATGTTCCTTTTGATTCAGTGCCGATACTGTTATACGTCTATGTTCTGAAGTCTTTATAACAACTCTTTGTTTAAAGTAGGGTTAGGTGTCCGACTCTGCTGGGCAGTCTGTTCCTTGACCATTGTGAACTCTAAGATTACACGGTTATTTTCTCCTGAGGTTCTTTCTACTTTGCTGACTACAGCCAAGAATTCAATCAAGGAAACCAGTAACCCTTTTAATAAACTTATATGCGAAGAAAGTCAAGACTATCTCAAAGCCTTTTTTTTTTTTGACATAATGACATTTTATGCTAAAATTCCCATTTCTACAATATATGGTCTCAGAGTTTTATGATTAGTGTTAGAAGCTATTATTTATATTTTTTGTCTGGCTAGGTAGTCTTTACAGACTTCCACAATTATAACACTTACCTTCATCTCCTGTATTATTTTACCCAACTATTCTTCTCATATTTATATATCATATATATTTTTATATATGTGATACATATTGTGCATATCAGGCACTCAACTGAAGATGTGCTGTGATTAATAGAATCACCTGATTCTATTGAAGGCCTGGGAAACTACATGGGAGAAGGGATAATTCAAAAAGGCATTTTTCTGCTTCAGACATATGGGTGATCCACAAACAGGATTTTTGTCAGCAAGAAAAATTATAGCTTCCTTATGCATTTACTGGTTGACTGTTCATCTTGAGTTATTGCCTCTAATTTGGACTTTTATAGATAATATAACAGTGGTAAAAGGTAGTAGCACACCTCACTGGCATTTCACACATACCTAACAATGTTGTGAGAAGCAAATATGCCAACAATAATCCTTAAAATTAGTTGCCAGGGAAATTTGTGTATAAGTGAGCTTTTGTGAATGTTAGACTCATTTTTTAAAAGTATATTCAATTATAGAACAGGGTTTAATATCTTAAGCAATGCTACACAATATGTTGTAGTATGAGAATTTGTTTGTACAAGTCAGCAAAGTATGTCAGTCTATTTGTTTCTGTTATATTGATGACCTAGCATCATGACTCAGATGTTTAGGAAATAAGACTGTGACTGCTAGGACACAAGTAAAATGAAGTAAAGAGTTAACAGTTTCAGTTTTTAAAATTTTAATCAAGATAGATATCCAGTAATCATAATGACGAGAATACTATTATTATTAATAATATGCTCAATGTATTAATATTTATAACATGCCAGATAACTGTTCTATGTTCTTCACAGTCATTATTTAATTCTCACAAGAATCCTATAAGATAAATAGTATTTCCCAATTTTACGGGAGAGGAAACTCAGGCTGAGAAAGTTGAGGCAGCTAGGAAGAACAAGGGCTTGGATTGAGACACAAATCTGATACCAAAGCCCATGACTTTAATCGGTTTGCATGCTACCTTTTAGCCTGAGCCAATAAAACAAACCTAACAAGCACTTTTTGCTTCAATAGCATGTATTATTTTTTAGTCTTCTGATAATTCATTATGTATCAGATACTGTTTGATATTTATTTATATACTACCTGGTTCTAATGCAATAAGATATTTTTTGATGAGGATATCAAAGCAAATGGGAAATTATTACAGAAAAGTAAGATAATGCTCCAAATGAGGTTATACCTGAAATGTAGGCTTTAAAATCTTGTACGTTTGCTTAGACGTATAGACAAAATCAATAAGGATATAGAACATTTGAAAACACTATCAGCCAGTTTTATCTAATTGTCATTTGTAGAATACTCTGTAGCACCAACGGCGGCAGAATACACTTTCAAGTGTATACAGAACATTTACCAAGATAGACCAAACTTCATGCCATAAAAAAAGTGTCAGAAAATTTAAAAGGATTAAAATCACACACAGTATATTCTCTAACCACAATGAAAATCAACTAGAAAGATATCTGGGAAATCCCAAATATATGAAAACTAAACAAACATGTCTAAACAATGTTCTAAATCAAAGAAGATATCAAAAGGAAATTTAAAACGTATTTGGAGCTGAATGAAAATGAAATGTGGCATATCAAAATTTGCAGAATGCAGCTAAAGTGCTGCTTAGAGGGAAATTTATAGCTTTAAACACTTATATTAGAAAAGCATAAAGTTTTAAAATCGAATACCTAAACTTGTACCTTAAGAAACTAAAAAAAAAAGCAAAGCAAATTAAACCCAAAGTAAAGAGAAGAAATAATAAAGATCAGTGCAGAAATAATTAAAATGGAAAATATGTGAGCATTAGAGAAAATCAATGAAATTCTGGCTCTTTGAGAAGATTAATAAAATTAATAAACCCCTAGCCAGACTTATCAGCAGAGAGAGAGAGAAAACACAAATTACTAATCTCAGGAATGACAGAGGTGACATCACTATGGATGTTACAGATGTTCAAAGAATAATAAGGAAATACTAGGAACACCTTTACCCTGGCACCTCTTTCTTAGGGCAGAACTTCCATCTAGCTTGCCAAAGCCTGGTGGATAGGGCTCAGATAATTATGATTTATGGCTATTTTCCATATGAATATAGACTTAAATAATTTAGAAATGTATGCCTGGTTTTAAACTTTAAATAATTTTTACTACAAATATAAATGCTACAACTTTTTAAATTTAATTTTAGGTACATATCAGTTTTTAGGACAGCTGTAAAAGATGACACGCACAAAGTTAAAACTGCAATGAAAACTATGGGACCAGCAAAAGTTGAAGTACCTTCTCCAAAGGATTTCCTAAAGAAACATTCAAAGGAAAAAACTCTACCACCAAGTAGGTTTTATCACTCTTAATATTTAATATTAAAAATGTTAGATGGGCCCGGCCTGGTGGCTCACACCTGTAATCCCAGAACTGTGGGAGGCTAAGGTGGGAGAATCACTTGAGGCCAGGAGTTTGAGACCAGCCTGGGCAATAGTGAGACCCCGTCTCTGCAAAAAAATAAAAAATTATCTGCACATGGTGGTGTGTGCCTGTAGTCCCAGCTACTTGGGAGGCTTAGGCAAGAGGATCACTTGAGCCCAGGAGTTTGAGGTTGCAGTGAGCTGTGATGACACCACTATGTTCTAGCCCAGGCAACAGAGCCCTTTGAGACCTTGCCTCAAAAAAAAAAAAAAAAATTATATGACCTCTTAAAAAGTCCAAACAATGCAAAAATGAATAAAGTCAAAGTCTCTAGTAATTGTGATGGGGTTAAGAATGGAGTGAGGCCTTGTCAAGATAGTTGTTGCTTTTCATTCTTGGAAATCAATTATAATTATTTTACTTTTTAGCACTTTGACAAACCATTTTGACGTGGCTATAGCAAGATAGATTGGTTGGAATGGTCAAAGTGAAGAGGCTGTGTTAAAATGGCCAATTTCATCTGCTATTAATGAAGAGAATGTGGTATAGAGAAATAAATAAATTCTGGATAATAGTTACTTTAGGATGCAATCAGGGAAGAGTGAATAAAGAATTTCAGCTATATTGGTAATGTTTTATTTGTTAAGCTGTGTGTTGGGTACACAGCCATGACGTGATTTTTATACTTTGGTATAATAATAGTTTTAGTGGAAAATCCATAGCTTCTTGGACTTTCAGTACATCAAGTTTGATTTCTTTACTTGGTAAATTTTACAATAATTTTCCTCTGAAGAAGCAATTATTGGTAATATTGATAGTAGAAAAGAGTTTTAATGTTTTTCATTTAAACCTACTTTAAATGGGAAAGCTGAACGTTTGTTGTTGAAATCTTTATGAGAAAATACTTTCACAATAGCCAGTAAAAATGCATTAGCTAGCACACAATTTGGGGCGCCTATCCTTCTTCCTTAGATTTTTATACTGTTTTTCAACTTATTAATTGATTATGTTGCCTTAATTTTTTTCATTTTGATTACTGAGGTTTTTTTCTTTTCTTAAAACCATTTTATTAAGGTATGACTGACATGTACAAAGCTGTACATACTTAATGTATACAAGTTGGTGAGATTGGAGATAATTATAAACTTTTTACCTTAAATATTTGAAAATATATATATACACACATACATATGTTTCTTTATTTACTTATTTATTTATTTTGTCACCCGGGTAGAGTGCAGTGACATCATCATAGCTCACTTCAGCCTCAAACTCCTGGTCTCAAGTGATCCTCCTGCCTCAGCCTCCTGAGTAGCTGAGACTACAGGTGTGTGCCACCATGTCCAGCTAATTTTTCTATTTTTAGTAGAGATGAGTTCTCACTCTTGCTCAGGCTGGTTTCCAACTCCTGACCTCGAGCAATCCTCCCGCCTCGGCCTCCCAGAGTGCTAGGATTACAGGCGTGAGCCACCGCGCCCGGTCTTGAACATATTGTTAATAAAAATTCACTGCACTAGTGGTAAAATATCTGGATATTAGAAATAGTATGAGTAGCAATGTTTATAGTTTACTATTAAGGAGGAACTGTTATGTTAACAGAAAAAAAGTTCGATCGGAATGAACCCAAAAAGCCTGCGGTACCATTGAGAGGTGACCATCCAGTCATGGGAATACAGAGCGGAAAAAATTTTATAAACACCAATGCAGCTGATGTCATCATGGGAGTGGCCAAAAAGCCTAAGCCAATTTACGTCGACAAAAGAACTGGAGACAAGCATGATCTTGAAACCTCAGGACTACTTCCCAAGTACATCAATAAAAAGGTAGATGTGTGATGTATTAACGACAGACCTGAGTTCAAGTAATTTAAGTCTGGTGTTCATGGTGATTGTCTACATTCCCATTAATAGTGCTCTCACTGGCCAAATCAGCTAGATTACCAACTCCCATTCCTCTGCAGTCTGTGTTTGGTCTAAATCTACTGTGACGAAGTTACAGAGAACTTATAGTAAACAATACCATATAGTTCACTAGATGAAAGTTATAGCATTTTCCTTAATTTCAATTACTAATTATTTAGCAATTATAACAACCATTCTCTGAAAGATATTAATTTTTGGTTAGATAGAAATGTCACTAAAGCAGTCACTACTATAAATCTAGGAGGAATAACCTTTTAGAAGATCTTAAGGTGTAGTCATTAAATTATAGTAACTTGCAGCAGAATGAAAAAAATGAAGAGGAATACAAATTTAGAACCATCCATCTTGTCAGTGTAGTATAAATGATCCTCATTACTATTTTTTTTTTTTAGAGACAGGGTCTCGCTTTGTCACCCAGGCTAGAGTGCAGTGGTGCAATCATAGCTCACTACAGCCTCAAACTCCTGGGCTCAAGAGATCCTCCTGCCTCAGCTTCCTGAGTAGCTGGGACTACAGGCATGTGCCACTAGGCCTGGCTAATTTTTTAATTTTTTTTATAGAGATGGGGTCTTGCTATGTTGCCCAGGCTGGTCTTGAACTCCTGGCCTCAAACAGTCCTCCTGCCTTGACCTCCCAAAGTGCTAGGATTACAGGCATGAGCCACCACACCTGGCCTTTATTACTGTTTTAATGTCCGTATATTTTTTTTAGTTTGGAGTGAAACCTTGAAAGTACTGAACAATAATCTAGTGCTTTGGGGGCCTTCATTTCTAGCTAAAAAGGTGTTTATTAGGTAAGCTTATAAATTCATTCGTAAACATCATAAAAGCTTAGGTTTAATGGTTTAAGTATAGAAGATCTTTAAAATAAAAAAGCTTACCAAAAGACTTACATAAGTCTATTATTGGCAAGCAAGATAGTAAATAAATCCTTTCAAAGACAATGCCATTTTTTTAAAAAGCGAATGAACCTCATATTTTAATTCCAAATAAATTATATGCCATTTGCTTTGAGAGACAATTCGTGAAAACAAACTGAAGGATGGATGATTACATGAGGTATTTGGCAATGGTAGTTAAGACCGCATTTCAAATTTTGACTCTGCCGCCTACTAACGCTGTGATCTCCTAACGAGTCATTGGATTGATCCCAGGGTTGTAGGAGGATTAAATGATATAAAGAACATCAGCCACATGACATAATACCTGGCACCTAATAAAAGCTTAACAAAGAGTGACTACCATAATATATGCAATTGTTAATATTAATAGCATATATTAGCCCTCCATGATTCAGCACATAGGAGTATTTCAGATCACTGAAGCTATTGCCCATCCTTTGTGAGATTTTTTTTTCCAGAATATATGGCATCACTGCCTTTCTTAAATAGAGCATGCCAAATATAATTTATTGTTGTGTGTGTGAGATGCTGCAGAATCATCATCATGAACATCAGTTATCATATTGAGCTATGATGAGATACAGCTCTCAGCATTTCCTGAAGTGGACCAGCCTGTTTCCCACTGCAGTGACTCACCAGAACACTGTATTCTCAGAGCTCACTTGTACTGTTCTTTGCAGCTTTCCAGAGCATATTTATATCAGGGTTTCTATGCCTTGTTCAGGCAGGATAGGTTACGTTACACTGAGGTAACAAATAGCCCCCAAATGTCAGTGACTTAAAGTGACAGTTTTGTCGTTCGCTTGTACCACATGCTCATTGAGGACTGTTAGAGGCTCTGCTTCTTGTTATCTTCTTTCCAGGGCCCAGAAAAGCCAAAACGTTGCTTGTCACTAGACTAGACAGAAAAAACACGGCAAGTCATCCACTAGCTCTTAAGGCCTCTACCCAGAAGTGACAGAGGGCACTTCCACTCACATTGGACAAGTTAGGTCAATGCCTATGTCTTGCTTTGAAGGGGGCAGGAAAGTTGTCCTACCTAGTGCCCAGAAGGAGGAGAACCAGAATATCTATAAATATTTTTAATGACTACTATACCCCATCAACTGCTGCTTGCTCAGAGAGTTCTTCTCTGACTTCCTCATTTATCTAAAATAGCACCTATTAGTTTCTTTCTCCGTACTATCCTCTGTTTTACTTCAGGGCACTTATATATTATTTTATACTCCATTTTGGGGAGTCTCTGTCACCATAGAAGACAAATTTCATGAGGGCAGAAACTTTGTCTTAAACAAAAAAGCAACTTTGTCTCTTGTTCACTATTACACCTAGCACCAAGTACATTGTCAAATAATTTTTTGAAGAATGAACGCACAGTATTTCTGTTTCTCTAGACAGTGACATCAACACACTTACTAATTTAGCTGAAAGAATCACAGCTGGTTGCTTCCCTGTCGTTCCTCGCAAGCACCCCAGGATCCTAAAATGTATTTTGCATTTCCAAAAACAAGCTCAGGGTCCCAAGTGAATCTCCTCTTAACACTGATATGCTTGGTATCTTTTAAGGGTTTGTTTTTATAATGTCTGGGAAGCCTTTGTCTTCTTTTATTTAAGAAGACTATGAAAAAGAGACCTTCAGATATTTTTCACAGTACAAGCTGAAGCACATGAAAGGTAAAAAAGCCAACTCCTAGGAGTAAGATGAGGGCCAATTCATCTGCTAAGAACAAGCACTGGAAACATTTATTAATAGAAGAGGGAAAACAGGGACCACAATATCAACTCAGGCAGTTTTAAAAGACTAGAATCAACTAGTTCTCAACGAGGAAAATCACCAAATTTGGTCGATTCGCAGGGTTTGAGCAAAGGCTTTAAGTCTGCAACATCTAGTTTTCTCCCTGTCATTGGTTGGCATGTACACGTATAAGATTGCATTCAGGATATTGATTATGTTTTTTCTGAAAAATCCTTGCAGGATTATGGCGTCACACCTGAATACATATGTAAGCGAAATGAGGAAGTAAAGAAAGCCCAAGAAGAATATGATTGTTATATCCAGGAAAAACTCCAGAAAGCTGCGATGAAAAGGCTCTCCGATGAAGAAAGGGAGGCAGTTCTGCGGGTGAGTGTTCTGCGGTTTATGTTCATCTGGAACTCTCTGGAACATCTCTGAAAGAAAGATCTACCATCAACTTGATTATTAAAGCCAGCACTTTTTTTGAAATCAGAACACTCTCCTTTGGTTATAGCGGCAAACTACTTGCAGCAAAGCCAACTCTTTGGGCAGAGCAAAAAGTTGTAACAGAGGGGGTTCATTCAATAATATTTTTTTTCCACTTTGGTGAGCTTCTGTTTTTTTCCTGAACTAGTGCTGTAAGGAAACCTACCTTCTCCTACAACGAACATGCATAAATAAGGCAAAAAAGCATTTTTATTTTCATTCTTATGTCCCTGAATTTGTAAAAAAGTAATATTCATAAATTAGATATCTTTCACTAGATGGAGCTCTAGAATAATTGAAACTGTCTTTAGACCAACATTTTCTTCTTTCCTAAAAGCCAAACGTCCAAATTTTTAAATAAAATGGGTATTAGGCTTTACATATATCTTTCTTATTTTGAATAAAATAAACTTAAACATATATTTACACTGGAGTTTTTAACGTTGGATTTTATCTGAAGCATTTAACATACTAGGGGGTGCAAGTGGGCTTGCTGCTTCGTCATTTGCCGAGTGTTTATTAAGCACCTACTTGCACCTTCTATAGTCAGGCTCATGCTATTATAGAGGTATAGACAGTACTTTCGTCTCTGTTTTTTATTTTGAAAGCTTTCTACAAAGCCATTTCTACTGCCTTCTTAATCTCTGTTGAAAGTGGATTCATATGCTGTTAAAAATTCTTAACATTTTATCAGTCATCATGATCATCAATAAACATTTCTTACATGCTAAGCCCTGAGGATATTAAAGAAAGGCATAAGATAAAACTTCTGCTATAGAGAATGTCATAATGTAATTGGCATCTATATGCATGTTCAGACGTGAATGTGTGTGTCTGTGTGTGCACAGATCATAAGTTGTATGAGGTTCCAAGGCACCAGTCACCACTAGCAGATACAGATCTTTAGCTGGGCCTGAAAGTGCAGAGTGAGAGGGTGTCCCAGACAGCAGGAGCGGCTTGAGGACAGAGACTGTGTCTCTTTGTTGATAGCGGCATCCCCGGTGCCCCCATGCCCAGTAAAACACAGACGTTCAGAGCACGCTGGAAAGGAGGGAAGCGGACAGGCAGGAAGGCTGGCAGACATGGCAGCAGGCAGCGTGCTGGTCTGTGGCCCCTTCTCTCTCTCTTGTTTGGATTCTCCCATTTTCAGAAAGTACATGCCTTTGTGAAAGCCACATCTTTATATCTAAAAACGCTGAAAAGGGGACAGGTTCTTCCCTCCTGTGTCCTTTTGGCTTCAGTAGATAAGCAGCCCTCAGCTTCCTATCGTGGTGGCTGCAGTTACCCTTCCATGCGACACCTTACTAGCGAGGGAGTACAGCTGCATAGTAAGAAAGCCACTGACCATCCTCCTGACAACCAGAGCCGTGCTTCCTTCCCTGGTTAAGAGCTGCACATAGTTCTACGACAGTATGGCTGTATGTCTCTGAGTAAGTCCCATTCTGCTCAATCTTCATAAAGTAACAGTCTGATTATAGCTGGAAAAGATCATCTGTCTAATGATTCCAAACTTCATTACCTAGAAGGGATCATCTGGTCTGATGATTCCAAACTTCTCATTTTACAGATGAGGACAGAAAATACAAATAGATTAAGTGGGCTCATTTGTTCACTCATCCTTTCGTTCATTTATTGAACATCTACTATGTGCCACGCACAGTCCCCAGCCAGGGGGATACTGCAGTGAGCAAGACAAACACAGCCCTTACTGTCAGTGAACTTAGAATTTGGTTTGCATTTTCCCCTTGTCACAAAATTATCAAGTGGATGAACAGGGACCAAAACTCAGTTTTACCAACGGCCAGGCTGGTGTTTTCCCCTCTGCATGGCACATACACGTAGGAGGTGGCAGAGGAAGCTGTATCCGCCGGGGCTCCGGCAGGAAATAGAAGGCAGGCTCCGCTGGGATTCGGAAGGGAATGTAGGAAGGAACCATTTACAGAAGCATAGTGGGGTTAAGGGAACCGCTAAGGAACACTGAGGACCCCAGAACTAAGGACAATGGGAATTCGCCACCACCTGGGCTTGAAGGGCATGGACAAGAAGGGACGTTGCCAGAACCCAGTGAGAGCTGGAGCCTGGATGGAGGTGACAGTCACAGATGAATGCTAGAACTAGCATCAGGCGAGAGCGGGAAGAAATGCCCCAATCTCTGCCTTGTCCCTCCAGGGCCTTCTTTGGCTGAACTCACTCAGCAGCCAGAGGGAAAAGGGCCAGAGGAACAAACAGCCCAGGAAGCTCAACTCCCACCCCTTCCCCCAGTCACCCAGCAGGGCCAGAAGGGGGAGAACGTTCTGCAGTGGGGGAGGGGTGCACTTCTTATTATATAAAAATGCTTCTGATTATAGGACCACTTCTCCCTATTTGAATTTTTCCCAAAATTACCAATATCATTTCAGCATTAAAATGGAAGAAAGAAAAATAAAGAAATAAAAATAAGGGAAAATCGCTATTGCTGCAATGGATAAAAGATCTTTTTTAGATGAAATAACCAAAAAAAAAGGCTTAGACACAGCAAGGAGCCTATTTCACTATAATATGAAATATTAGTTACATTGAGTTTCCATCCCTAGCTGTTGACTTTGATCCAAACGTTATTGTACACACTAGAAGATAAAAGCAAACTATGCTTTAAAAGAAAATACAGAGAAAAAGTGTAGCTGCTGTGACCACAAGTAATATGGAAATATCACCCAACCAGCTAAGAAAAACCTTTGATATTTGAAAGTGTATAAATACATAGATTTCCTCTCTGCAATGGGCCCCCCGCGGAGCACTGTGGGAACCTATGTCACATTTCATAATGAAAGGCTGTGGAGAAACAGAATTCTTTTGAGGACCTCTTTTTAGAATCCAGCTCATACACTATTAAGAATTGTGTTAACCTGCCCCTCTCTTTTTAAAATATAATCTGGATACTTTTCCTTCTCTCTTTTCCCTTTCCCAGACCCTATTCTCGCTCAGGAAGGTGTCAAAATGTGTTGCCCTTTTCCCCAACCAGCCTGTTGTACACAGTGCGCCCCAGGCTACTGTCACTGTTACCTAAGCGTGGAATAAGTCATTGAAATGGTATTGTCCCCAAGAAGTTTCTACGAGATTAAATTTGAGCTATGAGAGCTTATGATGAAGGCATTATTATATAAGACACTTCTAATCCTCTTTTAAACCTAAATGTATGGCCATGGCTTCCAAGGACCAGGTTTTCAAGGCAATATTTTAAATTGCACTTTCTGTTTTGCTTTTTGTTTTTGTGTAAATAAGATCATCTGTGCACTCAGAATAAATAATAAAAAGTGTTCATTTATAAAATTTCAGGCCGGGCATGGTGGCTCACACCTGTAATCCTAGCACTCTGGGAGGCCGAGGCGGGAGGATCGCTCGAGGTCAGGAGTTCGAGACCAGCCTGAGCAAGAGCGAGACCCCATCTCTACTAAAAATAGAAAGAAATTATCTGGACAACTAAAATATATATAGAAAAAATTAGCCAGGCACGGTGGTGCATGCCTGTAGTCCCAGCTACTCGGGAGGCTGAGGCAGGAGGATCGCTTAAGCCCAGGAGTTTGAGGTTGCTGTGAGCTAGGCTGACACCACAGCACTCTAGCCCGGGCAGAGCGAAGACTCTGTCTCAAAAAGAAAAAAAAAAAAGCATTTATAAAATTTCATTGAATGAATTTAATTAGCAGTTTAAGACCATTCTGTCGGTGGCGCTCCTAGTGCACTGTGATGAGAAATGATCACCATGCAGGGATGGAAATAACCTTAATGGCTCCTGAGAGATCTGTAATTTTGAATTTGTTGATTTCTGAGACTATAAAACATTAACTACATTATTGCATTAGCATGGGTGTCCCATTTAATGATCTTTCAAGTGTTCCTAGAATACGTTAATAGGAAATATAGATCCCTTGACTATATGGAAGGCACTTTGTTCTAATATATTGAAAAGATATATTAAGGATTTTATAAAATATCATTTTTTTGTAAAATCAAATGTTGGCATTTTTACAAACCCATTTTGTCAGATATAAGAAAATAAAGTCATAGAAATCATAATTAGGTCTTCTGAGGTGATTTCTCTGTCGAGGAATGAGGATAAAAAAGAAAATTCTAAAGAAAGTAAAAATTTTATAAGAAAAAATTTCTTTTTCAAAAATGTTTTTTACATGGGGCTATCAAGTCTAAGTTGTTTTTTTTAACCGAAGCATTTGCTATGAGCTTAGCTTCCTACTACTCATAACCCTGCATGCACTATTGGATGGTAAAAACAAGTACAGTAACATAAAAAACAGAGCAAATAAATACTCCCAGTGGGAATTCAGCACACAGTTAAGGAAAGGATTTGGCCTCGGTGCAGTATTTCTGGTTACTGTGGCCAAGTACTTGATAAGTACATATCGTTTTTAAAGTTATTCTCATGTTTTCTCTACCTATTTATATTTTTCATTACCAGTTTGCTTTGCTTTTCCATTTTCCTTTTCTTTTGCGGTTGACTTCAGTATTTACAGTTTTCTTTACCACTTGCAGGGGCTGAAAAAGAACTGGGAGGAAGTCCACAAGGAGTTCCAGTCCCTCTCCGTCTTCATAGATTCCATCCCAAAGAAGATCCGCAAGCAGAAGCTGGAGGAAGAAATGAAGCAACTGGAACATGACATTGCTGTCATCGAAAAGCACAAAATTATTTATATTGCCAATAAGTAATAATGGATTTTTAAAGTATAATAACTTTAATGTAAGAACAAAACATGGAAAATATAAAAATAAAACTTATGTTTTTTTAAAAGGAAAATGCTATGAGGAGAATAAAAAATGTCATAATCAAAATGCTTAGGCAATGTTTAAAGAATAATTGTTATTTCCTTACACAAGAGAAAATTTTGTTTTTACTAATGTTATGTTTTCCACATCTAAACTGTTAAAGTCTGGGGTTCCATGTTCCAGTTCTATAATGTCATTCATTATTATTTTGTGCTTGTTTCACATTAACGTTAATTTCTGGGCTCTGAAAAAATAAAGTCAGGACTCAGAACTTCAGAGTTTTTCTGCACTATATGATACAAAGAGCACAACTTTAAAAACTGTTAAGTATTTAGAATTGGAAATAGTAGCATATGCTTTCTTGTTACTCTGCAGTGTTTCCTACAGGTTGTTTCTGAGCTCCACAGATTTAAAAGATACATTTTCCAGTGGCCTATGATACTTGCAGTTATTCCTAACAATAAATATTTCCGGTACTTATAACACTATATATATTTGGAGGAAGAAAAATTACAGAAGACAACTTACAAAATCAAGAGGACAACTTATAAAAGGCATCATTGAAGGTGAGTGATTAAAGAGAATAACCTCCTTCCTGGTATATCAATGTTTAAAACCTTTGATACTCATTCCATAATTTGCTATGTGTATTTTACTAAAGTGAGTTATTTTTGTCTTTTTGGTCCTTATCTATTTTGTGAATTCTAAAGTTACTGTTTGTAAGATTACATAATTTATTAAGCAATAAGTTTATGTAAGTAGAGCTGTTTTCAACTCACAATAAGAAAAAAAATCTATAAATATCTAAGAGAAGAAGATATGAAATTTTAGATTAAGGAAATTTGATAAAATATAAGCAAACTACAAAATATCAGAGAAATAACAATTTCTATTGCTTAACACTTATTTTTATCATCTAGACAACACAGGAAAAGAATGACAATTTTTTCAAACTTTTTCACAAACAGAATTTGAGAGCATTGTAGAAAAGCTTACTTTTAGTTAATTAAAGAAAAATGTTTAGGTACAATTATTTTTTGAAAATTTGCTTTAACCTTTTTCCACATCTCTTTATGAGCCCTCCTTCTTTACTCCTTTGTTAACTTAGGGCAGATATAAAATAAAGGATAGTATTGATAAATTCTTGCTTATCCAGAATGGGTGGTTACTGTTTAGGGGAGGCTAACAGCTGTGACAATAAAACGCAAAATGTTTAATTAAATAAACATAATAGAAACTCAGTTCTTGCTTGTACAACAACAGTACTGTGCTATCAACAGGTCAGCACACACCCTTTTCCACAGTTGCTCAGGGACCCAGAGTTACAGCATGGGTAGGTTCCATCCTACCTAGAGTTGGGGGTGGCATGTAAGAAATCGTGCATGTGGTTCCCATTGCATTCTCTAAGTAAGCAACTTTAGTTGCTTTAACAAACTAACTCCAAATTTGAGTTGCCTGATAAAATACAGATAAATTTCTCATTTACATCCCCATCTGATGTGCATGAGGGTGGGGGCATACTCTGTTCCACGCAGTCATTGAGGGACCCAGCCTCTTTTTGTCTAGTGGCTCGGCTGGTACAACCAGACTTTCTCTGCCACGGTTAAGGATAAGATGTTTAGTATTTTATTTGTGAGATGATTGCTATACATACTCATTTTAAAATAATTCAAAATTAGTAGCAGTGCAAAAATATTCAAATTACTCCAGCCTTATAGATGTTATGCTTTGGAGTCATGAGTGGGAGTTGCCTTCAGTGTTACAATGATAGCTTTGTGGGTTTAATGGATAGTTCTTCTTTTGCTTTCTTTATATGTCTACTGAAGAGTCCAGTCTTTTCACCATGGCCCACAGTGTTGTGCTAGATGGACTTCACCGCCTCTCTCTCACAACTTTCCCATTCATTGTTCCTACTGGGGGTATCCCTACCATGGGATCCCAACCTTGGAACCCTGCAGTGCAACCTCCTCCTATACACACACACACACACACACACACACATGCGTGCATGCACACACGCACACCCCTGTGTCATCCTATCAGAGGAGCGACAGACACCTGAGGCAGGCTGCTGGCCAATGACTGATCAGATTCTCTCCCTTGAGAGCAAGAATTAAGAGACACAGAGACTGTAGTCACTTGCAGGTAGACACCTTAACCTAAAAGGTCAAGTAATGAACCTTACCCAAACTTATATTCTAATGACCCACTGGCGTTATTACCAATCAGACTGGGAGGACAGGGAATTCCACTACCAAACAAACCAGCTGATATCACACCAATCAGCTGACACATGACCAAGTCAGAAGGATGCAATTTCATGTGGTGCTTAAGTGCTCAGGTAGGAGATGGTCAGGCAGACTCAGGCTCACATCCCGGCTCAGCCACTGAATTAACAACGCTACAAAGCCTTTCTAAGCTATGTTTTTCTATTCTGTAAGATGGGGTTGATAAAGACCATGCTTTGTAGGTCATGATGAGACTGAATGAGACTGTGTGTATGTAACAGCTTAGTCCCTGGCATGTAGAAAAGAATGAAGTTACTGCTAAGGTTTATTATTAAGAACCCTCTTTCCATTCTGTAGTCCTTCTGTCCAGTTGGTGCCAGGCCCATCAACACACTGGCAATAGAGTGTCCCAAGCCCATGAAGCCTGGTGCCACATGCTTAATCTCCTCAGTGGCACACACAGATGGTAACAACTAAATTTGGTAACTTTTATCTTTTGTAACTGGCAAAAATTTGGCAAGACTTCCTAAGTTACTCACGCAGACATTCCAAAAAGAGAGATAAGCTTAACTTGGTAATGATGCCAAGGCCACTGAGGGGAAAGGTCTGCAAGGTCATGTCCAACGAGGCCTCATGGGAGATATTTACTAGTGGATTAATGTGGGCCAGGACCAGACCTCAGGTCTGAGAGCCCACAGCTCACCGTTCTCAGGACCTCAGAGACAGACACACATGAATTAAAACCCACGTGAGCCTGAGTTATCACGCAAACATCAATTTTTAAATGAAGAAGCACCTCTGACCTACATAAATCCTCACAATCAGTGTGTTCTGTCCCAGTTGTCAAGCTACATGGGTAGATAAGTCATAATCAAAAGGGTACTTTGGCTAGAACAGAGTCCAAAGGAAAAAGAAATTTAGATTATCTTACAAAAATCCTCTCAGCTGACACAGCTGCTTTGTCATTCAACAAATGCTGACTGCCTCCTCCATGCTAGGAACTGTTCTGGTTGCTGGGCAATGGAGTGGTGAACAAAATAGCTATGTTGGGAAGGCAGAAATAGTCACACAAATGCATTTATAATTAGAAATTGGAATTGGTGTTTTGAAAGAAAAAAAGTAGGATGCTATGTGAGAGATTGTCAAGGGCGTCCTAAATCAGATTTTGTAGGATCTGACATTTAACACTAGGCTGAAGAATTAGTAGGTATTGGGAGAAGTGGGGAAGAGAAGCGTTGAGAAGAGGAAAGAATTCCAGGCAGAGAGAACAAAATGTGTGAAGGACATGGGGCAAGAAACTCTCCACCCACAGGAGGAAGGCAGCCACTGGGGCTGGAGTGTACTTACAGAAGGGGAGAATGGTACAGGCTGAAGATGAAGAGGGAAGCAGGAGCCACTGATGTGTTTTAAGCAGAGAGGTGACATGAGGCAATACGTATTTTATTTTATTTTTTGTAGAGATGGAGTCTTGCTATATTGTCCAGTCTGGTCTCAAACTCCTGGCCTCAAGCCATCCTCCTCCCTTGGCCTCCCACAGTGCTGGGATTATAGGTGTGAGCCCCTGTGCAGCCCAATCAGTATTTTTAAATGCTCACTCACTACATGGATTGAAGTGCAAGAATGGATGAATGTGGAGAGCCTAGCTAGGATATCATCACAGTCCTCCAGGTAAGGAAATAGTGGCAGTGACCAAGGTTGTGGCAGTGAAGACAAAGAGTAGCTCTTAGCCGCAAGAAGTATTTAGGAGGTCAAAATATATGATGGATTGAAAGGGGAGAAAGAAGGAGGTTTCAAGTTTGACACCCAAATTCTGATTTGAGCAAGCAGGTGGTGGTGGGTGGCATTTTCTGAGTTGGGGAAATTTAGAGGAGGGGCAGGTTGGGGGAGGATATGGTGACGACATCAAGAATGCAATTCTAGACATGCTATGTTTATGATCACCTTGTGACATCTAGTTGGAAATTTGGATTGATCAAGAGATAGATCAAAAGACAGATTGAAAGAGAGAGAGATTTGAGTCAGAAGAGAGATCTCGGGTACAGCTATAAATCTGGGGAGTCATCAGTGTGAATTAGGTCACGTTGGGACAAAGTGAGAAGGCAATGAATGAGCTCTCAGCAATGCTACCATTTAGAGGTCCAAGGGGACAGCAGGAATTAGTAGAAGAAAGACAGCTCAGTGGCCAGAGAAGCCAAAAGAAAACTAGGAAGCCAAGAAAATTCCAGAAAGGAGCAGCCTTTCCCTAAGGTAGAGCCTTGACTACAGGAATAAAATTCTCAACACCTTAGCCAAGACTTCCTCTCTCCTGCTCTGAGCAGGATAGGGACCAACGTCTCTACCTGCGCCCTGCTTCTGTCTCATATTTGCAGTCCAAACTCTCACATTCAAATCCTTTTCTCCCTATAGACATGCTAATGCCACTGGCCAATGCCACATTAGCATGTGACTCGCCATGCCCATTAATACAGTTCACACTGATACACTTTGGACGTCCAACTGAAGGAAACTTCTCAACAGGTCAGAAAAACTTTCCAGCAGTTAAGGAGGCCAGTGCTGGTCAACATCGTAATTAACTCTCGAGAGGACAATTGAATTTGTCTCATTTCCAAGTTCTTAGTAAACCTCAGAAGGTGATTTATTCAGAAACACTGTTTACTCCAAGTAAGAGACAAACATAGATAAGGGGAAGAAAAGAGCTAGATAATTTTTCTGGAGGGTTAGTTTCTTTCTGCTGAGATATGCTATGGTTAAAAAAAAAATCAGCTTTGACTCTGACAGGTTATATGACTTTTGGAAAATCACTTAGTGGACCCTAACCTTAATTCCCTCATCTATAAAACAAAAGAACCTGAACTAGATTTTGTCCAACCCTCCTTCCAAGTCTAATGGTCCATAACTATAAAACTATATGAGGATTTCAACTTAGCTCAAACGAAAGTTTGGTCTCCAAACTGAACAGGAGGCAGGAAAGTTCTGGTGGATACAGAGCCAATGATTTGCACCAATGCTTACCAACCCCAAGCCATCATGTGACACACTAGGAAGAATGTTAAGTAAAGCAAAAACTGTCACTTACTTTTTAGATCTTTTCAGATGCAAACTTAATAACAGTCATTTGAGATTTTCAACCACAGGGTGTTCCTCACTCTAAGGAGTTTACATGGTGACTCTAGGAAACTAGTGTTGAAAAGAAGAAAAAGAAAAGAAGAGACAACAGGAGAAAGGGAAGCGGAGGGAGAGAGAGACAGGAAGATAAAAAAAATTAAAAAATGAAATGGGATACGTTCTTTTCTAGAACGAGTGGTTCCAATGATAGAAGAGCAACCTCTCTGATCATACCACAGCCTCTGTGTTCTTAGGACAATGTCTGAAGCTACCAACAGAAGAAGCATGTCTGCATAATCCAAAATTGTTGAGTGATGTTAGAGGTGGTGGCATTTTTTTGTTTGCACATAATGTGCTTGATGAAAAAGAACTGAAACTAGCAAGAGTAAGTGAATGCCAATCACACCTGCAAACTGAAAGATACTGTTTCACAGGATGGTTGTACAAAGGCCATGCACTTATTAATTTTTTAAACTACACCTGCAGATATGGCCTTTAGATGCAGATTTTTTATTCTAAGGAGCTGCCTATATAGGAGACAAGACTGGATGGGTGATAGATGTTTTTGTTAAAATTGCCTTAGCTTAGACACTCAAGTGAGTGATTGCTATGAAGCAAGAACATAAACTTAGCTAAATGATGCTGCTGATGTGGAAAACATCTGTGAAATTCTTTTGGAATAAAAAACATCCATCCCACCCCGGAACCTCTGCCACCAAGTTCTGCTGTCCTGAGGCAACCAATGTTATCAGTTTTTATGTACCTTTTCAGAAATATATTATAAAAACAAATGCATACATATACATACACATGTATATTAATATAACACATACATATATGCCTCTTTTAAAAAATTTAAATGAGAACATGCAATAACTTTTGCCTTTTTCAGTTAGTAATATTGTAAAGATCTTTTTTTAATAAATTCATAATGTTCTTCATTCCTTTTTGTGGATGCGTACTATTGTATTGTATAGCTGTATATAATATATTTCACCAGCGCCTTATCGGTGAACATTTCAGTTGTTTTCAATATTTCCTATTAAAAGCAATGTTGCGGTAAATGAGCTTGAAAATACATCATTTCACACATTTGGGTATATTTGTAAGAAATCATTCCCAGGAGAGAAATAATTGGGTCAAAAGGCATGTGCACTTGTAATTTTATTAGGAACTATTTTTTATTTTGCTCCTTTTGCATGTGTGTGATTAGGCAATGTATACACATGCTCCCAAATTTATAATTTACCCAAAGGTAAGTAGGGATAATAATCTCTCTCAAGTCCCTCCCCTACACTCAGAAGCAGCCACTATGACCCACTGCTTGTGTATCTTTCCAAATAATATTCTATGCATATTGGTATCTATAATATAAAAGTGATCACATATGTATCTGTAGAAGAATTAAACTTATTTGACAGATACTTGGTTGTCTTCTGTCACTGTCTACAGGGTTCAGAAGACTTTTGCCAAGAGAGGTGTCATGTATGAGTGTAATATACATGCTAAGAGTAGCTGTTGTATTGTCTCATTCTTTCTCAGCCACACACCATCAATATTGTGGATCTCCTTAAGCAAACAATGGTTTCATGGACTTTCACCGTGTCCATATTTTCATTCTAGATGGAAGAGAGGCCACGGATATGGACCCTGCCCTGTTCGTGGCCACACCATGCTGAATTTTCCAACGTGGATTCATTGCAATCATCCCAGTGGTAGGGTCTGCACTGGGTCTACTGCTTCCTGTGTTCTGTTTTCTCATTGTCTTTTCCAGCACTGGGAGTCTACTCACTAACCAACTTTAGATTGCAGGCTTCTCTCACACAGAGAGAAGCTCCCTTAACACACAATACAATCTCCTCTGTACTTCCATCTCTCCATGCAAACTGTACGCTTCTTGCCTGAGTCCTTCCCTTTCATATTGTCTTGTTAAAAAAACGAGTAGTCAACCTGATCTGACACAATTTTCTGAGTTTTTCCAACCAGTTCCCCTGGAGGGGGTAGATAGGCTGTGGCTTCCCTTCTATGGCAGGGCAAGTGACGGTTTTACCAAATGTTTGCTCTGGAATAACAGTGGACTACAGCTTTCCAGCCTGCCCCCCAGTCCTTCCTATCACCTATGTCCCACCTTATTCAACGACTAGTACGAGGAATGGATCCTTTCTCAGATACAGAAATCGTAACAAGTCTTACCTTCCATGGGATTCTGTTCCAAGAATGCAATGTGGCTATTGTGTCACCTAAGCAGACATAATGACCACAGTTTGCTATTGTGTGCTCAAGGCCCCCTGTTCACCAATAGAGGTCATCAAGACCAAGTTAACTGTCCAAGTCACAATTTTTCTTAAGCAAGCGAAACAGAAAACAGCGGGCCCCAGCAGCTGTCTACTTTCCTTTCCATTCCCTGGCTTTTCTGAGGCCAAGACAGAGGACAAACCTTAATCTTGTGCAATTCCCACCCATGAGCTGTGCTGTTTTGGACTAATGCAGGGTTCTTTTATCTGTCTTGGCTTTGAGGAGACAGTCAATTTTTTTTCTGGATAAGCTCAGTGGCTCAGCACAGCCAGCAGGCTCGGGGCTTAGGCCCAGAGCTCCCTGGAGGCCACATGTGGTTTAATCTGGACAAATGCTTTAAAACAAATTCCCTGGCTTTTTTTCCCCAGAATTATTGAGATGACAGGCAGCTGCCACCCACGTAGTAAGATGATGTCCAGCACCAACTAGCAAGAGTGTCTTACGGGTACAGACGGTATAAACAGCGAGATGGGTGAGTTAGGCCTCAAACTGTAACATTATTTTAGAATTTGGATCACAACCTTACTGTAGTTCTTTTGTAGTGCACCCAAAGCTTTTTCAAAGATGGCTTCGGCACACCCTTGAGGGAATTAAAATACACTAATAAATCCTAAAAGACTGTTTTCTTCTAAGTATATTTTATAACATAATAAATAAAATAAAGAATGTGCCAGGATTCTAAGTCCTCAAAATTCCTAGTTATGTCAGTACTAGCCAAACTGATGATAATTGATCCTTATACTTTTTTAAAGGTTAAAAATATTGTCAAAAAGTGAAAATATAAGTGAAGTGCCTTAACTTAACCAGAATAATCCTCTTTATAAAAGATGCATGATTTTATCATCATTTAGTCTACGTTTCTAGTATGAGCTCATAAGGTATATTTTAAGTATTATCTGGTATTGAGTCCTCATATGATATTTCCTTTTTTTTTAGAGAACTATGGTATTTTTCATGTCAATAGAATTAAATTATAGTGAGTGAGTTTTCAGACTAACATTTTATCATTATAATCCTTTTAATATATACATTGAAGCTAATTTTGTTTAAAAAGATTTTTAAACTATTTTTAAAATGTTAGATTCTTTTAAAAGTCACATGAGTATTCAAGTGTTCTGGACAGTTTATTCAAATGTTTAAAAGAAAACTAATTCTAAAATTATTACGTGTACTAACTAATGTATTTCTGAAGATCTTATGGAGTCTGATTTCTGCCCCTCCCCACCCCACATATTGAATTTCTGCTCATATATTACATGTTCCAAGATCATACTTTGCTTAGTCATCTTTTTTGCATGTCTGTATATCATTAAACCTAAAAATATTATCATAAAAGTTTTATCATTATTTTACATACCACAAGAAAAAATAACCTCTAACAATTAAACTCTCACAATGCTTTCTTATCACTTAGAATTTTTGTTTTATACTTGTTGAAAGAGCTCTTTTCAACGTAAAACACAATTTTTTTTTCATGTATTCTTATATATATAAAAAGATTAAAGGTGAGGTACAGTAGTCACCCCTCATCAATGATTTCAGTTTCCAGTCAAGCATTGTTTGAAATTATTAAATGGAAAATTCTAGAAATATACAATCTGTAAGTTTTAAACGGCACACAGTTCTGAGTAGCATGATGAAATCTCACACCGTCCTGCTCCATCCCATGGAGAACTGAATCCCTGCGTTGGTCCCTTGGTTTAGCTGATCCACGCTGTCTATACTGCCCACCATCAGTCGCTTAGTTATCAGGTCTCAGTTATTAGACAGACTGTTGAGGGATCACAGTCCCTGTGTTCAGCTCACCCTTATTTTACTTCCCAATGGCCCTACAGCACAAGGGAGGTGATGCTGGCAATTTGGATATGCCAGAGACAAGCTTCCTGTAAGTGAAATGGTGAAAGTTCTTGACTTAATAAGGAAAGAAAAAAATTCGCATGCTGAAGCTGCTAAGATCGATGGTTAAGAACAAATCTTCTATCCATGAAATTGTACACAGCACATTGTTATAAGTGTTCTATTTTATTATTAGTTGTTGTTCATCACTTATGTGCCTAATTTATAAATTAAACCTTATCACGCGTATGTACAGGAAAAATCATACTATACATAGGATGCAGTACTATCTGTAGTTTCAGGCATCCACCAGTCGTGTTGGAACACACCCCCTGCCGATAAGGAAGGCTTACCATAATCCTACAATGTCTTCACATTCACAACTGGACTCATCTTTATCATTTTTCTACTCAGAATTGTCAGTGCCCGTATTTTACCATATTTTCTGTGCCATCAGGAGTGTTGGAGATACAACTTCTCTTACAAGAGGACTCCAACATTGTCTCTGGGATTTTATTCCAAGCTACTGACCCCTGGTCTGTCCTTTGATGCTACTGTTCTTTCGTTCTATGACACCCACTTCCTTCAACTAATAGCAAATTTTGCCACTCTGCTTCATTTCCACGCCTTTCTGTATACACAAAATTTTCATTTCAAGGACAAATAGTAGAGTAATCTTTGGTAAGACATTTTAAATGTCAGTTAAACTCAACATATGTAGAGCCAACAATGGACAAAACTTGGTTGAACTGACAGTGACCAAGTCTGTACCTGTGGGTACAATGCTATTTGCATCACAACTGTCACCTCGTTTACAGTGACTATGAGGCACATTTCCATATTCATTCTCAGGCAGCTGATTTCAGGGATGTTTAAACGTGAAAACTGTGCATCTTAAGATAAATGGAATATGGTACTGGCTCTTCTACCCAAACATACCATTGCTTCCTAGATGTTACCTCTTCTTTTAAAAGCTAGCTCAGATCCAGCTCATTGTGCCAGCCATAGTTATGATCTCACTTGACACTTTGTATCGCTCACAGAATCCTACTTATTCACTTATGCAGAGGTATGTTACATTTGGTCTCTTCTTCAGAATAAATTCTTATGAACAAGGCTGTAAGAATTCACCTTGAGGCCAAGCCTGGTGGCTCATGCCTTTAATCCCAGCACTCAGGGAGGTCGAGGCAGGAGGATTGCTTGAGGCCAGGAGTTGGGGGCTTATAGTAAGCTATGATTGCGCCACTGCACTCCAGTTTGGGGGACAGATCGAGACCCTGTCTCTAGAAAAAGAAAGAATCTGCTATTGCTGAGCAGGGCTTTCAGCTGAGAGCTTGGATAAGGTCATCCTAGGAAGTTAGATCTGAATAAAAAAGCAGTGGGCATCAAAGTGCCCTCTTTGATGACTTGTTTAGTAAACTTATAGTTTGGTTGTTGGATGTGCAAACTTCTTGAAGGAAATACTTTTCCTATAGCTTCTTCCCATCTGACAATTGCCTATTGAAGAGAGTATTTAAATATGCGGTCAGTTGGAAGTGACTCCCAACCGATGCAGAATTCGTGCAGCTTAGATATTTCTGTGAAAATTTACTACAGTGATTATCCTTTCATTTAATGGGGAAAAAAAAAAGTTTTGTTCCTATGGCAACTGTTTTAGAACAGTGCATACTTACTATACTTCTAAAATATGCAGCCCATCCTATGGGAGTACACATCATCTTGAAAGGATTTTTTTCCCCTTCAATAAACATTGATTCTTTTTTCCTTTTCACCTGATTTCAGAATAAAATAAAACTTTGTTTGTAAGAATTGCTAAGGAAGAGCTGCAGGAAATGAGAACCACGAATGGGCCTGGCCCCTGCAGCTGTCATGAGCAAGCAACAACACAGTCCTCAAGTGGTTTCTGGGAACACGAGCCCAGTCCCTCTATGGCTGTATTTCTCTCAGACTTTTTGTATTTTCCGTGCATCACGATGTTTGCTGTGTTTGCCATGTTGCTATGCAAAATGATATAAAAGAGTGGGTTTTTTTTTTCCTAAAGGCAATCAAACTTAGCAGATGTAAGTTTAAGATGATGCAAAAGTTTCTTAGAAAAGTTTTAGAATTCCTTGGGGAATAGTATAAGAAATATTCATGATAAGAAAGGATAAATGTTGACAAAGGCCTAAAATGTCATTGCACATGATAAAATTTATCACTTCCAAGGGCTTTGTAACTATTGATAGCACTTAAGTAGCACTTTTTGAAAAATGCTCTTATTTCTATTTTTTGCAAACAAAAAGCCCTCTTCAACTTTTTTCTTCAAATTCACTGGTCTCTATGATTTTTTTTCCTTTAAAAATTATATGCTACAATCTTATTAAAGCAAAGAAATAAATACACCAAAACTACAACTTGCATTATTTGTTAGAAAAGTTAACACCATAGTCTTCTTGCTTGCTTTTTCTTTTTTTGGTATGAATTTTTCTTCAGAGCTTACCTACAGAAAGAGATCTGTGGATTCTGCAGTTCCGTGATAGACACGTAGAAGAAGAGTTATGAAACATGTTTGTAATGCCGGCATGTACCTGCTGTCCTCAGCAAACATGACTTACAGCCTCTAAAACTGTGAATCTTCATAACCAAGGGAATAGCATGGGCTTACTTAAGGACTGGAAGCATCCATCCATCTTGCTACCTATAAAGAAGCCAAATGCAAGGGTTGGGGAAGTAGAGAGAGAGAGTGCATGGTCATATATGGTTCAACTTCTATGTCTCCAAAGCTAGCAAGCTCTGCATACAGGAGAGCCCTCAGCAAGATACAGGATACCTAGGTGAAATTATGGGTTTTTCAAACATCCTGCCTTCCTTCATCATCTTGCTACAGTGCCTGAAATTCCACCATACGTCTTATCAGTTACTACTGAATTGGCTCATCCAAATATGATGAAGGTGGAAGGTTCCAGGACATAAGGAAGTATGGGCAGTGTAAGGGCTGAGAGAAGCCGTGAGTGTGCAGTGATACTGAGCAAGGCGGGTCTAGGGGTGGCACGACAGTGAGTTAGGCGAGGAAGGATGTAATGGAAGATGTCACCTCCTTGATGTGCGAGGGGGTGTCTGCCCCTGGGAGAAGGAGCTTGGTTGAAGACATTGAAGCTTTCCTCCTTCCTAAGTTTACCTTCAAATTTGTGCCTTCTCAGACCTCACGGGCAGGAGCACCTCAGAACTGCTAGGCTTACACTTTGTTTTCCTTGTGCGTCAGCCCTGGAAAAGGATTGGCATCAGAGACGAAGGAAAAGAAAAACAGAGAGCGTTCTCCCTGCCAGGCCTGGGAAAACTCTGCTCCCTATAGCAGAATCAAAGAAGTCAGAAGGAATGATAGCCCAAGATCGTACTTGCAGACAGGTTTTGAAAAATCTACCAGGTAACATTTTCCAACAATATTTTGCATTCTTTGTCACATTCCGGTGATGATGTAGCTGATGACAAGAACTACCAAGCCTGGTCTATGGGAATCTGTTGAAATATTTAAACAAAAAAGTATTGCTTTACTACATTTCCTCGTATTTTTAAGCTATGGCTAATTTCTTTCAGTCATGGGCGTGTTGAGCCATAATTATTTGTCCAGTCTATCTATACATATGAAATATACATATATACCATATACACACACACACATGCGGGCACACAGGTGTCACTCCTATCCATGTAAGGTCATAAAGGATAAAAAGGAGGGTCGGGATCAGGATGAGACTGCTGAAAAGTCTCTTGTAAAATTCGTTCAAAGACCTAAATATAGAATTAAGAAGAGAGTAATGCAATGAGAACAATAAGGCAAGAAAGAAGAAAGAAAGAAAGAAAGAAAGAAAGAAAGAAAGAAAGAAAGAAAGAAAGAAAGAAAGAAAGAAAGAAAGAAAGAAAGAAAGAAAGAAAGGAAGGGAAGGAAGGAAGGAAGGAAGGAAGGAAGGAAGGAAGGAAGGAAGGAAGGAAGGAAGAAAGAAAGAAAGAAAGAAAGAGAAAGAGAGACCCTAAAATTCATAATCTTTCCTGCCCTACCTCCGTGGTGAGCGTTCAGCTCATTTGGAGGGACATTCTCATTTCTAAGCGCCAAAGCCTTTCATCATTTCTGGGCATAGCATCCATTAAAGGCAGACCAGGTGGTACCAGCTGCACACAATGAAAGAAATCACACGGTTTCATTATGTAGAGTAATGACAGAAGAATGGGCAGTCCAGACCAGCTGGATCTGTCTCCGCCACTCTTTAGTGCACACACACACACACACACACACACACACACACACCCCTCCCAGAAAAAGAAAACTCAGAAGCTCTGAATTTGTGGAGGCAGAAATTGAACCTAGTACCCATAGAATCTGGAACCTTCCTTGCCTGTTATAATGAGCAAAGCAGTGGGTCTTGCTCCTAATTGACAGTAAATCTGCTTACTAAATTAGGTAAAAATAAACTAAATTACTATGACTTTTCAAAGCCATGTTTATGTTTCTCTATTCTAAGAAGCATGAAAGAAAGAAAGAAAACCCTCCCACAAGCTTTTCTCACATTATTCCCATATCCAAGAGAGCTACAGACCTATTTTCTATGGGTCTATCAGTTATGGGCCCAACATTTTCCTGCATCTCCTAAAGACAGAGTAGAAAACAGCTGAGGCCAGTATAAGAGCGGCTCCTCTCGGACAGTGGTTCTTAACTAGGGATGATTTTGCGCTCTCCCCCAACCCGCCCACCAGGGACCTTTGGCACTTTCTGAAGGCATTTTTAATGATCACAACTGGAGGTGCTCCCAGCTTCGAAAGGGGAAAAGAAGCCAAGCATGTTGCTAAACAGCCTGCAATACACAAGGCAGCCCCACAACAAAGAATTACACAGCTCCAAGTGTCAATATTGCAGATTGCAAGAAACCCTGGTCTAAAACCAGGTGAAATGCATGAGAGTTTACCTGGGCACCCTCATTGACAAAATCTTCTAAGCCTCCAAAGCTACAGGACGGCAGCATGGCAGAGCCACCTACGGCTTCTGACAACACACAGGGACGACTTTCCTGCCTTCTCCACCCACCTTCACGGAACGTGCCATGTGGGATGGAGAAGGTTTTCTGAGATCATTATTTCCACGTCTCCTTTATTTTTCTCTAGGAAAAAGCAAATTAGCTTTTGGGAATTTCTGGTTGTCTGTCATGTTACATCATCTTTCATGGTTTTCTTTTAATGTCAGAGTTTTCCTTTTTATTTTTCTTTTATAAGCAGTAAAAGAAAGTGTGGAAGGAAATTTGGGAAAAACTTTTTTTAAAAAGGTCTAATGTCTCTAAGAATAAGAACAATCATTGGAAACCCATGTTTCAGGTTTTCCAAACCAACTCCAAGAGTTTTCTGAATAACTACCGAGATGACAACTTCAGTAACCATTTTCAGCCTCTACTGTTTTTAAAAGTCTGCTGCTTTTAAAAATTCAATCCAGTTGATGAGACAAGTGGACTGAACCCAAGAAGAATGCCTAAAGGAAGAACTCAGAAACACAGACTAGTTTTAAGACTTATGTTGAAAGGTATGCAGGAAGGTCACAGGTAACACCACACATACAAAAATCAGAATATAAAACATAATATGACTTGACTATCAAGGTGAAAGGCAGTCAGTGCAAAGTCCAGGTACGACGTTTACACTTTTTAAGGCAGTCTGCCCATAGCACTCAAGCTTTGGCAAAATCCCCAGCCTCACAGAGAGGCCTGAGTCACCCATCTCATTCCTTTATTCTCTGTAAAAGGTGACCTGGGTGTGTCTGCTCTCTGACTCAGTGTGTTGAACATTCTGAGGAACCTGAGACTGGAAAGCCAATGACATCCATCTTGGAGTTAGAAATAAATTGTATTATTTCTTGGTTCGGCATTGGGCCTTACCAAGCAAACTAGATTTTTCTGCTCTCCTAGTCCTTTGAACGGCCTTAGTTTTAAAGCGTGTTGAAAAGTTCTCACCTGTGTGTGTGACGCTCAGGGTTGTTTGCTTTTTGTGGGTTTGGTATGAACCAAAGAGAATCTGAAGTTTCTTTCTCAAGCCAAGAGACAAAGTCAGGTAATGACAGTGTTGGCCTGAGCTTCAGGTTCAGAAGGATCATGATAGTTTAGCTGAGCTGAGAAAGAATTGAGAATGTAAGGTAAAGTGAGCACTAAAGCAAGAAAACCACTGACCACACTAACCGCAAAGCGTCTAAAATGGCTTATGGAAAGAGAAAACTGCTTCAAACCAAATACCGAATTCAATGCCTCTTTTGCATCAAGGGACAACCTTTTGATATATACAACACTTTCCCAAATCCTTTTTTATAGACATTTAGACAAATGTTAAGTGATTTTTTTATTTGATCCATTTATACTTGCTCCTTAAACTATAAATATTGAGATTAGAGTTGTATTTCTGTTTCATATAGCTTATTTGAAACATATTCATTGATTTTGAAGTTAACTTTCATTGTTGTCTTTTATATTCCAAACATTAAGAGCATTAAATCAAGCTAATTTTTTCTTCCTAGTGTACAATAAAAAATAATAAAGCGATAGTTTAAAAAAATAGGCCTGTTAATTCAGAATTCATCAGTATACTAATTAGAGTTTTTCTTTATGGGTTATTACATATTCATATTCACACATATAAACAAAACATATGATATATATAAAACAAGCTGATAACACAACAAATAAATATAATTTCATGGGAAAATGTTAGCTCGTTTCCATGAAGAAGCTTTTAAAGATTGCAGGTTTGTTTTCTTCAATTATTCAACTGATCTGTTTATTAACACAGAACTTCTAACTGACCAGGAATCCCACTTAAAATCATTCTATTTTAATACTAGATTAAATGTATCGAGCACTCCTTAGGGTACTCAGCACTCTGAACACGTTCTTTTATTTCAGCCTCGAGATAACCCTAAGAAGCAGGAACTGACATTATCTTCATTGAAAATAAAGCAAAGAAGTTAAGAAATTTGCCCAAGGTCAGGTGGTCGGTGGTGAAGTCTGGTTTTCAAGCTGAGTCTGCCAGAGTTGGGGCCACAAACCTGAGACACAGCACCATAAACTTTTCATTAGTCTGGGTATTACTTTATGGACTGCAACAATAAAACCACAGGGTTTTAAAGTAGTGTAGAGTGAAAAATTACTCACAAATTCAAACTGACTTTTCTTATGATTTCCAATTACTAAGCTTTTAACATATGTTAGCTAATATTCTTTTCCCTCTAACCTCAAAGTGTTTTCACAGTAAAATTTTATTCACTCTCAGTTAAAAATCCTGTAAGATTTACTATATTTTTCCATTGAAGAAAGATACTAATATTGTAAGCTAAATTTAAGCGATAAATATCTAGAGCCTTAAAATATTTACACCCTCTAACTTAGAAATTCCGTTTCTGGGGAATTTATCCTACAGAAATGGTTAATATGCATATAAATGTTTTATTACAAACACATTTATTTATATATTTGTAAAATCAAAATTCGGAAGTAACACAAATATATTGGGGAATGGGTAAATAAATGATGGCATTGCTATTTCAAATAATGTTTATAAACAGTTTATTAGACCATAGCAAAACACTTGGGCGAGACATTTATTTTACTTAGAGTATGAAACAGAGAAGGGAAATATAGAACTATAGGAAAAGCATTTTTTTTTTTTTTTTTTTGAGACAGAGTCTTGCTCTGTTGCCTGGGCTAGAGTGCCATGGCATCAGCCTAGCTCACAGCAACCTCAAACTCCTGGGCTCAAGCGATCCTCCTGCCTCAGCCTCCCGAGTAGCTGGGACTACAGGCATGTGCCACCATGCCCAGCTAATTTTTTTCTCTCTATATTTTTAGCTGTCTACATCATTTCTTTCTATTTTTAGTAGAGACGGGGTCTCGCTCTTGCTGAGGCTGGTCTCGAACTTCTGACCTCGAGCGATCCTCCCGCCTTGGCTTCCCAGAGTGCTAGGATTACAGGCGTGAGCCACTGCACCAGGCCTAGGGAAAGCATTTAGTCATAACTATGTAAGACAAACTTTCCAGAATCACAAAACTGGAAGAAGATACAAAACCATGTTTAAAATGCTTTTATATTTTACCTCTGTTCTTCTATACTTTCCAATTTAAAACAACTTGCATGCATTAATTTAAAACAGAAAGTACATTTACATTTCCTTTTTTTTTTTCTTTTTAAGTTCTAAACAGAATGGCTAAAACTTAGCAATTCTGACCCTCTGTGAGTCGGGCTCGACTTGCCATGAATCCTACAGGTACAGCTGAGGGAGGGAGTGTAGTTATGTGATCCCTAGTTAGAAAATACAAAAAACTCTGTTTCTTTCAAGTACAAATCATGGGATTATTAATGTGGATGCTGCAGAAGATTCCTATTGTCCTAGATGTGATAGAATCGTGAGGTCCTTGGAAAGAACCGCGAGGCCAGTATGCCACACCTTTGCGTGACCTGTGATACCACCTCCCAGCTTTGCTTCGTGATGTACTAGGATTGCAATTGCCTTTGTAAGCTACTGCACTGCCTCTGAGAGAGACAAAAAGGAATTGCCACAACAAGATGGTTTTCATCACTCTAGATACTCAGAAGGCGGATTTTGTTCGCACCTGGGAGGAGAGAAGACAAAAATGAGGATGTGGAGGGGGCTGGGGTTTGGAAATCAGTTCCTTGTCTTCTAGGTCAATGCAGAGTTTCATATCAATTTGAAGGGTGACCCAAATTGCAAAGCCAGGACTTTCTGGAGGTTGAGAAAGGCCTTCACCATGTCCATTTAAGCTCCTATTGCATATTTTTAAAAAGAAAAAAAAAATCTATGCACAGTTTGAAAACAATGTTTAAAATATTTAGTCCTTTTACTGTATCTTTAAGAGCATGTAAATCCTCTTACTTGGAGCTAACATTAAAAACATAAATTTCAATATTTCATAATAATGCAATTTTTAAAAACCTTTATAAAACACCCCCTAAAAAAGTTTCCATGGTCAAAAACGTTTGGGAAACATTTCCATTGCATTTTGCAACAGTCTTCTCTAATATTGGCAAAGCATATTGGCATATTAAAGGCTCCTAGAAGTTCTACAAAATAGAAGTCTGTTTCACTTGGCTTATCTCATTGTTTCTCAAACCTAATGAATCAAAACATCATCTTCTTCAAATATAAAGAAAAGTGGATCAAAATATTCTTTGGGGAGTGTTGCTCTAGGTAAATCAGTGTCCAGTCTCTCTTACTTTCTCAGTCTCTCCCACCCTCAAGCCACATCTTCCACCCTCTTTCCCAAGCTCCCACAACCTTAACTCTAAGACTAAACCAAGAACCTGGCAACAACTGGATCAGTTCTTGGGATGTTGCCAGGGGGTGTTACACATCGGCTCTGACCTGAAGAGAATCCATGGACAGCTAAGAGAATAAACAGCTCCATCCCCATCCCAGTTGGTCCTTAGCCTCCCTAGGACACCAGCTAAAGTTGTTGATTAAGGTGGGCCCCCTGTTTTCTATGTAGTTTTTTTTTTAAGTGGACATCTTTCCATTTGAAACGCAGCACTGGCTGAGGCACCAATTAATTTTGCATAAGCTGCTATAGCACCATGAGATGCTAATCCATTCATTCAGAACCACAGAGTATTGTTTTAGGGTCATGTATGTAACTTCTGCCTCCAGCCCTGTGGATTTATTTACTGCTTAGTCCCGAGTTCCTGCAGCTGTGTCCTTTCAATGACTGCTTTACAGTGGCCAAGAGAGTTGAGGTCGGCTGCCAGGACTCTGAGATCTGGAGGAACACATGGACACATTATTCTTTTTACTCTGAAGCTATCCAATTCCTGTTCCGGTCAGATGGGGAGATAGCGGGAGGGTATCTCTTGAGCTGCCCAGCACTTACTGCTGATGATATTATTGCAAGAGAACAGGCTTAGATCTCCCCTTAGTATATTCTTCAGTGGAAGATTAATTACTAACAAAAGTGTAATAATACAAAACATAATTCTGAGTGTAGCTCCTGGCTTTATTTGCAAGAACTACTCTGGAGCCATTATTTTCTTTACTCTAAGTCTACACATTGGCTCCAATCTGCTCCAAACAAGAGGCCAGGAAAGACAAGTTCCTATGCTAATTGAATACTAATGAGGCTTTTGCTTAAGTTGCTTTTTGTTATAATTATTTGCACCTACATTTCTTTTGTATTTATGTAAAATGGGAGAAATACCTCAAGGGTAGCAAGATTCTTACTTAGCCTGAATATTTGCAGAAAAATATCTTGCCACTTTTTCTTTTGTACTTGCAGCATTTGTAAAGTGTTTTGTTCAGCACTATGGAAAAGCAAAATATCATCATAATTATTACTGGCTCTTTGTCCACAGTGGATTTCATCCAGATTCTAGCCAGTGACTCTGTGACTAACAGTCTGAGTCACTAAGTTTCAGATGTTTATGTATTTCAACACAATTCCCAGGCTGAAAGTTTTTTTTTTAATTTTCATGTTTCAGGACTCAAAATTAAATGCCTTTCTGTATTTCCAATCTAGTGGCACTGAGTGACTGCTATGAACAACTCAGTGGACAGATTGAATCGCTCCTTTAATAACAGATTAATATTGGCAAAAGTCAAAGAATTACCAAAATGTCAAAAGATGTCTGTACTTCCAGGACAAAAGTCTCCAGACTGTCAGAGAATTCAGTCAATTATAAATATTTGTGTTTTCACCATGGTAGTGGCACAAGATAATTTCAGAATTTAAAATGCAGAGAACTGTGGTGCTGAGAAAACTGAATATCCACATGCAGAAGAATGAAACTTGACCCCTATCTCTTGCCACATATAAAAATCAACTGAAAATAAAGACTGAAGTATAAGACCTGAAACTATGAAACTACTAGAAAAAAACACAGAGGAAATGCTTCATGATATTGATCTAAGTAAGCATTTTTGCAAAAGCACAGGCAACAAAAGCAAAAATAAACAAATAGGATTACACCGAACTAAAAAGCTTCTACATAGAAAAAGAAACAATAGAGTGAAGAGACAACCTACAGAATGGGAGAAAATATTTGCAAAGTATGCATCTGACAAGGGATTAATATCCAGAATACAGAAGAAACTCAAACAATTCAATCACAAAAAATAAACAATTCAACTAAAAACGACTTGAATAGATATTTCCCAAAAGAAGACATACAAATGGCCAACAGGTATGTGAAAAAAAATGTTCAACATTACTAATCATCAGGGAAATGCAAATCAAAAGCACAATGAGATATCATCTCACCCCAGTTGGAATGGTCATTATCAAAAAGATAAAAAAGAACAAATGCTGGTGAGGATGCAGAGAAAGGGGAACTCTTACATGTTGTTGATGGGAATGTAAATTAGCACAGCCATTACGGAGAACAACATGGAGGTTCCTCCAAAATTAACAACAGAACTTCCATATGATCCAGCAATCCCATTACCAGGTATATATCCAAATGAATTAAAATTAGTACGGTAAAGAGATATCTGCACACCTATGTTTATTGCAGCACTATTCATAATAGCCAAAATATGGAATCAACCTAAGTTTCCATCAATGGATAAATGGGTTTTAAAAATATGATTTATATATACAATGGAATACTATTATTGAGCTATTAAAAAGAATGAAATCCTGTCATTTGCAACAACATGGATGAACCTGGAGAACATTATGTTAAATGAAATAAGCCAGGCACAGAAGGACAAATACCACATGATCTCACTCATATATGGAATTTACAAAGGTTGATCTCATAAAAAGAGAGAGTAGAATACTGGTTACCAGAGGCTGGAAAAGGTAGGGAGGAGGGGGAGAGGGAGACTATGGGTACTATGCCATAGTTAGGAGGAATAAGTTCTGGTACTCTATTGCACAGTAGGATGATAGAGTTAACAGTAATGTGTTGTATATTTCAAAATAGCTAGAAGAAATGATTTTGAATGTCCTCACCGCAAAGAAATGATAAATGTTTGAAATAATGGATATACCACTTATCCTGATTTGATGATTATACAATGTATATATGTATTGAAACATCACCCTATACCCTATGAATATGTGCAATCATTATGTCAATTAAAAATAAAATAGGCCAGGTGTGGTGGCTCAGATCTGTAATCCTAGCACTCTGGAAACCCAAGGCAGGAGGATTGCAGGATTGCTGGAGGTTGGAGACCAGCCTGAGCAAGAGCAAGAGCAAGACCCCATCTCTGCTAAAAATAGAAAAATTAGCCGTAGTCCCTGCTACTCGGGAAGTTGAGGCAGGAGGACCACTTGAGCCCAGGAGTTTTAGGTTGCAGTAAGCTATGATGACACCACTGGACTCTAGCCTGGGTGACAGAGCAAGACTCTGTCTCAAAAATAAATAAAATAAAATAAAACCTAAAAAATAAATTTGAGTAAACACAACTGAAACATTTAAAAAAATAAAATGCAGAGAACCTACTTCTAAAAGGTGTAAAGAGAATGATAGAAAAATGCAAGTGTATTTACTAGTATTTAACTTTGCAAAGATGCACATCTTTATTCTTACAGCTCCTTCAAAGGATATTAGAAAATGGACAATCTGAGCTAAAATATCCTTTTTTTATGGAAAATCCCATTATTTTAGTAATTTTATCATTTCTCTGTATCCATTCTCATACCAGTCCCAGATTGTCCCTAAGCTATAACTATCCTGGATTAGTCGCCTTACATCCATCTAAAAGTTAATTCCCTGTCATTTTCACATGGCGTAATTTTACAAATATTTGGTCATACATTTTCACAGCATCTCAGATTAGTAATACCTTACAGCCAAAGGATTCTCTTGTATGTTATTTCATGTTAATCTCATCATCATACGTAGTAGAGAAGAAATGTATTGCCCCCTTTATGGTGGGGAACCCACAGCGTCAAGGCCACATGTGGCCCTCCAGATCCCCAAATACGGCCCCTTGACTGAATATTACAGAACAAACCCTTTTATTGACAGGCAATTGCTCTGTGAAGTTTGGATTCAGTCAAAAGACTGCACTCAAGGATCCAGAGGGCCACATGTGGCCCCAAGGCTGCAGGTTCCCCACCCCCAGGAAAAACTGGAGTCATCCAAAGCTATTCCACTAGACATGTAACAGAAATTTGAGGTTTAGAAATAATTTTTGCCTCTAAATCCTCACAATGCAAGAATAAGAATAAAATCTGGACAGATGAGCTGTTACTCCTGCATACTGGTCTTTGTAAATACTATTTGTGATATCAAGTATTATATGGTATCACATAATACTGTCCAAAGCATTGATGTGTAATCAGACCACACAAAATATTATCAAAATATACAAAGATAACAAATAAAATGAATTAGATTTTTAAAAACCATTCACCATTCTTTGGTTTTATAGGATGCCCTCTATAGGTTCTTGAGTGTGCATTCATAAGATTTCTATTGTCTTTCAAGCAAGTTACATTTTTTTCACCCTGAACCTATTGGGTTTTATGTTTAAACTAATGGCCTTTCTAAGGGAAAAAGATTAATCTACCATTTCCCTTACATATTCCACAGTGCCAGGGCTGGGATCAAAGTTGTTGCTTTTTGACTTCTGCGTGACAACTACTTCTGTGACATATTTTGAAGTCTCTCGCCCCCAGCCTGGCCCCTGCACCCACACTGAGCCTTTTAAATGGCTACATTTTACATCAAAGAAGTAAGATCAAGTGGATCCCTGAAAGCAGGGCTCTGACACCAGCTACATCACACTCATCCAGGTGTCTCTGCACGGAGCTGGATTCGGAGTGACACGTGGATCTCCCCCTCCCACCCAAGCTGCATTGACCAGCTCCCCCAGAGTCTTATGAACTCTGAAGTTTGATCATCGCCATAATCGCAGCACTTTTCAGTTCCTGGACATTTTAGCGGCGTTGCTTGTGAACATGGTTTCTGGGCCTGGTCTTTGACATTGAAAATAGAAGACAGTCCCTTATCTTTGGGAAAAGCGGTGAGAGGCAGACAACAAAAGGGGCTCCAAACAAGGACCTCTGACAACTGCTGAGAGACGTCTCACGTGCACGAGGAAACGGGTCGCCCACTTCCGAGAGCCAGTCGGCAAGCAGGGCGCCCCCTCTCGGGGGTCCCCAGAGCCGCCACCTTCGCGCTGGCATTTAGCAGGGACACTGACAGCCAGCGGTGCTGGGCTCGGCCAGGGCGCCACGTCTGAATGACTAATATTTTTCCAACCCAGAGTGACATTAACCGATTGATAACTATTTTCCCCTCGATCCAGGCGAAATTAGCATTCCTCTCCCAGCCGCGTGCCAGAATCCGAGGATTTTTAACAAAAGAGTCTTTCGGAGAGGGCTGGGTCAACAGAACTTTGTTCAGTTCAGGGCCTCGAACTCGGACCCGGCCGTGGGAGGACTCTGGCGAGATGTCAGGGACCGGGACAATGAACACACCACGGGAAAGCAGGGTCCCGCGGCAATGGCCAAAGGGCCGGCACACTCGGTGGGGAGACGGCTGCGAGGGGGGGGTTCGACCGAACACATCCATAAAAGAAGGACTTGCAACCGGAGGAGACACATTGCTTTCACAAAGCTGCAACCTGAAAGAATTAGAACTCTGACCGTATGTTTTCACAAAATTGGTAAAGCAGAAAATCTGGGACCCCACCGCCACCCCCCGCCAGGCAGTTAACAAAAAGCCCCATCCTCAAGGCCCAGATCGTCACCAAGGCAGGTCCCCTAAAGGCAGCCAGGAGCATCCTCTAGCTCCAGGCCCGGGGGTGCTGGAGGGTTTGGAAACGCGTCCCGGGCGCTTCGCGTCTGCAGCGATAGTTCGAGAACACGCGCGGAGGGCGGGCGCTTTCACGCTTTTGCTTGGGATAATTGAGCCCATTAAAGACGGGCAGGCGGAGTGAAGAGATTGTTAGCCCGAGGCTGGGACGGCGGGCCCAGGGAGGCCGGGGACGGGGGCCTTCCCCTCCCGTGCAGGCCGCGCTGCCGCCGCCGCGGGCTGCTCCCGCTCCCGGTCCCGGGGGGCGCGGGGCGTCCGGGCTGCAGACGGCGTCCCCGGCGGGCGGCGGGCGAGGGGCCCGGGCCGCGCTCAGGGGGGCCGGGCGTGCTCCGCAGCTGCGGCCCGCGCCCCGCCGCCTCCCGGGGACGCTGGCGCCGCGCCAGGCCGCCGCTTCCCGCCGGCTGCCCGGGGGCGGGGCGGCCCCCTGCGCGGCCCCGTCCCCATCCCCGTCCCCGCGGCCCCTCCCCCACGCCCGCCGTCGCCCGCCCGGATCCTTCCCGCGCCGTCTTCCCTTCCCGCGTTCCCCGGGAGAAACATGGCCGGGAGCAGCGAGGAGGCGCCAGACTTCGGGCGAGGCGTCGTGGTAAATGCAAAACTCGCGACCGCGGGCTGAGCCGTGCGCCCCCGCTCGCGCCCCCCTTCCCGGCACCCTCCTTTCGGGTGCGGGCGGGCCGCCCCGCTTGGTTCGCCCGCCCGCCCGGGTCGCTTCCGCCCTCCGGCCCGGCCCTCCCCTCCCCCCAGCCCCGAGCTGACGAAACACCTAACACTGTCCCTTCACCCCGCGTCCCCAGCGTCCCCTCCGCCCCCCAGGCCGGGAACCCGCTCCCGCGGCGCCCGCGCCCCGCCGGGTGCCGAGCCCGCGAGCGGGCGGGTGCGGGGGGTCCCCCGCGGCTCTCGTGGCGCCCTTGTCTTTGTGCTGCCTCCCCGCGCGGGCTTTAAGTTTTCGCAGAGGACACTGAGGATTCCCGGGGCGGCTGGAAATGCAGGAGCGCAAACGCGCGCAGTTGGAGCTTGGAAGCCGTGGATACCCGGTCGGGCTGTGCCCCTGGGGCCTCTGCACGCGCTCGGGGACGACCGGCGGCTCCCGCGTGTCCCTTGCCTCAGCTGTGAACGGGAGAAAGCCCGGCCTGGGCTGTCGAGCAAATTGGGGGGCCAAGGGGGGCATGCGTGTCAAATACTTAGTAGTGGGTCCGCATGGGAGGATGTGGGGTGTTTCCCAGGTCTGCGCCCCTTTAAACCTTCTGAGGGGTCCGCCAGAGGGTCCCCATCTCTCAGTTGTCCTGGGATCAAACCCACCCCTTGCCCTTGCGGCCACCAGCTCCCAGGAGCGGTTTTCCTAGAAGGTGGTGGTTATGAGTTGTGTCAAGTTCAGTGTGAAGTGGCCGATGAGGCTGGTGGGGAACTTGCCATTAAGGTTCTGTTTTCAGAGATCAGTTTGTAGTTCACAGCGGATCTGTGTGTGAATATGAATGGCCCGAATTAGAGTAAGGGGCTGGGGGAGGGAAAACCTCACACTGGCAGGGAACTGTTCAGGGTGACACGGGTGGCTGAGTTCTACTTTAACTGCTAAAGGATGAGGAGCGGACTTATTTATTCAGGCCACACATGCTTGCTGTCCTGCTGGGTTCCAGGAGGTGTTCTAGGCTCTGAGGCTACAGCAGGGAACGAGATAAAGGCCCTGTCTTCCTGAACTTGGACTCCAGAGGAGGAACACAGGCACGCAGTTCGTAGGCAAATAGGATAATTTCAGGTGGTGACATGTGCCATTGGAGGAGAGTAACAGGATAGTCGTTGGAGGCGGGATGGGGAGCAATGCTTTTGCTCAGGGGGTCAGGACAGCCTGTCCGTGGTGACATTGAGCCGAGATCTGAAGGAAGGGTACCCAAACACGAGGCAGCCAAGGGAGGACTCCAGGGCAGGGCTGTGTAGCGAGTGCAAGGGAATCACGGCATCTGATTTATGCTTTTACAGAAATCACCCCAGTTGCCCTGGGAAGAGGGACAGACCTAGGGATGAGGTGAATGGGAGAGGGATGAAAGTGTAAAAACGGAAGTCATAAGTCCATTCTGGACAGATTAAATCCATAGTGCCTGTGGGGCCCACAGGTCAGGATGCACTGCAGGCGATTTGAAATTCTTAGTTGGAATTCAGGAGGGTGATTGGATAGATTTGGAAATCGTCAGCAAAAAGAATAATATTTAATGTTTGGGAGTGGACAAAGACGCCCAGTGAAAATGGAAACAAAATTGGAAACAACTGTCAAGGACAGAAGCCCGGAAAGCCCCAAATGTAAGAGACAAACTGTGGGGGAGACGCCAGCTAAAGGGACCAAGGAAGAACAGTGAGTGGGTGAGGGCAGGCAGGCTGGTGGGCACCTAGGGGATAGGGTCTGGGGGTGGGGGTGTCAAGGGGTCAGCAAGAATGGCAGATGCTACGGAAACAGCCAGAAGGATAAGGATGGAAAAGAGGCCATCATATTTAACAATTACAAAGCCATCAGGAGTAAGAATCTTTTCAACAACCATCCCATCGGTACAAAGGTTAAAATATAGTACGGATTGAGCACCCCTAATCCAAAACCCACAATGCTCTAGAGTCCAAAATTTTTGAACAGCAACATGCAGCTCAAAGGAAATGCTCATTGGAACATTTTGGATTTCAAATTTTTGAATTAGGGATGCTCAACCTGTAAGCATAATGCAAATATTCCAAATTCCAAAACAAACAAACAAAAAATCCCAAATCCAAAACACTTCTGGTCCCAAGTGTTTTTGAATAAGGAATACTCAACCTGTGCTACCATGTAACCCTAGGTTCTCTTAAAAAAGAATGAGGTAAATCCAGGCGCAGTAATAGCATAGGTAGGTTGTTAAAGTCTAAAAAACAAGTGAGAGAACAGTGTAAATAGCCCAATCTATTAGCGTCAACAAAGGCCATTTTGGAAACAATATGATTTTGTGAAAGATGCAGGGAAGTAGTGAAAGGGGTATAAAGAGAGTAGAAACTAGACCCACTGCCTTGGGACTTGGGCATGATAAACAGTTGCAAAGCTGCATGAGGGCCCAGAGAGGTTGGCAATAAGCTATGTATGTATAAGGGAGATAGTCCCTGCATTGATTTCATTTTCCCCAGCAGAACCAGGGGTAATTAGATTAACATCAAGTTGGTTATGAGCAGGGAAGGCAAGGTCAGAGTGAATTCAAGGCACTGGTAGAAGGAAGCTCATAGCATCAAGGGTAGGGAGGGAAAGGAAAGCTGGAGTGGGTAAGAATACTGGGAAAATAGCCCTCAAGAGTGAGGTGTAAAAAATCAAAGGGACGTTTCAGTACCAGTGAAAAAAATGGGGTAGGTGATAATGGCAAGCATTTGTTGAACACTTACTATGTGCTTTTACTGTGTTCATTTCATCCTCACACATCTCTGAGGTTAAGTCTGTTATACTTCCCATTTTACAGAGGAGGAAACTGAGGCACTGAGAGAATTAGTAAATCATCCAGGTCACAAGACTAGCAAGTGGCAGAAGCAGGATTTGAACCAGCTTTCAGTCACTGTGCTACATAGGAAGCTGTGATTCCAGGGCAGAATGTCAGCGGTGGGGCCGTGCTGGAGGACTGGGGCAGCTGTGGGAATGTTGCTGATGTGGAATAAAGATGTAGTTTGGGTTAAGGCAGGTGAAGGAGCTGCAAGCTTGGAAGGATCATCAAGGTTGGTATTGACCTTGATCCAGAAATGAGGTCCAGACATGAGATGGAAAAGGAAATTCTAAGTTGGTAGAAATTTGGTGCTAAAGATGGCAAGGGGAGTAGAGGCAGATGATTTAAGCATGAAACAAGAAGTCAAGTTTGTGCAAGAGAAGGGAATGTGAAGAGATTTAAGATGGCTCTTGCCTGCAAATGGCTTTCAGTTGAATTGAGAGGCAGGACCTTAGATTATGAACAATAAATGGTAGCAAAATGCTAATTGCCAAGTCAGAGATGGAGACCCTGAGTGTAGTAATTTTGCTCAGAGTTGGCTTGTCACTTGATTTGGAGCTAATAAAGTCACCAGCTTGGGAGGCTGAGGCAGGAGGATTGCAGGAGTCCAGGAGTTCAAGGCTGCAATGAGCTGTGATCATGCCACTGCACTCCAGCTTGGGAACAGAGCAAGACCCTGTCTCAGAAAGAACGAGAGAGAGGGAGAGAGGAGAGGAGGGGAGACCTGGTTGGCTCCTCTTCATTACTTGTCAGGGAGCAATAAAGATCTCTCTCTACCTACCTGGAATTGGGTTATTAAACACGTTTTTTGTTTGGTTTGTTTTTAACCAAAGCATTATCAAAAGAGCCATAGTTAATACCTGTGCACATGAGTTTGGTAGGGATAAGGAGAAGAGAAAAATCTGAAATGATTGTGGTGTCTGTTGTGGTTGACGTCCCCCAGTCCCCTAGTTCCCCAGTGCAAATATGGCAGCATCTGATATAAATCATCCATCTCAAGCATGGCTTTACTAGGTTGTGATGAGTTTTTACCTTCTGAGGGCCAGAACCCACTGCAACAGAGGAAGAAGGTATATGGATACAAGAAGGTATATGGATACAAGATATTATTTGGCCTGCTATGCCTCTTCCATTCCGCTGCTAGCAGAACGTGGGAACCTTCTTTTAGCAAACCATGTCTACCCATTGTTTCAAATGTGTGGTTCTCAGGTGGGGCCATCCCTATGCAGCTACCTCCCTGGCTCTGGGGCAGGGCCAGTGGATGTTCCTTTCTGGGATTCTTTGAATCAGAGCTAAGGGATGAGACTCCCTTTCTCTTTGCTTGTGTGGATGGACAGGAACCTGCAAACTAGCAGCCAGGAGGCCAAATGTGTGCAGCTCAGCATGAGAGAGAAGCAGAGATTAGCTTCTTATATGTGTTTCCAAATGATTTTTCTCCCTGGGGCAAAAAAAAAAAAACTGAAAAATCATGCAAGAAATAGGCTAAGCAAAAAAAAAATATATATATATATATATATGTATATATATATATATGTTTTTTAATGACTTAGAAGATTTTCAATGTATCTTCAATAAAGAGAAGAGAATCAGAATTGGTTCTGGGATTTGGATGTTGTATAAAATGACTCAGATAAAGTGTTTGTCACTTCTCCAGCTTGGTGATGTTTTGCCTCTTTGAACAGAGAAAGCATTGTGCTGGATAAACTTAGAGCATATTATCTGTGATACTGAAACTATTTAAAGGCTTCTTGTTTTGATTTTTTAAAAAGCAAGTGAATAACATAATTATCTACAGTTCCCAGCAAGCCCCATTCCTCCAGGTTTGCACTTACTGGCAGCATGATTTGCATACACCATGCAAATGCCGTGGCATCAGCCTAGCTCACAGCAACCTCAAACTCCTGGGCTCAAGCAATCCTCCTGCTCAGCCTCCCGAGTTGCTGGGACTACAGGCATTCGCCACCATGCCCGGCTAATTTTTTCTATATATATTTTTAGTTGTCCATATAATTTCTTTCTATTTTCAGTAGAGACGAGGTCTCGCTCTTGCTCAGGCTGGTCTCGAACTCCTGATACATAATGAGTGCAATGCACACTGTCTAGGGGATGGACACATTTGAAGCTCTGACTCGGGGGAGTGGGGGGCCAAGGGCAATATATGTAACCTAAACTTCTGTACCCCCACAATATGCTGAAATAAGAATAAAAAAAAAAAATCCACCCGCCTCGGGCTCCCAGAGTGCTAGGATTACAGGTGTGAGCCACCACGCCTGGCCTGAGGCCTTTCTTTAGGTGAATTAAAGCATATAATTTGTAATTAAATGATTGATGTTTCAGTACATGTAAATGGTTAACACTTATTGCAGAAGTACCATAGACCAGATGCTGATGTGAGTCTCAGATTCATTCTCTCTTATTTAACTCTCACCATGGCCGTATGAGACAGGCACTTAAAATGTGAAATGAATACACTGACACAGAACATAACCTGCCCAAAGTCCCACGGCTGGCACACTTGCCCCAGGGGTGTCAAACTTCCAAGTCCATGCTCTTGACCACTGTTCCATGCTGCCTCTGAGCTACAGATTATCGTTTTTATAGTTTGTTTTATTTGTCATTTTCTTATCATCTTCCCCCCCTTTTTAGCATTCGTTTTTGGCATTCTTGTCACCTTTGCTTTTTTGTCATCATTTATTAAGCACTTACCATCACCAGGTAGTGTATTATGGACTCTATGTCCATTATCTGTTCTATCTCTTTTAATCCTCACAACAACTCTGTCCTTAGGTTTTATTGTGTCTTATTTAAAGGAGGAGGAAACTGAGTCTCAGAGAGGGTAAAGCATTTCCCTGACATCACAGTACTAGGTGTCAGAACCAAACTCTTGATGAACATGGAGTAGAGAGAGTAGTCGCTGAGATTCGACCAGAATGGGAGACAGTGGTGGGCTTGCATGGTTGGAGGGATGAGCTCAGGAGACCACTGGCTAATGGGGCCACCAGTGCGAGGGCTCCAGGAAGTGGCGTGTGCAGTGTGTGTGATCTGGAAGGGAGCCCGAAGGTGCTGTACATTTGGATGGTCTCCCTGGGGCCTGGCATTGGTCAGGGTTCTCCTTGTGTGGTCTTGACCATGCCCTGCTAAAGGCTGTCCTGGTAGTCCCAGGTCTGGCCAGCCCTGTAGTGTTGGAGGTTACAGTGGTCCCAAGGAGTTCTCAGGGTGAGAGCAAGTATCTCTGTGCCAACTCAGCAGTCCCACCAGCCGATTTGCTGGTGGAGGTAGAGCAAAGGTGATGCTTTTCAAACACACAGTTGACACACTCCAGTCGGCCATCAGTTGGTCAATGGATATGACAGATATAAATCTCTAGAGCCTTGAACTGTGGTGCTCTTTATCCCAAGGAGACGAACTGAGAGTTGAGGCTGGAGTTCAGGTAGTTGGGTGGCTCGTGGGTAGAGATTGTCATTCATTTATTTAACATTTTTGAGCAACTACCATATTCCAGGTCAGCATTCTAGAAGATAAAGTCTCTGCCAGCAGGAGCTAACATTCCCGTGGGTGGAGACGGGACAAAACACACACATGCACACACATGTCACGTGCAGTGGTAGAACATGCTACGAGGGTCAGGGAAGGCCCCTTTGTGGAAATGGCATTGAATGGAGACTTGAAAGAAGCAAAGGACGGCCATGTGAGTATCTGGAGGAAGAGTATTGCAGGCAAAAGAAATAGCAGGTGCGACGCTCAGGAGCAGGAACGATGCTTGGCAGATTGGAGGCTGCCGCAGAGGAGGAGGGGTGACAGCGATGAGTCGGACAGGTAGACCCTGGTGGGTTTTACCCCGAGCGAAATGACAAGCCTTGAAAAAATGTGAGAAGGTTGCCATAACATGATGTATGCCTTTTTCTTTTTTTTTTGAGACAGAGTCTCGCTCTGTTGCCCGGGCTAGAGTGAGTGCCGTGGCGTCAGCCTAGCTCACAGCAACCTCAGACTCCTGGGCTCAAGCGATCCTCCTGCCTCAGCCTCCCGAGTAGCTGGGACTACAGGCATGCACCACCATGCCCGGCTAATTTTTTTCTATATATATGTATTTTTTTTAGTTGGCCAGATAATTTCTTTCTATTTTTAGTAGAGACGGGGTCTCGCTCTCGCTCAGGCTGGTCTCGAACTCCTCAGCTCCAGCGATCCGCCCGCCTCGGCCTCCCAGAGTGCTAGGATTACAGGTGTGAGCCACCGCGCCCGGCCAGCTTTTTAAATTTTTTATTTTTAATTATTATGGCTACATAATAGTTGTATATCTTTATAGGGTACGTGTGATGTTTTAATACAGCCATACAATGTGAATTCATCAAATCAGGGTAATTAGGGTATCCCATCACCTCAAACATTAATCATTTGCTTGTGGTAGGCACATTCCAATTCTACTCTTTTAGTTATTTTTAAAGTATAACCCTAACTTATTGTTGATTATAGTCCCTTTGTTGTGGTATCAAATATTGTTCATTCTATCTAACTACCTAACTATATATTTGTACCCATTAACCATCCCCACTTTATCCCCCACTCCTTGTCATTCTACTCTCTGTCTCCATGAAATCAATTGTTTTTAATATTTAGCTCCCACATATGAATGAGAACATGAGAGACTTGTCTTTCTGTGCTTGGCCTATTTCGCTTAACATAATGTTCTCCAGTTCCATCCATGTTGTTGCAAATGGCGGGATTTCATTTTTTGTGGCTATAGAATATTCCACTGTGTATATGTACCACAATTTCTTTACCCATTCATCTGCTGATGGACACTTGGTTGATTCCGTAGTTTGGCTGTTGTGGATAGTGCTGCAGTAAACATGGGAGTGCAGATATCTTTCGATGTACTGAATTCCCATCCTTTGGATATATGTCCAGCAGCGGGATTTCTGGATCATATGGTAGTTCCATTTTTAGTTTTCTGAGGAACCTTCATACTGTTCTCCGTAGTGGTTGCACTAATTTACATTTGCCTGTCTTTTTGATAAAAGCCATTTTAACTGGGGTGGGATATATCATTGTAGTTTTGATTTTCATTTCTCTGATGACTAATGATGTTGGGCGTTTTTCATATACCAGTTGGTCATTTGTATGTCTTCTTTTGAGAAATGTCTGTTCAGATCTTTCCCCATTTTTTAATCAGATTATGTGATATTTTCTTATCAAGTTGTTAGAGCTCCTTATATGTTCTGGTTATTAATCCCTTGTCAGACAGTTAGTTTGCAAATATTTCTCCCATTCTGCTGGTTGTCTCATCACTCTGTTGATTGTTTCCTTTGCTGTGCAGAAGCTTTTTAGCTTGGTGTGATCCCATTTGTCCAGTTTTGCTTTGGTTGCCTGTGCTTTGGGGGTGTTACTCAGGAAGTCCTTGCCCGGACCAATGTCCTGAAGCATTTCCCCTGTGTTTTGTTCTAGTAGTTTCATAGTTTCAGGTCTTAGATTTAAGTCTTTAATCCATTTTGATTTGATTTTTGTATATAGCTAGAGATAAGGGTCTAGTTTCATTCTTCTGCATATGGAAACCTAATTTTCCCAGCACCATTTACTGAAGAGACTGTCCTTTCCCTACTGTAGTTCTTGGCACCTTTGTCGAAGGTGAGTTTACTACTGATGTCTGGATTTATTTCTGGGTTCTCTGTTCTGTTCTATTGGTCTAATGTGTATGTTTTTATGCCAATACTATGTTGTTTTAGTGACTACAGCTCTGTAGTATAATCTGAAGTCAGGTAATATGATTCTTCCAGTTTTGTTCTTTTTGCTCAGGATAGCTGTGGCTATTCTGGGTCTTTTGTGGTTCCATGTAAATTTTAGGATTATTTTTTCTACTTCTGTGAAAAATATCATTGGTATTTTAGTGGGAATTGCATTGAATTTGTAGATTGCTTTGGGTAGTATGGAATGGACATTTTAACTATTGATTCTTCCAATCCGTGAGCATGGGGTATCTTTCCATGATGTATGTTTTTAAAGGAGCACTCCAGCTGCCATGTATAGGGGCTGCAAAAGTAGAAGCCAGGAGACCAGGGTAGGCCGGGGAGAAATGATGGTGGCATGGACTGGCAGCAGCAGACAGCGGGGGAGATGCTGAGAGGTGGTCCTGGCTAAAATTTTGAGAGAATTGAAGATGGAATTGGCTAATTGATTGCATGAGAAGGATAAAAGAAAAGAGTCAGCAACAACTCCAAGGTTTTGGTCTGAGCAACTGGAGCAAAGAGTTGCCCTTTACTGAGACAGAGAAGGGATAAATTTGGGGAGAAGTATCATGAGTTGGTTTGGCTGGCATTGCAGGACCCAGAACTGGGATGGGGTTGAGTGGGGCTAGACCATAAGCTCCCCTTCCAATACCTGAGCAAAGGGGAACTGGTTTTGAGTCTTGCATGAGGAGGAGGGTGGAAGCAGGGAATGTTGTAGCACCAAGTGGAGCATGACTGGGTTCTAAAACAATAGCAAATGGGTCAGACTGAAGGGCCGGGCGTCTTCCCAGGGAGCCTGAAGTGGAGCTTTTGGTGGAACAGAGAGCTGCAAGGGGGCACCAGGAATTTGGGAAAGAAGCTGGGAGGGCAGGAACAGTCTGCAAGGCCTCAAGGAACCAGTGGAATCTGAGCTGAGCTTCTGAACAGGGAGCTGAGTTTGTTATACTCGAGAAGTAGATGGCGAAAGAAAGGGGAAGGGTGCAGGGTGCACACAGACAAATGAACGAAACCTGGAGCTGGGAAAGATCGTGACTTGACTACAGAGCATCCCAGGGCCAGGAAGGGAGGGTGCAGGGAGTTTAGCTGGAAACTTGGGATGGGTCTGCCTTTTGAAAGGCCTGGGAAGCTCAAAGCTGGGCGGAGGAGTTTGATGGAAGTGTGCAGGAGTGACTAAAGGACAGGAAGCTCGCGTACAGCTACAGCATGGTTTGAACGTGCATAAAAAATATGCATTGCTGCATATTTTCTTGATGATCTGAAAGTAAAAGCAACTCCAACTTCACCTTCATTTTCTCCCCCAGCCCTCTTTTCCTGTTCTACCCATAAAACTTGCAGGAGGAAGACTTGCTCTCGGGCTAGACACTATATGAATAGGCCAATTTTCTGGACCGTCAGTTTCCAATAGGCCTGGCTTAAGTTTCTGCCGTAGTACATCCTTTTAAAGACTATAATGACTGGATCACTCAAAAGTTTGGGTCTACTCTAATCCCAGGAGAGATGTACTTTTAGTAGGTCATTCTTTCCCAGGCAGATGAGGCGTTTGCAATGAATAGAAATGTAATAGTATATATAATACCTTATATTCATGATACTGTATATATTATAAAATCACAAATATGTTATTTATTGTAACATAGTCATGATACTTATATAATTTAGATGGAAGTTACATATTTACACATATGCACTCGTAAAAACAAACAATCAGATTAGCTATAAGACATTAACTTTATATTTTTGTCATGTGATATTAGGAATACAGCACTCTGCTCACTTTACTAAGCCTTTTACCAGGTTGCAATAAACAAATATCCTGGCCCCAATGAGCTTTTCATAGAGTTGTTTCTCAAATGATACTTTGTTGTTGTTGTTTATTTATGTTTTAAAAATAAATTTCCAATGAAAAGTACCGTAACCAAAAATACTTTGATTTACAGATTATGGATGACTGGCCAGGGTATGACTTGAATTTATTCACATACCCACAGCACTACTATGGAGATTTGGAATATGTCCTTATACCTCATGGCATCATTGTGGACAGGTGAGTGTGATTTCCTGTGTCAATCTCGGTCGTGCACTGGGCTGGCCCAGGCTTGTGTGAATCCTATAATATGCTTTATGTTCCTCATTTCCTTTTTATAGAAGTAGAGAGAACTTTTATAGGGCAGTGAATTTGAAATAAAATGAATTTATGCTTTAGCTGAACAGTTTACCTGGACATTTGTTCAGGGGGAATTGTAAGAAGGATGTACATACATAAGCTATTATAAGTAACAGCCTCAAAATAACAATGTCCTAAGATGGCTTTTCCAGGGAATACAAGGCTCATCTTTAGAGGGGAGGAAAGTTCCATGATCAAATAAATTTGGGAAAAATGTGCATTTCCCAAAATGCTAAATCTCACAGTTGGCAATTCAAAACAAACATTGACATGTTGAAGGTACTGAAATAATGGCAAAGAAAGAAAGAGAGAAAGAGAAAAGAAAAAAAGAGAAAAAGAAAAATTAATTTGACTTTAACAATTAAACCAACTTTTTTGTGCAAAGAGAGACTTTGTACTCAATTCACCTCTTCACAACTCTCGGAAGAGACTTCCCTTAGTACCGATTTGGGAAGCCCCTCGTTTAAACAAATTCCTGCTTTTCTTACCTAGATTTTATGATTTAAATTAATTGCATCCTGATCTAGAACATGATTGAGTCCCAGGTAAGGTTACCCTAATCTTTTTCTCTGTATAGGAGAATCACCCAGTGAACTTATTAAAATTCATATTGTTAAATTTTATGTCTAGAAATTCTGAATCACTGTGGTCTTAGGTAGGGCCAGGAATGCCCATCCTTTCCATTAAAATCAGTGTATTAGGATGTAATTTACATACTACTGTACAAAATTCACCCACTGTAAGCAAATGATTCAATGGCTTTTAGTGAATTTTTATGGTTGGGCAACCATCACCACAATCCAGTTTTTATCATCCTAAAAAGTTTGTTTGCAATCATTTTCTGCTCTCATCCCCAGTGTCAGGTAGTCACTAATCTGCTTTCTTTCTCTATAAATTTGTCTTTCCTGGACATTTTATATAAATGAGATTGTATAATATCTAAGAATTGATTCACCAGTTGATAGACATTTGCTTTCTAATTTTTGGCTGTTGTGAAGAATGCTTCTATCAATATTCACATATAAGTCTTTGCGTGGATATATCTTTTCATTTCTCTCAGATGGATTTCTTGGAGTAGACTTCTGGGTTTTTGGTAAGGTTAAGAAACTATAAATTATTTTCCAAAGTGATTGCATCATTTTATATTCCCACCAGCAGTGTATGAGGATTCTAGTTTCTCCACATACTTGCCAACATTTAGTATCGTCTGTCCTTTTGATTACAGCCATTCTAGTGGGTGTGTAATGGTATCTCATTGTGGTTTTAATTTGTATTTTCCTAATCATTAGTGTACTTGTTAGCTAGTCATATGTCTTCTTTGGAAAGATGTCTATTCAAGTCTTTTGCAAATTAAAAGACAGAGACTGTCAGAGGGGATTAAAAAAAAAAAAGACCTAACTGTATGTTGCCTGCAAGGAACCTATTTTAAATATAAAGACACAGACAGGTTAAAAGTAAAGGGACAGCAAAGACATGCCATGCTAACACTAATCAAAACAAAGCTGGTGTAGCTGCTTTAATTTCAGACAGAGCAGACTTCAGGGTAGGGAAAATTATTAGGAATACAGAGGTTTGTCTTCAGTGGTTTGTCATCTTACTGAGTTGTAAGAGTGTTTTATAGTTTTTGGGTACAAGTCCTTTATCAGATATATGATTTGCAAATATTTCTCCCCAGTCTTTGGCTTGTCTTTTCATTTTCCCATTGGTGTCTTTTGAGAAGAATGTGTGTTCTGCTGTTGTTGGGTGAAGTAGTCTGTACACATCAATGAGATTCAGTTGGTCGATGGTGCTGCTCAGTTCAGCTGTGTCCCCACTTATTTTCTGACTGTTGAATCTGCCAGTTACTGACAGTGGGGTTGTCTAAGTCTTCAAACGCAATGGTAGATTTATCTGTTTCTCCTTGCAGTTCTATCAGTTTTTTGACACTCTGTTGTTAGGAACGTGTACATTAAAGATTGTTATATCTTCTTGGGGTATTGACCTCTTTATCATTATGTACCATCCCTCCTTATTCCTAATAATTTTCTCTACCCTGAAGTCTGCTCTGTCTGAAGTTAATGTAGCCACTCCGGCTTTCTTTTGATTAGTGTTAGCATGGCATGTCTTTGTCTAGCCCTTTACTTTTAATCTGTCTGTGTCTTTATAGTTAAAATGGGTTCCTTGTAGGCAGCATATAGTTAGGTCTTTTTTTTTTTATCCCCTCTGACAGTCTCTGTCTTTTAATTGGTGTATGTAGACCATGCATATTTAAAGTGATTATTGATATAATCAGTTTAGTATCTATCATATTTGTATTAATAACTATTCATTGCTGTTGTTCTTTGTTTCTTTTTTTGTCTTCCGCTCTGTGAAATGTGTCTTCCCCTCAATGTGTGGCCTCTGATAATTGTGTAGTTGATTTTTCTTGTTTTCGTTTTTAAACCTTACTTATTAGGGTTCATGCTGTGTCTGAATAGCTTAGTGGTCAGCCCACGATTGGTTAGAAGTTGCGCGCAAACCCTTTGAGCCAGTAAAGCTTCCACTCTCTGCTGATGGACGTGTGTATGAGTTGGCAAATGTATTCAAATTTCCAGCCTTTTTCAAGTGTTCTGGGTTTTTACTTTCCCTAGGCTCTCTTGTGTGTCCTCTGCACATGCATACAGCCTCCATTGTCCCAAGGGTGTATGGGTGGTTTGGGTTCACTCTTATCTCTGCTGTGCATACGTACAGCCTCTGGTCAACTTGAGACATACAAAGAACTTATTGTATACCCTGCTCTATGACTGTCAAACCCCCTAAACTCCCTGTTAAATCCCCAACTACCCTACCAGTTCATTGCTCAAAGGGGATCACACCTCAGGGTAATTGAGCTGAGCTACTGAGATGGCCACTTCAGCTTACAGTGTTCCCAATCAAGGGAGTTCCCTTGGGCAGTGCTGGAGGTGGAGGTGATGGGAGCATGCCCAGGCAAGAATGCCACAGACTCGTGCTGTTTCTGCGTGTTCCTGTGCTCGTGATTTAAATGCTTCTCCATTTGTTGCATGCCTTTGGTTGATTTCCAGAGTGCTGAGATGGTTGTTTTTGATGTTTTTGTCCAGATCTATAGGTTGTCTTTTGCGGAGAGGATGTGCCGACCTCCTTACTCCATCATGCTGAAAACAAACGTCCCTTTTTAAGGAGCATGCCAGATAGTCTGATGTACATTTTTTGATGATCATATTTAGAAAAACATTGCCTGAGACCATGGCTACCATTCTATGTGCATGTGTGTATGTATATGGACACACACACATATAAAATGTGTATTGTATATATGTTACATATGTAGAATATATTATATTATATATGTAATTCAGTTCATCTATTTTAGATCTAATTCTATTTGAAGTGCCAGTGGGGATTTTTTTTTTTTTTAAATATGTGCCTTAGATCCTGTCTCCATTTAAGGTTTTTTTTTTTTTTTTGAGACAAAGTCTCACTCTGTTGGCCGGCTAGAGTGAGTGCCGTGGCATCGGCCTAGCTCACAGCAACCTCAAACTCCTGGGCTCAAGCGATCCTCCTGCCTCAGCCTCCCAGGTAGCTGGGACTACAGGCATGCGCCACCATGCCCAGCTAATTTTTTCTATATATTTTTAGTTGTCCGGTTAATTTCTTTCTATTTTTAATAGAGATGGGGGTCTCGCTCTTGCTCAGGCTGGTCTCGAACTCCTGACCTCAAGCAATCCTCCTGCCTCGGCCGCCCAAGTGCTAGGATTACAGGTGTGAGCCACCGTGCCTGGCCTCCATTTAAGGTTTTAATGTTGTATGGTATATGGGCAATGGACTTATAGACATGAAATAATTAGAAAACAATACAGGGGCAACTTCCAAATGAGGTATCACATGGCAGGACTGCTGCCAGATCACACTGCACAACTCCAGGGGGCGGCCTTTTCATGACGTTCCATGGAAATGCTGCCTCCTGCCGAGGTACTCTGGGGCAACTTTCACATAGGCAGTGTGTGCTACTTGTGTTAAATATAAGATACCTGTTATTCTTTTGGTAGTTACCGTGGGTTTGACTTTTCCTCCAGTGTCCTATAATGTCATAAGGTGGGTGAGTCACTCTCCATTTCCTTCTTCTCTACTATAAAATGAGCATCATATCACCAAATACTATCATAACATTGTTAAGGGTAACAACCAGGCTTTGTAGTGATAAAATAATAGCAGCCATGATTTTTGACATTATGTTTTACACCTTAGTAATTTTTGTGACATAGAGGAAGAATATACCCTTGATGATGTGGCCATCAGAAGTATGTTTTGAACACCCTCTCTGTGTCCAACCTTAACAAAGCTTTTCTGTCTGTAGGTTTCTGTTTCCTAAGCTTTTCTCTACCTTCCCCTGAGTAATCTACTATGTATAATATGTCACGCATTTTTATTAAAGCAACAGAAATACTCAGAAGAGGTTGTGCTTCAATATATCTTGTATCCCTTCTTTCAGAATCGAGCGGCTGGCTAAGGATATTATGAAAGACATAGGATATAGTGACATCATGGTCCTGTGTGTGCTCAAAGGAGGTTACAAATTCTGTGCCGATCTCGTAGAGCACCTTAAGAACATCAGCCGAAATTCCGATCGATTTATCTCCATGAAGGTTGATTTCATCAGACTAAAAAGTTACCGGGTAAGTTGTTCCAAGTTCTATTTTCATTGCACAATGTTTTGCTGTAACCATGCTTTAGCATAAAAGAATCAGTAATGTTAATGAAAATGAAGAGTGTAATTTTTTTTTAATTTGCAAGAACACTACAACCTACTATAAGAATTCAAATAATATTCTTTGGAGGGTGGGGGACCCTCTCCCTATTTTCGCATAGATGGAAAGACTCTTCAGGAATGATTCATGCATTCTTTTATGGTGATCAGCACAGTGGTTATTTGCGGGTGTCCAGCCTCACAAATGAGTGTGGTCAGTGTGTGAACACTGGTGTGTTTCTACACTGGATGTCACCGTTGGGCCTGGAGACCTGACCTGTGGCAAGGTGTCCAGCCCAGAGAGGAGACTTAGTACTTAGGTGGCTGCAGTCATGGCCTGGAGTTAGAAAAGGGAAGTCTTGTGATGTTTTTTGATTTAATGTAGAGTAAATTATTAAAACTAACCTACTTTTGGGTGAGAAACTCTTGGGGTCAAACCATGAACGTATTCTCATTGACTAAACTAGCTTGACACATTTTAATTCATTAATCACTCTTGGAACTGGCTTTCTATTGCTGTGTGACAAAATCACCTAAACTTGGTGGCTGTAAGCCAACACACATTGCTGATCTTACAGTATTTGCAGGTCAGAAACCTGGGCATGGCGTAGCTGGGTTTTCTGCTCAGAGTCTTACCAGGCTGAAATCGAGGCATTAGTGGGGGTTTTGATATCCTCTGGGGTTTGGGGTCCTCTTCCAAGAACACTGGCTATTGGCCGGATTTGGTCCCTTGCCGGCTGTAGGCTGGAGACCACTCTCTGCTCCTAGAGCTGCCCTCAGCTGCTCCCTTTAGATTCCTTTTGTCCTGAATTACATTCCTGTGCTTTCTTCTTACAAGATTTTTCTCATTCAGTTGGTTCTGATGCTTGTCGTATTTGTCCCTGGTTAATAGCTTTTAAAAGACATTTTAAAATCTTTCGAATATTAAAGTCAGGTTTATTGAGGTATCATTTACATGTAGTAGCACTCATCCCTTTTAGTTTACAGTTCTGTGAGTTTCAACAAATGCATATGTCACGTAAATCACCACAGTCAAGATATAGAACATTTCCTTGCTGCAAAAAAATGCGCTTGTGTCTTTTGCAGTCAACCGTCCCCAACCCCCAGGCCCTGGCAACCACTGCTATGTTTTCCTAAAGGTGTGATTTTTCTAGAATGTCATCTAAATATAATCATATACCACGTAGCCTTAGTAAATCTTAACATAATGCATTTGAAATTCATCTGTATCATGTGTGTCAGTAGCCCCTTTCTCTTTAATGTTACATAGGATTCCATTACATGGATATGGCAGTTTTTTAATCCATTTATCAGCTGAAGGATATTTGGGGTGTTTCCATTTTGGGGTGATTATGAATAAAGCTGCTTTTGTGTGTACTTATGTCTTCATTTCCCTTGAGTAAACATTTAGGGGTAAGATGGTGATCATATGATGAATGTATATAAGAAATTGCCAAGCTGTGTTCCAAAGTGATTGAACCACTTTGAATTCCCACCAGCAAGAGTGTGAGAGTTCAATTGCTCCACATTCTTGACAGCATTTGGTATTATCAGTTTTTCTTTATTTTTTTCTTTATCTTACCTATTTGAATAGTTATCTCATTGTGGTTTTAATTTGCATTTCCCCAGGGAATAATGATGTTGAACGTATTTTCATCTGCTTATTTGCTATTCATATGGTTTTTTAGATGAAGTGTTTGTTCAAATATCTTGCTCATTTTTTAAATTGGGTTGTTTTCTTATTATTTAATTTTGAGAGTTCTTTTTATGTTTTGGCCGTGAATCCTTTATTAGATATGTTTTTTGAATATGTTTTCCAGTCAGTGAGTTGTTTTTTCATTTTCAGACCAGTGCTTTTTTTTTTTTTTCAAAGAGTAGAATATAGTTTCTTTCTCTTGGTATATCTAAGAAATCTTTCCCTAACTTAAGGTCAAAGATTTTCTTTCTGTTTTTAAAGGAGAAGTTTCATAGTTTTAAGTTTAAATTTATTTCTCTGAGCCGTGTTATGTTAATTTTTTAATGTGGTATAAGGGTCAAGAATATTTGGTAGCATTCATCAGTAAAACTGTTAATATTTTGGCCTAGAGTTTTATCAGAGGTTTTTAACTAGGAGTCCAATCTCTTTAGTAGATACAGGAGTGTTCAGGTTATTTTTCTTCTCGAGTAAACTTGTGTCTTTCAAGGTATTTGTCCATTTTCCCAAAGTCTTCACATTTCTGGGCATAAAGTTGTTTATAATATTCCCTTATTATCTTTTATTGTCTGTAGGGTCTGTAGTGATATCCTCTCTTTTATTCCTAATATTATTAAATTTTATCTTCTTTTTCTTCACCATCGTGCCTAGAGGTTTGTCAATTTTTTGATTCTTTCAAAGAATCAGTCTGTGGCTTTCTTGATGTTTTTCTATCATCTTTCTGTTTTTAGTTCTATTGGCTTATGCTTCTATCTTTATTGTTTCCTTCCTTCTGTTTGCCTTGGTGTTAATTTGCTTTTATTTTCCAAGATTTATAAGATGGAAATTGAGTTCATAGATTTAATTTTTCTTGTTTTCTAATATAAACATGTAACGCTATACATTTTCTTTTAAGTACTTCTTTAGCTACATTCCACAAATGTTCATATCATGTTCATTTTCACTCAATTCAAACTATCTTCTAATTTCTCTTGTGACATCCTCTTTCACTCTGGTTATTTCATGTTGTTTAATTTTCAAACATTTGTGGGATTTTTCCAGAGATATTTCTGTATGGTTTCTAGTTTAATTCTGTTGTGGAAACTATACATCATATGATTTCAATTCTTTTAAATTTGTTGAGGGCTTGTTCTATGGCCCAGAATTTAGTCAGACCTTGCTGAAACTAACACCATTGTAATTTATGTCAAATTAAACAATACTGCTATCTCTTTATAATTTCTCATGCCATTTCATTGTCTATTTCTGTAGACAACCTCTCTTTATATTACTAAGGTTTTCACCGAGAGGCGCACATTCTAACACTTACGCACCCTGTTAACTCATGTTTATGTGATATTAGTTCAGAACAAACATTTGCATTTCTAAAACTCCATTGACACTGTGATCATTAGCGCTTCATCTAGACAGATATTTTCAAATGAACATATTTCTCCTGGGGACACGGATGCGGGAGTTCTCCTGCGCAGAGTTCTGGTGGCCAAGGAAGGCAGTAGTTGACATCAGGTCTTTGCCACCTCCCCCCGTCCAGTCTCTCACACTGTGTATCTCAGCCTTGGTCCCACACCTTACATCCTGTAGGACCCAAGGATGCTTGTGGTGTCTCTTCTCTTCCCTTCTTCCCAAATGGTCCTCCTCTTGTCCATTACCAAGGTGACGCACATCATCTCGTGGGAGATTACTGCACGCGAAAGCCTGCCTGCTCACTCCGGGCACGCTTTCCTCCTAACTGAACACCCTCAGAAGTGGGTGGAAAACCCATAAACATCGTCCTGGGTGTGGCGTGAACTGCGAGCTGTCCCCAACCAGAGATGAATGCATCGCTGTGTCAGGTAGACTCACGCTGACTATCCCTTTACACACTGGAGCTCTTTCAGCATCCCTGGGAGCAGGGACCAATTAAAAACACCCAAACTAATGAACACCACCAAATAAGGGGCACAGGACTGCTCACTGTCCTCTGAGGGCGTCGGTGCTCCTGCATGTTTCCAGACTTACTCATGGGGCACAGGCATCTCAAAACCATCTCAGCAGAAAAAACGGCTGCTAAAGCATTCTGTTTATGCCTTTAGAAGTTTCTGGTGGCGGTGGGTGGAGATCCGGGCTCTGGGTGCTGCTGTGGGTGCTGGTCAACAGCATTGTGTACTTTTGCTCCTTGCTACCCTGTTGCCTGGTGATTCTTTTTAAATTTCTTTTTTGAGGAAAAAAAGAAGAAAGTTCGTTTTACTGAGAGGCAATGTTTCTCCGTATCTCAGCCTTCAGCATTCCTAGGTTGCTTTTGGAGTTTTTTCCAGAAAGATCTCAGTTGCCTGGTGTCTTCCACAGGGACCTTCCTGAGGGACGGATGGCTCTAAACATCTCGGGGCTCTAGGCAATTTGACTTGCCTTTGTTGTTATATTAAACTTTCCATAAGATATGCAATGAATTTGCACGAATGGTAGCAATCTAGACAAACAAGGATTACTTTGAAATGAGCATTCGACTGATTTATTATTGGAAGGCGTGGCTAACATACTCCTGTTCTTTAATGAACCAAGGGACACTGGCAACCTGAATTCCTTAACATTTCAGGTTTTTCTTTCTCCCTCCCTTCCTTTTTTCTTGTCTCTTTCCATCCTTCCTTCTGTGTTTCTATTAATGTTCAATCAGCACTTGCTAGATGAATTCATTATCTCATTTAATCTTGACTGCAACCATGCTGGGTATTTCTCATCTCTTCTTTTACCCATGAGGAAATGGAGACTCAGAGAGGTTAATTAACTCGCCTAATGTCACACAGCCAATAAATAGAAAATACATCAGAGGCCAGACCTATCTGTCTCTCAAGCCTATGTCCTTTGCAGCACATCAGCATTTCCCACAGCATTTTCTAAGGTTTTCCACAAAACTGTACTGTTCCCTAAGATAGTAATAGGTTTTCAAACATTTATAAATGAATTGGTTATATTTTTCTCCTAAAGTATTTGTAGGAGAAATATTAAGTACATATATATATTATTATTATCATTATGCAACAATTTTCCTTTTACATATGGTGGCCTTATTTGAGAAAGTCTGGAAGTTGCCTGAAAGAGAATTTGCTACATGTATGACATCCCACATGCATGCAAGTGGCGAACTCAGTAGCTCATCTTACAATATCAACAAAATCTGTGAAAGTATCCAATGTGTATTTTATTTAACAAAGAATTAAATAGCAATTATTTCGCATAAGAGTTTAGTCATCCATGGGCCTTCATTTTTCAGCTGTTCTAATCCAAAGATACACATTTTATGAGCACCTATTTGTATTTCACCATGATATTACATACTTTATTATTTATTTATTTATTTAATAGAGACAGGGTCTTGCTCTGTTGCCCGGGCTAGAGTGCAGTGGCATCATCTCAGCTCACTGCAACCGCCAACTCCTGGACTCAAACAATCCTCCTGCCTCAGCCTCCCCAGTAGCTGGGATTACAGGTGCATGCCACCATACCAAGCTAATTTTTTTTTTTTTTTAGAGATGGGATCTCACTGTGTTGCCCAGGCTGGTCTTAAACTCCTGATCTCAAATGATCCTCCCCCTCAGCCTCCCAAAGCACTGGGATTACAGGCCTGAGCCCCTGTGCCTGGCCTATATATTCTAAAAATATTTTCTTTTTCTCAAACTAATACATGCATGTGGCTTAACAGAAAATTTGTGGCACCTTTATGGAATAGACAACTTAAAAACCTTCCTTTGCTACTAACACCTAAAAATGCTAGGTGAAATGTAACAGCAAAGCCTTTTTTATGCTCCCTGGAGCTCATAAGAAGGTAAAGGATAACCAGGGGGCAGGAATGTAGTGTGAGAATCAGAGTATAAGTGTGAACTGGGGCCTCCCAGAAGCAGGGGTGGAGAGGAAGAATGTCAGCTTTAGTAATCTTAACCACGTGTCAGATTTAACACACATGCAGAAACAGGTGGGAGGCCTTTGAGAATATGTATTCTAAGGGACTTAGGGTGGAGAAAATGATAAAGCCGTGGACCTAAATAAGACGAGAAGTTGAATGAGACCCTTATATGAAGCCAGCGCCTTCAACAGTGCATTCCCTTGGTCAAAAATCCACCTTTTAGTGATGAGGGACCCTAGGAAGCTAGCTTGTCTTTCTTGACTTGTCCTGGGGTGGGAAAGTAAGGTATCCCCTGGGAATTTTTAAACGCAAGTCTGCACTGCATGTCAGTTTCAGGTTTTAATTACCTTACCTGCATATTCTGGGAAAGCTCAATCTGAGAATTTAACTCTAAAATTGGTCTCAGGCTGATACCCTCAGGGTGCCTGGTAGAAACAAGTCCAAAACCTCTCTGGAGAATGTATCACAACTTAGGCAGGATTCCTGCAGATAAAGCCTCACTCAACCTGAGTTTACAAACCAAAATCATAAATGATGCATGGAAACAATCCCTCACAGGCAAGATCAGCTGGCGAAAAGAAATAGCAGTGAGAGGTAAATGAATGATCTGAAAGAGAATATAGAATAATTACACCTGAGATGACTAAATGCATAAATTAAGGAATTTTAGAGAATAGATGAGACAACATGAAAAGAAAAAATAATGAGAACTTTTAGAAGTGGAATAATAAAATGTCTACCAGGAAGAAAGATAGCAATCAAATAGATAAGACAGTAACTCAATAGATAGGATAAACAGATGATTGAATGTCATTATGGGTGTGAATTTCAAACTGGAAGATAGATCTGAAGAAATTACCCGTGAGTTAGCATAGATAGAGATGAAAAATAAGAAAGGATAGAACATGCAGGATAGAATGGACAGACCCAAAATATGTCACAGAGGAATTCTATAAGGCAAGACTAAAGAGAATAGGAGAGGCAGTTTTTGAAAAGATAATGTCTAATCCTGTCCTAGAGTTGATGACAGACAGGAATATTCAGACTCAGGTAGCACAATAAGTCTATACCTAGACATGTCCTAGTGAAACTGCAAGACAAAACATCAGAGAGAAGATAGTATAAGCAACTGGAGAGGAAAGAAAGATTGTAAAGGAATTACCACTGTCCTTGCAACAGATTTCTCAAAGGCAGCAACAGAAATCAGAAGACAAGGAGTAGTGTTGTCAACATACTGGAAGAAAATAATTGTGAAGCTAGATTTTCATTTCCAACTAATCCCATGTGAGTGCCGGATAAAGACATCAGTAATCACAGTCTAAAGGAGTTTCCCAGTAACAAACACTGGCTGAAAGCACCTCCTACAGGGTATATTTTAGTAAAAAGAAAACTGAATCCAAAAGAATGAATATGATACGACGAAATTGACAAGTGTGTAGGTAAATCAAAAAAGTTTTGACTGGTTAAAATAATAATTAAATAACATTTATTATGACAAATTTTGGTCCATACCAGTCCATACTTGTTTGTAAACAGGAGGGAATGATGAGTCCTCTGTATTATTCGGGAGGAGCATAAAGATGATGGTTAACTTCCAAGTTTAAGTTAAAGTATGCCTGTTAGAAATTTAAGGGTAACCATTGAAAAAATAGAAATGTTATGTATTAATATAACTTCCCAGCCAGTAGAGAGGATGAAAAGGAATAAAGAAAACTCAAAACTCAATTGATTTAATAGTAGGCACAAAGTAAGAAACAATTAGTTAGCCTTATTATATTCATTTTACAGATGAGGAAACTGAGACCTGAGATGTTAAGTGACGTGCCCAAGGTCAGGCAGCTCGCTAGTGGTGCATCTAGTATTCAAATCTAAGTTCGTGACTCCAGAGCCCAAGATTGTGCCCCCTAAAAACATCCTGTCTCCCTAGAGATGCGTCGAGATATATTAGGCGAAAAGGAAGGAAATTTCACCAAATGAATCAGCATCATTTTTTCCCCGAGCTTCATTTTGGCATTTACTAACCAGGTTAAGCCAGCCTTAATAATTGCTAGAAGAATAGCGTTATCTGTGAATGGACAATTACCTGCTTATTTTTTTTTCCCCCGAAATGTCTTCTATGTTGTGTTAATAAACTATGAAGACGTACCCTCTAAGAAAATGAATAATAAATATTCACACTAGGTTTTCCCGTAAACTATGGGAAGCTATGATTTCCTTTTCATCTTTCTCCCCTAATACCGTGGAGATATTCCACAAGACGGAATTCACTACACCTGTTTGCTCTCTGCAGTCGCTGAAAGCTTGCTGGTCTTGGGAAGACAAATCCAGAAGGATTGTGAAGGGTCCTTGAGCTTCAAGCTGTTTACCAACTCCTGAGTGTGAGAAACGGGCATAATTCAGCTTCCCCTTGAGGTGCCCAATTTAGTGTGTTGTAAGTAAGAAAGCTCTATCAGTGTAGAGGTGGGAGGCCCTTTGAAATATCTATTCTAAGGGACTCAGAGTGGAGAAACACAGGATTTTAGAATATTGTTAGGTGCCAGCAAGTGACTTTTCAGCCAGCTTTTTTTGCATGTGGATGTATTATTTGCCAAGCTTTTTTTCCTTTATTCTCTCTTAAATGTTGCCCTGGTTTAAAGGTTCATTAATTTGTATATAATCCAATGTGAGGATAAAATGCAATTCAGGCTGCAACACTCTGATCTCTTTATTTTCCACCAGTTTGGTTAGCTAACCTGGGAGCAAAAGGGAAAATCTTCTTCTAACTTCAAGTCTTTAAAAATTAGGAGACCAGCCTGAGCAAGAGTGAGATCCCTGTCTCTACTAAAAATAGAAAGAAATTAGCTGGACAACTGAAAAATATATAGAAAAAATTAGCCGGGCATGGCTCATGCCTGTAGTCCCAGCTGCTCGGGAGGCAGAGGCAGGAGGATCGCTTGAGCCCAGGAGTTTGAGGTTGCTGTGAGCTAGGCTGATACCATTGCACTCTAGCCCAGGCAACAGAGGGAGACTCTGTCTCAAAAAAAAAAAAAATGGGGGAGGAATTTTATTTTAAGTGAGCCGTAGTTACACTAGCTCCCTCCCCTGTGTTGTTTGAATGTGCGCTGCTCTGTATTCATTAATAATTCCTGCATGCTGGCAACACCGAGAGAAAGCTTTTAGGAGCTAAAATACAACCCAACATGTAACCACAGTAGGATGGAGAGCTTTTCCACACAGGGACCTGGGCCCCTGGGGAAGCTGGTGTGTGTATTAAAGAGGCTCGTTAGGGTTAGCCGCAAACCTAGTCCCACGAGGAGAGAGATGCTCAAATACATTTTTTTCCTCTCTCTCATTCCCAGAGTTCAGAACAAAGGGTTTAAGTCAGTCCTTGGTCATGCATGCTGGTGAGGAACGGGAACAGGATGGTTAAACTGCATCCAGCATCCTTAGTTGTAGTGAGTAGTTTTCACTTTATCCTATACCAGGCCTTTTGCTGAACTATGATCTTCTAGTAAGGGTGCCTGGAGTTGAATGCCTTCTTCTCTTTTAGCAACAGGAAATCAGTCATTAGCAGACTCTCTCCTTGGGCTTGGGGTGAGGCAGAAAGACTCCAATTCTTTGGAGACGGGAGGAGAAGAGTCCCCCAGTTTGGGGCAAGTCCCAGGTGAGTCCAAGGCAGGTGTACAGGTATACATACACACATACATATATATTTTTAAGTGAAAACAGAGAAGAAAAAAATAATGGAATAAGAAGTAGAAGAAAATAAAGGAATAGAAAAGGAAGGATAAGAGAGACAAAAGAAATCATACAAACTTACATTTCATTAAATCTAAGACATCATAGATTGTTACTTTATGTGCCACTAAGATAGAAAAAAAAATGCTCTGAATTATGCCACGCCATGACATGGATCGTAAGATGCATCTTGATTTCGGAGATATTAAAATGTGAAAAAAAATGTACAATTTGGAATGGATAAAAATTGCTAGTTTCCTGCCTTTTAGCAATATCATTTGCAAGTGTTTGAATAGCTAAAATGTAACAGAAACATTGTCATTACCCATTGGTCATTTAAAAATATTGGATCCTGTAATATCACCCTAATACTCTTTTGCAAGTGATAGGGTATTTCCCTTAAGGCTGCAGATTTTTTTCACCTTAGTATCTAAAATATTTTTGAACATCCTCAAAACATTTTTTTTTTTTTTTTTTTTTTGAGACAGAGTCTCACTTTGTTGCCCGGGCTAGAGTGAGTGCCGTGGCGTCAGCCTAGCTCACAGCAACCTCAGACTCCTGGGCTCAAGCGATCCTTCTGCCTCAGCCTCCCGAGTAGCTGGGGCTACAGGCATGCGCCACTATGCCCGGCTAATTTTTTCTATATAGATTTTTAGTTGGCCATATAATTTCTTTCTATTTTTAGTAGAGACGGGATCTCGCTCTTGCTCAGGCTGATCTCAAACTCCTGACCTTGAGCGATCCACCCGCCTCGGCCTCCCAGAGTGCTAGGATTACAGGCGTGAGCCACCATGCCTGGCCCTCAAAACATTTTTATGGATTTCAAAGGGAGAGTTATTAACTAAAGAATAAATCAGGGATAGACCTGGCTGATTTGAATCAATCCACATAAACCCTTAAAAATTAATCAAAAGTATCCATGAACGCCAGGACGTGATTTCTTTGTGACCTCTGGCTAGAGGTGCTGAAACATCTGTCATGTTCCTAGGTGTTCTGAAACAAAGAGTATTGACATACTTGTTTTCTCTTTGACTTCTGGTCCTTAAGATATATTTACTACGGGCTTTCCACATGCATAGATGAAGAAACTTGGCATGAAGAAATGTCTAGTTTGGCCTAAAAAGAGATCATCTAGCATTGCTCTAGGCAAGTTTACTTTGAGATTTCTAATTCTATCAAGTAAAAGATTTTTTTTTTTTAAAGTGAAAACAAAGCCTATTTGTGTGATAAGGTTAATATCAACGTTTTTAGTTGTTGCTTCATGCAGTGTTTTTTATTTTATAAATATCCATGCATTTAATTCATGTATACTCTTTATATTCAAATTTGGTTTTCTATGGAGATTCTTGTTAGGGTTTATTTTTCCTAATGAAAAGCAAACACTGGGAGGGCATACTAAGCATACAAGGGCAAACACAGAATAATGCAGAAGTGGTCATTAAGTTATAGAGGCAATCTAGTTTTGAGAGATCACTTTGGGGACAGAGCTGCGCTTCACTCAGCTCACTGCAACATCTGGGGTTGAATCCAGGACGAGGAACGAGACCCGGCCGTGGAGGGGGCATCTTGGGGAAGGGACTCACTTTGCTGCAGATGCAAGTTGAAGTTCAGTGCACAAGAGTAATAGGCAGTTGAAAGACAGATGAAAGACCACACCTTGAGAGCTCTAAGCAACTAGGTAGGTGGTATCAATCAGCCAGCTTGTGTAAGTTGGTACCACTCCTAATAAAACGTAATATTCACTGAGTTCTTATCACGGCCAACTGTTGTCTAAGTGCTTTGTGTGTATTAGCTCATTAAACCCTCACAAGACCCCTGTGAAGTTGGCACCACTAACATCCCATTTCACAGGTGAAGACATTGAGGCCAGAGAGGTTAGTTGGATTCCCAAGGACACACAGCTAGGAAGTGGAGGTCTGTCTAACTCCTGAACCAGGGCTTTTAACCACAGCACCACGGCCATCTCTTGGATCTGTGGGAGAGGAAAAGGATTCCCGTCGCTAGGAGGTGGACCCGCGGGAGACGGAAGCTCCGTATTTCTGTAGGTGGGTTGGGCAAGCTTCTGAGAAAGGACTTCTTGGGCACGGGAAACAGGACAAGGCGCAGATCCAGAGCACATGGTGGGTACTAGGTCTTGCGAAAAGGCAGAAAGGCCAAAGCCAGCATGGGAGGCACATTGCTGAGTCACTGCGCATTAGGCTCTCGTTGTCTGCCTAGCAGTTCTGGAAAGTTCCAATCCCATCTAAGGTCAATTTTCTTTAGCTAGAGATTCCACATGTATTGATCACATCAGATACCTAGATACCTCAGGATTCATTATATTTTGTGTTATCTGCATTTCCTGCACTTATTCCAAAGCTTGCTGGTCCCATGAAACTTAAGCATGCTACACACACACACACAAAGGGTGCTGTTAATTAATTTAACTTATTTGCACCTGATCTTTTCCAAAAAGGGTATAATAATGCATTTTATTAATTATGCCCAGATAATTTCTAATTTTCTGCAGAAAAATAATTGCAGGCAGCAAAATAATTGTCCTTATTTTACATTATTAGGCTGTTTTATTAACACTTTGTAGCTGATGTAGAAGGTAAAACTTAGCATCAAGGCCATTATGGTCTTTATAAAATCACATAGTCCGTTATGTATTTTATAAAACACATGGATTTTGTATGTTAGGAGAGTTACCAGGAAATAATTTGGATTTGGAGGGGGAAAAAAATCAGCTGGATATGTAATAAAATGGCTTGGGGAAAATATTTATGGGAAAATGATCTTTAAAAATCATTTATGATGGTCATTGTATTATACTACAATTTGAATTTAATGTTTCTATTCTCGTTTTACACTATAGTGTGTATTCCTCTATGGCATGAGTTTGCCATTATTAAACACAATATTATTATTAACAGCTCAGATAATTTCAACACATATTAAAATGTTTGGAACCCATAGCTTTCTAGGACAAGAATTATTTAAAATTCTGCTTACCCGTTTGGTATTCATTTGCAGCATAGTTAGGGAAATTTTTTGTTGTTGTTTGCGTAGCATTTTTTTTTCTCCTGGAGAACAGAAATGGAATTCCAGCAGACATTGACAAATTAGATAATGATACCATAAAAACAGGATGGCTCTCAGTGAGGAAAAGGTCACAACAATACGTCAAGGCCCGCAAAGCTCACGCCACAGCGAGAAATGACTAGGCAGGAATGTCTCAGGAACAGGAAGGGCAGTCACAGGAGGCCAGGCGTAGTGATGAGTCAGCAGTGCCTTTGCTACAAATGCTAATCTAAGACAGTGGTGGGAAGTGTTGGTGAGCAAGTGATCACAGAAGCCCAGTCACCCCTTCCTCTCTGCAGCTCTCATGGTCCCTGCTGGAGGACCAGGGTGGGCTGTGGGGCCCTGCAGACCTCTCTCTGTTGTTTTGGGGGGTACAGCCTCTTCTAATTAGGAAAGGCAGCTGAAAGGGAAGCTCAGAAGTCGCCCCAATTTAGGATTCTGGTAAGCGTGCACTTCTGAAGTTCATCTTGGCTTCTGTCGAGGAGATCCAGAAATGAAAATGTATGATGTTATCCCTCCTCCTCATAGGAAGATAATTTCCTAAAATGAAAATAGATTTTTAAACACATCCTTTACTCCACCGATTCCTGAGCCCAGCTCACTCAGGAAGCGTTAATGGTTTTATTTCTTTAAATCACTTGTGACTGTTGTGTTGTACACAGGGAGATACCGAACTGTGAAAGAAGCGTATCCTAGTTTTATTCCTGTATTTAAAGCAAAATCCACTCATTTTTAGTGCAGATCAGTTTGGACCTACAAAAAGGAATATTGTAGGTAGTGTTCTTATAAAAATTAGAATTGTTAGTAATTTTAGAAGATTAGTGAAATATTTCATTTTGAAAGCCATTATGTAATTTCATGCTTGTTTATTCTGTTGGACAAATTTAAACATACATCAAATGGATGGAGTAATGTAGACTTTTTCAGGGGTAGCCATTTTTCTCTGTGATCAATAGTATTGTTAGACTACTCCCTATATGCAGAACACGTTTACTAGAATAAATTATTACTAATATTTCTTAAATTAAGATATATTTGTAGTATAATAGTATAGGTATAGGGTTTTTTTTAAGTTGTTAGATTTATTTAAACTAATATTAGCCAGGTGTGATGGCTCGCACCTGTAATCCCAGCTACTAGGGAGGCTGAGGCAGGAGGATTGCTTGAGGCCAGGAGTTCACAACCAGCCTGGGCAACATAGTGAGAGACCCCCATCATTAAATTAATTAATTAATTATTATTATTAATAAGAAATTGACTACTATGTGAATATACTATTTTAAGTGCTTCACAAATATTAATTCATTAGTGCCCACCACAACCTGATGAGTTAGGTAACTTTCATTATCCCCATTTTACATGTGAGGAAAGTGAGCCCCAGAGATTTTAAGAAACTGTCTCAAGATCACAGAGCTGGCTGAGAGTGAGGCTAAGATGCAAAACCAGGCAGCCTGGTTCAAGAGTTTGAAGACCATAGTCTTTCTACTGCCTCCCAGAAGAAGGGTCCCATCACCATGGTTCACTTTGGCAAAGAACTAATTTTCCTGGGCTTTCCTTTATTCTTTTGTACAATGATGAGGTTGGATTTTAAGATCTGTAAGGTCCCTGACAGATTTGAATTTATATAATCCTTAAAATCCTAGAATATATTAAAATGACAGATTGACCATACGTATTTGATTGTTCACTAAAATGACATTAATATAGAACATCATGTAATTTAACATATATGACCTCAGTGACAAACAGAACAAGAGAGGAAATGACAGGGCCAGAGATTACAGACCTAATGGCATGGAGGTTAAGTTGGACCCAAGCGCCTACAGAGAATGACACCAAATAAGAGCCAGTTACACAGACTCATCGCTCCAGAGGCATCAGGGACAGTAGACAGGGGTGACGTCATTTTACAGAACATTTGTCCTCCCACTGCTGGGAGTCAGCTGACTTCCTTTCCTCTCCCACCAGCCTCCTCCCCTTCTCCCACTGCTGCAGGAAGCTAAAGATTAATTTTTCATAAAAAACGAACCAAAGAGGCACCAAAAATGTGGACACCAAGTAAAACAGAGGCCTGGGGAGATGCAGCTGAACTTCCTATATGAGAGTCTAGAACCATCAGTGCCCTTCCTCAGCCGCCAAGCACAGGACCACCCCCAGACCCCACCAGTGAATGTTCTCAGAAGAAACGGGATAGTTCTAAAGAAAAGAGCTCCACGTGTTGTATTTGGGAATCTCCCACTGAAAAGGGCACCTCTCCCCCTGGGAACCAGCTATTAAATCCATCTGTCACCACTCTCTGCCCCCAATGGGCACACAACTCTTTCCAGTCAGCTCTTTTGGGGTCTCACTTTTAAATAGGAAAAGACAAATTGGGAGAGACATCTCTAACATGAAAGACCACACAAAACAAAACAAAAGACAAATTTAAAAAAATGTAAAAAGGGAACCCCAAGAAAATAGAAATAAACCAAGGAACAGAAGAAAATGTCAAAGTATTATGTTGAAGGTTCCCATGGAGCCAGAATAAGATACTGGTATCTCTAAAGCAAGAACAAAACTCTGTAACAGAAGAGAAGACAAATAGGAGAAGAAAAATATCATGGAAGTGAAAAATACATGCACAGCCGCAGACGCTCTTGCCGTCCTACCTGACAACCGCTGCCACCCCCAACACGTTTCTGTCTCTCGCTACAGAGGCTGCTCACGCCGGCAACTTCTCTCCCTGCTTCCCTTGTACTTAAGACATGGGCGTTTGGCACAGTCAAGGGCAGCCTGCTGACAGTTTCCCGGAGGGAATGGTTTGTTTTCCTAACGAAAAATAGACCTCAGGAAGAAGACTCTCTCTTTTTAGGAAGATTTTATTCTGTCTTTAAGTGCCCCCTGGACCTGTAGCATTCTTCTTGGGACCACAAAAAGGCAAGCGTATGGACTCAGCTAATTAGAGAGGGTGGCAGAGAGGGAAGAGAGATAGAGCATGAGTCCTCAGTGGCACCACTGAGCCAAGGGTCTGTAGGGCAGTGGGATGACATGACTACATGGTAACTGGGCCACAAGGGGAGGTCTGAAGTTTAGGTAGAAGAGGCAGCCTTGTCAGGACAGAGGTGATGCTATTGGGTGTTCCAACGAGCACAAAATTTCATAGCCCATTTGTGCTGGGTGCTAGGGATAGAGGAGTAAACAAGACAAGTTTCTTACCTTTGGGGGGCTTACATTCTAAGTAAAATAGAAAATAGAAAATAAAGCAAGAAAATATGATATGTGTCAAATAGAGAAAAATACTATGGAGAAAAATAAAGCTGGTCAGAGAGAGAGGGCGGGCTGGAGGGGGTTGTGGTCAGTGCCCAGGGAAGGTGGTGTCTTAAGTTGGGGCCATCTGAAGCAGAGACTTGAGGAAGGAAGGGAATGAACCGTGTGGACAGGGCAAGACGGTTCCAGGAAGAGGAAATAGCAGGTGCAATGGCTCTTAGGTGGGAATGTACTTGGCCTATTTGAAGAAAAGCGAAGGAGCCCAGAGACGAGTAGGTTAGGAGAAATTAATAGGAGAGGACTCCCAGAAGGAATGGGAGGTGAAATCTTGCACAGTCTGGCAGGTTGGACTTGGCCTTCTACTCTGAATAAATGGGAAGACTTTCATGGGTTTTGAGCAGGGTGGCACGATCTGACTTATGTTTTAAAGAATGAGTCTGTGTGTTGTGTTAAGAATAGAATGAAGGGGGTAAAGGTCGAAGCAGGGAGATGGTTGGAAAACTACTGCAGTAATTGCAGTGACAGATAATGGTAGCTTGAACCGGGATGGCCACAGAGCAGCTGGTGAGACGTGTTTGGATTCTGCGTATATCTGACAGGTACAGACAAAGCCATCACCCAGATTTGCTGGTGAATTTGACATTGGCAGACATTGACATGACTTTGAGGTTTTTGGGCTGAGCAAGAGTATGAACCAAGTTGCCGTTTACTGAACTAGGGAAGTGTGTGAAAAGAAGAGCTTTGGAAGAGGAAACCAGGAGTGTAGTTTTGGACTGTTTTTCCTCTTAAACATCCAAGGTGAGCAGGCAGTAGGATATACCAGTCTGGAATTCAGGGAAGAGGTTGAGGATGAAGATAGGAGTTTAAAAGTGGCCAAGCTCCACCCTCGCAGACAAGAGGGTGTTCAGGCCAAGGCAGGATGCAGGACAGCTCTCCACAGCCCTCTGAAAGCTGGGCTCCCGCTCCTACAGACCGCTCCTGCCACCACCTTGTACCGTCCCCAGCAGTCAAGCCAAGTGGTTAAGAACTCAGGCTTTGGAGCCAAACGATAGAAGCCAAATCCTGGTTCCATTACCTTCTCCCCACATGGGCTTGGGTGAGTCACATCAGCTCCCAGGTCCTCAATTCCTCCTCTATAAAGCAGAGCAGGTAAGAGAGCCTGCCTCATAGCGTGAATTCGGAGGGATGGGCATGTACCACATATGCCCTGGCATATAGCAAATGTTCAATAAACAAGAGTTAGGATTCTCCGTTAGTTTTGGCTCCTAAGTAGGTACTGTCCTCTCTTCACCTCTTCTTCCCAGAAACAACCACCAGGTCTCCGCCCCAAGACGCCATTACCCCTTGGCACCTGCAAGCATCACCTGGCACAGACCCTCAGGAAACAGCGGCAGCAGCACAGGAGCTATGAGATGCATGACTGACTTCTGTGTCTTTTAAACACACTGAGCCCTAAACTCAGATCCATGATGAGGGAGCATTTGTCTTAACTACTGTCAAACTCTCAGCTCCTAGAATAATGCCTGGCACATAGGAGATACTCAATAAATATCTGTTGACTAATGGAAAAAGAAAAATAAAAGTGGTCAATGTATAGAAGGGATTTAAAGCCGTGATAAAGAATGGGTCACCCAGGGGGTGAGAATACATGGAGACGATCTCTAAGGACCGAGCCCTGGGACTTACCCCACTATTTAGAAACTGGCAGGTCAAGAAGGAACCAGTAAAGGAGTCTGAGGAGGAACAGTCAAGAATCATGTCCCAGAAGCCAAGTGAAGGAGGAAATGATCAACCCACAAACGGAACTTGTTGGAGACCTTGGTAAGGGCTCAGGTGTCTTTAGGAACAAAGAGGGAAGTACAGGTTCAGCGAATGCAGCTCTGGACGGCCAGTCGTAGAAAGTGGAGAGAAACATTGGAAATGATGCCTCGCCTAGGAGGAGTGTGGAGTTCTAACATCGCCTATAGGGATTTGAAAACCTAATGTGGGAAAGGGTCGCAAAAAGGAAAATCAGAAGCTCTGGTTTTACCGTTTCAGTGGAGCAGTTGTGCGCTCTGAAGCAGTTATTTATTTGAAATTATGTTCAAGGAAGCTAGATGACCCATTTCCCTGTCCAAATGTCAACAGTCTTTGAAAAGGCAACCATCATAGACAGGAACATGGAAGCCATAAGCTGAAACCTTAGAATGAAGATGCTTCTGGTGCAAATTCCAGTATCTCGTACTAATTTTTGGTATCAAGTTACTGAAACTTTCTGAATCTTAGTGTTCTCTTCTGTAAAACAAGGCTGACCATGTGTAGCTCAGGAGAGGATTTTTTTTTATGAGCAATACATTGGATAGCATATGGAAGGCTCCTATAGATGCAAAGAGGTGATCAATAAATAACAACTATTATTATTCTTATATCTCAGTAAGGCCTGTGGTAGAGGCTATTTGCTTTGATGTAGCCCAAGAGGAAGCATTTGTTGACATGAGCCTACTTGGAGAAGGGTTTGGCTAGAGCTGTAGTTTTAATAAAATTCTTTGAAAGACATTTATTATGGCCTAGAACTTGTAAGGAGCAGAGCAGAGGTCTCAAGGCCGTGTTTTCTTGATATGTTCCAAAGTAAATCTCACTGACTTCTCTTAAACTCAGCTCTTCAACAAGATCGTAGCCGGTGTAAGGTTAAGATAATATCACACGCCTGGTATGCCAAGGGGCAAGAGAGAACACCTTACTGCCTAAGAATGTTCCAGACCAAGAAGTACATCTTTGCGAGGCACAAGATGGCCTTAGGCTCACCTTCCTTCTGTGTTTTCCTTCTCACGCTGACGTAGTTTTGCTTTAGAGTACTATGTAGACATGGGTGTTGGTTTTATTCACACTGGTTCACAAAAAAGAAAGTAGATAGCACATGTACCCAAGAAATAATTTTGTGAGAGCACATGATGGCTTTCTTTTTATTTTCGCAGTAACTCAGACCAGATTGGAATGCTTCTAGTAGAAACAGTCACATTCCTCACTCTTGAATAAAATATTTAGACATTTAGCAAAGGGTTTCTAAGCCCTAAAACAATGTTGACTTCTGGCTATGATGAACTTCATTTTCTTATTTCAATATAGGATTTTGAGTCCTGGTTCTACAGTTGATTTTTTTCCTATCTGCCATGACATAAAATTTGACGGCATTAAAGCACCGTGGCCGAGAGATTCACAGGGCAGTGTTAGTTTTGGATTTCAGTTCGTGGTCATTCAGTTTATCAGCATTAAAAAATTCAAAACAATGGATATTTCCTAGAAGTTAAGTAATTCTCCCAGAGGGAAAATAAAATTTCGTTAGCCTCAGAATTAAAAAATCTCCTAACCCTATTTAAAAATAATCGTGGAAACCCTGTTTCTTCACATGGGACTCAGAGAAAGATATATTTGTGCCTCATAAAGCCACAACTGCTTTGTGTGTTTCTGGGTCTTCCTTTATGTGAGTTCTAGTCCCTTTTAGCCGTGCGTAGATCCTAAAACTTGCTTTAAAAATCATTGCCCCAAGTGGCCCTATTCTCATTAGCACCTGACTATGTAATCTGAATGAGAATACATTTTAATAGGGGCATTGAAATCAGTCAGACTAACTTGAAAGTGTTATTTCTGGCAGAAGCAACAATTTCTAAACAGTCAGATAAGAGATATTAAGCCTGTCTTGATCCTAACCTCTCTTTGTTGCCGTGGTCATAGTGGAACTTTACTCATCTGAATCTCTGAGCATAAAGAATTGTCCGCTTGGATCTGAAATAGGAGTCACAGTAACAAGCATGTCAGTGATAACAACTAACAGAGAACTTTATTGCAATTAAAACCTGTACAGTTAATCTTCTCATAAACCTTATAAACACACGTGCAATTGCTTAAAGAGTCAAGCAGAAAGGAACAGAGAGAACCCCAAGATTGCTTGACCTCATTCCCTGACAATAATCCCTTCTCCTCTCTTAGCTAACCTAACTTGGAACCAAGAAGGGGACACTAATTACAGGGTTATCTCTGTTTCAGCATAGAGTCACTCTACCATATGACGCTGCTTCACAACCTGGGCAGCCCCAGCGAAATTAGTGTTTTCTCCAGAAAGTGGCTGAATTTTTAATGGCAAATGGGATTAGAACTTTTAGACACTATGCTTGACATCCTTTATAATTGATTCAATAAAAACATTTTTGTTATACTGTATTGTCGAATCTGATCTCAAAAATTTGTAAATGGAATTTTCTCTATTTTTCTGTCTGTAGGTTTTGACTTAGTGAAGGGAAGCCTTCGGAAGGTTTTGGTTGGGAAAGTGCCGTGATCTGATTTATGGTTTAAAAGGATCACTCAGGACACTATGTTTAGGATACAAGGCCGGGGCAAGGGCAGAAATCAAGAAGATCAGGTGAGAGGTCACTGCAGTGACCCAGGTGAGAGCTGAGGGGCCAGGTCGGAGCAGAGGAGGTGGTGAGAAGTGTCAGAGTTGGGTACATTGTAAGGTAGAACCAGGAGGACTGGATGTGAGGTGAAAGAGGTGTCAGGGATGACTCCAAAGTTTGGGACACAGGCACCAATTGGGAGAAAATATTTGCAAGACACGTACCTGATAAAGGTCTTGCATCCAGATATATGAAGAGTTCTTACAACTCATTAATAAGATGACAAATAACCCGATTTTTTTAGAATAGGCAAAGGATTTGAATAGGCAATCTACCAAAAAAGATATATGAAAGGCAAACAAGAGCATGGGAATATTTTGAACATCAGATACCACTTCACGCCCATAGCCCATGTGCCCATAGCTAAGATGTCAGATAGTAGCTGTCGTTGGTAAGGGAGGGGGAAGTTGAAACCCTCACGCACTGCTGGTGGGAATGTGAGATGGCACAGCCGCTTTGAGAAACTCCTTGGTAATTTCTTACAGAGTAAATCTACACATATCGCGTGACCCACAATCCTACTCTCCTAGGTATTTAGCCAAGTGAAAGGAAACATTTTTTACACAAAGACTAGCATGCAAATGTTCATAGCAACTTCGTTCATAATAACTCTAATTAGAAACATTCAGCCAGGCGTGGTGGCTCGTGCCTGTAATCCTAGCACTCTGGGAGGCCGAGTCGGGTGGATTGCTTGAGGTCAGGAGTTCGAGACCAGCCTGAGCAAGAGTTAGACCCCGTCTCTACTAAAAATAGAAAGAAATTATCTGGCCAACTAAAAATATATATCAAAAAAATTAGCCGGGCATGGTGGCGCATGTCTATAGTCCCAGCTACCTGGGAGGCTTAGGCAGGAGGATCGCTTGAGCCGAGGAGTTTGAGGTTGCTGTGAGCTAGTTTGACGCCACGGCACTCTATCCTGGGCAACAGAGTGAGACTCTGTCTCAAAAAAAAAAAATTAAAAAAAAAAAAAAGGAAGAAACATTCCAACTGCTCATAAACTGGTGAAGGCATAAACAAACTGGAGCACATCCATGAATAACCCAGGACTCAGCAATGCAAAGGGATGAACTGCACGCAGGAATGATAGTAGCAACGGCACGGGTGAACCTCGGATGCATTACGCTAAATGTTAGTAAAAGAGCCAGACCGGAAAGGCTACACTCTGTATGATTTCCTTTAAATGAAACTCTAGAAAAAACAAAACTTTGTAACAGAAAGCAGAGCAATGTTTCCGGTGGCTAAAAGTGGAGAGAAGGAAGGGGGAAAAGAAAAGGCACACTGGAACATTTTGGGGCCATGGGAGTGTTATTAACATATATGATGATTATAGTGATGGATACATACATGACTCATTGAATCATATACTCGAAGCTGTTATATGTAATTAAACCTCAAAAGAACTGATTTTTAAAAAGTGATTCTAAACATTACATGTTAATTGAGATTTGATAAAGAAATACAGAGATGTACAGCGCTTAAGCAGTCTTGGGGAAAAGAAATTATTTAACTCTCTAAGCATCTATCTCCTTGGCAGTAAAATGGAGATCATAGTTCCCAATTCAGTGATTTTTTTTCATCTGAAAAGTCATGTATAATAACTATTTTTGTAAATTGTATTGAATTTTAATTGCCTCAAGTTCAGCTTTTATTTAATGGAATGTATTGGTGGTTCATGTTGTAAGGTATCCTTATGTAGTGAAATAAGTGGGCTTGAATTATTTTGTTGGCTTATATTTTTGTCTACTAGGTTTTATTAAAGCTGGATGAATTTATAATTACATTTTCCTGATGAGCGAAAAATGCTTGCTCTCATACTGACAGCCGGAAATTCTAGGCTTTTAGTTAATTTTCACTCAACTAACATTGATTACGGTGTTTTCTGAGATCATACACTGTGTATTCATGTACATGATCTTAATCTTCCAGCAGCCTTTTGAGATAAGTATCATTATCTCCCTTATACACAGAATGAGATAAAAGTCTATGAGTTATGAGATGACTTGCTTGTGGTCACCCAGCTTGTAAAACAAGAATTAAATCTTGGGTTTCCTGGCTTTAAATGCAGTGCTCTTTCCTCAACCAAAGCCACCTTCTTCCCCTAGTCTTTAAAATATATGTGATTGTCAAGATTGTGATTGGCCTTAATTTGCTGAATCCCAGCTTCTGTCATAGCTCAGCTTATTGGAGAAGGTTATGTGTTTTATTGGAACATGTTGGTAAGGCCTGGCTTGGGCCTTGAGGAAGGTCTTTGTGCTGCTAAATCAGACCACCTATTGCTGAGGGGGTAAGGGTTTCCTGGGCTTTCAGTAAGAGGTGAGATGAAGCCAAGTGGCATTTTTCAACATAGAGGTTAAAATATGGAACGAGAACATTTGGAATCTAATTTTAGTGCCAGATGTAGCATATTAGTCTTTCTCTATTGGAAGAAAGTGACTTTTTTTTTCCTATACAAAGCTATAAAAATTAGGAAATATATGCAATATTTTAAAATCCATCCCTTCAACTAACATTTGCCGAAAGTCTGTGCATCAGTGATTTTGCTAGATCCTGTGAATTGGGAAAAAACCATAAGCTATATACAATCCTTGTCCTTAAAGGGACCTATAGCCCAGTAGGGGAAGCCAAGGTGCAAAACACATAGATGAATGCTGAGATAATGAGTAATGAATATTTTTATAATAAAAGGAGAGCATGCATACACATACATATTAAAAGTCCTGCAATGTCTCTTTCTAATCTTTGAGGCAGATTTTTTAATCTCCACTTAGCATGTGAGATCATGGAGGCTCAGAAAGGTTGGATGCCTTGTTGGAGGTTGATCATCCCAGGATGGAGTTTATGTTTAAAGTCATGGCCCTCTGTCCTGCATACTCACCCCAGCCAGAGATCTTGTTTTTCTCAAAGTGGCTGGACTGGAAGGGGCTATTTGGAAGAGGGGTTAACTCCAAGAGTCCATCCCCCGTTTCCACATCTGGCCTCACAGTACCAGGGCCAGAGCAGGAGGAAGTCTCACATCCAGTGAGGTGCACAGTGACACAGGGCCAGATTGAGGGCTCAGCCCCTTCAAACCCAGGCTAGGCCAGAAGTCCTCAGGAAAAAAACTGGGCAGTTTCTCTGCTTGGTGATATATTTCATCTTGACTGAGATTCTGAAAAATGTCAAAAGAAGTAAAGAAATGTTGTTGGATAAAAATATTGCTTTGAAATATATTATGGTCGTTTCCAATGCTTTATTCCATAAAAGACAGAGGACATGTTCAATTAAATGCAGCACAAATGGACTGAGGGTCTTCTGTACCACAATGGCGGGGCTAGAGCAGTGTGATGTGGCCCTGGCCCTTGGGGGACTTTGTTGTGGATCTCGCAATACTCAGTGCAACTTTATTACAAAAGGCCCTATTCAGCATTCATTTTAAATGCCTTGGACCATATCCTAGAAAGCAGTGTTGCCCTCAAGTAAAATTTTCCCACATTTTATGTTCCAAACACTTGGTTGCTAAAAAACTCTGTAAAGAAATTTTACTGAAAATCAAACTCTTAGGACAAAGGTCATGACCTTTTGTTGCCTGACCCCAGAATGAAACAGTCTTTTATTCTGTGTTCTCTATTTATACTGAGTTAGAATACTTCACTTTGAAATGAATTTGAGTTTTTATATAAAAAGGAACAGAAAGAAAAAGAAAATAATCACTCTAAATATTATTTTTGTTGTTAAACATTATATTTGAAAGAATATGACTTCTTCAATGGCGTTGGCGACGCTACCCGGGGTATTCAGAACTCAAGCGAAATGTGATAACTCCAAAAATGATTATGTTTCTATTTTCATAGAGCTGATTTTTTTTTCAAAAATTTGCCTTGAAGTGATTTAAGATGAATACTTTTCCTCTGCAGAAATTCTAACTCCTTCAACAGACTATCTCACAGTCCCCATTTCCTGAGTAATTTTCCATTTTTATACTTATCTACTCTATCCCATTGTGCCATAATATGTTCATATGGCTTTTATATTCAGGAAAGTGAAGCATAAGCTGCTTTCTATGCTAAATGGATATAACTATGTGCCTGTTTTCCAAACCTATAAGGAAAGATGAGTTAGCGACAAAACCAAGAAGGGTGCCATCTTGTACCTTTCTCTACCTCTTGGTCCCCACGATGCTCTAATGGGAGCCGGCAGCCCAGAGCCCTCCAGCCAGCTCTCAGGAGCAGCTCCTGCACGTGAGCTTCGTGGTCATAGCTGCTCACGTGAAATGAGGTTGTATAGCAAGCTCCTTTTCACCTCCTTGATAAATAAAAATGTTCCAGTTAACTGGCCCCTCAGCAGAAATGCCAAGCATGTCAAGTAATTCAGGACAGGCTTTTGTGCTCGTCTGTGTGATCTGTCTTCTGTCCGTTCATCAGGAGAGATCTTCTCTTTGTTCCACATGGTTAAGATGCTTTCGTTCATTAATACAAGTCATTTGTTCCAGGCATGGGCATATAGAGTCTGTGTCTGGGATCGTGTGTGTGTGTGTGTGTGTATGTGTGTGTGTGTGTGTGCGTGTGTGTGTGTAAGCATTCAAATCACACCACGCTTTTGTAAGTCTTAATGTTTCTTCATATTCAATAGATCAGGGTCCACATAAGGTGGGTGGCCCAGGACCCTCTTGACGTCAGAGAGCAGCTGGCAGTTGCAGCATAGCGGGAGCGGCAGTGAGGAGCACGCACCAAGCGTGAGAGCATGCAGGATCCGGGGAGGCTTGAATCAGCTGAGTCATGGATGCTACGTAGGGCTCTCCATCCAGCCGGGAGGAAATGGGGCCTGAGAGCTGAGAAAGCACATCTACAGCCGCGCAGGGACAGGAGGAAGCTGATCTGGGGTGGACGGAGCCCTGCATGCATGGGATGTGCAGGAGAGGACCTGCACAGTGAGCCTGCTGTGGCTCTGAGCGGTCGGCCCTGGCCGTCTGGGTCCAGGTGCTGGGGAGCCACACAAGGATCAGCAGGGACTTGATACAATTGATCGGCTTGTGCCGCAGAAAGCCGTCCTGAGGGTTCTTGGGTCTGTGGGGGAGGAAGAGTGTAAGGATGGGAAGGGCAGGTGGGAATCTGTTGCCGTAGTCCAGGCAGGACACGCAGAGAGTCCAAACGGAGGCAGAGATGGCGGGGAAGCAGACAGATGCGACAGACTTCGCTCGAGACTGTACAAATCCTTTGAGGCCAAATGGGCAAATAGTTTAATCTTTTTGAGCCTCAGATTTCTTGTCTGCAAATTGGGTATAATTATACTCACTTTGAAAAATTAGAATCAGGATGGAATGAGACCATGACCTGCACCAATGAACCCTCCCTCTCTGACACCTCATGATGACATACCAGCCTCCTGGGATTCCCTTAAATGCTCCTTGTGTCCGGCACTCCGAGCCCCCGGTGCATCGACGCTTACCCTCCTGTCCTCAGGTCTCTTCTTAAGTGTCACCTTAGCAGAGACGTTATTTCTGACTGCTCTATCTAAAATAGCAGCCTCCTTTGTCTCCCTTATCCTGCCTTAATGGGATTTCATCACTGCATGATGTATTATTTGTTTATATATTATATTTTCTGCCTGTCTCTCTTCATTAAAATATTAATATAAGGTCCATGAGAGTAGGGACTTTGTTTTCTTCACTACAGTATCCCCAGAACCTAGAAGAGTGTCTGGCACATTGCAGAAATATGTTTGAATGAATGAATAATGACTGTAAAGTCCCAGATACATGAGTCCTATCATTCTGTGTATCTGTCTGTCTACTTACCTGCCTACCTCTGTGTCTGTCCATCCGTCTGTCTGATCAAAGCAGCTATGGTAGTATTAATAGTAACACTACTGGGACTAATAACAGTAATTCACTAACATTTACTATTCAGGCACCGTGTACGTGATTTGCATGGACTTTCTCATTTAATTCTCAGAATATTATGAAATAGGTAATCGGTAACTACTGGTTCCTCTGGGTGATCACATTAATAGAAAACTGATTGAATATGGTTGATGAAAGGAAGATAAGGACTTGTTTTTCCATTCATAGGGAAAAATTTGTGCCAGACAATCTACTCAGTCTTTTAAGGTCTTAAAATCAACAGATATTGGTCAAAAGAATAAATGAATGAACATCTAAGCCAACAGTTATGTCAGAGTACCAAGACAAAGAGGATAAAAGAAATCTAACTGCAATCTTGTTAGACTGTTTTTGTGTATTTTCTCTCATTGGCCTGTTCCTTATGACATTGTCCCTGTGTGGTAAGAGAAGAAGGTTCTCTAAGCTTCCGTCATTCTCTTTGGTATAAGTGTAAAGAAAAATATAAAAGTCAGCTTTCTCTGGAATGCCTAGGAAAAAATCTCCTTTCCTAAGATAGACAATTTGCACCGGATTGGAATTTATGAGATTCTAGTCTTGGTTCTGATGTGACCTACCAAACTGCAAGGCCTGGGCAGAAATTGACTGAACCTCTCATCTGTGAAAGATCAGAACTGGATAATTTGCTAGAATTCATTCCTGTGCTGAGGTTCCAATGACACACTTTTTCAAGATGGCTGGATGTAGTTAAGGGTGCGGTCTTTGGCCATGGCACAGGTGAAAATAAACTGGGGCCCCTTAATGGCGAGGTGTTGGCATCGGTCCACAGCTCTGAGCCGGCCAATCAAACGAACCAGGCAGAGATGGATGCCTAACTCGAACAGAGATTATTGCTTTGCAGAAGAGCAATTTAAAGATTAAAAAAAGAAGAAGAAATGCCTGGGCAATCGCGTCCCTCCACCATCCAGCTACACTGGCAGCCTTGATGAGTAATCCCGCCATTGCTCTGAGCCATCAGCTTTGCTCTTCCCCCGCTTTGCTGCAACAGAGCTCTTCCTGCCAGTGCAGGGACAGTCCCCAGGGCTGTGCAGCTCCAGCTGTGCAGGGACAGTCCCCAGGGCACACCCTCTACTCTGCCTCCTACCAATCCCCCAGCCCACAGACAAACGGTGCAGGAACCGCAGTGGGTATCTGTGACACGTCACCATGCCTTTAGACCATCTGCATTTGGGGGGTTGCATATTCCTACACCTTCAGGAAGAGAAATTCACCGCAGACGCAGAGGGATTCAGTACAGCTTCTCCGGGTGACTAGTACGAATATGTGAAAGATGAAAAATGAAATCATTCTGTTTCGGCCTTTTTAAAAATACATTTTAGGGTGTATTAGTGAGGTGAGACTGGGGTGGTCGTTTCTCTTTAAAAGCAACTGTCCCCCTGTAACTTCTATTTTTGTCGCACTCTCTCACGCTCACTGGTTTCCTTTACTCTTTTAATTGCTGACATTCTGCCAGCAAAGAAACACCCACTTGGTTTCTTTCTTAGATAGCTGCAGGTTCCTTTTTTCTTACTGACTGGATGTAACTCTGCTTGGCCATTCAAGAAGTAAGAAATAAGAGCCTAATGTGGCCACCTGTGAGGTAGAGGAATTTTAATTGTGGAACAGTGATACATATATGCATAGAGGAACCAAGATATAATTTTCTATTAAATTTGTGATGAAGTCTGAGGCATATGATTCTGAAGAACTTTAGATTAGACACATTTCCAATGCTAGAATATGATTTCTGGGTTGTAATTATTTTGTACTTTGATAGTTTAAGCTTCAGCGTTCAGACCACAGATTTCAAAATCTCATTTCAAACACCTGTTACTGACAAGTTGCTATGAAACAAATCTTTCTTAGGGACATGCACAGGAAGCAGGGTTCTTCCTTTTTAAATGCAGTCTTTATACATAGATTTTATTTATATAAAATGCTTATCCTGAGTCTTTGTAAACAGCACTTACCCAAGTTATTTATTTTTTAGTTCTAAAAATAAACATGTATAAAAGTAAGGAACTAAAATTTCCTCACTAACTGACTTGCAAGTACTATTCTATAGATTTGCTGATTTGGTTTGGAATTTTTTTTTTTTATTCAATGAATGTTTTTTGTTGTTGAATAAAAAAACGGATTCAGGCCGGGCGCGGTGGCTCACGCCTGTAATCCTAGCCCTCTGGGAGGCCGAGGCGGGAGGATCGCTCAAGGTCAGGAGTTCGAGACCAGCCTGAGCAATAGTGAGACCCCGTCTCTACTAAAAATAGAAATAAAAATTATCTGGACAACTAAAAATATATATAGAAAAAAATTAGCCAGGCATGGTGGCGCATGCCTGTAGTCCCAGCTACTTGGGAGGCTGAGGCAGGAGGATCACTTAAGCCCAGGAATCTGAGGTTGCTGTGAGCTAGGCTGACGCCACGGCACTCACTCTAAGCCGGGCAATAAAGTGAGACTCTGTCTCAAAAAAAAAAAAAACAGATTCAGCGAATCAATTTGATGCAAATATTTAGAAGAATAAAGAGCTGTGTATCGCAAAGATCATATTATTTTTCACCAGGTTATTCTTTCACAAAATTAGTTGGCATGTTCCTTCTCTCTCTATCTCCACTCAAGATTCTAGAAGGGTCTCAGGTGTTGCCTTACTCTTTGCTGGAGTAAGAGGGTAACTTTATGCAACTGCAAAAGTTAATGGAAAAAATTCACGTGCAAAAATTCTGAGATACCTAAGGCTAAAGTAGCAGCCACAGAGCAGCAGATCAGAGTTCTGGTTTCTGTGCCCCTTTGGGCCTAGACACGAGACAGTGTGTAAACAACACCCCCGGGGCAAACAGGCTCTGGAATGAAACCAGTGCAATGTCCTGTTTTTACATCTCCTCAGTATTGGTTTAGGTTTTCTCAAGAATTTATATTTGGAAGAAAATTCTGTAGGGACCAAATCCTTAAGTTCTCCCAACCTAACAATATGGCAAATAAAAAAATAGGGCACTTTTCAAAGCAGAGAGGTTGCATCAGTAAATTAGGTGAACCGTGGAATTATGCTTATTGATGGGCAGTATGGAATAACTAAAGTTTTTTTTAATTGATTTTTAAACTGTTCCCAGCTAGCAGTCTCCACATATCTACATCTCTCTTCATAAATCTGTATGTTCATTTCCCATCCGTCTTCTACCGGCTCCCTAAGTTCCCCAGTACCAGTAGATATCCACAGATATCTGTGTCTGTGTAGTAAAGAAAATCTATAAAAGCAGCATTATTGTTTAAGTCAGAATACTTTCTGCAACATTATTGGCTATTTTCTAACTGAATTAGAGCATTTTGTGGTTGTGGTAACTTGTTTAAAAGAACCATCATTTGTCATGGTCATCTGCCTATATTGTCTCAAACACTTGGATTTTAAAGAGCCATGTTGTATTTTTTCCTTCGTCTCTAAAGTATATGGTTCAGATGTGACATCTGTAATGATAACATGGCAGAGTCCACTTTCTGTTTAGTTGAGACTCAGTATGTTTTAGAAACTCTCTGCTAGACTTGTCCGTAATGGGTAAATTGTTGTTTCCACAAATCAGTTCTCACCCTCTAAGTTTTGCAGGGGGTGTGAAATCTTTTGGGGGTGGCAGCTTGTTCTGTCTGGTCCCCCTCAAACCATGTGGCCGAGAATAGTCATGCACAGCTCCAAGAGCACAACCCCTGTCCAGGGTGTCCCAGAGCACGTCCCAACCACATGGTCACAGAGGAATCCCTTCCCTTGCAGTAAAGTAAGACACAGTAACACAAGACGACCGAGTCCAACTATTGTGGGAAGAAAGCACTGACAAATGTTAAATAATATGATCAACCAAAGTTGTGGGAGACACAAACTGTGGTGGCTCCCCAGGTCCCAGCAGTTCCCCAGTGGCCCTGGCTGTGCCATTCTGTCACCTGCACAGCTCTCATGGGGGCTCCACGTGGCCCCCTCGGTCGTAGCAGCTGATGGAAGGGCACATATCTGTCTTAGTCCATTTGCGCTGCCATAACAAAGTACCACAGTCGGATTGACATGTAAACGATAGAAATTGATTTCCCACAGTTCTGGGGGCTGGGAGTCTGAGAATAAGGTGCCAGCATGGTCAGGTTCTGGTGACAGCTCCCAGATTGCAGATGGCCGACTTCTTGTATCTTCACTTGACAGAAAGATAGCTAGAGAGCATTCTGGAGTCTCTTCTCCACTTCCTTATAGCTCACATTGGGGATTAGGATTTCAGCGTATGAATTTTGGGGGTACACACTCGGTCCATAACAATATCTGATACAAAGTAGGCTAATCCTTATAGCTCACATATATCCGGCCACAATGACTGGTCCAAGGGGGAGAGGCGTGATCCAAGCCAGACCAATCAACTCTCTCTTAAAACTTTCCACAGTAAAGTTTAGAGGGAGAAGAACCCCTTTCCTCTTGGGTGGTGAGGTGAGAATGTGAGCCTACATATGGAGGAGAAGCAGACACAAGAAGAAAAGAGATCCGAAGTCATCTGAATCCTCGGTTCTAGAGTGTCACTGTCACTCAAACGCCTTGTGTTCTGCTTTCCTAAGCTAGCTTGTTCAACTCTTCCTTTCAATCAATCACCTTTCTGTTGAAATTAGTTCAAATGGGGTTCTTACCACGTGTACTCAAGAAAATCCTGAGTTGGACACTCGTCAAAATAGTACTTGAAAATATCACTTTTTAATGGCTGGTAAGCGTCCCATTATATGCATATATTTACAGATTTTTCAAGTATCACTCTATTACAAGACATTTAGATTGCTTAAAGTTTTTCTACATCACCACAATGCTGTGATAAACATCCTTATTCATAAAATGGTGTGCACATGTCTGATTATTTCATTAGACTTGCTCCTAAAACCACATGCACTTTGAAAGCTTTTGATACCTCATGACCAGATTTCCCTGCCAAACAGTTGTATTTAATGTATATTTCCAACAGCATCTCATGAAAGTGTCTGTTTTTTTATGTTGTCAACACCTCCAGACGTTATCACTCTACTGCTTTGATATGTTTCTTAATTCTAAAGGCAAAAAGTGCTAACTCATTGGGTTTTTAGTTTGCAATTCTTGGGAAAAACAGGTCATTCTTACAAAGAAGCGTGGATTCCCACCAAGTTCAAGAGTGTCATGCTGGACACCTTTATCATTCCCGAGTGCATCCATGGCTGGCTGACTCACCCTATCGAAATGCTAATAGAGTTTCCTGCCATCCAAGGGTTTTGTCAAAACACCACCTTGCTTAATTTTGATCCCAAATACCAACAACCCTCTTCATCCCAAGGGAAGGTGGAAAGAAGCCATAAATAAACATCCTAAGAGCTGACAGCAGGTAGGAGGAGTACTTTTGCTTTATTTTGTTTGGTTTTTGTTAAGTTTAGACTTAGTGAATGAAAAGGGATAGGGAAGACCTTTAACTGACTGTAAGGAAGAGACTTTCTTTTGACTCAGCAGTGCTCTCAATTTTTTTTTTTTTTAATGCACTCGTTGGTATGTCCCTTTTTTTGTTTGAGGTTGGAATGACCTTAGATTTCACACAGTGCTTTTCAGAACTCTTCTCTTTTCCAGTGAGTTTTCAATACTTGACCACCCGGTTCTCCTGAATGACACACTTCCTGTCTTTCCTCTGTGGTGGCTCCAAATAGCGGCTGTTTGCTCATCTGTTCTTCCCTCTCCACTGGGGGACTAAAGCCAGCATTGCGTTGTCAGCAGTTGAGCTGAGAGAATTCTGGGATTCTCACGAGGGTGCTCCCAGTGAAGAGAGGCCATGTCTTATAATTAAAGACTGAGCATCCTCTAGAGCTGCAGACCCCAATCCCCGGGCCATGGACCAGTACCAGTCTGCGGCCTGTTAGGAACCTGGCTGCACAGTGAGAGGTGAGCAGTGGGCAAGATAGCAAAACTTCATCTGTATATACAGCCGCTCCCCATTGCTGGTGTCACCGCCTGAGCTCCGCCTCCTCACAGATCAGCAGCATTAAATTCTCACTGGAGTGCAAGCCCTACCATACACTGTACATGCGAGGGATCTAGGTTGCGGCTCCTTATGACAATCTAATGCCTGATGATCTGCGGTGGAGCTGAGGTGGTGATGCTAGTGCTGGGGAGCAGCTGCAAATACAGATTATCACTAGCAGAGAGGTTTGACTGCACAATAAATGTAATGTGCTTGAATCACCCCCAAACCATCCTCTCCCTCCCACCCCTGGTCCACAGAAAATTTGTCTTCCATGAAACCAGCCCCTGATACCAAAAAGGTTGGGGACCACTGCTCTAGAGCACCCACTGTCAACTTCTGTGCCCCCCTTTTCCAGAAGCAAAGCCCTTTGTCACGTGTACAGTATGAGCACCTGTGGTTAGAAAGGTGGCTGAGGCTGGAGCTGTTTCACTATGTCAGTGCAGCAAACGAAAGAAGGGCAAGGAACTAGTTTTAAATATATGTTGACTTAACTTCCAGTGGTCTGCAAATTATTATGTGAAAAAAAATGTAATATAGTAGAGTCTGTACTAACATCATTATTATTGTTGTAATGGGTTAAAAATTGCATCGAGGGACATTGATTTCCATTTCTTTAATCAATCCCTCCCTCTCTCCTGTATACACATATATGTGGGTACAGCTAACCCCAGCTCTGCCCTGTCCCTGCTGGGTGTTTAGGTTTCCTTTCACGTCATCCCCGTCCTGTGCCTTGTCCCTAAGCTCACACCAGGCCACCCCCATGTGTCACCCCCCACATACTCTGACTGAAGCATGGAAAACTACTTTATTTAGTTGAATAAGAAAGTTTAGAGATTTCCAGAAGAAAGAAAAATTGTGCACAGATACGGAAACAATGTTTTGTAGGATATAATTTGCTAATGGAAACTTGGCATAGGCACGACTTCCCCAGACCCCAGTTTTCTCATTATAGCGAGAGGGAAATAAATGCCTTTTCTCATTTATGCTCTTGGGAGACAGTGGCTGGTGTGACAGAGGTAAACCACTCCTCTCTACATCACACCTGTCTGGGGAACAAGGCCCAGGTCTGTCTTTCATGACTCACTGGGCATTTTCCTTCTCTTTCTGGATTTGACAGGGTTCCCCTCTAGCTCACAGGGATCACAGGTGGGGCCAGACGTGAGTGTGAGTCGCCACCATTGCCTGATGCCTGCTCTGAGCCTGGCTGCATTTGAGGCCCAGAAGGCTTCATTTGCCCAAGGCACACAGTCTAGGAGTAGCAGAGGCTGGATTTGAACCCGTGTTGTCAAGTTCCAAAGCCACGATCTTAACCACTATACTGCACTATCTCCCAGTAGGTGGCTGGTTCTCAGACTTTTTAAGTGATATCTTCCATAAAACCTCACAGTGGAGCTGCTCTGGGGAAAGCAGAACGGGAACCTGGGGGTTGGCCTGTTCGCCTCACCCACAAGCCCCGGGGGCCTTCCCAGGACCCCGAGCTACACGGAGTGGGAAAAGGAACCACTACACTCCCCTGACTGCACGGGACCATGACAGCAAACCCCACCTTGCCTCCTGTCCCCAGTGTCCGGGCGATGATCAGGGGTCGGTGTCTGCAGAGGCCCGAGAGCGTGACTGATGGCTTAGGCAGCACGTCCAGTGGCCCCGGCGCCAGCGGAGCAGCCTCATTTTAACACCTCCTTTGAGGACCACAGCGACGTTATCAGGAGACAAGTGGTTTCTGCGGCTGCTCCATCCTGACTCCAGCACATTCCAGCAGACATGCTAAGGCAGCTCCTGTGGGTGCCTGTTGGTGAGGACTGCAGCCACCACCATTGCCAAGTTGCTTGTATCGATTTTGTGTCATTTCCCTGAAGTTCCGTGTAATGGGAAAACGTGAGGATTTTGCTACGGGACAGGCCTGGGTTCGCATGCAGCTTCTGCCGGTTACTGAGTGGGCTTGGACCAACTATTTAATGAAGATTTCAGGCCAGGCGTGGTGGCTCACGCCTGTAATCGTAACACTCTGGGAGGCCGAGGCCCGTGGATCGCTCAAGGTCAGGAGTTCGAGACCAGACTGAGCAATAGTGAGACCCCGTCTCTACTAAAAAATAGAAATTATCTGGCCAACTAAAAATATGTATAGGAAAAAATTAGCGGGGCATGGTGGCGCATGCCTGTAGTCCCAGCTGCTTGGGAGGCTGAGGCAGGAGGATCGCTTAAGCCCAGGAGTTTGAGGTTGCTGTGAGCTAGGCTGACGCCACGGCACTCACTCTAGCCTGGGCAACAGAGCGAGACTCTGTCTCAAAAGAAAAAAAAAAAAAAAAGATTTCATTTTCTCTTCTAGAAAATGAGATCACGTAAGTACAACCCAGCATAATATCCATCGCCATAAAGGTTATGTTAGCTGCTATTATCATTATTATTATGATTATTATTGTGAGCTAATGAAACTCATATTCTAGTTATAAGCAAATGAAAATAATCAGTGTTTCCAAAAACTTTATGAATATATATGATTATCTAATTATTAAGAGACAGGCCCATGAAAACTTTTTTTTTTCAAAGTTTGGATACTTTCCTTCTGAACTGTGTTTGACTTTCAAGTGTGTTTTCTGTCTCAAATATATAACATTATGTAACATAGGATGTGCTATTTTCATTTTTCTTTCAGTCAGATGTGCTATTACAAAGAGATATTATGTGAGCAAAGTTTGGGTGGATTTTTTTATATACTGATGGCCAAATCCTAGGGTTTTAAGGGAATTTATTATTATAGAAACTCCTTCTCCCCATCCCTCTCGGCCAAATACCAACTGGAATGATAAAAAGCAAACATTTTCTGTGGCAGGTTTGAAAATCTTTCAAGCGTCTTTAATATGTGACCATGCCTGTCAGTGGTTGCAAAATTTGCTTTTAGGTCTTTAATGCCCCAGAAATAACTTATGTATTAATAGAATATGAAATTTCCATTTTCTAGTGAAGAATGCTGATTTCATTGCCATTTGCCTTCTGAAATAGCTCAGTCCCTTTCCACTTGTCAGCCAGTGCGTTTGTAGTACATACAGTTGTTACTAAATTTCAATTATTGAGTTAGGTGTACTTGAAAAGTATGTGAGCACAGACCATGGCTGTGTCACCTGCCTGGCCCAGTGGCATTTTATCATTAAAAAAAAAAACAAACCCACAGGAAGTCATGCCTGTAATCCAAGCACTCTGGGAGACCAAGGTAGGAGGATTCCTTGAGGTCAGGAGTTTGAGATCAGCCTGAGTGAAACACCATCTCTACAAAAAATAGAAAAATTGGTCGGGCTTGGTGGCATGTGCCTGTAGTCCCCACTACTTGGGAGGCTGAGCCAGGAGGATCGCTTGAGCCCAGGAGTTTGAGGCTGCAGTGAGCTATGATGACGCCATGGCACTCTAGCTGGGGTGACAGAGGGAGACTATGTCTGGGAAAAAAAAAAAAACCAGGAGGATTGTTTTTTCTATTTCCATGAAGAATGTCACTGGTAGACATATAAATGGCCAACAAGTACATGAAAAAATGCTCAACTAATCATCAGGGAAATGCAAATCAAAACCACCAGGAAACAGCACCTCACACCTGTTAGAAGAGCCAAGGGCTGTTATCAAAAAACAAAAAAATTGCAAATGCCAGTAGAGAAAGAGTAACTCTTACACGCTGTTGGCGGGAATGGAAATTGGTATAGCCGTTATGGAAAATAGTATGGGGGTTTCTCAAAAAAGTAAATACAGAACTAGTAAGTGATCCAGCAGTCCGACTACTGCGTATATATCCAAAGGAAATGAAATCAATATGCCAAAGAGATATCTGCACTCCTGTGTTTATTGCAGCACTATTCACAATAGCCAAGATACGGGATCAACCTAAGTGTCTAGCAACAGACAAATGGATAAAGAAAATGTGGTATTTATACCCAGTGGAATAATACTCAGCCATAAAAAAAGAATGAAATCCTATCATTTGCAGCAATGTGGGTGAACATAATGTGGACATTCATTATGTTAAGTGAAATAAGCTGGGCACAGAAAGACAAACACTGTGTGATCTCACTCATTTGTGAATCTAAAGAAGCTGATCTCAAAGACACAGAGTAGACTAGTGGTTACCAGAGGCTGGGGAGGGGAAGGAGTGGGGGTAGGGGGAGAGATTGGTCAACGGGCACAAAGTTACAGTTAGGAGGAATAAGTTCTGGTGTTCTTTTGTGCAGTAGGGTCATGATAGTTAATATTGTGTTGTATATTTCAAGATAATAGAAGAGAGGATTTTGAATGTTCTTATTATAAAGAAATGATAAATACATGAAATGATGGACATGCTAAATACCCTGATTTGATCGCTACACAATGTGTCCATGTATTGAAATGTCACACTGTACCCCATAAGTATGTACATTTATTATGTGCCAATTAAAAATTTTTTAAACTTTTTTTAAAAGAACAACAGGAAGATAAAGGGATTTATTTTGACTATATAGGGGTAAAAATAATAGTGCATAGCCAGTTTGAGCAGATGAGAATAAGGGATACTCAGATGTGCAGAAGGAACAGGTGGTAGTGAGTAAAGAAAGGGACTGTAGATGAGAAGCAGCTTAATCAGAAAATTTGTATTAGAGAAATACAGATGAAACTGGTGACTTGAATTTAATTTAAAAGGTGCATCTGAAAGGAGTTTGACTTTTTGGTCTTGGAGCTGGAAAGGATGTTGAGAGAACTCGGAGCAAGTAGCTAGAACTGTTGGCTATAATACAATGTAAATGATTTAACACGAATCAAATATGTTTGTTGATTTTTTTAAACTGAGCGTTTTTTTTTTTTTTTACATTTTCAAATACTTAAACCTGGTGTGAAATCCCTTTTGAAAATGGCTAGTTAACCAATGTTGTTGCAGGAACATGTGAGGACAGCCTTAGCACAGGCGTCTTATGGGGATTCATTCATCCAGTGGCCAGTATGAGACATTCCTGTTTCCCTGTGAGGTCTCCCGCTTGGCATCTGTTGGTGGACGTGTGGGTGGTTTCCAGTTTTGGCTATTCCAGGTATAATTGCTATGAACATACCTGTTCAGGTCTTTTTAGGGGCATATGCTTTCTTTTTTCTAGTGTAAATACCTAGGAGTGAAGGGCTGGATTGTATAGGAGATGCATATTTAACTTTCTAAGAAACTGTCCAGCTGTTTTCCAAAGTGGTTGTACCATTTTATATCCCCGCCAGCAGTGTGTGTTCCTCCACATCCTCACCAACAGTTGGTATGGTTTTCAATGTTAGCCTTTCAAAGGTGTAGAGGTATCTCACTAATGTTATACCTTTTTCTATTCTTTTTCTCTTAACTAATTTGTTTCTTACCATGCAAAGTTGGTGTCTTGAAGGCAGCATATATTTGGGTGTTGCATTTTTCATCCAATATGACAATGTCTGCCTTTTCCTTGGGACGTTGAGACCATTTATACTTCACATGATTATTGATATGGTTAAATTTAATTCTATCATCTTGTTCCTTGTTCTCTGTCCCATGTGTTCTTTCCTACCCCTTTTTCTATTTTTATCTTCTTTTGGATTATTTATTTTTTGTGATTCCATTTTATCTCTTTTTTGGCTTGCTAGATATAATTCAGTTTTACTTTAGCGGTTGCTCTAGGGTTTATGGAAGCATCTTTAATTTAATACAGTCTAACTTTAAGTGATAGCATACCATTTCACCTGTAGTATAAGAACCTTAAAATAATGTAGTTCCATTTCTCCCCTCCTGGACTTTCAGCTATTGTTGTCATACATTTACTTATACACACACACACACACACACACACATATATATATATATATATATATATATCAATCATATCATATCATATCATAAACTCTACAATAAATTGTTACTACTTTTGTTTAAACAGATAAATATCTTTTAAATAAGAAACAGTTACATATACTCATGAAGTTACTATTTCTGGTGCAGTTCATTCCCTTGTGCATATCCATATTTGCATAAGTAGGAAGGATTTCATGAATTCTTCATAATTTACATAGCTACATCACTCACATACACCCCCAAACCCTCACAATGAGTTGAAGCTATGTCTCCAAGCCCTGAGTGTCGACTGTGCTCAAGGACTTGCTGCCAAAGAGTAGAGCATGGAAAGAGGGGAACAAGAGTAACTCTACAGCGGAGAAATGTGACAAACACTACCTGGCCAGTTGATCAAGCTTATCATCATCTGTGATAAGTCATGTTAACAGTCCACACTCTGATATCATGGGATGGGAAGAGCACTTCACCCCTGTGGTCTTCTTCCCAAAACCTATGACCCCAGTCTAACTATGAGAAAAATAGACAAACCCACATTGAGGGGCATCCTACAAAACACCTGGCCAGCACTCCCCAGAACTCTTAAGGTCATCAGAAACAAGGAAAATCTGAGAAGAGGTGTAGGAGACATGATTAAATGTACTGTGGTGTCCTAGATGGGATTGTGGAACAGAAAAGGGACACTAATGAATCCAAATAAACTGTGGAGTGTAGTCAATAGTAATGTATCAATATTGGTTCCTTAGTTATGGCAAAATGTGCCATAGTCATGTAAGATGTTTAAACAACAGAGAAAATTGAGTGAGACGTATACAGGAACTCTTTGTACTAACACTGGAACTTTTCTATAAATCTAAAAGCTTGTTTTTTTAAAAAAAAAAATTTAAATAATAAGAGAAGAATCTTTTATATGTGCTCATCTAATTGCCATTTCTGAAGCTCTTTATTCCTTTGTGCAGATCCATATTTCCTTCAGATAACATTTTTCTCCCATCTGAGGTTCTTCCTTTAACAGTTTTTGTGCTTCAGGTCTATTGGCGATTAATTATTTCCGCTTTTGTCTGAGACAGAATTTACCTCAGCTTTATTTTTGAACAGTAGTTTTGCTGGGTATAGACTTCTGGGTTGATAATTTTTTTTCAGTTGGACCATTATCTTATCACTTGCACTGTTTCTAACCAGCAGTCCACTGTCATGATTTTTATGCTTTGGTTTAGTTTTCTTCCTGTTTCTTACACTTGGGTTCCGTTGAGCTTCTTGGATCTGTGGATTTATACTTGTCATCGAATTTGGAAATTTTTCAGCCATTATTTTTTCTAATAGTTTTCTTCCCCACCATGCTTTTCCGTGAACTCTCATTGCACCTCTATTAGGGCATGTGTTGAAATTATTTCATTGCTCACTGATGATCTTTTTACTTTTTTTTTAAATTATTTTTCCTCTGACTTGCATTGTTGTATACTTTCTATTTCTGTCATCCAGTTCTCTGATCATTTTTCTCTGCAATGTCTAATCTGTAATGAATCCTATCTAGTTGTATTAATTTCCTTTTACTGCATGACCAATGACCACAAATTTAATATCTTTTTTTTTTTTTCTTTTTTTTTTTTTTTTGAGACAGCGTCTGGCTCTGTTGCCCGGGCTAGAGTGAGTGCCATGGCATCAGCCTAGCTCACAGCAACCTCAAACTCCTGGGCTTAAGCAATCCTACTGCCTCAGCCTCCCGAGTAGCTGGGACTACAGGCATGCACCACCATGCCCGGCTAATTTTTTTCTATATATATTTTTAGTTGTCTGGATAATTTCTTTCTATTTTTTTAGTAGAGATGGGGTCTCGCTCTTGCTCAGGTTGGTCTCGAACTCCTGACCTTGAGCGATCCACCGGCCTCGGCCTCCCAGAGTGCTAGGATTACAGGCGTGAGCCACCGCGCCCAGCCCAAACTTAATATCTTAACACAACATACACTTCTTATCCCTGTGTGTTCGTGGGTTGGGAGTCTGGCATGGTGTAGCTAGGTCCTCTCTCACGGTGTCGCAGGCTGAAATCAAGTCAAGGTCGTCAGCTGGCTGCATCCACAGACACTCAACTGGGGAGGTATCTGCTTGCAATCCCCATGAGTCTGTTGGGAGAATACACTTGAGGGTGTACAACTGAGGTCACTACTTTCTCTCTGACTGTCAGTTGTGGGCAGTTAGCAACTGGGGCTTGGCCCCCATTCCCTGCCACATGGCTCTCTTGACAGCATGGCAGTTCACAAGATGCTTGTTTGCTTCCCCAAAGCCAGGAGAGTGTCCCTGTTGCTGCTTGTTTCTTCACAGGGCTCCGCTGAGTTGTCAGGGCCACCTGGATACTCTGCTTTTGGTTAGCTAAAGTCAACTGACTTGGGACTTGAATTCAATCTGCAAAATCCCTTCTGCCCTATAAGGTAACATAATCATGGGAGTGACATTCTATCTTATTCCTGCTCCCTCTCACCCCAACAATGTGTACAGCAAGGGGTGGGAACCTCAGGACCACCTTAGAATTCTGCCCACCACACCGGTGTACTGTTTTTTATCTCAGACATTTTAGTTTTCATCTTTAGAAGCTCCATTTGTGTCTTTTTAAAATTTTATAATTTCCTTCTCCCTGCTTAACTTTTTTTTTTTTTTTTTTTTTTTGTGACAGGGTCCCGCTCTGTTGCCCGGGCTAGCGTGGGTACCGTGGCGTCAGCCTAGCTCACAACAACCTCAAACTCCTGGGCTTAAGCGATCCTCCTGCCTCAGCCTCCCGAGTAGCTGGGACTACAGGCATGCGCCACCATGCCCGGCTAATTTTTTCTATATATATATATACTTTAGTTGGCCAGATAATTTCTTTCTATTTTTAGTAGAGACGAGGTCTCACTATTGCTCAGGCTGGTCTCGAACTCCTGACCTCGAGCGATCCACCCACCTCAGCCTCCCAGAGTGCTAGGATTACAGGCATGAACCACCGTGCTCGGCCTCCCTGCTTAACTTTTGAACATATAGAATACAATTCTAATGACTGATTTAGTGTCCTTGTCCTCTAATTCTAACATCTGGGTCAGTTCTGGGTCAGTTTTTTCTACTCCTTTTCTTGCCTCTTTTCGTGCCTGGTAACATCACATTACATTCCTGTGATGGATTTTTAAAATTATTTTTAACTGTGGTAAAAACTCACAAAATGAACCCTCTGAACCATTCTGTAAGTGCACAGTTCAGGAATATTTCACATTGTTATGCAGCGGATCTCTAGAACTTTTTTATCATGTAAAACTGAAACTCTATATTCATTGAATGACAGCTCCGTATTTCCATCTCTCCCCATTCCCTGGAAACCACCATTCCACTTTTTGTTTCTGTGCATTACCTACTTTGGATACCTATGTAAGTGGAGTCATACAGTACTGTCTTTTTGTGACTGGTTTATTCCACTTAGCCTGATGCCCTCCAGGTCCATCCTACTGTGGCATGTGACAGGATCTCCTTGTTTATTAAAGAGGAATAACATCCCATTGTATGTATATACCACTTTTGTTTATCCATTCATCTGGCCATGGACCTTGGGTCGCTTCCACCGTCTGAGGATTGTGAATAATGCTGCAGTGAGCGTGGGTATTGGGTGTACAAATATCTCTTTAAGATCCTGCTTCTAAGCCTTTGAAGTGGGATTGCTGGATCATGTAGTTATTCTAGTTTTAATTTTTTGAGGCACCTCCATTCTGTTTTGCACAGAGGCTGTACCATTTTACATTCATACCAATGTACAAGAGTTCCTTTTTCTCCACATCCTTGCCAACAATTATTATTTTCTGGTTTGGTTTTTTTGTGTTTTTTTTTTTTTAATAGTTGCTATCCTAATGGGTGTGAGGTGATCTCTCATTGTGGTTTTGATTTGCATTTCTCTAATGAATAGTGATGTTGGGCATCTTTTCATGTGCTTATTGATGGATTTTTGTTTGTTTGTTTCTGTAAATATTCTTGACCTCATTTGTGATGCAGTTAAGTTGCTTGGAACCAACTTGGTGCTTTCAGATCTTGCTTTTGCAGTTTCTGAGGTGGGTCCAGGGCAAATGATCACTCTACAGCGAGTTATCCTTCATCACTGAGGCAAGACCTTCCAGAGTGCTCTATGCAATGCCGTGTATCAACCATGAGATTTTCCATTTGGGCAGATGGGAACAGGCGCTACTTGTGTTGAGCCCTGTTTCCGCCAATCCTTGCATGTGGTTCTTTCTTTGGCCTCAGGTAGTTTCCTCATAAGAATCTGCCAATCTGCTGAATTCTCTTTCTGTGCATTTCTCTTCTTTCCAGTACTCTATCCTGAGAACTCCAGCCACCTTGGTCTTTCTGACTCTGTCTCCTCTCTTACAGAGTCTGTTGGGATCTGCCTGGGTTCTTCCCTGAGTTGTGGCCTGAACACTCTATCAGGACAATAAGCTGAGACAGTCATGGGGCCCAGCTCATTCGTTTCTGTCTCTCAGGGACTGCCTAATGTCCAGTATCTCAGTATCTTAAAACTGTTGTGTCAGATACACACACACACACACACACACACACACACACACAGTTTTTTAAAAGGAAAGGTGGTAAATCTGGTCCTTGTTACTCCACCTTGGCAAGAAGCAGAAGTCACAGGGACTTATTCCAAAGGATAATGAAATTTTAAAACAACAACAATAAAAATCATTCCCTTCAGATTTTTTAAAATTAAAAAACAAGGTGCCATATTAGGAAACAGTTTCCCAAACCCCATTGTGTTAAGGAATTTTACAGCAGATGAATTTTATGTAATCAAAAGAAAATTATATAAATACTGAATAAATTCCTGAAATTTCTAAAACCCAATATCATTTTCTACCAGTCGGTAAACACAAGATTGGGTCCGTTTATGAGTATGGCCCAAGTACGTTGAATGGGGGTTGAACTTTTCCCACCTTCCTAATTGAGAATTTATTCTCCAGTTATTTCTGAGGGTCCCCACATGGGTCCTCCCCTGTGTCCACAAATCAGTCTGTCGGCCTCAGTGAGCACAGAGCACCTCCCACCTCCTCCGCCAGCCCCTCTGCAGTTCCTGCGTTCCTGGTTCTGCTGAGAAGCCTCTTCTAGGGTCCTTAGTGAAGCCTTTGCCAATGGTACCTGTTGTGGGTCTGCCCGTGTTCGTGCCAAGGACCCCAAATGGCTCTGAACATACCCTGCTTCTGGCCTTTGACCCCTCCCAGAATCTTACAGTCTCTGATGAAACCAGTTCAATCAGTTTATGGTCCCAGGAGCCAGACAGGGAGTAGAATTCACATCACCCTCCACCCTGCTCTGTCTTCCCTGCCACCCTGACTCCATCAAACTTCCTCTCCTGCCTCCCTTGCAAAACCAGAGCCCTCGTCCTCATCAGCCAGTGACAACAGATACTTGATAGGGGCAGAGAGAAAGGAAGATGTTTTATGCTAGCAATGTCTGGAGACAAAAACAGGACATCCACATGCTCTGTTCTGTAGCAAAGACCCTCGTTCGGCCACGTTGTGTGGACATGCCTGACGTTCAGAGCACAGAGGTTGTCCAGTCTGGAGCCTCAGTTGAATGTCTCATTGAGGAGCTCTTAGATCATCCTGAAACAGCCAAGAGCGACACCACCCTCCCCAGGTGATTTTGCACTGCTGGTTGGCAGTCTGGAGTAAGGTACTTGCTAGAAGTCTCTGATATCGAACCCAGCATTTCTCATGTCGGAGAAGGCACAGCCTCCCTAAGCCAGACCCAGCCGTGACCTGCTTCCTTCTCCCACTCCTCTCCCAGCTTCCGCCAACAGATCGGTACAGCAGAGTCTCATTTCCTTTGGGGTCCTGGAACTTCCTTTTCACTGTGATTACAAAACCACTTATTAGAGAATAAATTTATTCCTCAGGCACATTAATGGAGTCCAGATTCTGCTTGGATACTATGGACAGGCAGATGTGCAGTGTTTTGTGCTACTTTTAGATGAGCAGTGCTGTTTACACAGGATTTTCCCAAGACCACCCAACTCATTCCTCATGTAGCCTTCAGCTTTCCAAGCGCCGGCCTCCAGAGGAAAAGAAAAAATTTAATAACTCAGCGCCCCACCCAGTTTTGAAGACATGACTTAATACCAAAGGAATTTGCAAGCCCGCACTGCCAATCAACATGCCGACATCAAATAAACCAGCTTTTCTTATTTTGCAAAATGGAAGGTGGCTCCAGAAGCATTCTGTTCTCTGACCTTCTCCCTCGGTGTTCATGTCTCATGAGAGACTGGAGAAGTTTGAGCAAAGACCATAAATCTAAAAATTAACAGTAGTTCATGAAACGTTTGATATTTGCCCCTCTCCAAGCCTTCCACTTTCTATTCCACATAAATTGCATTTGTTTCTTTAGCTCTGAATGATGCCTAAAGATATTGTTAATATATTTTTGCACATAGAACGTTTGTTGCATTTTCCATAGCATTTGAATACATTGGTAATTTGCTCCTTGTATTAACTCTGAGAAGCAGGTGAGGCATGTCTTCAGCCATTCGTGCTGCTGTAACAAAATACTATAGACTACGCGGCTCATAAACAACGGACATTTATTTGTCACAGTTCTGGAGTCTAGGAAGTCCCAGACCGAGGTACCAGCAGATTCGGTGTATGGTGAGGGCCTGCTTTCTAGTTCGTAGGTGGTGCCTCCTCATTGGATCCTCACGTGGTGGAAGGGGAAAGCTAGCTCCCTGAGGTCTCTTTTATAAAGGCACTAATCCTATTGATGAGGGCTCAACACACCTGACATAATCACTTCATGAAGGTGCCTCCTCCTTGTATCATCACACTGGTTATTAGTTTTCAACATTTGAATCTTGGGGGGGATACAAACATTCAGACCATAGCAGGCAGGGAGTGGTATTCTCCACATGACGTAAATGAGAAATCAAGTGAGTTTGCAAATGTCTCCCAGAAAGTAATTGGTTAAGTCAATCATCCTGACTGATCATAATAATTTCTTTTTTTTTTCCCCTAATTTATTTATTTTTGAGACAGGGTGTCACTGTGTTGCCCAGGCTAGAGTGCAGTGGCACCATCATATCTCACTGCAGCCTCAAACTCCTGGGCTCAAGCAATCCTCCTGCCTCAGCCTCCCGAGTAGCTGGGCCTACAGGCGTGTGGCACCACGTCCAGCTAATTATTTGTATTTTTAGTAGAGACAGGGTCTTGCTCTTGCTCAGGGTGGTCTTGAACTCTTGACCTCAAGCAAACTTCCTGCCTCAGCCTCCAAGAGTTCTAGGATTATAGGCGTGAGCCACTGTACCCAGCCTAATAATTTCTTTTTTCCACATTAAACTTGTTTTTAAGTTTGGTTGTTTTGAGTTACACAGACATATCACTGCATTATAGACACATGTTAAATGCATGTTATGTTACTTTATAGTTTACCTAGACGTCAGTAGCAGTGGTATCTTTTATTTCTAAGCCTATCTGAATTTAGCCAGTGATTCATACAGAAAATGTGAAACCAGGAAATAATATTCTAGAGGTTTTTTTCTGTAAATACTGGTAAATTTTAGTTACACAAATGACTGGAGGTTACTCACAGAACTAAAATGAAGGGCAGCAGAGCTTTCTAGAGTGGAAAAGGCATTCAAATAAAAGTTAAGACACCTAGTGCTAGGTCTGGCTTTGTCCTTAATTCACTGCCATGTCCACCCTCTTCCCTTTTATGGATAATAAAAAAGGAAAATCCAAGTCAATAAACATCAGGGGCCTACTGGGTGAAGCACTTTACATATGACATTGATTGATTGAGACAAGGCCTTGCTCTGTTGCCCAGGCTAGAGTGTGGTGACATCATCATAGCTCACTGCAACCTCCAACTCCTGGGCTCAAGTGATCCTCCCACCTCAGCCTCCTGAGTAACTGTGACTACAGGTGTGCCACCACACCTGGCAAATTGTTATTTTTTGTAGAGATGGGGTCTCACTATGTTGCCCAGACTGATCTTGAACTCCTGGCCTCCATCCATCTTCCTGCTTTGGCCTCCCAAATTGCTGAGATTACAGGCGTGAGCCAAGGTGCCCAACCCCTTATGACATTTAAATTAAACTTCACAACAAGTGGATGTCATTGTCCCTGCTTCCTAGAAGAGAAGACTAGCATCAGGGAGCTTAAGTTGGGGCCAGGGCAGGGTCTGAGCTCCTGTTCCATTCCCATTCTACATCCAAGGCCCTGCTCAGTGCTAAGGAACCCATAAGGACGACAGGTGTAAAGTCCCCATCCTCAAGTTGGTTTCAGAACAACAGAAGCCAACAGGCACATCTACATTTGACAAGGAGTGATGAGGAGGTGACAGGTGCCACAGGGTGGGAGCTGAGCGCACAGGCAGCAGGTTGGCGGGAGGGAGCGATTCTGGCCGATGGGGTGAGGTTCATATGATCGTCTCTAATGAAAGCAGACCTGAATTTGGACATCTGCGGAGGAGGAGGATTTTGACAGGCGGAAATGTGGCAGGGGGGCGTTGTGGGTGGGGCAGTGTAGGGAAGACACGAGGGTGGTACAGTGCAGGGTTAGCACTCAGCTCGGTCCAGCTACTCAGGGGGCCTGCAGCATCCTGTTGCCTGGGGCTGGTTCAAAATGCAGACTCTCAGGCCCCAGCCTGGACCCACAGGTGATCAGGCACGTCTGGAAGCACTGGAGCAGGGGGACACAGTGGCTCCTCGCACAGAAAGGGAGACTGTGATCAGATAGAGAAGCTGCAGAACCTGTTGGTCAGGCAGAGGCTGTGGAGCACAGCGGGGAAGAAGGTTGTTAAATCTCTGTTCCAGCTCCAGCAATGCCACTCTCTAGCCCTGGGACCCTGGGCAACAAAGGTTACTTAAACAGGGGTGATAACAGTGTCTGCTACCTCATGCGATTTTCTTTAAATAGACTTGGCTGGGCTCGGTGGCTCATACCTGTGATCCCAGCACGTTGGGAGGCCAAGGAGGGAGGATCACTTGAACCCAAGAGTTCCAGACCAGCCTGGGAAACATAAAGAGACCCCCGTCTCTACCAAAAATAGAAAACTTAGCCAGTTGTGGTGGCATGCACCTGTAGTCCCAGCTACTTGGAAGGCTGAGGCAGGAGGATGGCTTGAGCCCAGGAGTTGGAGGCTGCAGTGAGCCGTGATGGCGCAAATGTGCTCCAGCCTGGGCGACTGAGTGAGACCCTGTCTCAGTAAAATAAGATAGACTTTTTCTGAGAGGCTTTAGATTTACAGCAAAATTGCCTGGAAGGTGTAGAGATTTCCCATATAGCTTCTGTCCCCGCATGTGTGCAGGCTCCCCCTTGTCAACATCCCCCACCAGAGTGGTACGTTTGTTACAATCAACAAAGCTACAGTGACACGTCATTATCATCCAAAGTTCATAGTTTATGCTGAGGTTCACTCTTGGTGTTGTACATTCTATGAGTTTGGATGAATGTATGAGGATGTATCCTACCACTGCAGTATCATATGCAGAATAGCTACCCTGCCCTAAAAACCCTCTGCGCTCTGCCTGGTCTCCCCTTCCTCCCGTCTCACCCCTGGCAACCACTGATCTTGTCACTGTCTCCATAGTTTTGCCTTTTCCAGAATGTCATGTAGTTGGAATCCTACACCCTTTTCAGATTGGCTTCTTTCACTTAGTAATATGCATGTAAGTTTTTTTCATGTCTTTTCATGGCTTAGATTGCTCTTTTCTTATTAGCACTGAATAGCAGTCCATTGCCTGGATGGACCGCAGTTTGGTTATCCATTCACCTACGGAAGGACATTTGGTTGTTGCTTCCACATTTTAGCAAATATGAATAAAGCTGCCATAAACATCCATGTGCATTTTTTGCAGAGGTAAGTTTTCAGCTCATCTGGGTGAATATCAAGGAGCATGATTGCTGGGTCATCCCTCATAGGGTGTTTTTGTTTTTGTTTTTGTTTTAGACAGAGTCTCACTTTGTTGCCTGGGCTAGAGTGAATGCTGTGGTGTCAACCTAGCTCACAGCAACCTCAAACTCCTGGGCTTAAGCGATCCTACTGCCTCAGCCTCCTGAGTAGCTGGGACTACAGGCATGTGCCACCAGGCCTGGCTAATTTTTTATATATATTTTTAGTTGGCCAGATAATTTATTTCTATTTTTTAGTAGAGACGGGGGTCTCGCTCTTGCTCAGGCTGGTCTCGAACTCCTGACCTCGAGTGATCCACCCACCTCGGCCTCCCAGAGTGCTAGGATTACAGGCGTGAGCCACCGCGCCTGGCCTTCCTCATAGGCTTTTGTTAGGATTCACCTAAGTGCTGTGCTTACTGTAGTGCCTGACACTTAGTAAATGCTCAATAAATGACTCTCAGAGTCAGGCTTGCCCCTAAAATATATGGAGTACAGGGTAAGCGTACAAATGCAGATCCATATACCATATGCTGAAATATTTAAGGTTTTGGAACTTGACAGCTGTGTCCATGGCCAGACTCATGTTTCACCTGACCTGGAGACTGAGGAAAGGAGTGGGGCCCGTCCCTGCAGGCTGCAAGGCTGGGTGGAGCCCGTGTCTGCTGGGCGGGACCAGACATGGGCTGGAGACCGGGGCTCCCAGGAGGGCACAGGGCCTACAGAACCCCGGCTAGGACTGACCCAGGAAGCCCCTCGGGGTGCTGCGGCAGTGGGTTCTTCTCCATTCCTTTCTTTTCCGACTCAGAAGCCTCCAAGACTACACCTTCTGAGCCAAGGGGCCAGAGGAAGCTCTGTTATCTGGGGGGTCCAGCCTGCTGAGACACCTGCCCTGAGGGATTTAGGGTGGCCAACTAGAAAATATCAGCCCCTCCGTGTCTGCTGTCCCCAGGTAGACTGTCCTCTTCCCCACCACCCCTCCTGGCCACACGCTGGGCCCCGCAAGGAGAGGCGGCCCATGCCGCATGCACGTCCCTCTTGCATAATTCCCACTAGCACAATCTGTTACAGAACTTCCCAAAAAAAAAACCTTTCTTATAAGACCAAAAGGACAAAAACAAATATCTTTGTGTTTTGGTATTTGTGATATGCAGGGCCCTCTTGCCTAGCTCGATGGGTGGCTCTGCCCATTGTTATGACAAAGTCAGACCGCATTTTGCAGGCTTGGGCATCTTCAGGGATATTTTGAGCTGAGAAGGGACACACAGAGCTGAACTTTCTGATCCAGAGCACAGTCGGGTGGGATGAAGAGAGGTCCGGTCGAATGCCAAAAGGCGGTGTGTGTTCTAGAGGGTTCCCCAGTGCGGGATCTGCCACCCGTTCTCCCCCTGGGCCCTGCCTTGTCACCATCCTGTTGCCTGGCAATCTTAAAACAGGTTCATGAGAGCTGGTTTAAGATTTCTTTACTGTTGAACAACAATTTTCATTTGATCGTTTTTTACATTTTTATAAATCTTTCTTGGGTTATTATTTTTTTTTTAATTGTGTGGAGAAACTGGTCTTTTAGGGAAAAGTCACCCCTGGGCTGTGGCCACCCACATTTTAAAACATGGATTTTATTGAAGTCTTTGGGGTCATCCAGATGTGTCAGGGGACTCAGCGTGTTTGTCCTTCTGCTCCATGACTTAAAAACATAATTTAAACCAAAACAAGAAGTCCATACCACAGTTCAAAACAGAAGGATATCCTGCCTTAAGGTTTCAGACAAAGTTCATGTAAAGCAAAGTGGCTGAATCTGTTCTTAAGCTGAGTTTCCTCTTTTCTGGGGTCTTCTATGACTCAACTCAAGTAAAGATCTGTTCCGTTCTTCTGTCCCCTTTTTCTTTCTCTTGGTGACCCTTAATTATTCTCACTAGCCTGTAGCTTCTTCACATCAGTGTGGTCTCTCCTTCTCATCCCTTTATTTCTCATAAAGAAAAGAGCCTTCTACCCAGTACCCCTCTTGGAAACTGGGTGGGGTAGAAAACCATTCACAATAGAGTCATAAATCATTGTCAGGGAACAGAAAGCCATTTTGTCTTCGAAGAAAAAGTCACATCAGGTTTGCAAAGTCAGGAAAGGCAAACTGGATGCGTGCTTTCAATTGAATTAAGTTGTACATACTAACATATATCTTTTCTATTCCTGGCTAAAATTGTTTGGCTTTAAAAATGTATCCTGTACTAATCATCAAATGAATTGCTGATATTAAAATATCAACATTCATATTGTCATATTTTTAAGGGTCAGCATTCACATGGCTTTTTGCATTTAAGTTTTTAAAAATACCGAGGATGCCAGATGCAGTGGCATGTGCCTGCCATCCCGGCTACTCGGGAAGCTGAAGCGGGAGGACTGCTTGAACCCAGGTTTGAGACCAGTCTGGGCAACACAGTGAGACCCTATTTTTAAAAAAGAAAAAAAATTAAAAAGGAAAAGAATATGAAGGAGGCTGTTTGGGAACTGAGATAATAAAATATTAATAGTAAGAAATCATTAAAAAATAGGGTTTTGGTGGGATTCACTCAGATATAACAGAGGAAGTGCTTCTTGCCAACATTTAATATCCAAAGTGGAACAGGGAGAAATATTAAAAATATAGCTAACGTGTGTCTTCAGAGGCTTCAGGCTGGCTCAGCAGACACTGAATGCGGCCATGTGCCAGCCACCGGGGTACAATGAGGATGGACATCAGCTGCTGTTCTGGAAGTGCTTTCATTCCATCGGCAGTTGCTACATTCACAGAAAATTTCAGCTGGACACAGTTTGTTGACATCCACATATACATAGAGTGTTATTGGGACACAGATGCAGATTGACTCCAGGAAAGCTTCCCAGGAGAGATGACCCTGAGCGGAGTTTTGAAGAAAGACTAAGAATTGCCCACGTGAAGAAAGATGGAGAGGGGTGGTGTGAGCAGCCCTGAGCTCAGACCTGGAGGATGAACAGCACGTTGGGTGCCCGGCATGCCCAGGGCCTCCTGCAGCCCAGGTGCTCATCGGCAGTGCTGAGATGGCTCACAGGGAATTGATAACTAAGGATATTTATCAGAATTCATGAATACTGACTTTTCCTGTGAACTAGTTGAGGTTATTTTGTTTACATGTAGTATAAATCTATTTTAAATGCCTATAAGCTGGGCCGGGCGTAGTGACTCACCCCTGTAATCCCAGCATTTTGGGAGGCTGGGGCAGAAGAATCGCTTGAGGCCAAGAATTCAAGACCAGCCTGGACAACATAGCAAGACCCCATCTCTACAAAAAATTAAAAAATTAGCGAGGCGTGGTGGCGTGTGCCTGTGGTCCCAGCTACTTGGGAGGCTGAAGCAGGAGGATCACTTGAACCCAGGAATTTGAGGCTGCCGTTGGCTATGATCCCACCACTGCACTCTGTCTCCAAAAAATAGACAAATAAATAAATTCCATAAGCTAAAATGGTGAATACAGAAAGGAATTGGGGTGTCTCATGATCTCGAAAGTAAAAATGCAGCCAGGCAGGCCTGGAAAAACCACAGACCTTCTTCCTCCATCTTGTTTCGAGATGACTCCATGCCCTGCTGAATGCACATGGCTCTGTGGAATTGCCATTTTGGGTCCAGGGAGAACCAGTAAGTACAAAAACGGGCATGATCTCCTGGTGGCTTCTGTGTATTGAGAAAAAGGGTGAAAACAGCAAAGTGCAGTGATGGAAATTATGCCACCAAACGGCCCTCTGTAAAGCATCAGACACCACCGCGTGGGAATGGCAGGTCACTGGGAGACCCTGAAAGACACACAGACGAACACGTTTCAACCATGGTGGCAGCCACGCTACAGGATGGCACAGGAGGGACTCGAGTCTTCTTAACCACATGCCCCGTGGGGAGCCTCAGGAGACCCTAACTGCAGAGCACGTGGGCTACACACTCTGTGCTGCACGAACTGAACCGTGAGTAGATCACAAAGCCAGGGCTGGGAAGCTCAGACAAACAGGCACGTTCCTTAAGGCTGAAGCTGGATGGCGAGAAGAAGGGGCAGGCGCTCTGTGCCGTGTGCTGTAACACGCCAGGCGTGTTTCCAAGTGCTTCATGCATATTCATCTAGTCAATCCTCCCAGTCATCCCATGAGGTAGGAACGATGAATATACTCTTTGTATACATAGGGAAACTGAGGCACTGAGAGGGGCTGTAGCTAGAACCCAGGTAGCCTGGTTCCAGAATTTATGGGATACCAGCTGCCTATTCATGTCTACCCCACGTTCTCCTTTCTCCCAACTCACCCCACAGAGACTGTAAGAATGAGTTTCTCAACAAAAACGATCTCAGCAGCAAATGGATATTTAAATGAACAGGAAACTAGGAAGAAGGAAAGTCAATTTCAAGGGAAAAAAACATGAACACAATTAGTTTTCAAACTTTTGTTTTTTGGGTAGCAGAATCCTACCCCCAACCCCCACCCGCCCCCAGCATCTTCCTTTGAATCCAATAAATAGAACAGAGACGGTGTAGCTGCTCTGGCTGAAACGGGACAGATAGGGGAGCCACACCTTCACTGCTTTCCAGTTTGACCCCAGGCAGCTTGAAGGACTAAGGGACCCAATTAAGAGTCACGTCCTCCATCAACCACTGATTGGAAAACTGGAGATTCTGGAACCAAATCACCTGTCCTGAGTATCTGACTTGGTATCACATGTTGAGAATTTTAAAAAATCAGTCTGAGCTATTTGCACCATTTTAATTAGGAACTATCCAGTTTGATCATGAAAGCTTATCTAAATAAAATGTTTTTGTTTCTCTTTTGCATCTCTCTCCGTTTGATAGCACATTAGTGACCTCCCTGGGCACAGGAGAGTAGCCCAGAAGAAGGGTTAGGACGAAAGGGGAGGAAGAGCAAAGTGAAGGCATCCTCGCAGGAGAACATTGAGAAAGCTTTTGCGTGTGAAGATTTTGAAGCGAGTTGCTCTGACTTCAGAATGAATGGCTTAGAGAGTGGTTCTCCTGTTTATTTGTTTTCATGACTTTTCTGATTCCTCAAAAGGACAGAACATTCAGGATATTTATTCTTCCTCAGTTGGTTTTTTTCCAAGCATTCTCTAAGCAGTTCAGATTCTTTGTGTGAGGAATCGCCTTGCTGCTGGGCTGCTCGGGCAGCTCTGTGTAGTACCTGGAGGGCAGGTCACCTAAACTAGTAATTTCCAAACTATTTCTTCCAAGGATGATGGGACTAAAGATCAGAGATTTCCTTTTTGATTTAAGTAAATCCACACATCCTCCACCAAGAGGTTGATTTCTCCTGGCCATTTTAATTTATGACTCTGACTTCTCTTGTATGAATACAACCATGCCCTTCTTCTCTCCATAGAACTTTCCAGACACCCTCACTGCATGCTCCTTTCCTCCAGGAGCAGTGGGGCAGAGCGGGGGTTACACCAGAAGGACATGGAGCCAGGCAAATCTGGATGGAACTGGGCTCTTCACTAGCTAGCTGTGCCTCTTTGGGAAAGGTTCCTAAACTCTTATTGTCTTCATTTCCTCATTTGTAAATTGGAGATTAAATAACATCTATTCTGAGCTCTGCTGAACCTTAGCAAAACAGATAGATCCATTCATGTACAGAATCTTCTAGAACATAGAAAAAAAGACAAAACAACCACCCAACTTATTACATGAAGCTAGTGTAACTTTGCTTTAAAAATCTACAAAGGTAGCAAAAGAAAAGAAAACTATAGGCTGCTCTTACTTATGGAGATAGATGAACAATCCCAAACAAAATATCAAATCAAAACCATGACATTTTAAGAAAAAAAAACCAAAAACATCAATCCGGGGAATATAAGATGGTTTTGAACCATTAGAAAAAAATTGGATGCATACAATCAACTCCATTCCCTCCTGAAAACCCACTGAAATGCGAGTAAAGACATAAAATGTATACGCAGAAGGACAAAAGAGGAGAGAGAAGACCTCGGTGGACAAGAGATGTCAGTGTTTTTCAGAAGGTGAAACTGATCAACAAAGGGCGTTGACAGTAGAATAGAGAAAGTGAAAAATCAAAACAACTTGGGAGGGAATCGTTGATGAGAAATAGCAGGTTTGTGCCACAGAATTCCTGAAAGGCTCAGGAGTGGAGTCACCAGCTTCTTAGAAGGTGGAGAAAAGGGGAAATGGAATGAAAAAACCAACTGTGGTTGAAAGGCTGTGAATGGAGAAGCCGAACCTCTAACTTCCCTTCCCTGTCCCAGGGGGAGAAAAGGGGTTATTTTTCTGGAGTCCTTACGCCACGGGAACGCCAGGCTCCGGTGTACCAGTGGAGGGCTGAGACGTGCCATTTCCTTGGGGGAGAACAGAAAGAAAGAAGAAAAATAAATTACTTATATCCAGCATTTACTGAGATCCTACCCTGCACCTGGCTCTGTTCTAAATGTTCTATGTGTGATCTTCGTAACAGGCCACCAGACAGGAGAATACATGTACAAAAGCAGCCAAGACAATTTTTAAAAAGAACTTAAAAGTGGACTTGCCCTACTGGATATTAAAACATATTACAAAGCTATGATAATTATAACAGTATGGTCTGGGTGTTGGAATATACAGGTTAGGTTACTGTATCTGACATGTCCAATTAATCTAACTTGCCTAGTAGTAGACATGTTAGACTAATTAATGTTGAAATAGACAGATTAGAAGAATATAGAAACTGACCCTTACATATGAGAATGAAAGGTATGATAAAAATGACATTTCAAACCAGTAGGGAAAAATAACAGTTCAACAAATGGTGTTGGGACAGTTACCATAGACATGCTTGGAAGATATAAATTTCAGATGGATTGTGGACAGACCTAGTATTAAAAACATGTTTAGGGCCGGGCACAATGGCTCACGCCTGTAATCCAGCACTTTGGGAGGCAAGAAGGGAGGATCACTTGAGGCCAATAGTTCAAGACCAGCTTAGGCAACATAGTGAAACCCATTTCTACAAACAATTAAAAAATTAGCTGGGCATGGTGGCTTGCACCTGTAGTCACAGATACTCGGGAGGCTGAGGCAGGAGGATCATTTGAGCCCAGAAGTTCAAGGCTACAAGTGAACTGTGATCCTGCTACTGCTCTCCAGCCTGGGTGATGGAGTGAGACCCTATCTTAAAAAAAAAAAAAAAAAATACATTGTAAATTTCAAAAGAGCTAAAGGAGAGAATTTTAAATGTTCTAACCACAAAGAAATGATAAGCATCTGAGGCGATGGATGTGCTAACAAGCCTGACTGATCATCCCACAATGTATACAGGTACCTAAGCATCACACTGTACCCCATGAATGTGTACAAGTATGATTTGTCAATTAAAAATAAAATAAAACCAAAACACATGTTTAAAGACTTGGACTAAGTAAAGCCTTCTTGAATAACACTTGCTTGCCAACATACTGTGTGACTTGGAGCACATTATTTAGCTTTCTGGTGTTTTGTGTTTTTGTTTTTAATCAATAGAAAAGAGATGGTAATAGAATTATTGTGGAATGTACTCTGACCTTGCAGAATATAAATCTCATTGGTTACATTACACTTTGTGGTTTAGTAGTTGTATCCAATTCTGTATCACCTAGTCCCCTGGTGGTACTGAAATTTTATTTTTCCTGCTGCTATTAGCAACATATTTGAGTCTAATATGCAGAAATTCTTCCCATGTGAGCTCCTCTATCTCAGCACCTCTAGAAGTGACAAGAAAATGTTATTGCTTGACATTTTTGACAAGTTCTTAATCACTGTCCTGACTGCTTGTGAATATATGATTATATATGCTGTACAAAAACAGCAATAGATCAGTGAATTCTGGGCAGTCTTTGATTTTTCTCCTTTGGAGATCAGTTCCCATAAGAAGAAAATGACTGGTTTCATCTATTAATAATTCAGTGGGCCACCGCCGGGATGACTCCTGTGAAACCTCTCTCTCTGCCTTCAGATATTCCCTCTCCAGTAAGGAGCAAATGCTTTTCCAAGTGGAAATAAAAACATTTCAACGTCTTTTTTTTTTTTTTTTTCCTTTTGAGCTGGAATGTAAGAAAACAAAAGGTGCTTCATTAGCAAAACTGTCATACTGGTGGTTTGGCTGTTTTTTTCCTTGCCAGATGACCAATTCCTTGACAGAATAATTATTATATATGTCTAGGCCAGGCATGGTGGCTCACGCCTGTAATCTCAGCACTTTGGGAGGCTGAGGCAGGAGGATCGCTTGAGGCCAGGAGTTTGAAACCAGCCTGAGCAAGAGTGAAACCCTGTCTCTACTAAAAATAGAAAAATTAGCCGGGCATGGTGGCATTCGTCTGCAGTCCCAGCTACTTTGGAGGCTGAGGCAGGAGGATGGCTTGAGCCCAGGAGCTGGAGGTTGCTGTGAGCTATGATGACGCCACTACACTGTAGTCTAGGTGACAGAGCAAAACCTTGTCTTAAAAAAAAAAAAAAAAAGAATAACTATATGTCTATATAGAGACTCTCAGTTGCAAGTGACAGAATTCAATTCAAACCAGCCCGAGAATTCCTATGGGAATTGGCTTGAGTAGCTGGAAAGTCTAAGGTTGGATGTAGCTGCAGGCACAGCTGTTTGGCCCGCACTGCTAAGGCCTAAACTGTATGGAATGGACTCCCCCCACCCCTCGAAAGAGGCAGGGCCTCCTTGCTAGAATAAAGGAAGAAAGTGCTGAACTGGCAAAAGCCACAGCTGTCCACAGCAGTGACGGAGATGCTTCCTGGTTTAGCGTCGCACAGAGGGTGCTATACTGTCTCCTTCTCCCTGAGGTTAGATTGCAGCATCACAGCCTTCTTGCTTGGTCGCGAAGCCGACTGCCTGAGAGTACGGGCTTAGGTTCCTTGAGTGTGTCTGTAACGAGGCTAGAAGACACGTTGCCACCTCTGTTTCCTGTTTTGCCTGTTCATGGTATTCTATTGTGATGGTCACCCTAGAACAATCCATTTTTTGTTTGTTCATGTTGCGAGGTTTCATTAGGACAAGATGCTGTACCATACACAAACATTGCGAAAGCGAATGATCATCAGCTCTAACAAGATTTGAATGCAAAGTCTTCTAAGCAGGGTTCTGGGTCTCCTATTCCCGGAACCGCAGAAATTGCCCGGGGCTTCGTCCCTTACGGCAGAAGGCCTAAGCGCAGGACTTCTTAGTCCACGGCCTATTAGAATTGCCCTTGACACCAGAGAAGGGGCTGGATCCCCAGTGGTAGGGAGTGAGGAGGCCTCGCGCCTCTCAGGGAACCAGAAACTGATTGTTCTTCACTGTGGACCCATAACGGGGTCTTGGTGGCAAAGCTGCCCAATGCTTGGCCCGCTCCTCGGGCTCCCATCCTCCCCCGGCCCCGGCCCCGGCCCCGGCCAAGTGCGGGAATATGACTGTCCTCCCCAGTTCTCTGTCTGCCTCGGGATAGGCTCGGGCACCTTCCACAGCGTTTTGCTTCAAAATGAGGTTTGTTTGTCCTCTCTCCAGCCTTCCATCCCCCCTGCACACTCGTCTCTCCGCCAGCCAGGAAGGCTTTGTCTCCTGTGCAGCCGCGGGAGAGTGGCCCTTGGTAACCATGGGCAACCATGAACTGCACCAGCTATCCGTGCTATATTTGTAAGGCGCGATCCGGCCGCTAACAGGGTGGATGGGGAACTGTGCTTTAAAGATTTTCTTGTGCAGTGAAGTACCGTCTTCGTTGTTTTTTTTTTTTTTTGTAGAATGACCAATCTATGGGCGAGATGCAGATAATTGGAGGAGATGACCTTTCAACGCTGGCTGGAAAGGTTTGTTAATGTAGCCCTGCTCAGTCCACATTGATGTCTGGAAAGGTTTGTTAATGTAGCCCTGCTCAGTCCGCATTGATGTCTGGGGACATCTGTGACCTTCATTTCAGGTCAGCACTCGCAAGACATTTCAGACACTCTCCCGGGTTTGCTAATTCACGCAAATGGCTATGCGAATTCTTTTAATGATTTCTCTCCTCTCTGCAACACTCCCTTTAGAACACTTCCAGGACACGATGCACAGAGAATCTTTCTCTCCCGAGCTTCCTTCCAAGCTTAGTGCAGACAACAAAGCCCCCTGGCCCTCCTTCTTCGGATCCTTTCTATTCACTCTTTCAGGAACCTTCTGGAAAGGCAGCTTTTTCCTTCATTTGTCTGTTTCTTCTCTCATCTGCGCCTCCACACCTAGGCACTTCGCTACCACATTTAAACAGGTTTGTCGAAATGTACAAAATCTGGGGAGAGAAGAAAATAGGCCTTCTTGGGAGCACATTTTTCAGCCCTTTGCTTTTTTTCCTTTTTATTAAAAAGAATTTGACCTATTCAATTGTGAGAAGAACACCTCCAGTATTAACTTGGGGTTCCAAATCTGCCAGTGCTTAATGATGAAGGGAAAAGACTATCTGGATTCTGCCATAAATACAGGAATTGGAAGGAAAGGTGGTTTCCTACAGCAGATGATCTTTGAGGAATTGTGGCCTGAAATGCAAGTTTGCTGTGAATAAAAGCAACCCAGAATTTGTTCGGGTTCAGCCGTGCTGACCTATCTTATATCCATTATCCCTGACCAGCTTCAGCTTTCTAAGTAAAACGGATCAGGCCAGTACACAGGCTTCATCTCTGATACTTGTAGGCGTTATTGTTATGCAGTGCCTGTGTAGGGAGAAGGAAGAGCAGCCACGTTTAATGAGAATATGTATAATAACATTAGGAGCACTACAGACCCGCAAGGACTCTGACTACAAAACAGGCTCCTTCCCTCTCCTCTGAAGACAGCCTAGTAGGATCCACGTGT